>NC_141673.1:102853957-103506457 GCF_028749965.1 Puma concolor | reverse complement strand
AAGTGCTTAGAATAATGCCTGACACAGAGAATGCTCTTTACAAATGAATTGTTTTTATATCATTACTACCAGGATTTTCCCAAAGTGATTTATGGTCTAATAGAATATAATTCACATTTGAACACTTATTCCTTCTGTCTTCTCTCTCCTTTGGCAGAGGTGACCATCAAAGAAGAGACCATAGACAAAATAAAAGGTGGCACTGCTAAGCAGGTTCAGAATTCAGGTGATCAGCAGGGCATTCTCCAGCACACATCTGAAGTTGTCCAGTTGCCTCAGCTAACAGAAGCTTCCAGAAAGCCAGAGGCATTTGTTGGACCAGAGGAGTCCAAAACCTCCCCAGGGCATCAAAGTAAAAACTCCTCATCCAAAAACATGAATATTTTACCACCTATTTTATGACCTTTGCTGAAGGTGTGTCCTGTTCCTTTCCACCAAGGATTTTTATTAGAGACAGCACTTATATTGTACAATATTACAGAGATTGTTGTTTTTTAATGCATAAAGGTTTTTTTTTTAAAAAAAAAAAACTTTATTCATATGGCTAGTTAAGCATGATTCCTATTATGAGAGATGCGGGAAAATGTCCTTGCACCTACACTCCCTTCTTATGCCCTCAATCAGATAAAACAATGTATGTGTGGGGTGGGGGGGAGGGGTAAGTATTCAATGGTATAGTATCACTAATAGAACTCTAAATAAAAGAATTTTTTTTCTTTTCCCCACAAGACAGCTAACCTGTTAGGACTCTTATTTGAAAATGAAAATGAAAAACTAGTTTGAATTCAGCTATTAACTAGTTTAAGCAACAAAGGACATCTATTGGCTTATGTAATTGGGGAATCAGGAGGTGTAAGTAAGTGTAGTTTCAGGCACAGCAGAATCTAAAAGTTCAGACAAGGTCATAGGGCTCAGACTCCCTCATCACCTGTTAGTTTTGCTTCTTTTTGTGGTTTTCATTCTAAAGACAAGCTCTGCCAAGATGTTAAAGTAACCACCATTATCCAGTCAAAAGATGCAGTGCTGGCAGGAAAATCTCAGAAATTATTGGATTTGAACCAAGCACTATGTCTGAGATATTGGGATCCTGTGGTTGGCCAGCCTGGGTCACAAGCCTATACTGTGATGGTGGTAGCACCATGACTGATGCCTCTCTTGGAATGTGGAGTAGGGGACAGAATATTTCCCAAAGGAAGGGAAGTCGAGTAAACAACAGGATATGTTCATTCATCCAGCATCCTCAAAATCTAATCAGGTTCTTTTGGTTTACTAGTCCTTATCTACATGAATACATAATCTTTATATGATTGTAATTATAGAACAGATACAATTTTACAAGAAACTTAAGATCATAACCTCATAAACAACATAGAAAATATACCTGACTTTATAGTTTTCCTTTTAATCACTGTGTCATATTCCATGAAGGGAGACACCTTTTACCCAGGAAAGGTGAAACAGAATGAGAATAGCAGAGGGTCCAAAGGAAATAGGAAAGATAAATATTCCAGGGGTTGACAGAATTGAGTAGAGCCCCCAAGAGATGGAATTAATACAGAAATTAGGAACCAAAGGAGAAAGTTTCTAGCAAGATCAAAAATATAAAATTTCACAGAAAGTTGAGGGTAAGAACAGAGAATGCCTTAGGTGGGAGAAATGTCCTAACAGGTGACTTGTCCCAGGTCCTATAGCCAGAAAAGTATAGACGTGGCAATAGAACTCAGGTCTTCTGACACCAACTATGAATAAAATTGAGGAAGACCATTGTTCTACAGAGATAGGAGAAGAAGCCAAGTCCTCCATATCATAATGAGAATGATTCAGGTTGAATAGAAGATACTTTGTGATTTGCATGATTATAAAGGCTAAATAGTCTTATTCTTAGGGAACATTTTAAGGCCAGAGATCTGCAAGTTGTAGCACAGACAAGATACATAGAAACACCTTAGCAGGCCTCTCAGTCCAGCACTATTTTTCTTCTTGTTATCCATCTGATTATTTTTTAATTCCTGAAATTTCTTGACCTTATTGTCCATTGGATCCCAAGGAAACCAAACACCTGGAGTCCTTTCATTGTAATCTTTTTAATTTTGTGTCCTTGCTTGCATGGACGGGAAAATCTGCAAAATCCAGTGACTAGCATAAGATGACGTGTCTTTGATGTGAGTGGTATGATAGGGCTCTGTAAGGATATGGAGAGGAGAGCTGTGGAAGTAAGAAGGGATGGGGAGAAGGGAAAGCAGTGGGTGGGCGCCGATCACAGGTTCACCATCAGCCAGTCCAGCAGCTGCAGCCGTGTAACATTTCCCACCGCCTCGTCCAGCTGTCGCTCCTTCTCGTAGCGCAGCACCGACTGCAGGACCTCACCTACACTACGTCCTTTGTCCACAGCAGCAGCCGAGAGCTGAAGTAGCTGTGGAAAGGAAAGAAAGCAGTAGTGTAAGGACAGAGCATCCCAGGGGACCAGAAAGGGCCTGACAAGGCTGGAACAAAGAGGCTGGGCAGAACTTGGAAAACTTCGGAAGAAGGGGCTCCAATTAGATGCTGAGAAGACTTCCATAATTGGAAAGAAGAGATGTTAGCATCCACCTTACATCATATGGAAAGTACAATCTCCCACTAAGACTAAATCTTGCTTCCTCCAGTAGGTATTTGGTCAAGAGTGATCTTGTTTTCTAAGACTTTTAAAGTTCTTAAGCTCACTGTAATATCATAAAACAGTCTTCCACCATTGTCCTAAGACCGACAAGGGCAGGGGTGAAATAACCAGAGGACAAACGGACATGTTGCTTTCCATGTCCCACAAAACAGAGAGCCTAGAATGCTAGAGCACAAGAGCAACTCAGAGATCCATTCAACCCTCATGAAGACATGGCTCAGAGAGGTGGTGAGACTTGTCAGTAATACAGTGCTAGAAATTAGCAGAAGCAACATGCATATCCAGATCTCTGAACCCCATGTTCCTCTCTCTTTCCAAGCTCGAAATGAGAAAAATTAGCCAAAGCAATAATTCTGACCATATGAACACAGTACATCACCATTCATCTAAAGTAACCAGAGTTTTGGGCACCCGGGTGGCTCAGTTGGTTAAGCGTCTGACTCTTGGTTTCAGTTCAGGTCATGATCTCACACGGCTTCTTCATGGGTTCGAGCCCTGAATTGGGTTCTGTGCTGGGAGGGTGGTGCTTGCTTGGGATTCTCTCTCTGCCCCTCCCCCACTTGCACTGTTTCTGTCAAATAAAAACAACCAGATTTTTATTTTGTGTATTCTGCATCTGACTCTCTGAGAAAGAGTTAAAAGGAAAATAAATAGGCCAAGTATCAGGAGCTTTTCCAAAGGGGGAAATTTCCATGAGAGAGAATAAAGTAACATATGGATATTCTTAAAACAAATGGAAGGACCAAGTCAACAGAGAGAAGCTATAATTTTAGAACTAAAAACATAAAATCTAAATGAAAACTTGTCAGATGGGCTAAATTGAATGAAAATGAGAGAGAAAAGTTAGTTAAAGATGGATTCATAGAAATAAACTGCATTGAACAACATAAGAAATTGATTAAACTTTCTTCAATAAAACCTCTTTGAAAAAAATAAAGTGAGCTCAGGGACCTGTGGAATAATGCCAAAGGCCTTGCTTTTATGTCATTAGAGTTCCAAGAGAGGAATAAAGAGTTTGCAGAAAAAATGCTGCAAGAAACAATGGATGAAAGTTTCCCCAACTTGCCAAGAGATATAACTGACAAATTCAAAAAGCTCAGTGAGCCTAAAATAAGATAAACCTAATGAAATTCACTTTAGGACCTGTCAAAATCAAATTGCTGAAAATTAAAGAAAAATCTGAAAGCAGTCAGAGAAAATGCTGAATTATTTTTAAAAGAATAATTCAAATGACAGCATATTTTGGTCAAAAACCAAAAATGTCAGAAGGAAATGGCACAACACTTTTAAGCACTAAAAAGAACTGCCAAATCAGAATCCTGTATCAAAAATTATACATCAGGAATAAGGTAAAAAATGTTTATTTATTTATTTGAGAGAGACAGAGTGCACACAAGCCAGGGAGGGGCAGAGAGAAAAGGAGGGAGAGAGAGAGAGAATCCCAAGCAGGCTCCATGCTGGCAGTGTAAAGCCTGATGTGGGGCTTGATCCCACGAACTGTGAGATCATGACCTGTGCTGACAGCTGAGCCTGGAGCCTGCTTTGGTTCTGTGTCTCGCTCTCTCTCTGCCCCTCCCCTGCTTGCACTCTGTCTCTCTTTCTCAAAAATAAATAAAACATTTTTTAAAAACTTAAAAAAAAAACCACAAAAGAAGTCATGGCCAGAAATTGTGTTCTAATTCTTCAGGCAAAAGGAAAATTATGTCAGAAGGAAACTGGGAACATCAGGAATGAATGATGAACAACAGAAACAGTAAAAATCTCAATAATAAATTTTCTCTGTTCTTTAAAATACTGGCATACCTTGAAGATATTGTGGGTTCAGTTCAAGACCACCATAATAAAGTGATATCACACTTTATATAAAGTGAGTCAATTTTTTTATCACAATAAAGTGAGTCAAACCAAAAAAATATAATAGTATTGTTTACACTATTAAGTGTGCAACAGCATATGTCCAGAAAACAATGTACATAATTAAAAAATACTTTATTGCTAAAAAATGTCAACCATTATTTGAGTTTTCAGTGAATTTTTATCACTGATTACAGATCATCATAACAAATATAATAGTGAAAAAGTTTGAAATATTTTGAGAATTACCCAAATGAGACACAGACACACAGAGTGAGCAAATACTGCTGGGAAAATGGCACCAACAGACTTGGCAGATATAGGGTTGCTACAAACCTTTGAATTTGTGAAAAATGCAATACCTGCAAAGCACAATAAAGTGAGGCACAATAAAATGAGGTGTGACTTTATTTTTTATAATTGAAAGTAAAAATAACATTGTCTAAGGATTTTTCTAATATATGTAGATTACATTAAATAACTACAACGTAAGGGAGAAGGTAATGAGACCTATAAAGTAGTAAGATTTCTACACCACAGTTTAAGTGGCAACTATTGATTCTACATAGACTCTAAAAAGTATGTATATTGTAATCCTTAGGGAAACTACTTAAAAAACAACACAGAGATATAGTCAAAAACACAATAAATTAAAACAGAATACTAACAAAAAAAATTAAATAATCCAAAAGGTGGCAACAAATGGGGGAAAAGGAGGTAAATTAGAACAGTTGACCCAAATCCAAACATATCAATAATTAGGCTAAATGTAAATGATGTAAACATACCAACTGTCAGAATGGATTTAAAAAAAAACATGACTAGACTATATGTTACCTACAAAAAAGAAAAAACCTCTTCAAATGATATAGGTAAGTTAAAAGTAAAAATATTGAAAAAAATGTATCATTGAAACATCAATTGAAAAAAAGTTAGAATCTCAACATTTATGGACAAGTGATTTTTTAAAAAGGGGAAAGATAATTCATAAGGGCCAGCTCTCCATTTGTCTTTTCAACAAATGATACTGAGACAACTCATATCCACATGCAACAGGTGAATTTCGATGCCTTCCTCACATTATACACAAAAATGAACTCAATGTGGATCACAGACCAAAATATAAGAGCTGAAATTATCCAAGAAAACAAAGGAGAAAATCTTCATGGCTGGGTTAGGTCAGGGTTTCTCAATCTGGTCCTATTTACGTGATGGGCCAGGTAATTCTGTGTTGTGGGCTGTACTGTGCATTCTAGGATGTTTAGCAGCATCCCTGGCCTCTTCTACTAGACCCAAGTAGCAACTCCCTCTCAGCTGATGACACAACAAAATATATCTCTAGATACTGCCAAATGTCCCCTGGGGGCAAAACTGCTTCCATTTGAGAACCACTGGGGTAGGCAAGGATTTATTAGATATAACATCAAAAAGCACAAGCAATATGTTTTCATTCTTATGTGGATCCTGAGAAACTTAACAGAAGACCATGGAGGAGGGGAAGGAAAAAAAAAGTTAGAGAGGGAGGGAGTCAAACCATAAGAGACTCTTAAAAACTGAGAATAAACTGAGGGTTGATAGGGGGTGGGAGGGAGGGGAAAGTGGGTGATGGGCATTGAGGAGGGCACCTTTTGGGATGAGCACTGGGTGTTGTATGGAAACCAATTTGACAATAAATTTCTATTAAAAAAAAACCACAAGCAATAAAGGCAAAAAATAAATTAGATTTTATAATTGAAAACTTTTGCTCTTCAAAAGACTCCATTGAGTAAGAAGACAAACTGTAGACTGATAGAAAATATGTGCAAATCATTTCTATCTGATAAAGGACTCGTATCCAGAATATATAAGGAATTCTTATAACTTGGTTAAGAAGAAACCAACCCAGTCAAAATATGTGCAAAAGAGGGGCACCTTGGTGGCTCAGTTGGTTAAGTGTCCAACTTCAGCTCAGGTTATGATCTCACGGTTCATGAGTTCAAGCCCTGCATCAGGCTCTGTGCTGACAGCTCAGAGCCTGCTTAGAATTCTCTGTCTCCCTCTCTCTCTGCCCCTCCCCTGCTTGTGCTCTCTAAAATAAATAAACATTAACAAAAATATATGGGTAAAAGATTCACGCAGACAACTCACCAAAAAATATATATGAATGGTTAATGAGCACATAAAATGATGTTTATCAAATTAAATCTACAGTGAAATACCATTATAACAACTATAAAAAAATAATGTTGACAAAAATATGGAGAAACTGAAACCCACATACACCACTGGTGGGAATGTAAAATGGTACAGCTATCTTGGAAAACAGTTTGGAAGTTTCTTAAGAATTATGCTAACCATAACATGTAGCAATCCCACTCCTTGTTACCCAAGAGAAATGAGAACATGTGTCCACACAAAGACTTGTATGTGAGTATTCATAATAGCATTATTCATAATAGCAAAAAAGTGAAAATAATCCAAATTTCCAGTAGCTAATGAATGGATAAACAAAATGCATTATATATCCATTTCATGAAATTCAGCAATAAAGAGAAATGAACTACTGATACATACTACAACATGGATAAACCTCAAAAATATTATGCTTAGTGTGTGTAGTCTTTTACAGATGTAAAAGACTGCATATTTTATGGCTCCATTATAGAAAATGAAAGAAAGGTAAACCTATGATGATGGAAAACATAAATGTTTACATGTGGCTGGGGGACAGAAACAGAAATGTACCCTAGAAAGTTCTGAGATAGAGAAGTAAGGAGTTCCTAGACTTATCAGATACTAAAACACATTACTGAATAGCAGTAATTAAAACAATATGCTAGTAAAATACTAGGAATGGACAATTCAATGTAACAGAACAGAACATTCAAGAAAAGAACCAACAACCTGTAGCACCTAGAAAAAAATAAGAGATTGCATTCCTACCTCATACCTTATGTACAAATGAATTGAAAATGGATCAAAGTCTTAAATATTTTTAAAAATCATGAAAGTACTAGAGAAAAACATTGGTAATTTTTGTTAACATCCTGTAGTGAGCATGTTTTCCAAAATATGACATGAAACTCAGAAACAAAATTTTAAAATGCCTTATATTTGACTACATAAACATTTAAAAAATTTTATATGGCAAAACAAACTAAAACAAAACAAAAACACCAATCAAAAGACAAGTGACAAAAAATGTATTTAATATCATAAAGGCTAATCTTCTTGCATATATAAAACTCTTATAGGTCAATAAGAAAGGGAGTAGCAGCCAAGTAGAAAAATGGGCAGAGGTTATGAACAAAATTCATCCATGAAAAAGGAAATTCAAGTGGCTCTCAAATTTTTCTAATGAGAAAAGTGCAAAGCAAGGCAACATTTGGCAAAGATGAGAAGTTTGGCACTTACTATCGGTTAAAGCATGGGAAATGGGCACTCTCATATTGTTTTAATAGGAGTGCAAATTGGTACAAGCTCTATAGAGGCAATTTGGAAATATATATCTAATATACAAATACATTTCTCTGAGACATCTTGAAATTCCTTTCCTAGGTATTTAGCACATACAGATACATTTGAATCTGTATGTTTAGCATTATTTTTGGACAAAATATTAGCAACTGAAATGTCCATATATAGGAGAGTGGTTAAATATCCTTATACAATAATATATAGCCACTAAGAGAATGTGGCAGGTAATATGTTGTGGAAGAGAATATATATATATATATATATATATATATATATATATATATATACACACTGACTTAAGGAAAAGATATATACCTATAAGCATTTGCTTGTATATGCATATGTATTTCTGGAAGGATAAAGAAGAAATTAATCAGAAAGGTTTTCTCCAGGGAGGGCAATGGGTTGGGAGATAAGGATAGAAAAAAATCCTTAATTTCACTGTGCCTTTTGTGACTTTGGATGTAGTACTATACACATATTATCTATTCAAATATGGATACAAATTTGTTTAAAGAAATTGGGTTCATGGGCATCACAGTGTTACAGCATTAGCATGGGAGTATTTCCATATCTCCCCTTCTGCCAAAAAAAAAATCTCAAATAATTTTCAGGTAGTTTCTTTGATGTATACTTCATCCAACTGTTACTAAAAATATACTGATATTCAATGCAAACCTACTTATTAGTTGAGATTTGGACATGCTGTTGCCCATCCTTTCCATTCTTTCCCTTTAATAAAATAGATGATCATCTTTATCTTTACACTGGGCAAAGATGTATGTATGTGTGTAGGTGTTTGTGTGTATAAGAGGAATGCAAGTATGTTGCCTTCATTTTAATTAAGTATATTACAGACATTCTAATTCAAAATAATATAAAACCAAAATGTGTTATGTATGTTATGTATAATGGGTTTGACTTACAATATGGCTATAGAACAAAAGCATTTCACATATCATACACATGAAACCTATGCTCCTTTTTAGATTTTTTTCTTCAGTCTAAAGCTTTTGTGAATATAGGCCCCTCTACTAATTGTTGTGTATCAAAATAGCTGTCTTTATAGACTGGAAAAACTGTAAAGAGACAGAATCTGCCAAGAACTCTTAGGGATATATCTAGGATTAGAACCCCATGTTATATCCTCTAGCCCAAACTTAAATGTACACACATATGACCCGGGGATTTTGCTAAAATTGAGTTTCTAATTCAGTAGGGCAAGAATATAGCCTGAGATTCTGTACTTATAACAAGCTCCCAGGTGATGCCAGTGCTGTTGGTCCACAGACACACTTTAGTTCCAAGTTTATAAATCACAGAGTTTCTTATATAGTATAGCCTCTTCTGTATGTTATACAATCCTGTGTCTTCTCAGTAATCAGATAAACAAAGTAACCCAGTTACAAGGGTTACCAATACCACTTATTCTTCCACATCCTCTGGTTTCTATGAGGATGAATTATTTTTATAAATAATTCCAACCTCTTGTGCCATGCTTACTACTTACTTGGTGCTATTCTATTTCTCTCAACTGAAATGAAATTATCAAAAGCCCTAAGTGTGTGGTGTGTGTGTATGTGTATATGTGTGGTAGGGATGGTCTCTATTCCTTAATTCCTCTACATTACCATGAAGCAGCAACTTGAATAAGTATTCATGCTTTCCAGCCTCAAAATTTGATTTCAGGGAAGGATTCCAGATAACAGCATGAAAAGATCCTGAACTCACCTCTGCCCACAAACACAACAAATCTATAGCTACATATGGAATAAGTCCCTCTGAAAAGGACCCCAAAGCTAGCTGAACAGTGCTTCCACAAGAGAATATAGAAGAACCACATCAAGATGGGTAGGAGAGGCAGTTAGACATGGTCTAGCAAGAAAATGCACAGTGAGTTACACTCAGGAGGAATCTCATAATATGAAGATTGTCCCTGAGAAGTGAGGGGTTTGTGCCCCATATCAGACACCCAACCCTAATGAACTGTGCTAGAGAGGTAAGATCTTAACATGTCTGGCCTTAAAAACCAACAGTGTTTACTCCCAGGAGAACCAAATGGCTATAGGGAATGAAAAATCTGCTCTTAAATGGTTTGTATACAAACCCACTCATCCTGGAACACAGCACAAAAGCAACAGTTTGAAAGGCTCCTAGACTATATGCAAAGGAGACTCATTTCTTAATCTTAAAGCATCTGCCACAGAAGCAGAAACCTACTGGGACTCTCAGGATGAAGGCAGGTGCTATTTTTGTGTTTTCCTTCTGCCTTGTTGGTGCCAATACTGGCAGATATCATTTTCACACCACCCACAGGCCTGCTAGCTCCAGTGAGAGCACGCTGTTCCTGCACACTGCAGCCATGGCTCACCATGCCACAGCCAATGGATAGGCACAAACCACAAAAGGGATGCTCGTTGAGCACCTGGATCTTGGGGCCAAGGGGAATTGCATTTCTGGGCCCTATGGGTCTGCCACAGTTTGTTGATATCTCCTAAAAAGGAGCTTGAGCACATGTCTAAATACATGAATTTTGCAACTATTGCCCAGGAAGACCTCCAGATCTCCTGGTCTGGAAGTCTTCAGGGATTACAACTGTGGGTATATTTACATACCTTAAAAGTTGCTGCCTGAGGATCTGGCTTACAATTAACCTGAAACTAGGCAATGTCTGAGATCCCTCCCTTTGGAACACTGACAGATGTGGGCACACCCTCAACAACTGGGACCTATTAAGAACAATTCAAGTGAGGTTCCAGTCCACATGGTGGTGAAATAGGGGAACCCGAAGTTCCCTCATCCCTCAAACACAGCACTGTTGAGGCCAGAGGACTTGGAATTCCAAGAGTACAGGCTGTGGAGTGGCGGACATCTCCAAGAGCCCACGGGGACAACTTGGCAGACCATAGGTATGTGATTGCAAACTGGGAGAGAGAAAATGGGTGGCATAGGAACAGAGGGGAGGGATCCCCTTCTGTGGAGAGACAAAAGGAAGAGAGAGGCTGTGGAAGTGTAGGATTGTATTTGGATAAGAGAAAACCACGGACCAGGGAATGGACAAAATGGAGAAAGAATCAATTTCTAACGGCAGGGCTTTCTCTGGACTGGGGCCAGCAGCCCTGTTCATGCACCTGGGGAGGAGGGGAGCCAGTCCCAGGCTTGGTAACTAGCTTAGAGGTGCAGTCTGCAGTCAGAGAAAGCAATTCCCTCCCTTAAGTGCTGTGGGAAGAAGGCACAGAGCCATTCCAAGGACAAAAGACCCTGCAGGTGCCCGCCAACCAGAGGCCTTTGTTGGCTGGCTGAGTGGAGTGGCACTACCCTGGAACGGGGGCATGCAGAGTGGGATCCTTTAAGACACTGGGGTTTGAATCCAAGCCGAGCACCTGGGAGGTACAGGAGACTGCAGACTGGAACAAAACAGCCCGCTCACACACACATGGCACTGTGAGGAGCCAGAGGCCCTTTGTTGGCTGGCTGGCTGGAGTACTACTTCCCTGAAACCAGGGTGTGCAGAGCAAGATCCTTTAATACATTGGGGTTTGAATCCCAGCCAAGCACCTGGGGGGCACAGGAGACTGTGGAATGGAACAAACTGTCCTGCTCCTGCCTGCATGGCACTGTAAAGATGGTCTGAACAGAGTGGTTTGGGACACCCAGTCTGGGGAGGAGAGAATGGGGTTTTGCCATTTTTCTCCCCATCACCAACAAGGTGGGATTTCAGGGAATGGACAAGGGGCCCACAGTGGAGGTGGGACATGCCTATGTCACACCACACCCATCCATGCCTGGTAACTGTGTACCCACCAGAGCAAGATTGACACTGACTGAACCAGACGGCCCCTCGTCCAGACTAGGGCAGCCACTGGTCCCAAGGGTTATGTCAATGAACAAATCAAAGCACACCTGGTGGAAGGTCCAAACCACCACTACAAGTAGGGAGATAAAGCAATCAGAGTCACAACAACAGCTAGCATGTAACACACTCCAAAAACACCTCCTGAAGGGCCAGGCCCTGGACATCACATGACCCCTCTTTAATATAGTAGTGCTTGCAGGTACAGGACACCTAAGAAGCTACTTAAACACATAAGGGACAGAAAACTAGCCAAAATGATGAAACAGAAGAATTCTGAAAAGAAATTCCAGGAAGAAATGACAGCTAGAGAATTGCTTAAAACAGACATAAACAATACATCTGATCAAGAATTTAGAATAATAGCCATAAGAATAATCACTGGTTTTGAAAAAAACATAGAAGACAGCAGAGAATCTATTGCTGCAGAGTTCAAGGAACTAAAAAACAGTCACGATGAATTAAGAAATGTTGTAAATAAGGTGCAAAATAAACTAGATTCAGTGACAGCAAGGATGGAAGAAGCAGAGGGGAGAATATGTGAAGCAGAAGATAAAATTATGGAAAATGATGAAGCTGAGAAAAAGAGATAAGAAAGTACTAGACCATGAGGGGAAAATTAGAGAACTAAGTAGTTCAATGAAACATAGTAATATCTGTATCATAGGAGTGCCAGAAGAAGAAGAAGAGAGAGAAAGGGGCAGAAGGTTTATTGAACAAATTATAGCTGAGAACTTCCCTAATCTGGGGAAGGGAGCAGACATCCAAATCCAGGAGGCACAGAGAACTCCCTTCAGATTTAACAGGAATAGGTCTTCTCCACAGCATATCATAATGCAACTGGAAAAATACAAAGATAAAGAGAGAATTCTGAAAGCAGCTAGGGACACACGGGCCTTAACCTACAAGGGTAGACACATCAAGGGTAGTAGCAGACCTGTCCACTAAAACTCGGCAGAAGGGAGTGGAAGGAAATATTCAATGTGCTGAATAGGAAAAATATGCAGCCAAGAATCCTTTATCCAGCAAGACTGTCATTCAGAATAGAAGGAGAGATAAAGGATTTCCCAGACAAACAAAAACTAAAGGAGTTTATGACCACTAAACCAGCCCTACAAGAGATCCTAAGGGAGAAGTTGTGAGTGGAATGCTGCAAAGACTACAAAGGACCAGAGACACCACCACAAGCATGAAACCTACAGATAATACAATGACATTAAATCCATATCTTTCAATAATAATGCTGAATGTAAATAGACTAAATGCTCTAATCAAAAGACATAGGGTATCAGAATGGATAAAAAAAACAAGATCCATCTATATGCTGTCTACAGGAGACCCATTTTAGACCTGACGACACCTTCAGATTGAAAGTGAGGGGATGGAGAACCATCTATCATGCTATTGGAGGTCAAAAGAAAGCTGGAGTAGCCATATTTGTATCAGACAAACTAGATTATAAACTAAAGGTTGTAACAAGATATGAAGAAGGGGATTATATCATAATTACAGGGTCTATCCATCAAGAAGAGCTAACAATTATAAATTTTTATGCCCCCAACTTGGTGACTTCCAAATATATAAATCAATTAATCACAAATATAAACAACCTTTTGGATAAGAATCTGGTAACTGCAGGTAGCTTTAATACTCCACTTAGAGCAATGGACAGATCATCTAGGCAGAAAATCAATAAAGAAACAATGGCCCTGAATGATACACTGGACCAGATGGACTTGACAGATATACTCAGAACTTTTTATCCAACAGCTGCAGAATACACATTCTTCTCAAGTGCACATGGAACATTCTCCAAGATAGATCACATACTGGGTCACAAAACAGCCCTCAAAAAATAGAAAAGAATTGAGATCATACTGTGCATATTTTCAGATCACAATGCTATGAAACTTGAGATCAACCACAAGAAAAAAATTTGGAAAATCTCCAAATGCATGGAGGTTAAAGAACGTCCTACTAAAGAATGAATGGGTCAACCAGGCAATTAGAGAAGAAATTTAAAAATATATGGAAGCAAATTAAAATGAAAACACAACAATCCGAACCCTTTGGGATGCAGCAAAGGAGTCCTAAGAAGAAAATACATTGCAACCCAGGCCTATCACAAGAAACAAGAAAAATCCTAAATATAAAATATAACTTCACACCTAAAGGAACTAGAAGCAGAACAGCAAATGAACTCCAAGGCCAGTAGAAGAAGAGAAATAATAAAGATTAGAACAGAAATAAACAATATAGAATCCAAAAAAAAAAAAAAAACCCAACCCAACCAGTAGAACAGATAAATGAATCTAAGAGCTGTTTTTTTGAAAAAATAAAGTTGATAAATCTCTAGCCAGACTTCTCAAAAAGGAAACAGAGAGGATCCAAATAGATAAAATCACAAATGAAAAAGGACAGATCACAGCCAACACCACAGAAATACAAACAATTATTAAAGAATACTATGAAAAATTATATGCCAACAAACTGGAAAACCTGGAAGAAATGGACAAGTTCCTAGACACCCACACACTACCAAAACTCAAACAGGGAGAAACAGAAAATTCGAACAGACCCATAACCATCCAAGGAATTGAATCAGTTATCAAAAATCTCCCAACAAATAAGAGACCTGGGCCAGATGGCTTCCCAGGGGAATTCTCCCAGACATTTAAAACAGAGTTAATACCGATCTTCTCAAGCTGTTCCAAAAAATAGAAATGGAAGGAAAGCTTCCAGACTCATTCTATGAAACCAGCATTACCTTGATTCCCAAACTAGACAGAGACTCCACAAAAAAGGAGAGTTACAGGCCAATATTCCTGAGAACACAGATGCAAAAATTCTCAACAAGATACTAGCAAATTGAATTCAAGTGTATTAAAAGAATTATTCACCATGATCAAGTGGGATTCATTCCTGGGTTGCAAGGTTGGTTCAAAATTTGCAAATCAATCAATGTGTATAGCACATTAATAGAAGAAAGGATAATAACCATATGATCCTGTCAATAGATGCAGAAAAAGCATTTGACAAAATACAGCATCCTTTCTTAATAAAAACCTTCAAGAAAACCGGGATAGAAGGAACATACCTTAACATCATGAAAGACATATATGAAAAGTCCACAGCTAATATCATCCTCAATGGGGAAAAACTGAGAGCTTTCCCTCTGAGATCAGGAACATGGCAGGGATGTCCACTCTCACCACTGTTGTTTAACATAGTGTTGGAAGTCCTAGCTTCAGCAATCGGATGACAAAATAAAAGCCATCCAAATTGGCAAAGAAGTCAAACTTTCACTTTTTGCAGATGACATGATACTCTACATGGAAAACCCAAAAGACTCCACCAAAAAGCCACTAGAACTGATACATGAACTCAGCAAAGTTGCAGGATACAAAAATCAATGCACAGAAATCGGTTGCATTTCTATACGTCAATAATGAAGCAACAGAAAACCAAGAAATTGATCCCATTTACAATGCACTAAGAACCATAAAATAACAAGGAATAAACCTAACCAAAGATGTAAAATATCTGTATGCTGAAAACTATAGAAAACTTATGAAAGAAATTGAAGAAGACACAAAGAAATGGAAAAACATTCCATGCTAATGGATTGGAAGAACAAATATTATTAAAATGTCAAGGGGCGCCTGGGTGGCTTAGTCGGTTAAGTGGCCGACTTCGGCTCAGGTCATGATCTCGCGGTCCATGAGTTCAAGCCCCGTGTCGGGTTCTGTGCTGACAGCTCAGAGCCTGGAGCCTGTTTCAGACTCTGTGTCTCCCTCTCTCTACTCCTCCCCTGTTCATGCTCTGTCTCTCTCTGTCTCAAAAATAAATAAACGTTAAAAAAAATTAAAAATAAAATAAAATGTCAATACTACCCAAAGCAATCTACACATTCAATGCAATCCCAATCAAAACTGCACTGGTATTATTCTCAAAGCTAGAAAAAACAATCCTAAAATTAGTATGGAACCACAAAAGACCCCAAATAGCCAAAGCAATGTTGAAAAAGAAAACCAAAGCAGAGGCATCACAATGCTGGACTTTAGCCTCTACTACAAAGCTGTAATCATCAAGGCAGTATGGTATTGGCACAAAAACAGACATATATAATAGAGAAACCAGAACTGGACACACAAATATATGGACAACTAATCTTTGACAAAGCAGGAAAGAGTATCCATTGGAAAACAGTCTCTTTAGCAAATGGTGCTGAGAGAACTGGACAAGCAACATGCAGAAGAATGAAACTGGACCACTTTCTTACACTACACACAAAAATAAATTCAAAATGAATGAAATACCTAAATGTGAGACAGTAAACCATCAAACCCTAGAGGAGAAAACAGGCAACAATCTCTTTAATCTCAGCCACAGCAATTTCTTGCTCGACATGTCTCTGAAGGCAAGGGAAATCAAAGCAAAAATGAACTATTGGGACCTCTTCAAAAAAAAAGCTTCTGCACAGGGAAGGAAGCAACAAAACTAAAAGGCAACTGATGGAATAGGAGAAGATATTTGCAAATGACATATCAGATAAAGGGTTAGTGTCCAAAATCTACAAAGAACTTACCAAACTCAACACCCGAAAAACAAATAACCTGATGAGGAAATGGGCAGAATGGAATGTCACTTTTCCAAATAAGACATTCAGATGGCTAACAGACACATGAAAAGATGCTCAACATCACTCATCATCAGGGAAATACAAATCAAAACCACACTGAGATACCACCACACACTGGTCAGAGTGGCTAAAATGGACAACTCAGGAAACAACAGATGTTAGTGAGGATGTAGAGAAACAGGAACCCTCTTGCACTGTGGGAATGCAAACTGGTGCAGTCACTCTGGGAAACAGTGTGGAGGTTCCTAAAGAGATTAAAAATAGAACTACCTTATGATCCAGCAATAGTACTACTAGGAATTTATCCAAAGAATAAAGGAGTGCTGATTCATAGGGGCACATGTACTCCAATGTTTATAGCAGTGATTTCAACAATAGCCAAATTATGGAAAGAGCCCAACTGATGAATGGCTAAAGAAGATGTGGTTTATATATACAATGGAATACTACTTGGCAATGAGAAAGAATAAAATCCTCCCATTTGCAACAACGTGGATGGAACTGGAGGGTATTATGCTAAGTGAAATAAGTCAGTCAGAGAAGGACAGATATCATATGTTTTCACTCATCTGTTGAACTTGAGAAACTTAACAGAAGAATATGGGGGAAGGGAAGGGGGAAAATAGTTGCAAACAGAGAGGGAAGTAAACCTATAAGAGACTCTTAAATACAAAGAACAAACTGAGGATTGATGGGAGGGGCAGGGGAGAGGAGAAAATGGGTGATGGGCATTGAGGAGGGCACTTGTTGGAATGAGCACTGGGTGTTGTATATAAGTGATGAATCACAGGAATGTACCCCCAAAACCAAGAGCACACTGTATACACTGTATGTTAGCTAACTTGACAATACATTATATTAAAAAAAAGAACAAATCAAGCTAATCAGAAAATCACTAAGATCTGAGAAACAGCCAAAAGCTAGGATACAGCTGAATAATAAGTTTCATCTCCTATATAAGGCCACTCCTTCAAGGCTAGGAAAGAGCTGTTTCACCTAATACATAGAAACAAACAAAGAGTTAAACAAGATGAGAAGACAGAGTAATATATTCCAAACAAAAGAATAAGACAAAACTTCAAAAAAGAGACCTTAATGAAATGGAGATAAGTAATTTACCTGATAAAGAGTTCAAAGTAGTGGTCAGAAAGATGCTCACCAAACTCAGGAGAAGAATAGATAAACATGGTGAGAACGAACAATGAGATGGAAAAGATAAGAAAGTACCGTACAGAAGTCACAGATCTGAAGAATACAATAGTTAAACTGAATAAAGCACTAGAGAGGTTCAATAGAAGACTAGATAGAGTAGAAGAACAGATCAGTGACCCAGAGACAGCAGTGGAAATGACCCAAACAGAGCAGCAAAAAGAAAAATGAAGTTTTTAGTGTAGGAAAACTTCAAACAGAAGTTTGCATTATAGGAGCCCAGAAGAGAAGACAGTAGAAAATTTATTTGAATAAATAATGGCTAAAAACATTCCTAACCTGGGGAAGTAAACAGACATCCACCTCCAGGAAACAATGAAAGTTCCACATAAAATGAACCCAAAGAGATTATTTAATTTATAATTGAGATGTTAAAAGTTAAAGATAAAAAGAGAATATTAAAAGCAGCAAGAGAAAAACAACTTGTCCTATAGAAGGGAACCTCCATAAGACTATCAGGAGATTTTTCAGCAAAAATTTTGCAAGCCAGAAGGAAGTGGTATGATAAATTCAAAGGGCTGGGGGAAAAAAAATCTTCCAGTTGAGAAGAGTCTACTGGCAAGGTTATCAATCAAAATTGAAGGAGAGATAAAAAGTTTCCCAGAAAAGCAAAAGCTAAAAAAGTACATTATTATTATTCTACCCTTATAAGAAATGTTAAAGGAACTTCTTTAAGCTAAAAACAAAAGGCACTAACTAGTAACAAGAAAACATATGAAAGTAAAAATCTCTTTGGTGAATGCAAATGTTAGTAAAGGTAGTGAATTAGCCACTTATAAAGCTAGTATAAAGGTTAAAAGACAAAAGTAGCAAAATCCAGTGTAACTATAATAACAGTTAAGGGAATACAAAATAAAAAGATATAAACTAGGACATTAAAAATACAGAACATGGGGGAGGTGCAAAAATGTAGAATTTTAAAAATGTGCTCAAACTTAAGATGCTATCAACTTAAATAGACTGTTGTAAATATAGGATGTTATATGTAAACCTTATGGTAACCATAAAGCAATAATCTAGATACACATAAGACAATGAAAAAGAATTCTAAATGTAACGCTAAAAAAAATCACCAAACCACAAGAGAAGAAAGCAAGAGAAGAAAGGAACAGAGAGGAACAACAAAAACAGAAAATAATCATGAAATTGGATTTAAAAAGCCCACAAGACCCATTTGTTTGTTGCCTGCAAGAGATTTACCTCAGATCTAAGGACACACACACCGGGCTCAAATAAAATCAGAAATGAAAGAGGAGAAGTTTACAACTGATACTACAGAAATACCAAGGGTTATAAGAGTGTACTATGAAAAACTACATGCCAGAAAATTGGACAACCTAGAAGAAATGTATAAATTCCTAGAAACATATACTCTTTCAAGGCTGGATCATGAAGAAAATCTGAATAGACCGATTTCTAGCAAAGAGATTGAGTCAGTAATCTGATTCAACAAACAAAAGTCCAGGACCAGATGGCTTCACTGGTGAATTCTACCAGACATTCAAAGAAGATTTAATACCTGTCTTTCTCAAACTATTCCAAAAAAATTGAAGAGGAGAGAACACTTCCAAACTCATTGTACAGGTCAGGCATTACCTTGATACCAAAACCATATAAGGACACCAGAAAAACAAATCAGAGGCCAACATCCCTAAATGAACATAGATACAACATCCTCTACAAAATATTAGCAAACCAAATTCAACATTACAATAGAAGAATCATACACCATGCTCAAGTGGCATTTATTCCAAGGATGCAAGGATGGCTCAACATTTACCAATGAATCAGTATGATATACCACATTAACAAAATAAAAGATTAAAATTATATGATCATCTCAATAAATGCAGAAAGAAGCATGTGACAAAATTTAATACCCACTTATGATAAAAAGCACTCAACAAAGTGGGTATAGAAGGAACCTACGTCAATACAATGAAGGCTTTATATGACAAAGCCACAGCTAATATCATACTCAATGGTGAATAGTTGAAAGCTTTTCCTCTGAGATCAGGAACAAGACAAGAATGCTCTAGCCACTTTTATTCAACATATTATTGGAAGTCCTAGTCACAGAAATTAAGCAAGAAAAGGAAATGAAGGGCATCCAAATCAGAAAGGAAGAAGCAAAATTCTCTCTAATTACAGATGACATGAATATATATATATATCCCTAAAGACACCATCAAAAACCTGTCAGAACTAATTTATGAAATTAAGTAAAGTTGCAGGAAAAAAATCAATATACAGATATCTGTTTTGTTTCTATACAATAATAACAAATTACTAAAAAGAGAAATTAAAACAATCCTATTTACAATTGCATCAAAAGGATAAAATACCTAGAAATAAATTTAACCAAAAAAGTGAAAGTACTGTGAAATGAAAATTGTAAGACACTGATAAAAGAAATTGAAGATGACACAAATAAATGTAAAGGTATCCTGTGCTCATGGATTGGAAGAACTAACATTGTTAAAATGTCCATACTACCCAAAACAATCTACAGATTCAATGCAATATGTATCAAAATCCAGTGGCATTTTTCACAGAACTAAAACAAATAATTCTAAAATTTGTAAGGAACCACAAAAGGCCCCACATAGCCAAAGCAGTCTTGAGAAGGAAAAAACAAACCTGAATGTACCATGCTTGCTGATTTTAAACTGCGCTACAAAGCTATACTAATCAAAAAAGTATGGTTTTGCCACTAAAAACAGACACATAAGTCAATGGAACAGAATGGAGAGCCCAGAAATAAGCCCACACATATATAGTCAATTAATTTACAAAAAGGAGCCTAGAATATGCAACAAGGAAAGAACAGTTTATTCAATAAATGGTGCTCAGTAAACTGGACAGCTACATGCAAAAGTATGAAACTAGGCCACTACCTTACATCATATAAAAAATTAACTCAAATGGATTAAATACTTGAATAGAAGACCTGAAACCATAAAATTCCTAGATGACACAAGTGGTAAGTTCCATGACACTGGTCTTAGTGATTTTTTTTTGAGTCTGACTCCAAAGGCAAGGGAAATGAAAGCAGAAACAAATAGGGACTACATCAAACTAAACAGCTTCTGCAGAACAATAGAACCATCAACAAAATGAAAAGGCAGCCTATTGAATGGGAGAAAATATTTACACATTACACATCTGATCAGGGGTTAATATTCAAAATATATGACTCCTACAACTTAACAACAAAACACAAGCAACCTGATTAAAAAATAATTTAGAGAAAGACAAATATTGCATGATTTCATTTATATATGGAATCTAAAAAACAAAACAAATTAATAAACAAACAGACAAAAACAGACTCTTAAATACAGAGAACAAACTAGGGGTTGCCAGAGGGAAGGAGTGTGGAGGGTGGCAAAACTGGTGAAAGAGATGAAAAGGTATAAGGTTTTAGTTATACAATAAATAAGTCATGGAGATGAAAAGTCCAGCATGGGGAATGAAGTCAATAACATTGTAATAACCTTGTATGGTGAAAGATGGTGACTACACTTATTGTGGTGAGCACTGAGTAATGTGTAGAGTTATAAAATTACTACTTTGTACATCTGAAACTAATACATTGTATGCCAACCTTATTTCAATAAATTTTAAGAATAATGCAACAAAAAATGGGCAGAAGATCTGAATAGATATTTTTTGAAAGAAGACAGATGTTCAATATCTAATTGAAGTAATTATCAGGGAAAAGCAAATCAAAACCGCAATAAAATATCACTTCATACCTGTTAGAATGGCTATTATAAAAAAGACAAGAAATAACAAGAATTGGAGAAGATGTGGAGAAGAGGAAATCCTCACACACTGTTGGTGGAAATGTAAATTGGTATAGGCACTGTGGCAAGTGATATGGAAATTCTTCAAAAAATGAAAAATAGAACTACCCTATAATCCAGCAATTCCACATCTGAGTATTTATCTGAAGAATACAAAAACACAAATTTGAAAAGCTATATGCACCTGTATGTTCATTGCAGCATTTTTTACAGTAGTCAAGATATGGAAACAACCCAAGTGTCCTTCAACGGGTAAATGGATAAAGAAGGTATGGGGTGTGTGTGTGTGTGTGTGTGTGTGTGTGTGTGTGTGTGTGTGTGTGTGTGTGTGTGATGGAACAGTACTCAGCCATAAAAAAGGAGGAAACCTTGTCAGTTGTGACAACTTGAGGGTGGAACTCGAGGGTGTAATGCTAAGTGGAATAAGTCAGAGAAAGACAAATACTATATGATTTCCAGATTTATATCTTGAATCTAAATAACAGAACAAAAACAAACTCATAGAGATAGAAAACAGACTGGTAGTTATCAGAGGGAAACTGGGTTAGGAGTGAGTGAAATAGGTGAAAGAGTTGAATCATGTGGTGATGGATGGTAACTAGACTTACGGTGAAAATCACTTTATAGTATATCCAGATATTGAATTATAATGTTGTATACCTGAAACAGATATGCAGGTATACTAGTTTTATTATACTTTGCTTTATTGTGCTTTGCAGATATTGTGTTTTTAACAAAGTGAAATTTGTGACAACCCTGCATTAAGCAAATCTATTGGTGCCATTTTCCAACAGAATTTGTTCACTCTGTCTCTGTGTTATATTTTGGTGATTTCGCAATATTTCAAACTTTTTCATTATTATTATATTTGTTGTAGTGATCTTGACTAGTGATTATACTTGCTAAGAGCTCAAAAATGGTTAACATTTTTAGCAATAAAGCATTTTTTAAAGTATGTACTTTTTAAAGAAATAATGCTAGTGCACACTTAATAGACTACACTATAATGCAAGCATAACTTTTATATGCACTGGGAAACCAAAAAAATTTGACTTTATTGCAGTGGTGTGGAACAGAACCCACAATGTCTTTGAGGTCTGCCTGTAGTGTTTGTTATATACCAGTTCTACCACACACACACACACACACACACACACACACACACACACACACACACACATTTCTTCAGTAAGCAGTTCCAAGGCCTATACGTGGAGAAGCAAGGAGTTTGAAGGCACAAGGCACTCTTACCTTTACCAGTAATAACAGTGAAAACTTGGGTTTCCCATCTGCCTTATTCTTTACTCTTATTTCTCAATTGAACTTAGAGTATGGGGAAGAGGGATGTTATTTATTGAATCCCTTCAAATCCCCAATACTTCCTAGACAATCAGCTGAGAGAATAATCACAGGTTTGAAAGGGTATGAGCCTGGATTCTTTACCCCACTCCCAACTCCCTTAACACATCCCCGGCATGCCTCCAAGCAGCTCCTTCTCATACTTTGGGAAATATGCTGTCTTATCCAAACTTCAGCCTGAGGCCCAGACCTTTATCTGACTCTTGCTAAACCTCTTAGAGGTTTTTTACCTGTGCATTCCCAACAATACATGCAGAAAAATACATGTATATATATATAGACACACACATACACACATACATATCACATACATGATATGTGATGAATATAAAACTTATCCCACTTATATATGTGATTATATAAGATCTATCCCTCTTTTCCCCATTTGATATGCTTCCTATTGGGCAAAATCTAATTTTACTTTATCCGTTATTTCTTCCAAGAGGCATCTTCAAATTCTTGCTGTCCCCATTCTACCCTTCTTGTGGCTATCTTCCCATTCAGAAAGAAAACAGAACTTAAAACCCTAGTTAACCCTTAATAGATCTCTCCAAATTCCTCTGACTCTACTTCCTTACCTTCTCCTGGATTCCTTCATCATCACCAGCAAAGTACAAAATGGGGACATTGAGTTCAGAGGCGGCTACCCACTGAAGTACAGCTTGGAGTTGCTTGTTCTGAACTGTGTCAGTTAGGTTATGATTGCTGACAATCACTTTGGGTGCTGCATACCCTTCAGGGGGCTGTCCTGATATACCTCTCAATTCATTATGGATAGCTTGATAGGCATTCTGCAGGACAGCCTCTGCTGTCCCTGTGCCCTTGACTGGTAAACACTCATATAAATTATCTGGGAAGGCTGAAGTTGGCCTGCTTGCATCCCCAGACTTATCATCGCCCAGCTCTGCCAAGGGAGAGTCACAGGACTTGGCAATAATGAGACATAATTTCATCACTGAATCCATCAGATATTCTACCATCTGCCCATTCATGTGGCCATCTAGTTGGTTAACAACCATCTTGGTCAGCCCAGCAAAGGTACCACCAGCCTCATCACCTTCACTTAATTTGATGGAAGAAGGGGTTACAGGTCTTTCACACTGGTAGTTATATTCTTCCTTAACTGGCTGTTCTGGTACCTTGGGTTCAGAGCTATGGTCACTCTTGAAAATGGTCTCACCAAGTAAATTCCGGATAAAGTTAAAGAAAACACTCTTTAGATCCTTCTTTTCTGCTTCATCTTGGTCACCTCCCATATGAGGAGACTTAAGGCTGGACTCATCAGAAACTTCAGGGGACTTGTTGGCAGGCAGGTTGGTGCTGCCAGCAGCTTCAAGGAAGCTCTGTGCATCCATGCTTCCTCCCTGTGCCAGGTGGTACTGAATCAGAAGTAAGGCTGATACGATCAGGTCCTTGGCCAAGGAGTCTGAATCACACATAAAATTCTCAGGTTTCTCTCGGCATTGTATAGGGGGGCTGAGGTTGCAAGTATCCAGAGGATATCCCAGGGGAATGTCTGGTACAGGCTTATACTGTTTGTTGGGAGCTGCAAATGTTGCCTGTTGGAAACCCAGAGATTTTCCTTCTTTTTGCTGATTTTTATGCCAAAAGCTCAATCCCTCTTTGATAATGTGTTCACCCAGAGTTTCGGCACAAGTCTTCTTTTCTGGTTTGGATGCGGGAGAGTACATTTTTTCCCTCAATTTACCTTCAGATTTCATTGATGCAAAGTTTACATTTTGTTTCTTAGGGTCACCCATTCCTTTCATGGAGACAAGGGAGTAACTCTCAGACTTGTCCTTGGTTTTCCTGATAATTTCTGGAGGTTTCTTTGCAAACATCACAGTGTATAGCTTACCCAGCATGGCATCCATGATATCTGTGGCCTTCTGGCTTCCGTGAGAGAATAAACTTCTTTTCACAGCTGAGACAAAATCTGAATCAGTCATGAGGGTCCCTGTGACACTGTGGAGGTTCTTCATGAAGGAATCAATGAGATCTGAGACGACCTCTTTTGCATGCTTGAGCAGTACCTTCTTTAGCAGGATGGTGGCAATAGTTGTGTCCTTCACTTGGATCTTCAGTGTCTTCATAATGGAAACCATCATATCAGAAACCACACTGTTAGCATAGGTCATTATCCCTTGACTAACAGAAGCTGTAAAGTCATCGGGCCTTTCTTGCCCTCTGAACATCTTTCTCTCCCCAGATAACCTTCCACCCTCTTTGGCATCACCTGCGTTACGAGATTCAAACACCTCCTTATAGAAGAAAGACTTCTTAGAAGCAGGCTTGTCATCTGGACCCTTGCTTTCTTTGGTGCTCTCCTTCATCTTCAGAGTGGTCTTATATTTCAAATGTGGGGGACTCCGTAATAATCCTGAGGCTCTGTCACCAGAGCCAGGAGTCTTATCTGAGGTAGCATTCTTGGAACATGCAGAGACTGTCTTGTTCACCAGATCTGATGCCACCTTACTCAAGCTTTTGTTGGGTATGGGCTCATCTCCTATGTACAATGACTGGTGGACACATTTGTTTTCAGAGCCATCTATCCTCTCATTGATCTCCTTGCGGGCCATGGCTATGACTAGATTTGTGAGGCGATTAGCATAGAAGGAAACTTCATCTACTGAACTCCCATTACCAAGTGGGACACTGGGGCCCTGGACAGGGTTTTCTCTGTGCATCATCTCAAAATGCAATCTTCCTGGACTGCCCTTGGTTGTGGTATTGTAATAGTCCACAGAAAAACCACTGTGGGGGTCTCCTCCTGGGTTGCTCATTTCCCCGCCAAGTGAGGATTCTCCAGGCTTGAACCTAGCATCTTGGAACCCTGCTGTACTTTTTTCCAGGTCTCTGCGGAGCCAGCTGAGCACTCTGATAGGATCAGTTGAGGCTTCCTTAAAAATAGACAAGGATTCATCCGACTATAACAGAGCAAAGATATGGGACATTCAGAACAACCTCAAAGATTAGTTACAAAAATGGTCACCTCTCTCAAGCCTTAACTGCTGCATCATCACAATAAAAGTAACCAACATTTATGGAGTACTTAGTATGTATCAGGCACTGTTATAAGTATTTTAATACTATTATCTCATTTAACATTATTTTGCAGTGAACTTAAATGTTAGCTCTCTTATTATCTGCATTTTACAGAGGAGGGAATTGAAGAACTGAGAGATTCAGTTAGTTACTTATCTGAGGTTATACAGCTAATCACTGATGGAGCAGGAATTCCAACCTAGGCAGTCTGACTCTTGAGTCCCTACTGTCAGCCACTACATGATATTGCTTTTAACAACATACATCCTTAAGATCTGAAAAGTCAACAGCTACCCAACAGAGTTAGCATTGGAACTGAATCCAGTTTTTATTATATTTATATTACTTGCTATTTCCTATGGTTTATCTATTTTTATTTAGGTCTCTTACCACAACTATAGTCTTCAGAAAATTAGAGAATTCAAGGACAATTGTACATAATTGATCACTCTGCCAGGTACACAAGCACAATTTTTATATGTTAAATGGCTTCCAGTGAACTATTTGATATCACTGAAGTGAACAATCTAATTTATAATAGAGGAATTAATATCTGTGGATAATTTATCAGTTTTGAATGAATACAGATTCTTTAATGCACACTAGCTGTGATAAGCACATGTACATATAGTATATGTTTACATATTGTAATCTATAATTTTCACTTGGACACAGGCTAAAATAATATGTGAAAGTGTCCTATTTACTATCAAATGTAAAGGAGCAGTGTAATAGAGTAATGTCTGTCTAGGAATGACTACAAGTATCACCCATCTTTAAAGAATGATTTGGTTCATAGTAGTAACCACAGAAAGGTAGAAATATGAGTGATCTAAACATTTTCCTTTTTTGACATACCTTTTGTTATTTGTTTTGTTGTGTTTTTAACTAACTCTATTAAAGTTTCTTAAGTTGGATACTTTATTATCTGAGTTTCCAGTTTCTTATCTGTCAAATGGGAATAACAGCAAACTCTTCATAGTATTATTATGAGGATTAAATGAGATAATTTATAACCATCAAAAAAAATAATGATTTGTCATTTTAATTACCAAGTGTCATATAGTTACTAGATACTATTTCTTAAATACTTGTGTTTTCCGGGCACTGGACTAGGTGCTTTACACACATTATTTCACTTAATCTACATATATGCTCTACACTGGCTGTATTACTATTCTAGTTTCATAGGTGACAAAATTGTAGCTTAGAGAAGATACATAAATTGGCTAGTATCTCAGAGCTACCATATGATGGAGTTTAGTATCCAAATACAGTTCTGACTCCAGAATTGGCTCTCCACACCTACAGTACACCGCTGTGTTTTAATGACTTGGAAAGAAGAGAAAAGCAGTTGTATCAGTCTGCTATGGGGCTGGTTTAAGGGATCCATGGGCCATGGCAGTTGGTGTAAAGTCCTCCTAGATGGTTCTCCTAATTTGAATAATAGCTGTTTCAGGGAAATTTTGTACTTCAGTGGAAAACTATGCATAATCTTATAGCATAGTCTTCCACATCTTCTGATCCTCTTGGAGCTATTTTGCAACTCTGTAGATAAGTGATAGCAATTCAATAGAATCCTTATTTACACACGTTAATTCTCAGAGAAGGTTCCACTGACTTCCTCCCCCACTGTGGAAAAGGTCAGTTTTGCTTACATTTGCACCTTCACTTCAATATCCCTGATCCATATATGTGGTTCTTTTCTTTGATTTTCCTTTGAACCTCACCAGTTCCTTGTCAATGATTAAAGAAACCTTTAATGTGAGTTTATTTTTATACATATATGAAGCTTATTAATTCACCCTTCTCTGAAAATGATATTTTAATAGTTTTGGAAGTCTTTGCCAAGATGTCCAAAAGATTCATCTTTAGAGAATATTGAGGGAAGTATACCAGGTACATTTTTTCTTTGACCCCAGAGATGAATTCAAGGTGGCAATAGAACTTTGCAGACATTTTCTTTTTTCTAGTTTTAATTTTCCTATGTACTGATTTTGCTTTTGGTTTTCATTTTGGTTCTTTTATGGCCAATAACCATTGGTGGCAGCAATGATCAAGAACTTGGTTTTATTGCTTAACCATTTTGTGATTCTTTAATGGAATAATTGTTATAGAGATTTATTTTCTATTGGGCAATAGACAACGTATTTTTTTGCTCCTCTCAAGCTCAAAGTAATTAAGAATTTTGTGCCCACTTGGAAGGAGAAGAGCTCTTTGATTTATGCACATGTGATTTTTGTGTTTCTGTTTACTTTTGATGCATGGCCGAAAGTTCATTATTTTTTATTGAGATTTAATTGACATATAACATTATATTAGTTTCAGATTCAAATTATAATGATCCAATATTTGCATTATTGCAAAATGATCACCACCATAAGTCTAGTTAACATCCCTCACCATGCATAGTTCAAAATATTTTTCTTGTGACGAGAACTTTTAAGATCTACTCTCTTTGCAACTTTCAGATATACAACATAGTATTATTAACTATGGTCACCATGCTATACATTAAATCCCCAGGATTTATTTATTTTATAGTTGGAAGTTTATACCTTTTGACCCTCTTCACCCATTTTGCTCACTCTCACAACACCCACCTCTGGCAGCCACCCACCTGTTCTCTGCATCTATGAGTCCCTTTTTTTTTTTTTTTTAAGATTCTACATATAAGTGAGATCATATGGTATTTGTCTTTCTCTGTCTTATTTCACTTAGCTTAATACCCTCTAGATCCATCCATGTTATTGCAAATGGCAAGGCTCCCTTCTTTTTATGGCTGGATAATATTCTGTTGTGTATTTTCTTAGGACACTTAGGACACTTAGGTTGCTTTCATGTATTGGTTATTGTAAATAATGCTGCAATAAACACAGGGGTGCAGCTATCTCTTAAAAATAGTGATTTTGGGGGCGCCTGGGTGGCTCAGTCGGTTAAGCCGCCGAGACTTTGGCTCAGGTCATGATCTCACAGTCTGTGGGTTCAAGCCCCACATCAGGCTCTGTCCTGACAGCTCAGAGCCTGGAGCCTGCTTCGGAGTCTGTGTCTCCCTCTCTCTCTGCCCCTCCCCTGCTCATGCTGTCTCTCTCTGTTGAAAAAAAAAAATTAAAAAAAAATAGTGATTTTGTTTCCTTCAGATATACAAAGGAATTGCTGGATCATATGAAAATTATTAATTTTAATAATTTCCTCGTGTGGTTACAATTAGTATTAAATGACATAATATGCACAAAACTGTGTAATCTTATGGTGGTGGATATGATTAATACTACTCCAACATTTCATGTTGAGATTAGATTTCAGAAGAGATAAGAGAAGATTAAGAGAAGTCAATAAGCTTGATAATACAGTGAAACATAGCTGGCCATCTATGGGAGTACTAGGGAATAAAACTTGACTTCCTGGGGTGCCTGGGTGGCTCACTCGGTTAGGCGTCTGACTTCGGTTCAGGTCATGATCTCACGGTTTGTGAATTAGAGCCCCATGTCCAGCTCTGTGCTGACAGCTCAGAGCCTGGAGCCTGCTTCAGATTGTGTCTCCTCCTCTCTCTGCCCCTCCCCTACTCATGCTCTGTTTCTGTCTCTCAATAATAAACATTAAAAAAATTGAAAAAAACCCCTAACTTGACTTCCTGTATATATGGGAAGTACTGCCCTGGATGAAAAGCGAAGTACTGGAAGACAGTATGGCTAGGGATGTGTACTGTGATTCATTCCTATCAGACCAGGTAGGAGCTATGGGAGATTCATTCCTATCAGACCAGGTAGGAGTTCAGCTACTTGCTGAGCTTCTGTGATGAATTTTTTTTAACATTTTTTTTCTGGGGTGCCTGGGTCACTCCGCTGGTTAAGTGTCTGACTCTTGATTTCAGCTCAGGTCATGATCTTACAGTTTGTTAGTTCAAGCCCCACGTCAGGCTCTGTGCTGACAGTGCAGAGCCTGCTTGGGATTCTCTCTCTCTCTCTCTCTCTCTCTCTCTCTCTCTCTCTCTGCCCCTCACCCACTCGTGCTCTCTCTCAAATAAACTTACAAAAATTGTTTTTCTGAACCAAAGATCAGTAAAAAGTGGGAAATTCTATATGGACATAATTTAGCTTTAAGAAGAAGTTTTAAGAAAGAGTGCTGCCTATAGGCATGTCCAAGAAAGGGACAGAGAAAAGGTGGTGGAGTCAGAGAGAGATAGCATTCAAGAATGGAAAAATCAGGTTCCAATACACAAACTATCCACCAGTAGGACCAACTTGATGGCCTTCTACTGCAGAGGTGATTTAGGGATTTAGGGGAGATGATGTGTAATACAAACTATCCGCATAATTCAATATGTATACAGTGTTTGTGTACAACACACTCTACTAGAAACTGTGGGACATGTAAAGATGAAATAAATATGATCTTGCCTTTTGGAAGCATAAAGTCCACTGTAGAGACAAAATATGAACACAAATATTACTAAATACTATGTGATCAGTGTTATAAAAGAATAAAAAGAGAGATGCTTAATGTTACACAAGGGGCAGATAATTTGGGGTGGGTGACTAGAAAAAGTATTGGCATTTGAGATGGACTTTTAAACATTTTGGTAGTCAGATATAACAGGGTGGGCGTGGCAACAAAATGACATATGCAAAGTATAGTATTTGGGATAATGCTAGGTTTAAATCAAATAGCCTCTGAAGTGTCAGTGGTAGAAGAAAGTAGAGGTTTATTTCTCAATCACTTTGCTTACAGAGGACATTCAATGAGAAGCTTTCTTTGCAGTGATTCAGGGACCTAGGCTCTGCTTTTGCATAGTTTCACTCTCCTCAAAATCTATTCTTCAGGTTTATGGGGAAATATCAAGATCACAGAGAACTGAATGGGAGACTTTTGTGGTCCAGGCCTGGAAATGTCAAACATCACTTCTACCGATATTCCTTTTGTCTTTGTCTTTTGAAAGTTTGATTGTAATGTGTCTCAGCATGGGTTGCTTTGAGTTCATTTTTCTTGGAGTTTATTGAACTTTTTGGATGTTTATATTCATGCCTTTCTTCATATTTGCAAAGCTTTAAGCCATTATTTTCTCAAATATCCTCTCTGCCCTTTCTCTTTCTCTTCTCCTACTGGGACTCCCACAATGTGCTGTTTGTTTGATGGTGTCCTGCAGGTTCCTTTGGCTCTGTTCACTTTTCTTCAATCTTTTTTCTTTCTGTTCCTTAGAGTTGATAATTTCCATTATCCTGTTCTCAAGTTTTCTGATTCCTTCTTCTGCCTGCTCAAACCTGCCTTTGAATCCCTTTCGTGAAATTTTCAATTCAGTTATTATACTTCTCATCTCCAGAATTTCTTTTAGGTTATCTCTAGGTTTTCTATCTCTTTTTGATATTTGCATTTTGTTCACACATTGTTTTCTCAGTTTTCTCCACATGTTTCTTTTAGTTCTTTGGGCATCTTTTAGACAGCTGTTTTATATATAGTCTTTGTCCAGTGGACCTGCCATCGTGTCTTTTTCAGACACAGTTTCTGTTGACCTACTTTTTTTCCTTTGAGTGAGCCACACTACTCTGTTTCTTTGTATGCCTTGTGATTTTTGTTGAAAACTGGGCATTTGAATCTAATGGCTGCAAGTTTAGAATTGAGGCTATAAACTATCAGTATTTGTCATTCAAAAGAGCATTAAGTGTAAGCAGTAGTATCTTCATACTCCACATGATGCTATATTAGATTATAAGGTCTTAAATTAAAGGATCTCTATTCTGATTGGAAAAAGTATTCTTATAAAGGAATCTTAATCAGGTTAAGATTTTAGGAGCTTAAGTTCACATAAGTTAGGATAATCTTTGACAAACAAATTGAATTAAATAATTTTGAATTCATAAAAACAGCTATGTCTTTTATGACTCCTCAGTATTAAGTATAATGGAAGTATGCATTTTTATTTTACTTTGATATGTTATTCATAAACTTATACAGGTTATAAAAATCCAATAAGCTATATTACTTCTACTTAATGTTTAAGATCATGAAAAATATAAATTTGTGTTTAATCAAATTGAATGATTATTCTGACAAACTTTATTACAACAGTTATTATATTTTATGGTATTGTTGGCTTGATTGTAAATTTCCAGCATCTTTAATGTAACTTAAAACATTGGTATTAAATTGAGTTAATTCATGGATATTAATTGGATACCTTGCTCATTTCTTTTTTTTAATTTTTTTCAATATATGAAATTTATTGTCAAATTGGTTTCCATACAACACCCAGTGCTCATCCCAAAAGGTGCCCTCCTCAATACCCATCACCCACCTTCCCCTCCCTCCCACCCCCCATCAACCCTCAGTTTGTTCTCAGTTTTTTTTGTTTTTTTTTTTAAACGTTTATTTATTTTTGAGACAGAGAGAGACAGAGCATGAGCAGGGGAGGGCCAGAGAGAGAGGAAGACACAGAATCCGAAGCAGGCTCTAGGCTCTGAGCGGTCAGCACAGAGCCCGACGCGGGGCTCGAACTCACAGACTGTGAGATCATGACCTGAGCCGAAGTCGGACGCTTAACGGACTGAGCCACCCAGGCGCCCCTGTTCTCAGTTTTTAACGGTCTCTTATGCTTTGGCTCTCTCCCACTCTAACCTCTTTTTTTTTTTCCTTCCCCTCCCCCATGGGTTTCTGTTAAGTTTCTCAGGATCCACATAAGAGTGAACACATATGGTATCTGTCTTTCTCTGTATGGCTTATTTCACTTAGCATCACACTCTCCAGTTCCATCCACATTGCTACAAAGGGCCATATTTCGTTCTTTCTCATTGCCCTGTAGTACTCCATTGTGTATATAAACCACAATTTCTTTATCCATTCATCAGTTGATGGACATTTAGGCTCTTTCCATAATTTGGCTATTGTTGAGAGTGCTGCTATAAACATTGGGGTACAAGTGCCCCTATGCATCAGTACTCCTGTGTCCCTTGGGTAAATTCCTAGCAGTGCTACTGCTGGGTCATAGGGTAGGTCTATTTTTAATTTTCTGAGGAACCTCCACACTGTTTTCCAGAGTGGCTGCACCAATTTGCATTCCCACCAACAGTACAAGAGGGTTCCCATTTCTCCACATCCTCTCCAGCATCTATAGTCTCCTGATTTGTTCATTTTGGCCACTCTGACTGGCGTGAGGTGACATCTGAGTGTGGTTTTGATTTGTATTTCCCTGATAAGGAGCGACGTTGAGCATCTTTTCATGTGCCTGTTGGCCATCCGGATGTCTTCTCTAGAGAAGTGTCTATTCATGTTTTCTGCCCATTTCTTCACTGGGTTATTTGTTTTTCAGGTGTGGAGTTTGGTGAGCTCTTTATAGATTTTGGATACTAGCCCTTTGTCCGATATGTCATTTGCAAATATCTTTTCCTATTCCGTTGGTTGCCTTTTAGTTTTATTGGTTGTTTCCTTTGCTGTGCAGAAGCTTTTTATCTTCATAAGGTCCCAGTAATTCATTTTTGCTTTTAATTCCCTTGCCTTTGGGGATGTGTCGAGTAAGAGATTGCTACAGCTGAGGTCAGAGAGGTCTTTTCCTGCTTTCTCCTCTAGGGTTTTGATGGTTTCCTGTCTCACATTCAGGTCCTTTATCCATTTTGAGTTTATTTTTGTGAATGGTGTAAGAAAGTGGTATAGTTTCAACCTTCTGCATGTTGCTGTCCAGTTTTCCCAGCACCATTTGTTAAAGAGACTTTTTTCCACTGGATGTTCTTTCCTGCTTTGTCAAAGATTAATTGGCCATACATTTGTGGGTCTAGTTCTGGGGTTTCTATTCTATTCCATTGGTCTATGTGCCTGTTTTTGTGCCAATACCATGCTGTCTTGATGATTACAGCTTTGTAGTAGAGGCTAAAGTCTGGGATTGTGATGCCTCCTGCTTTGGTCTTCTTCCTCAAAATTACTTTGGCTATTCAGGGCCTTTTGTGGTTCCATGTGAATTTTAGGATTGCTTGTTCTAGTTTCGAGAAGAATGCTGGTGCAATTTTGATTGGGATTGCATTGAATGTGTAGATAGCTTTGGGTAGTATTGACATTTTGACAATATTTATTCTTCCCATCCATGAGCAGGGAATGTCTTTCCAATTCTTTATATCTTCTTTAATTACCTTCATAAGCTTTCTATAGTTTTCAGCATACACATCTTTTACATCTTTGGTTAGATTTATTCCTAGGTTTTTTATGCTTCTTGGTGCAATTGTGAATGGGATCAGTTTCTTTATTTGTCTTTCCGTTGCTTCATTGTTAGTGTATAAGAATGCAACTGGTTTCTGTACATTGATTTTGTATCCTGCAACTTTGTTGAATTCATGTATCAGTTCTAGCAGACTTTTGGTGGAGTCTATCGGATTTTCCATGTATAATATCATGTCATCTGCAAAAAGCGAAAGCTTGACTTCATCTTTGCCAATTTTGATGCCTTTGATTTCCTTTTGTTGTCTGATTGCTGATGCTAGAACTTCCAACACTATGTTAAACAACAGCGGTGAGAGTGGGCATCCCTGTCGTGTTCCTGATCTCAGGGAAAAAGCTCTCAGTTTTTCCCCATTAAGGATAATGTTAGCTGTGGGCTTTTCATAAATGGCTTTTATGATCTTTAAGTATGTTCCTTCTATCCCGACTTTCTCAAGGGTTTTTATTAAGAAAGGGTGCTGGGGGTGCCTGGGTGGCGCAGTCGGTTAAGCGTCCGACTTCAGCCAGGTCACGATCTCGCGGTCCGTGAGTTCGAGCCCCGCGTCAGGCTCTGGGCTGATGGCTCAGAGCCTGGGGCCTGTTTCCAATTCTGTGTCTCCCTCTCTCTCTGCCCCTCCCCCATTCATGCTCTGTCTCTCTCTGTCCCAAAAATAAATAAACGTTGAAAAAAAAATTAAAAAAAAAAGGGTGCTGGATTTTGTCAAAGGCCTTTTCTGCATCGATTGACAGGATCATATGGTTCTTATCTTTTCTTTTATTAATGTGATGTATCACGTTGATTGATTTGTGAATGTTGAACCAGCCCTGCATCCCAGAAATGAATCCCACTTGATCATGGTGAATAATTCTTTTTATATGCTGTTGAATTCGATTTGCTAGTATCTTATTGAGAATTTTTGCATCCATATTCATCAGGGATATTGGCCTGTAGTTCTCTTTTTTTATTGGGTCTCTGTCTGGTTTAGGAATCAAAGTAATACTGGCTTCATAGAATGAGTCTGGAAGTTTTCCTTCCCTTTCTATTTCTTGGAATAGCTTGAGAAGGATAGGTATTATTTCTGCTTTAAACGTCTGGTAGAACTCCCCTGGGAAGCCATCTGGTCCTGGACTCTTATTTGTTGGGAGATTTTTGATAACCGATTCAATTTCTTCGCTGGTTATGGGTCTGTTCAAGCTTTCTATTTCCTCCTGATTGAGTTTTGGAAGAGTGTGGGTGTTTAGGAATTTGTCCATTTCTTCCAGGTTGTCCAATTTGTTGGCATATAATTTTTCATAGTATTCCCTGATAATTGTTTGTATCTCTGAGGGATTGGTTGTAATAATTCCATTTTCATTCATGATTTTATCTATTTGGGTCATCTCCCTTTTCTTTTTGAGAAGTCTGGCTAGAGGTTTGTCAATTTGTTTATTTTTTCAAAAAACCAACTCTTGGTTTCGTTGATCTGCTCTACAGTTTTTTTAGATTCTATATTGTTTATTTCTGCTCTGATCTTTATTATTTCTCTTCTTCTGCTGGGTTTAGGCTGCCTTTGCTGTTCTGCTTCTATTTCCTTTAGGTGTGCTGTTAGATTTTGTATTTGGGATTTTTCTTGTTTCTTGAGATAGGCCTGGATTGCAATGTATTTTCCTCTCAGGATTGCCTTCGCTGCATCCCAAAGCGTTTGGATTATTGTATTTTCATTTTCGTTTGTTTCCATATATTTTTAAATTTCTTCTCTAATTGCCTGGTTGACCCACTCATTCGTTAGTAGGGTGTTCTTTAACCTCCATGCTTTTGGAGGTTTTCCAGACTTTTTCCTGTGGTTGATTTCAAGCTTCATATAGCATTGTGGTCTGAAAGTATGCATGGTATAATTTCAATTCTTGTATACTTATGAAGGGCTGTTTTGTGACACAGTATATGATCTATCTTGGAGAATGTTCCATGTGCACTCGAGAAGAAAGTATATTCTGTTGCTTTGGGATGCAGAGTTCTAACTATATCTGTCAAGTCCATCTGATCCAATGTCTCATTCAGGGCCCTTGTTTCTTTATTGACCGTGCATCTAGATGATCTATCCATTTCTGTAAGTGGAGTGTTAAAGTCCCCTGCAATCACCACATTCTTATCAATAAGGTTATGTTTATGAGTAATTGTTTTATATATTTGGGGGCTCCCGTATTCAGCGCATAGACATTTATAACTGTTAGCTCTTCCTGATGGATAGACCCTGTAATTATTATATAATGCCCTTCTTCATTTCTTGTTACAGCCTTTAATTTAAAGTCTAGTTTGTCTGATATAAGTATGGGTACTCCAGCTTTCTTTTGGCTTCCAGTAGCATGTAAATAGTTCTCCATCCCCTCACTCTCAATCTAAAGGTGTCCTCAGGTCTAAAATGAGTCTCTTGTAGACAGCAAATAGATGGGTCTTGTTTTTTTATCCATTCTGATACCCTATGTCTTTTGGTTGGTGCATTTAGTCCATTTACATTCAGTGTTATTATAGAAAGATATGGGTTTAGAGTCATTGTGATGTCTGTATGTTTTATGCTTGTAGCGATGTCTCTGATACTTTGTCTCACAGGATTCCCCTTAGGATCTCTTGTAGGGCTGGTTTAGTGGTGACGAATTCCTTCAGTTTTTGTTTGTTTGGGAAGACCTTTCTCTCTCCTTCTATTCTAAATGACAGACTTGCTGGATAAAGGATTCTCGGCTGCATATTTTTCCTGTTTATCACATTGAAGATCTCCTGCCATGCCTTTCTGGCCTGCCAAGTTTCAAAAGAGAGATCAGTCACGAGTCTTATAGGTCTCCCTTTATATGTTAGGGCACGTTTATCCCTTGCTGCTTTCAGAATTTTCTCTTTATCCTTGTATTTTGCCAGTTTCACTATGATATGTCATGCAGAAGATCGATTCAAGTTATGTCTGAAGGGAGTTCTCTGTGCCTCTTGGATTTCAATGCCTTTTTCCTTCCCCAGTTCAGGGAAGTTCTCAGCTATTATTTCTTCAAGTACACCTTCAACACCTTTCCCTCTCTCTTCCTCCTCTGGGATACCAATTATGTGTATATTATTTCTTTCTAGTGTATCACTTAGTTCTCTAATTTTCCCCTCATACTCCTGGATTTTTTTATCTCTCTTTTTCTCAGCTTCCTCTTTTTCCATAATTTTATCTTCTAGTTCACCTATTCTCTCCTCTGCCTCTTCAATCTGAGCCGTGGTCATTTCCATTTTATTTTGCATGTCGTTTAAGGCGTTTTTCAGCTCCTCCTGACTGTTCCTTAGTCCCTTGATCTCTGTAGCAAGAGATTCTCTGCTGTCCTCTATACTGTTTTCAATCCCAGCGATTAATTTTATGACTATTATTCTAAATTCACTTTCTGTTATATTGTTTAAATCCTTTTTGATCAGTTCATTAGCTGTTATTTCCTGGAGATTCTTTTGAGGGGAATTCTTCTGTTTGGTCATTTTGGATAGTCCCTGGAGTGGTGCGGACCTGCAGGGCACTTCCACTGTGCTGTGGTGTATAACTGGAGTTGGTGGGCGGGGCCGCAGTCAGACCTGATGTCTGCCCCCAGCCCACCACTGGGGCCACAGTCAGACTGGTGGGTGCCTTCTCTTCCCGTCTCCTAGGGGTGGGATTCACTGTGGGGTGGCATGGCCCGTCTGGGCTACTTGCACACTGCCAGGCTTGTGGTGCTGGGGATCTGGCGTATTAGCTGGGGTGGGTAGGCAAGGTGCACGGGGGCAGGAGGGGCAGGCTTAGCTTGCTTCTCCTTAGGTGATCCACTTCAGGAGGGGCCCTGTGGCAGCGGGAGGGAGTCAGACCGGCTGCCGGAGGGGTGGCTCCACAGAAACCCAGCGTTGGGTGTTTGTGGGGAGCAAGCAAGTTCCCTGGCAGGAACTGGTTCCCTTTGGGATTTTGGCTTGGGGATGGGCGAGGGAGATGGCGCTGGTGAGCACCTTTGTTCCCCGCCAAACTGAGCTCTGTTGTCGCGGGGCTCAGTAACTCTCCCTCCCTTTGTCCTTCAGCCTTCCCACTTTCCGAGCAGAGCTGTTAACTTATGACCTCCTAGATGCTAAGTCCCGCTTGCTGTTGGAACACACTCCCTCTGGCCCCTCCGCTTTTGCAAGCCAGACTTGGGGGCTCTGCTTGGCCGGCAGGCTGCCCCTCTGCCCTGGCTCCCTCCCACCAGTCCGTGGAGTGCGCACCGCTTCGCCGCCCTTCCTACCCTCTTCCGTGGGCCTCTCGTCTGCGCTTGGCTCCGGAGACTCCTTTCTGCTAATCCTCTGGTGGTTTTCTGGGTTATTTAGGCAGGTGTAGGTGGAATCTAAGTGATCAGCAGGACGCACGGTGAGCGCAGCGTCCTCCTATGCTGCCATCTTCCGACGATCCCCCCCTACCTTGCTCATTTCTAAGATAGAATACTGAAACATTGATGGCTAAAAATAGTTTGAATGCTTTTGTTTCTTATTTTTTATTATGATAGAGAGGCTATATCTTTGGGTCTGTTAATGTGTCTACTTCTGCCACTTGGTTATGTGAGGGATGTAAATGGCTGTGAAAGTTGTCTTATGTGTGTTCATGAGTTTGGCTAGTCTGCACTTTAGCTTGTGTGTAACGGTTCACAATTATATACCTACCCCTCCCCACATTTTGTGTGTGTGTGTGTGTGTGTGTGTGTGTGTGTGTGTGTGTGTGATAGAAAAAAATGGAAAGTACTTGGCCTAAACATTTTTATTAGTATCACTTAAATATTTTTATGAACAATGGTTTCACGGAAATCCAGCTGTGTACAGGTGAGTTTTTCTAGGAACTACAGGTGAAACCTGGTAGGAAGAGTTTGTTAGTCTCGACTTCCTAGTCTCAGGATATCAAATGATGGAGGTCTTTAAAAGTCCAACCTGAGATTCCTTATGAAAACTTCCATTAAAGCAAACTTAAGGCCTATCTGGTTGCTATACCTATGTAAATAATCAGACCAAATCTGGTGAAATTAGCCTTGTTTTGTGAGCAAAAGTTACCTTATTTTGAGATTTATCAAAATGTAGGCAACTAAGGTAAAAAAATTTGTCCTCCAGTAGAAAATGATGCATTCCCTATAGTCTATAGTTTATAGACTAAGCATTGTTTACAGCCCTCCACATAATCTGATTCTGATCCTATGGGAGCTATTTTACAACTGTGAGCTGTAGGTAGTTGAACGACAATGCAGAATAATTCTACATGTCTGTGGACACATAAATTCTGTCTAGTGGAGGTTCAGCTGATTTCCCTTCTGCACTGTGGAACAGGCCAGTTTTGCTATTCATTTCAATATTTCTGATCTATAATACATCTCTTTTTTTAATTCTCCTTTGAACTGGTTGTAACACCTCACCAATTTCCTCATTAATGAGTTAAATAAAATCTTTAACATGTGTTCATTTAAAATTTTTTTTTTCAACGTTTATTTATTTTTGGGACAGAGAGAGACAGAGCATGAACGGGGGAGGGGCAGAGAGAGAGGGAGACACAGAATCGGAAACAGGCTCCAGGCTCTGAGCCATCAGCCCAGAGCCTGACGCGGGGCTCGAACTCACGGACCGTGAGATCGTGACCTGGCTGAAGTCGGACGCTTAACCGACTGCGCCACCCAGGCGCCCCAACATGTGTTCATTTTAATATCTGATTGGGAGTCCTGATTTTACCTTTTGAAAATTATCCTTCAATATTACCTACTTATTTAAAGATAGGCACACTATCTGCAAATAGACATGCTCCATAATTGGGCTGTAACATGTACAGGGAAGTCTTATAATGCAGATGTAAAGTTTATTTCTCTTATCTTTTTCAATTCTTTTCACAGAACATTGAAAAAATTATAGCATAGCATACAACTTTATGATAGAGTATAAAGAACTGTTAGCTGGCTGTGTTTATAGGTTTTTATTGCCTATTTACATTTTTAAACCTAAAAAGTGTGCACCTTATATCTATTATTCCACTCTATCCAGAACTTTGCAAAAGTGGTTGATGAGGCCATAATGACTGACTGAAAGACTAATCACATGACTTTTTCTATCAATGAAGTCTACAATCAAACATCTATATCTTCCAAACCCCATTGCACTCTTGCAACCTTTAATTCTTTCTCTTCTTATACAATAGTATCATGAACAGGTGGGAAGGTGGATGCCAAATTATTTCTGAGTCTTTCTTTTAAAAAAATTTTTTTAAAGATTTATTTATATTTGAGAGAGAGAGAGAGAGAGAGAGAGAGAGCAGGGGGAAAGGCAAAAAGAGAGGGAGACACAGAATCCGAAACAGGCTCCTGGCTTTTGAGCTGTTAGCACAAAGCCCAATGCAGGGCTTGAACTCACAAACTGTGAGATCATGACCTAAGCCAAAGTCAAATGCTTAACCAACTGAGACACCCAGGTGTCTCATTTCTGAGTCTTTCTTTTTTTTTTTTTTTAACGTTTATTTATTTTTGAGACAGAGAGAGAGCATGAACGGGGGAGGGTCAGAGAGAGGGAGACACAGAATCTGAAACAGGCTCCAGGCTCTGAGCTGTAAGCACAGAGCCCGACGCGGGGCTCGAACTCACGGAGTGCGAGATCATGACCTGAGCCGAAGTCGGCCGCTTAACCGACTAAGCCACCCAGGCGCCCCTCTGAGTCTTTCTTAATCAAGGCCAGGGAAAATTTTCACATCCATGAAAGAGAACATAAAAAGGGTTAAGGGTTTTAACTTTCTCTCCTCAGCCATCTTCTGCTCCAGTACTTTAGTTTGAAGTTAACATATATAGCTCCCATTCTATTCTTCTTCACCTCTAGCTCTGCTAAGCATACTTTATGAAATTTTCCTTGACAACCTCCGACTTGGATCTATTCTTTAAAAACCTATAGCAATTACTGCCAGAAAATCCATTTGGCAAATGGATAATTTGGGTCTACTGGTTATTTAGATATAATTAGGGGCTACTGGTTATTTAGAACTTTTATATTATATTTATATTTCACATGTATAGTTTTTATTTCCCCAAATTAATGGCAAGGTCTATGAGGGCAGAAACTGTTTTTATTTATTTATTGTTGCATACCCCAGAGTGTTCCTTCCTTAATGATAAATTGTGACTGTTTTTTTAATTTGATTTAGTATTAAAATTGATGTATCTTTTGTTTTTCTACAGGAAAGAGCAAAGGTAAAGAAAAGATCTAATAGAAGCAGTTTTGATTGGCACTTACTCTATAGTAACTGGATATTCATTATCTATATGTCTTAATGTTTTGTGCATATTTGTTAGTGTTTTCTCTCTTAGGCTATATAAGATAGACCAAATAGATTTTGAATAAATAGATGGGTCATGCAACATTACATGCAAATAGGTGTTTGATAAATATTAATACTAAGGATGAGAATCACCATAGTGATTCCATTAGATTATGAAACCCTTAAATTAAGAAAAAGAATTCTGTCTAACCTGTTTTTATATCTCTGACCCTAGGACTAAGCACAGAGTCTGTGCCAGTTATCCACACTGTCTCTCAACTCCAAGTCTACTATCCTTTGCCTTGCTCTGTGACACTGGAATTGGACCCCTTTTACCATTTTTTCTTTGGCAACTGGCTTTGTTAGTAGAGGGCACTGGAGAGACACTGAACTTCTGGCCCACTTGCACCTTCTGGCAAATGTATTCTGCACCAGCAGGCTAGTGCTCCTGTGGCAGCCACACTCTGTCCAAAGAAATCTGAAGCTGCCTTGGTTGAAGGAGAAGGAGCTTCTGTGAGTTCTTAGTCTCTTCCTGTTCACTCTCTTGCAGCCTAGGGGTAGTGGTTTCTCTCTACACTTGCTACTTCTGGAACTCTTAGACAGTTTTCTTTTACAGCTTTTAGTGGTTAACTTAGTTAATTACCTTTCATTAAATTAAAAAAAATTAATGTTTACTTATTTTGGGAGGTGAGGGGCAGAGAGAGAGAGAGAAATGGAGGATCTGAAGCAGGCTCTGTGCTGACAGCAAGATCACAACCTGAGCCGAAGTCAGATGCTCAACCAACTGAGCACCCAGGAACCCCTCACTAAATTTTTTAATATCAAATTACTTGATATGGTTTCCATCTTCTAACTAAACCCTGATTTATAGTGCCTGACACTAAGTACTTAATAAATGTTTGTTGGCTGATGAAGGCAGAATGATAATGTTACTTAGATGAGAATTTATGCTTTTGAGAATTTTGAGGTGTTCTACATTTCGGAAAATAGTTTGTGAACTTTTGAGACATTTCTGTTTGAAATCCAATCCCTTTCTGTTTAAAAACTAACAAAATTTTACAGCTGTAATATATGTTTTGCATTAATTATATTTCTTCTATGAAATTACCATATTATAGAATTTACCCCCAAAACAATATGGATGGTAACTTTTTGTTCTACAGGAATTCATATTTTTCCCCAAGAATTTCACCGTTGAAAATAAGAGGTGGGGGGGCGCCTGGGTGGTTCAGTCGGTTAAGCGGCCGACTTCGGCTCAGGTCATGATCTCGCAGTCTGTGAGTTCGAGCCCCGCGTGGGGCTCTGTGCTGACAGCTCGGAGCCTGTAGCCTGTTTCAGATTCTGTGTCTCCCTCTCTCTGACCCTCCCCTGTTCATGCTCTGTCTCTCTCTGTCTCAAAAATAAATAAATGTTAAAAACAAAAATTTAAAAAAAGAAAGAAAATAAGAGGTGGGGTAGCGGTGGTAGAGAGAGTAAGCCTACTCTTAATAGCACTCCACTTATTCCTAATTTAGTATCTATAAAAAGTGGTTGACCCTTACCATTTTCCAGTCTTGGGCTTGGCTGTCTCCAGGAGTATAAACATCAACTTTGCATACTCCATTTTGGCTTTGTAGCCAGTCAACCCTATCCGACATCTGGAAGTAGAAAAAAAATGAGAAAGGGTCATCAAAGGGACAGGTTACATGAACATAAAGAGAAATAGGCAAATGGCTGAGGTGTGGAAAACAGCAATGCTTTCAATAGAGAGACCTATCCCAAAAGCTACTTCAACCCACCGAACTCTGGATCTCTTCATCCTCAGCTGTCAACTGCAGGAAGATTTCTTAAATATATGTGTCTCTAGTACGGAAGCTGGTGCTTGGTATATGTAGACGTGCTTAATACAGATTTGTTCATAAATGAACCTATGTAGCCATGTGTTCTGCTCTATGTGTTCTTGCTTGATAACCCTTCCACATCCTGGATTTTCAGTAGACACTCAAAACTCAATGTGATCAAAATAGAATTAATTTGTGTCTTTCTGCCTGTTGTTGTCCCACCAACTTTTTTTTTTTGCCCACCAGCTTATTTTTAAAGTAATATATGCTTAATTTTCATTAATTTCTAGAGCACTAGCTTAACTTACATTAACAATAAGTCTAGTAGATCCTCCTTAAGACCAATCTCTCCTCCAAGTAGCCAAGGATCCTAGGGGAATTCTTAGTTTCCATAGTTCAGCCAATATTCTTGAGGCCGAGAGAAAAGAGATACCACATGCACCATCCAATGGGCCTTTGCGTGGATGCCCTTGCTGATACTGACTGTACTATAGCTCTCCCAATACTTTGCTCTACTCCCTAATCTCAATAATGGCACTGCGATCTAGCTAGTCTTCCAAACCAGAAAGCTGATAATCATTTTAGTTGTTTTCTCCCACCACAAGCCTCCATCTAGCTGCTACGACTGTCTTCTTTCATTTGTTGCCATTTGTCATGAAAGAATTGCTTATACTTGCTTTTGGCTCACCTCAAAATTTAATGTAATAGCCCCTATTCTTATATTCCTTGCCGTAGTCTTGTCCACTTTCCATACCATTGCATCTTATTTGATAGTCTTCAAAAATATGGCCAATTATCATAATATTTGTCCACTGCTAATCTACAAGTATGAGAAGCTTATCTTTGACCTCTTTTTCCATGCCGGATTTCCATTACCAGGCTTCCATACTGAAGTTCCCTGCTTTCATTACAAAGTTTGCTTACATCTATACTTCTCAATAAGGTATAATAAGCCAATATTTCCTCTCTAATGTGCCTAAAAATTTTTATTAAGCAGATATACAGATTCATATTTGATTTGCACAAAGCAAAGCAAGTATTTAAAATTGTTATAAGTTGTTTTAAACTGTTACAGTAAAGTCCAAAAGCTCATCCTAATTTTTTTTACAGTGAAATTGCATTTTATAAAAATTTGCTTGAAATAAGCATTATTAGGGGTTGAATAGCTTGTTAATTGGAAATATTTGTTTTAAAGGACTTTGGGCAGTGGTGGGGGTTGACATCCTCCCTCAAAATTAAACCAACACAAATAAAATACAGATTACACACATGACTTAAGCTTACTTATAAATGGATTTATTATTATTGTCATATAGAATATTATGGGTAATTATTAAAAAGAAAATAGGGGTCCCTGGGTGGCTCAGTTGGTTAAGCGTCCAACTTCTGCTCAGGTTATGATCTCGTGGTTCAGGAGTTCGAGCTCTGCATCGGGCTCTCTGCTGATAGCTCAGAGCCTGGAGCCTGCTTCAGATCCTCTGTTCCCCCCTGCCCCCCACCGCCCCTCCCCAGCTCATTCTCTCTTTCTCTCTCTCTCTCTCTCAAATAAATAAATAAATAAATAAATAAATAAATAAATAAATAATAAAACAGAAGACCTTTTAAGAGCTACTTGTCTTTTGCTCCCACAAGGATTTGTACGTATTTTGATACCCCAATCACTAATTCAGATTCCTGAGTTAGGGACACAGTTTCTCTTACTCTTCCTGACACTGTAATACAATAGATTCCTTGGGTAAGCAATGGGTTCTCCACCCTGATTAGACCTTAGAATCACTCAGAGAGCTGTTTAAAGATACTGACACACATACTACCTTCCAAAGAATCTTATTTCCTTTTTTAAGAAACATTTTTAAAATGTTTATTTATTTTTGAGAGAGAGAACACAAGCAGGGGAGGGGCAGAGAGAGAGGAGGGACATAGGATCCAAAGCGGGCCCTGCACTGACATCAGAGAACCTGATGAGGGGCTTGAACCCACAAACCGTGAGATAATGACCTGAGCCAAAGTCGGATGCTCAACTGACTGAGCCACCCAGGCAACCCCCAAAAATCTTATTTCAATGGTTTTGGGGTGGGGAAACTTAGACATTGAATTTTGTAAAAGCTCGCTGGATGATTCTAATATACATCTGCATAAGAATGAGAATCCCTGGGCCTGGGTTTATCTGGAGAGATTCTCTCTGAGAAAGACTGGCCAGCTCCAGAAAGATAAATATTTATTCTTTTCGTTAAAAATTTCTACAATTTCCTAAAGTTCTTTGGTATCTCATTTTAATAGTTTTCTTTTAACCCTAACAAGGGAGTTTTTAAAGTCTATGAAGTTAAGCCTAGTATGGTCTCTCAGCAGCTATTATATGCTAATATCCTTATGCTTGAGTCATTACCACGAATAAAGGAATGGATATTACTATTACTTGGACAAATAATGAGAAGACTTAGAAACAGGTTGCTCTGGACTGTTGACAGAACAAGTGAGAGTCAATAGCTTACCTCTCAATCTCCAGTTGATATTTCATCCTAATGAATTGCTTTTAATAGAAAATGACAAACTCAACAGGATCTCCTAACTTATTTAAGCTATATGTCACAATTAAAAAGTAAGAGTGAAAATTAAGTGCAAAAGCAAGGAAATTATGTGATCACTTACTCTTACTGATGACAGGTTCTGAGATACGAGGAAAGCTCTTGACTAATTTGTTGTCTTCACTATCCCTAAATTTACCCACCCCTCCTGCCATGAAATATAAGGGATCTGCAATGGAAAGACACAGATAAAAATGACTAATTTTACATATGAACCCAATTGCCCTTATTACCAAATAATGATTTTGACTTGCACATTATTTTTCACATGTAGCACACAAGTCATGAGCACAAAATGACATTCAAATTTCAAGTCCAGATCTTATTCTGGGTGCAGTCTGATGGTTCCCAGATGACAAAAAAAGGTTCTATCTTTTGGCCAACAGTTCCTGAAATGACTATTATTATTCTCCACTTCCAAATCAGTGATTTATAGCCTTAAATAACAATGACGAAACTAAAAGTTTTTAGGTTAATCTCAAACTTGCTTGATTAGTAAGTCAAAAAATAAATAGCTAGAATGAAGAATAAGTGCCCTGAATTAATTCATGGATCTCAAAACACTCTGTAAATATTCTTTTGAGGACTTAAGAGAAATATACATCTTCATGTTGTAAAGGGGATTTATAGTTAGTTAGATATAACTTCCAGATCAATGATCTTCCTTACACTACCTCTTATAAGACATTTAAATTAGGACATTAGGGCACTGTACTTTAAGACATTAGGGCATTGTACTCTCATACTGGAATATCCACCCAACCTCCTAGTGATGTCTCTCTAAATACCACCCTTGCTTGATAGTTCAGGACAAAGCTTACCCCATCTATGAAATATTTCCTAAATACCTAATTCAATGTGATTGGTCCTCCATCAAGGTTTACGTCATATTTTGCTTCAACCTTTACATCCCATCTAGTTTTTTAATTGCTCACATATAGTTCATCTCCTTTATTAGATGGCTAAGGGCAGATGCATTTTCTTACTCATCTTGGTATCCCTCATAACTAGTGTATTAAAGTTGGTGCTTAATAATTGTCTGCTGAAAGAATGAATATATGAATAGTGCCCATTTCTAATTCCAGATAGTGTCAACTGTTCTTTCTTTAATAGGAGAATCTGAGAATAACTCTCTATCCCTCTCTCTCTTCATATATATATTTACACATATATATGTATATATATTTACACATATATATGTATATATATTTACACATATATATGTGTATATATATATATATATATATATATATATATATATATATAGTGGTTTATTAACAGACTCTCCTATCCCAATAATACAAATAAATCAGCACTTCAAAAGTGCTCTTGAACTTCTTTCACAAACAGAAAGAACATATTTTAGTCACATGTATCCAGCAAACACTTCCACCTAGATGTACTAGCATTTTTTATTGTATTTTCTATGTCTTCTTCCGTGTTTATCTGCATCCATGGACCTTTAGACTATATATATAGTACTAAATATATTACTATATATAGTATACATATATACATGTATATATGCATACATATATACATAGTATACACATATGCATAGTATACATATACAATAAGTACATTATATTACTATATACACAGTGCTATATATATATGTATAGTGTATATATATGTATAGTATTACTATATATATAGTACTATGTATATAATAATATATATGGTACTTAAATATCTTTTGATGGTAATATTCAGACTTCTAAATCTGTATATATTTTTCATAATAAGATGGAAAAGAGGGAAGGAAACTCTAGAATTTTTTTTTTTTCAACGTTTATTTATTTTTGGGACAGAGAGAGACAGAGCATGAACGGGGGAGGGGCAGAGAGAGAGGGAGACACAGAATTGGAAACAGGCTCCAGGCTCTGAGCCATCAGCCCAGAGCCTGACGTGGGGCTCGAACTCCCGAACCGCGAGATCGTGACCTGGCTGAAGTCGGACGCTCAACCGACTGCGCCACCCAGGCGCCCCAGGAAACTCTAGAATTTAATGGAGCCAATGAATGGTGTCATAAATTTCTTACGCTTAAAGTTGGTGAACAATACCCTGGAGTTAGGGTAGGATGTAAAAGACAAAACGAATGCTTTGTATTATCTATTAAATTTGATGAGGAAAGAAAGATAACTGTATACAATGTATAGACAAATGGACCCTAGAAACCATTCTAACAACCTCATTTTACAGATTAGGAAACTGAGGCTCAGAAAGGGAGTGTTAAAAACAATGGACATACTACTTTAAATTATACAGGTTAGCATCCTGCAAGCTGTGAAATTTTTCTATGGCCAATAGAGGGATCCTGCAGCCAATAGAAGGGATTTTTCTTAAAAGTGCCAATGTGATTGCTACCTCAATACTAATTGAGAAGGAATGCAAATCATGAATACCAGCCAGAGAGGGCATAACACAGGGGTTTGGTTATGGTTGCTGTACTCCAGACCATAACTCTATCTCAAGACTGTTTTCTTCTGTATCCATCATAAGCAAGAGGCTCCTGTTTACTCAAGGTTCTTAAAGTCACAGAAAAGCCCAAACTACAGACAACATATATGAAGCAGGGCTGATACATATCATATTAGGTTTTAAAGTTCATTCAACCAAGTTTCGTAACTAGTTTTAAAAAGGAATATATTCAATTATATATATTCTCTTTTTCTGTCTTGCTGCCTTCCTCTAAGTGCCTGGTGCATTATACACACTCAATAAATTTGGTTATTGTTGACATCAGTTACAATTGATTTTGTTTAAGGATAAGAAGTATGTGTGTGTGTGTGTGTGTGTGTGTGTGTGTGTGTGTGTGTGTGTCTTTTTCCCTTGGTGATACCATTCAGTGTTAAGCTTCTCTGTGAATCTCCTCCACTTTCATTTTCCCTTAGTTTCTTCCTCTATTGCACCATAAAGTACAGACACTTCCTCCACATGGCTACATATTGTCTAGCCAAGGCTTCAGAAATAATAGTAGAGAGAATGAAAGTAGAGGAGATTCGGGACTCAGAGCTACACCAGTCTGATTTTGCTATTAGAGCACTGGGGTTAAAAAACAAAAAACAAAAAACTTTTGGAACAGCTACACAATGAAAATAAGGCAGCAGGTAGTCAAGCTTCCAGTCTCATTGTCAAATTGGGAAGCAGGGAGTAAGAGCCCCTCATGATCCCAAAAAGATGGCCAAGGAGATCTGGTCAAATCTGCAACAAAATAAAAATTTCAGCAGTAAAGATGGTAGCTTTAGCTGTAATGCTACTGAGTGAGAGGCTTATTTATTCCCAGAAAACTGATGCAAAAATTAAAACTGTGCAAAGAAGGAGGCTGGGTTGAATACTAAAAGTTAACCATCGCTTGTCACTGAATTCTCCTTTTTAACCACAGAGGCTCAGAAAATGGGCTGTTTTATCAGTCCAGTGGAATTTCTTACCTCTGTAGCACTGGAATAGTGAACCACAGAAGACTCCAGTGATGCCCAGTGAAGATGCTGGGATGTTCTTGCTCAGCTCAAGATCTTGTTTCCTCCCCCAGCCTTCCATGTACCTCCCCCTTGTTGGGACTGAAGAGTGACATCAGAATCACAACTGGTGATATCATTGTCTCTATAGCAACAGTAGTGAAGCTACCAGAAACTGAGTTGTCAAAGGACAAGGGGGATAGGTGAAGATACACTTCAAGGCTCTGATGCTTAGTTTGGAAGGACTGGGCTGGCTTGCTTCCAATTATTTTTCTCCTTTAAGTATCTAATTTAGGAAGGGAATACGGGACGGGGAATTTTACCAATGGGTTGCACTTAAAACAACAGTGTTATGTACAAACAAATTCAGATGGGTACAGAGAAGAAATAAAAACTGAGCATCTGCTAATTTTTTTATACAAAGCCCATGGAATCATTTCATTTTGTGGACTCAGCCTTAACTCTAAGCATCTTACCTTTTGTAATAATAATAATAAATTTGCAGATATTTTGCCCAAACTGACCATTTCTGGGTTATAATTTTGTTTTTGATGGTCAGATACAATAGCACTAATCCTTTCTCTACAATGCCTTGACCTGAGAATGAGCTGGGATAAATCAGACCAAGAGGCATTTGATTGGCAATTTCTTTCCTTGAGGAGGACTTTATTTTTAGTACATCCCCTTTAGAAATGTTATCCTAGGTACTCTTAATTAATGACTCCATATAGGACTGATATGTAGTTTCTATGAAACAAGAAGAATCTTGATCAAGGTCACAAGATAAAGTTTACAATTGTTAACAAATTCAAAAGTGACTGACTTGTTTGTTACAGGCTTTCTTCAACAAGGTTATTTATCTATTGATGATTTTTTTATACTGCCTCAGTTTTTTCATCTTTAAAATAAAGAAATTGGGCTTACTCATGTCTTACATCCCTTCAAGTTCTAACAGTCTAGGATTTTGATACTTCAGTGATATTTAAATAGAACTTCATTTACATGCATACAGTATTCTGCAGTTGAGAAAGTACCTTCACACCCATTATGTCATCTGATCCTCACAATAACCTTTTGAGGTAATAGGGCAGGTATTACTTTCCCTGTTTGACAGGTGTAGAAACTTGCCCAGGTCACAACTATTAACTGGTAAAGCTAGGACTGGGATCTAACATTCCAAGTTTTAAGTCAGTGCTTTTTGAAAAATATGCCACCTTGAAACTAGTATTGAGAACATCAATCAGTGTTTGACTTGGAAATGTAAAATACCATACTTGGCATGTTACACAGGTGTTAGGAGGATGGTGATGATAATGGGGTCTGTCAACTTTTCAGAACCAGTTTTTTATAATCATATTCACCCCAGAATCAAATATCAGAAAATTTTAAGCGCTGGGTGAAAACTGGACAAGGCCAAGAGATTTAAGACTGTGTAGCATTTTTAAACTTCTCTGATTTTCTTCAAAAGTTTCTTTCCTCTTGCAATTCAATTTGGTAGATTGAATTTTACAACCAATTTTACAAGCCTAATAACCTCTGCTCATTATGGGACTTTTGTCCATCCAAGCAACTCACACTGCTTTCTTCCTAAACACACACACACACACACACACACACACACACACACACACCAAAAAACAAACAAAACCCCAAAACACTGAAAGAATTACCAATCTAGAAAGATCCCCCAACTAGTTTGTTCTGATAAGCCCAAGGCAGATGTCTCACAGCAGTTTGCTGTCTCCTACTCTGAGATCTTGAACGACCAAAATAGACTAGTTAAAAAAGCCAAGTACTTAATCTTTCTGGAATCTCCTTGGGATCTAGATACCTCTTTCTAAAACAGTGCAGATTCTCAAATTGGTCCACAGTTAAAAAAAAAAAGAACCACTGTTCTAGAGTCATCTTGAGTTTCCTTCTAGAAAAATGTGCAGTGGCATACGTACCCACTAGATTTTACTTAATATTTCAGGAGGTTCACAGACTTCCTTAAGTCCACTCATGAATCATACACCAGGATAAGGATACCTGGATTCACATGTCAGTTGGTGGTAAGTGCTTTCATATATAAAATAGCAACGAAGAGACTGATGGAGTGATGACCACCTTGGGTGTCTGAGAAGTTTTCTTCAAGCAGAAACTTGAGCTGGAGTAGACATCTAAGTGAGCCTGCCAGGCAAAGGGTACAACAAGAGCTAAGTCTCCGGGGAGAGAATGTGCACGAGTTCGACGTGCGCATCCTCATTTCTATTTTAATTCCTCCCTTTCTCTTCGTCCCTGCTTCACTCCTTTCTTTTCTGACTTCTCCTCTAGACCCTGGTTCTCTCCTTCGAGAACTTCCCGAGGGCAGGGGCCGCGCCTCTACTTTCCCCTAGTCTCACCAGAACTTCTCTATCTGACATTTTCAGGAAATAATGAACTGAACTGAGTCAGGAAAGCTTGGCTCAGGCAGCTCGGGTTGTGCCATTTTGCATGCCCTCGAGCCAGTCACTGGCAGACTCTGAACTTCACATTCCTTGGTAATGAGATTATCTTTACGGTCGGCTCCAGATCTGAGATTCTGACCCCAAAATTCTTCACTTTCTATTTCCCCTTTTTGCCCTCTTTTCCACGTACCCTCCCCTGTACCTTGCTCTCCTCCCCAGTTCCCTCCAGTTTACACCCTATCCTAATCTCTGACCCGCCCCTTCTTTTTCCGTTGGCGCCTGCGCAGCAAGGCGTGGAAGATTACTTTTGGCCCAGCTTAGTAGCCGTAGCCAGAGCGCCGGTTGCGGGGGATTGTGGGAGAAGATGGCGGCCGCCTTCCACCCTAGGGTTGTCCGAGCCCTGCCAATGTCACGTAAGTGTCACCGGGAGCTGGGGCTCCCTATCGGGATTCCGAGAAGGGGATCCGAAGTGTTGGGAGTGGTGCCGTGCTGCAGCGTTCATGCCTACTCCCAAGGCACCTCGGTTTTTCTAGGTCCGGAACTGCCTGTAGTTTCTGCTTTCCTTTTCCCCTCCCCGGCTCACATATTAAATTGTACACTTGGAAAGGGGTCTGTGCTGAGCGAACATGAGCAACGGGAAGGGAAAAGGAGAACGTGGCGGGGGGGGGGGGGTTGTAAAGGATCGAAAGAATGAGTTCTGGTAGAGTTGGAACGGTTTGAGGTTATGAGACAAGTGTGTGTGGCCGGCAGCGGGCCTTTTGGGCCCCCGTGGGGTGAAGAATCAGAAAAAGATGGGGGGAAAAAGATAGTGAGAGAATGTTCTTAATGGATTGACTGTATGATCTTGTGCAAACCCTTAATCTCTCTCAAGTTGAGATTCTTCCTGTTACAGTGGCGGTAATACCACAACGTCAGGGAGTTTCTGAAACGGTTAAAGTAACATTTATAAAAGCATTTTCTAAGTCCGAGGCATTTCTGCGGATGTAGAGTGTGTTAGGTCGAGGCACTGAGGTCTGGGGGAGCGAGGGATGCTGGAGAGAGAACCAACAGTCAGGAGTTTAATGAAAAGAAAAGGGAAGAAGAGTAAAGGATATCTAGTGTTTGTCTAAGCGTTGTTTATTTTTCCTTCTATTCTGATTGGATCTGCTGTCACCGTCCTCAGTTTGAGAATACAGTATATATTTGCTCTTACACACACAAAAGGAGGCAAGAAAAGCAAGGAAATTGGAAATACAGTTACGGTTCATTATCATTCTTCTGCCTCCATCCTTTCACAAATTTGACCCAATCAGCCTCCAAAAGTTGTATTTTTTCGTAGTGTATTCTAGTCATTGCCAAATATTGTTTGTTCTCAAAATTAGCTGCATGTTAGAATAATTTTTAATGCTTTTAGAAAAAATAGAAATGGGGACTCATTGCAGAGGTATTAAATCAGAATTTTTGAGATCGGCTCCTTGCACCTTAAATTTTAAAAAGCTACACAAGTAGTTCTGATGTTTAGGCTGAGAAGCAAGTCAGAAGTATTTGGAGGACTTTTTTAGTTTTACATCTTGGGTAGGGCTTCTGCATACTACTGGGAGGGAAGGTAATTGGTTCACATCATTTATAGTGATGGTTTTGTAGTCATGACTTCTTTGCAAGACATTTGTTGGTTCTTGTCAAAGTATTACATTGGTGTGACATAATGTAGATCATGCATGATAATAACTGCTATTGGTTGAGTATCTGCTACCTGCTATCCACAATCCTAAATATTTCCATAAACATTTTCACTGTAACGTACCCCTTTTAAATTGAAGCCATTGCTTGTGCTCTTAACCAGTATGCTTTATTGTCTCTGGTAAAATAAGCTTTTTTTTTTTTTTTTTTTTTTTTTAAATTTTTTTTTTCAAACGTTTTTTATTTATTTTTGGGACAGAGAGAGACAGAGCATGAACGGGGGAGGGGCAGAGAGAGAGGGAGACACAGAATCAGAAACAGGCTCCAGGCTCTGAGCCATCAGCCCAGAGCCCGACGCGGGGCTCGAACTCACGGACCGCGAGATCATGACCTGGCTGAAGTCGGACGCTTAACCGACTGCGCCACCCAGGCGCCCCTAAAATAAGCTTTTGCATAAACTCTGGAGAGGCAAGTCTAGTGTGTAACATAATCAAAACACTATAGAACAGAACTGTGTAATACATTATATATGGTGAAATGTGGAGAGACTATTAAGTACCATAGGAAATCAGAAAAGGGAAATATTGTATCATTTGAAGTAATTAGATTGGAAGACCAGTAGAGAATTGCAAAGCTTCCACCGATTTTTTAGGGTTGTTACAATCTAGAAAGTCAGAGAAGCTGGGTATTTTCCCCGCACGGGCATAGGCAAGGACAAGGTGGAATCACAAGAATTCACAAGAATGGAATCACAAAGTACTTAGAAGGGAGTGAAATGACTACCTATAGATCCGGAGTAGTAGAAAAGAAAGTTGAATACATTAGATGGGTTTAAATAATGGAGGCCTTTGGAAGTCCAGCAGTTTAGACCAGTGGTCTCCAAAGTGGGTTTTGTAAGAGGAATCAGTGGCATACAAAAAAGTGGTTTCACAGGATGCCTGGGTGGCTCCAGTTGACTAAACATCTGACTTCTGATTTTGGCCCAGGTTATGATCACATGTTTTGTGAGATTGAACCCCGTGTCAGGCTCTATGCTGATGGTGCAGAGCTTGCTTGGGATTCTCTCTCCATCTCTCTCTGCCCCTCTGTGGCTCCCAGGCGTGCTCTCTCTCTCTCAAAATAAATAAACATAAAAAAAAAAAAATATGGTATCAGAACTTAAGAAACATATTTAGTAATAATAACAACAATAGCTAACATTTCTGTAGTTCAAACTATATACCAGCTACTATTCTAAGTGCTTTAGTATGTTTTATAATGTACACAACATATTGGTACTACATAGAATGTATATGTAATTTATAAATAAATAAACCAATGCAGTGTGCAAGCAAATGTGTTTGGAAAGATTGGTTTAATATTACAGTAATTTAAATATTACAGTAAGAAACCAATATAGGTTTTTGAGCAAAGGAATATAATGGATAAAGGATATTACTCTCCTAATGGTGTTCATAATATGTGGAAGAAAATAGGCTGGAGCCAAACAACTTATATTTACTTATTGAGCACCTATTAGTGCAAAGCACTGTGACAGGTACTTACTCATATATTAATTTTCATGTCAACCCTCTAAAATGTAATCTCCCTGAGGCCAGGCACTTTGTCTTTTTTACTGTGCTAGTTACAGTTTAGAATAGTGCTTGGTCCATAATTTTTGGAGAAAAAAACCCCAAATAATTAGATGAGGTTACTGTAATATCACCTCAGGGATTTTGAAGTAATAACAAATGAAAGCATCTGTTACTCATAGAGAGCTTAACATGTGCTAGATAATGTTCTAAATACTTTATATACATTACTCTAATCCTCATAACAACCATTTGAGGCATTATTAATTCCTTGGCTGCAGTCATTTTTCACAATTTATTAACTGTCCTTTGTCCAGTGTCCTCATTTCCTTCCTTACTCATCATTTTAATCATTCCCTTTTATAAATTCTCAACTTCCCAGTGCATCTGCCTGTGGCATTAAAAAAAACAAAAAAACAAAAAAAACAAGCTTACCACATATTTCTTGCTTACCCCTGAGCAGTAGAGAACTGAACTAGGGAAAACTCCAAACTGACTTATTTTAAATTCATGAATACAAACATCAAGTAGATTTTCAGTACTACATTTTTTCAAAGACATTTGCTTTCCCTTTCTCTGTAATGATTATTTACCATTGCCAATCTCCTAAAACTTCTAACATGTGCTTCTCTCTCATTCTCAACTTAACCTAGAAATCAGCAGTGTCAGGGGCATGGGGTGGCTCATTCGGTTGAGCATCTGACTCTCCATCTTGGCTCAGGTCATGACCCCAGGGTCGAGGGATCGAGCCTCATGTTGGGGCTCACACTCAGCATGGAGCCTGCTTGGGATTCTCTCCTTTCCCTCTGCACCTTTCCCCTATTCTCTATCTCTCAAATAAAAAAAAATAAAAAGGAATTAGATGAGAACAATCTTTTTCTCCATCATAAAAATCTAATAGCTGAGCTGCAATAATTTGCAACTTTCCTTCCTGTTAAAGTGGATGAGCGCCTTTCGTTTTGATCTGAGGCTAGTTCCTTTGCTTTGCAATCCATCCCATCCTCAATTACCTGTGCATTTCCTCCCCTGAATCATTAATGTTTCCCCTCTACCAGCTCATTTCCATCAGCGTGTAAATATGTTATAATAGCTCATATTTAAAAAAAAAATCCTTCCTTGTCCTCATGTTCTAGTCCTTTTTTCCCCATATCTCCTCAGAAGAATCATCGATACTCTTTTTCCCACTCCCTTGCCTTTCATTCTCTCTTGCCCTCTCCAGTAGACTGTCATCCCCACTGCAATAAAATTGCTCTTATTAAGGCCATTCAGAACCAACATCTTCTAGATCTGGTCCTCTGTCCCCATCCTACTTTACTTTTCAACATTTGACAGTTAACTCTTACCTCTATCAATCACTCTCTTCGTTTGGCTCCTACCATTTCCTTTTTTTTTTTTTTTTTTTTCTCCCCTTCCCTTACTGGACTGCTTTTCATTCTCCTTTGCTGGCTTTTCAGGCAAATCACTTAACCTCTCCGAGCCTGAGTTTCCTCGTCTGTAATCTGACAGTAAAAATTGTATTAAATAAGACAATACCTACTAAGCACATAGAACAATGCCTGGCATCGGGTAACAGCTTTGTAAGTTTTGCTGTTACTATGACAGTTATTGTTGTGTGTCTGATCTGCAGTGTTTGTTTTAACCTTTCAGATGCATGGTTTCAGACGCTTTTCAGTAAGCTAGGTTTGTTTTAATCTTTTTAGTGTGGTTTCAGATGCTATTCAGTAAGCTAGGCTTTTTGTGTAATTTCATGCTTTTGCATAGGGAAAAACCATGGTTTCTGGGCAGAGTGCCACTGAGGGTCTGGTGCAGAAAATAGATACAGACTTACTTATTTACTTTCCTTCCTCCCTTTCCCTCCCTTCCTTCCTTCCTTTCTTCCTTCCTTCCTTCCTTCCTTCCTTCCTTCCTTCCTTCCTTCCTTCCTTCCTTCCCAATACAGAGCCCAACTTGGGGCTTGAATTGACTTTTTTTTCCTCCAAACACAGATTTTCTAAAGCAATTTCTATTTGTTTCTTTTAGCTTTCCCCAAGTTTACAAAGCACTAGTGCTCTTGGTAAGCAGTTTGTTGATTGGAGCAGACGTTTATCAGCACTTTAGACCTTTCAGTTGTTTTTTTACTTACTCCCTGAACATTAGGTAACTTGCTCTAAAACTGCCCTAATGAGTTTCAAGGCACTTGAAAATTGACATGTATCCAAAGGAGGAGTTTTACACTTCTGCCAAATGAGGAATAGTTAACAGAACCTAGGATGTGTAACCTGGAGAAGACTTAGTATGAGATATCGTTGCTACACTTAGGTGTAGAAGAGGGATTAGATTTGTTCTTTGTCATTCCAGAGGAACATAGGGATCAACGCTACTGGGAAGCAGCCACTGATCTCCCATGTGGTGGAACTTGCTCACTATTGGATGGAATGAGTACGGTCTGCCATGGGAAGTGGTGTTTCCCAGCCTGGCAGACGTTCGGGCTAAGGCCACGTAGTCTCCTTGCACATATAGACTGGGGGGAGAAGGTGTAAAGCACTGATGCAGGAACTTTGAGGATCAAGAACTTGAGTGTATGAAAAAGAAATAGTGAGAGGTTTGACAAATCACTATTAACCTTTCCAAAGTTCAGAAATCTTTTCTCAAACACTCCTTTTGTCATTACTTTTGATGATTTCCAGTAGTTTTATATTAAGTCTGAACTGTACGCTTTTTAAAAAAAATATTCTATACGAACCGTCCTCTACCTCCAGCATATATCATCAACTTTATTTTTCATTCATCATCAGTTTCAGAATCTGTTCCAGGTAAATCTTCTGTTACCTGCACTAGGCTTATTCATTTCCATCTCTACATTGTTGTATGTGTTACATGTTTCACATGGAAATCTGTTGTTACTCCTCTTTAAAACCTTTCTCAAAATAGTTTATTGCTCAGTAGGAAAAACCGACAAATAACCCAATTAAAACATGGGCAAAGAAAATATACGGAAGGCCAACAGGTACATGAAAAGGTACTCAACATTACTAGTCATCAGGGAAATGCAAATTAAAACCACAGTAAGCTATGACCTCACACCTGTTATAATCACCATCATCAAAAAGACAAGAGATAACACGTGTTAGCGAGGATGTGGAGAAAAGTGAGCCCTTGTGCACTGCTGTTGGGATTGTAAAGCAGTGCAGCCACTATGGAAAGCAGCATGGAGATTCCTCAAAAAATTAAAAATAACAACTGTACAATCCAGCAATTCCACTTCTGCTAATATATATTCAAGGGGAGTGAAAACACTAAGTCAAAAAGATATCTGCATTCTCATGTTTATTGCAGCATTATTTACAGTAGCCGAGACGTGAGAACAACCTAAGTGTCCATTAGGGGATGAACAGATAAATAGGTTGTAGTGTGTATATATGTGTGTGTATATGTGTGTGTATATGTATATATATATACATATACACACACATATATATATATATACACATACACACACACACACACACACACACACACACACACACACACACTGGAATATTATTCAGCCATAAAAAATGAGGAAATCCTACCATCTGCTCCAATATGGATCGACCCTAAAGGCATTATCCTAAAGTGAAATAAGTCAGACAGAGAAAGACGTATACTGTGTGATCTCACTTATATGTGGAATTAAAAAAAAAAAACCCAAACTCGTAGAAAAAGAGCTCAGACTTGTGGTGGCCGGAGGTGAAGGGTTGTGGGAGTGAGGATTGGAGGAAGGTGGTCAGAGGGTACAAGCCTACCATTATAACGTAAAAAAGTACTCGGGATGTAATGTACAACATGGTGACTTTAGCTAATGCTGCTGTAAGATACATAGAAAATTTAATGCTGCTGTAAGATACATAGTTCATGCTAAGAGTTCTCAATGCAAGGAGAAAATTGTTTTTTTCTTCTTTCATTTTTATTGGATCTCTATGAGTTGGTGGATGCCAGCTGAACCTAGTGTAATCATTTCATTATATATATATATATATATATATATATATATATATATATATATATATAAATCAAACCATCATGCCATATGCCTTGAACTTACACAGGGCTGTATGTCAGTTCATTCTCAGTAAAACTGGAAAAAAAAAAAAGGCCCCCCAAACCTACTTTATCCAGGAATACTTCCTCATAATTATCTGATTTATTGCTCCCTTCCTTGCATTCTCTCAGTGCCTTTCACTGTGGAGGTTTCTACTCTCTTAATTTTTAACTGTTTAATTTTTTTAATGTGACTTAAATATTGTATCACAATATATTGTATATTGTATCCCATAGGGCAGGGAGTTTATAGTTGACCTTTGAACAATGCAGTAGTTAGGGGCACTGACCCCCTCCCCTCCCCATGCAGTAAAAAATTCATGTATAACTTTTGACTCCCCCCAAACTTAATCACCAATAGACTACTGTTTACCAGAAGCCTCACTGGTAATGTAAAGAACTGATTACCATATTTTGTATGTTTTATGTGTATGTATTATATGTTGTGTTTTTACAATAAAGTAAGCAAGAGAAAAGAAAATGCTATTAAAGAAAATCATAAGGAAGGGAAAATACATTTATAGTACTGTGCTATATTTATCAAAACAAATCCTCATATAAGTGGACTCATGCAGTTAAAACCCATGTTGTTCAAGGATCAACTGTACTTTCTAATTTTTATATATTTCCTTATGACGTATGGATTTTTTGTTGCAGCTGTTTGTGTTTATTATTGCTGTGGGCACTTACATTATAACTTTTAGTTTAAAAGTTCATTTTAAACTTAAGTATTTGGAAGTACTGATAGCAAAATAATGTTACAAGTTTCTAGGAAAAGAGGTTATTCATACTCACTTTTATATTAACGTTTGCCACTTTTTTATACTCTGGGGTTTTCTTTAAGGTTCTTCTATTACTGCGAGAGCCGTAGCTGTGTTTCATGGCCCGCCTCGTCGCCAGCTTCATCATTCACTCATACCTCATGGGAAAGGTGGGCGTTCTTCAGTCAGTGGGGTTGTGGCCACTGTGTTTGGAGCAACGGGATTCTTGGGCCGATATGTTGTCAACCGCCTTGGTAAGTAAAGTTCCTTGAGTTCAGTATGCTCAGTGCCACTTATTAGGGTTGCCTAATGAAAACCATGAACCATGTTTCTTTAACAGTGTTACAAATTACTTGTATCTTGGATTTATGTAATTTTGATCTGCTGTATGTTAGGAAGCATTATCACTCTTCCTTTGTAGGATGTTGAAACAGGAATAGGGGTCTCTGAAAAGTTATGGCATCTCTAGCAGGGCAAAATATGTTTTTGTGAAACATGATTTCCATTTACTTGTCATGCTGTAATTTAAATATTTACCAACTCACTGTTGTATAAAGTATTCATATTATGTTAGTATTGATCCTTGTTTCAATCCGTTCTTTTTTAGGACGTATGGGGTCACAGGTGATCATACCCTATCGGTGTGAAGCATATGACACCATGCACCTTCGTCCCATGGGTGACCTGGGTCAGATTATCTTTCTGGTAAGAGTCTGTGTGACTGATTGCTGATTACTGGAGTTGACTGATGTAAAGTACTGAGGTCATTTTTAGGAGAGAGAGGCAGTATAATAAAGCAGCAGTTTCATCTCAGAGTGAACCAAGGGCATCCTCCATTTACCTCATTCTTATAAACTCTTATCTAGCAGTTGGCAAATGTCATTTTCTGTAAAAAGCCAGTTGGTAAATATTTTAGCCTTTGTAGGTCATAGGGTCTTTGTCATGATTACTCAGCTCTCCCCTTTTGCCTGAAAGTAGCCATAGATAAAATATAAATGAATGGGAGTGACTGTGTTCTAATAAAAGTTTATTTACAAAGTTAGACTATAGGCTAGATTTGCCCATGGGTCATAATTTGCTGATCCCTGCTCTAGGCCCCTGCCATCCACTATGGTAGCCATTAGCCACATGTGGCCACTGAACACTTGAAATGTGGCCAATCTTAATTCAGATGTGATGTAAGTATAAAATACAATCAAATTTCAACGACATAGTACAAAGAAAATAATATAAGTCATGAATAATTTTTTACACTTACTAAATATTAAAATAATATAAGGGGTATATTTGGTTAAATAAAGTATATTATTAAAATGAATTTCGCCTGTTTCATTTTACTCTTTAAGAAAAAAGTTTTTAAAATATTTATTTATTTATTTTGAGAGAGAGAGACAGAGAGAGAGAACATGTGTGTGCTTGGGGGGAGAGGCAGAGAAAGAGAGTGAGAGAATCCCAAGCAGGCTCTGAGCTGTCCGCGCAGAGCCTGATGTGGGGCTCGAACCCACGAACTGAACCATGAGATCATGACCTGAACCGAAACCAAGAGTTGGATGCTTAGGCAACTGAGCCAGCCAGGTGCCCCTAAAATTAAAAAAAAAAAAAAATTTAATGTTGATTTACTTTTGAAAGGGAGAGAGAGAGAGAGACAGAGACGGAGACAGAGTGTGGGTGGAGGAGAGGCATAGAGAGAAAGAGACACACACACAGAATCCAAAGCACTCTCCAGGCTCTCAGCTGTCAGCATAGAGCCCAACGTGGGCCTCAAACTCACAGACCGTGAGATCGTGACCTGAGCCAAAGCTGGGATGCTTAACCAACTGAGCCACCCAGGCGCCCCTCATTTTACTATTTTAGATGTGACTAGTGGAGAGGTATCTGGGTGGCTCAATTGGTTAATCATTCAACTCTTGATTTCGGCTCAGGTCATGATTTCCAGGTCATGAAATAGAGCCCCGCATTGGGCCCCTGTGCTGGGAATGGAGCCTGCTTAAGATATTCTCTCTCTCTCTTACTCTCTCTCTCTCTCAAAAAAAAAAAATTAATAACAATAAATGTGAGAGTAGAAAATTCAGAATTGCCTATGTGCCTTATGTTATATTTCTGTTGGACAGTGCTTCCGTAGACTGAAAATCACACATACGGTGTTTTATGACTTGCTTCCTTGGCACAGACTTAGCTTAGAACACTGCTTGCTGTGCCTTCCCTGTTGTTACTCTTTAATCTGAAGGTTCTTTCTTTGGGCCAGTGGTTGCCTATGGGGCGAGGCAGGGGATACAGGGTAGGGGAGACCCTTCAGTGCTGTGATTAGAAATGTGTGGGCCTTTATGGTTGCCACAACGACTGGTGATCATACTGATTTATTAGCTAGGGACCAGGGATGCTAAGTAGCATACAGTGCCCAAGGCAGTCCCTTTCCACAAAGAGCTCTGTTGCCCCAATGTCTACAGTTACCCTATAGAGAAACACTCTGGGTGCTTCCTCTCCTATTCTTCTGCCTAAATTTTCCTGTGTTTATCATCCTGTATGGAGTTGAGCTCTTCCATTTACACACTTTCCCCTCTTTTTTTTTTTTTTTATTTTTTTTTATTTAAAAAAAATTTTTTTTTCCCAACGTTTGTTTATTTTTGGGACAGAGAGAGACAGAGCATGAACGGGGGAGGGGCAGAGAGAGAGGGAGACACAGAATCGGAAACAGGCTCCAGGCTCTGAGCCATCAGCCCAGAGCCTGATGCGGGGCTCGAACTCACGGACCGCGAGATCGTGACCTGGCTGAAGTCGGACGCTTAACCGACTGCGCCACCCAGGCGCCCCCCCTCTTTTTTTTAATTAATATAATTTATTGTCCTCAGTTCTCAGTATTTAAGAGTCTCTTATGGTTTGCCTCCCTCCCTCTCTCTTTTTTTTCCCCTTCCCCTCCCCCATGGTCTTCTGTTAAGTTTCTCAAAATCCACTTTCCCCTCTTAAAAAATATTTGGTAAACATCCTTAAGATCTCTGATACATTCATTCAGAGTATTTGTGATCTCTCTTACATTTTTACTTTTAATAGCTTTTCATTTATTCTTTACTGAAAGTTCACAAGCTAAGTATAATACTATACTGGAAATTTCTTGTTTCTATAAAGTGTTTTTCTTTTCTAAAATCTTAATCTTCATGGTGTTACAGTTACAGGAGCTTAGCTTTTCTCCTGTTTCTTTGTGACTTGAGATTATGGGTCGCCTTGTCAGTCCTCAGAATTAAAGTATTTCGCAAATAATAGGTGAACACTTTGACTGGCTTACACATGCAGAGTCATTGGAATGGAGCCATATGATGTATATTCCATTTTTACCACAGGTATTTAAGCTTTGATGAGTAAGACCACAGGGAGCTCTCAGTCTTAAAAGAGAGTATGGAGACTAAACATATAACTTTGAATGTAATAATGTTTACAAAAGGGGAAGTACAGGAAAGGTAAAATGGGAGACTTCACTGTTGTTTATTTTTGAGAAGGATGGACCATACTGGGTGTGGAGCCCTGATTTCCCTGCTTTGGTCTCCATTGGAAACTTCTGTCTTAATGGCCACTTGGTTTGCTAACCTGAGTGCGCTCCCTGGGCCTCATCCCTGGGAATTTGGTTTCCTTTTAGTTCTTTCTCTCCAGGCATCCCTCTTGGGCCTTTCATGCAGTTATGCACCAATCTCTTCCACTGTGAATCTTCTTGGATTCTTTTTCTTCTCCCTTTGCCATCTTTTCTAAAAAAGTTTCAGCTCTGTATGTGTAGAACTGCTGTTTTTGTTGGGTATGTCACACACCGTGCAGCAGATTTTATGTCTCTTTTACATAATCTTCATAACAAACACATGAGGTAGGTTGTATTTTCAAATTTTTTATTTTTTATTTTCAAATTTTACATGGAGGTTGGAGAATTTGTACAGTTTATAAAAAGGCAAATGGAATTTGCATTCCTGTCTGACTCCACAGCTATTACTCTACACTTCTCTTGTTCCCTCCCCCCTCCCCCGCACTTCTTCGCTTATAACTACTTCCTCCTTCTGAGAGCTTCATCTTTTGCTCTGGAATCGGATTTCTGTAGCCATGGCTCTCTTTTCTAAATTGCACAGGGATGTTAGTGCACCCCCTTCTGCTAACTTCCCCCCTCACCTCCCTCCCCACTCACTCTTACGTACACCTTAGCATTTGACCCTAAGAAACTTCTTACTGCTTATTATTTCCCACTCAAATGCTTAAAAAATCCAATTTCATTTTAATGTAGAAAATGCTGTACCTTTGCTAGGGGTTATTTCATCCCCGGTTTCTATTTTGGACCCGAATCGTCAGTCTGACTATAGTCTGAATCACTCAGAACTTTAGTTCTACACGAAAATCTGCCATGGGCTCAGCCTGCACTTTGGGGCAGGTCACACCTCCCCGAGTGCGCTTGACATGTCTTTGAAGTAGAAATGACTAGATCTGGGATTGTGAAGAGGAAAGAGTTGAAATAAGAAAATAGTCACGAAGGCTCCCATTTTAACATTAGCCTTTAGGAGATAGTCCTCCTGTCTTTAGTCTGTAACTGGTTGCCACCAAAAGGGAAAGTCCATTTTCCTCCCAAATAATCCTTGGTCTTTGGCTGTGTTTCAGGAAGGGAGATTTGGTAACTAGAATCCCTTACAAACTTGCTGGGGACAGTTGGGTGGCCAAAAATGGATATGCCCCACTAGAAATGAATATTGTCTTTTCCAATTCTGTCATTTCATTACCTGAATGAAATAGATGTTCTTTGACCTATTTGTCTCCAGGAGAGCTAGAGAATCAGCAAGGAGTTCAGACCTCATGACCGTTTTTGTTGTAATAAATGGAGCCTATATAAAATGGTACTAAATTCTGACTATATCAGATGGCCTATTTTGAAACGTGCCAGGGGAGACCCCTTATGTTTTCATCTGACCGGCTACTGTTTTTCTAGGAATGGAATGGCAAGGACAAAGATTCTATCCGAAGAGCAGTGAAGCACAGCAATGTGGTCATTAATCTTGTTGGGCGAGAATGGGAAACCAAGTAAGTCTTTGGCTTGATTTTTCTTTTTCTTTTCTTTTTTTTAAATTCAAATTCAAGTTAGTTAACATACAGTGTACTATTGGTTTCAGGGGCAGAATTTAGTGATTCATCACTTCCATACAACACCCAGTGCTCATCCCGACAAGTGCCCTTCTTAATGTCCTTCATCCATTTAGTCCATCCCCCACACCGCCTCCCCTCCAGCCACTCTGTTTGTTCTCTGTATTTAAGAGTCTTTTACAGTTTATCTCCCTCTCTGTTTTTATCTTATTTTTTCTTCTCTTCCCCTATGTTCATTTGTTTTATTTCTTAAATTCCACATATGAGTGAAATCATACAATATTTATTTTTCTCTGACTGATTTATTTCATTTAGCATAATATATACTCCAGTTTCATCCACGTTGCTGCAAATGGCAAGATTTCATTGTTTTTGATTGCCAAGTAATATTCCATTGTGTGTGTGTGTGTGTGTGTGTGTGTGTGTGTGTGTGTGTGTGTACACACACACATGCACACACCCTCTTTATCTATTCATCAGTTGATGGACACATGAGCTCTTTCTGCATTTGGCTGTTGTTGATAGTGTTGCTATAAACATTGGGGGTGCATGTGCCCCTTTGAATCAGCATTTTTGTATCCTTTGGATAAATACTTTGTAGTGAGTTGCTGGGTCGTAGGCTAATTCTATTTTTAATTTTTTGAGGAACCTCTATACTGTTTTCCAGAGTGGCCACTTTGCATTCCCACTTGCAGTGTAAGAGGGTGCCCCTTTCTCCACGTCGTCGCCAACATCTGTTGTTTCCTGAGTTGTTAATGTTAGCCATCTGACAGGGATGAGGCAGTAATTATGGTTTTGATTTGTATTTCCCTGATGATGAGCAAGGTTGAGCATTTTTTCATGTGTCTGTAACCATCTGGATGTCTCTTGTTTTTTCTTTGCATGTGATGACTTAAGTTTCAGTAGACATTCACTGGGTACCTTCTACTGTCAGGCATTGTAGTTGTCACATTTTTTATTAGTCCATCATTAAGCATTAATATTGAACACCCGTTTATATACCCAATAACACCCTTTCAAGAGGTTTAGTCGGCGGTAAGTCTGGTATGTAAGCAATGTGATATGTTACCCATAAAAAGCTAATAGAGATTGTGTTAGTATGGTTGGTGTCATCAACTTGACGGAACCACCGGTTGTTCATGAATTACTGATGCTGTGTTTGGATTTGTCCAGCTGGGATGGATTAGGTAGGAGGATTTTGCCTATCCTGCTGTTCGTCAAACTGAACATTGGTTTTTCTTGTGTAAACAGTGTTCTAGATCTGTTCACACTGTTAAAGATAACATGAATATTGGTTTGAACAGTTCTTTTTACCTTTTGTGTGGGTTGTTCATCAACAAATAGTGTTTTAATCTCACAGTTCCGCAACACTTTGTTCACACCATTTTCTTAATATTTATTAAGTGTGATTATCTGTGTCTGCCTTAGCACATATTTTTAAGTTCTTTGATTACTTACAGGGTTTTTTTGACTTTATATCTCCTGTAGTGACTTATAGAAGTGCCTTGTACAGAGTAAGTATTAATCTTATTATGTAATGTTAACGTTATTGTATTAAATTGGTGACTGATTTTTTAGTTTCTTTTTTTTTTCCCCGAGGGAAAAGGATAAGAAGGCCCAAGCATAAGAAGTGGTTCCTTTTTAGCTCCCAACACTTCCCCCCTCCCTACCCAACCACTGCAGCCAGATACCCTTAAAGGGTCTCAGCCTTGGGATTCCTTGAGGACAGAGAATATTATGTGTGCTGATTTATAACTTATGGTGAGGTTTAAATTATGTACAGTAATGACAGCGAGCAGTAAAGTTAAAAAAAAATACATATATACTATATACATATATATATTTTTTCTTACATACATATTTTGATTTTGGGTTAAATCATTGCCATTTAAACATTTAACTATTGGGGCGCCTGGGTGGCGCAGTCGGTTAAGCGGCCGACTTCAGCCAGGTCACGATCTCGCGGTCTGTGAGTTCGAGCCCCACGTTGGGCTCTGGGCTGATGGCTCAGAGCCTGGAGCCTGTTTCTGATTCTGTGTCTCCCTCTCTCTCTGCCCCTCCCCCGTTCATGTTCTGTCTCTCTCTGTCCCAAAAAAATAAATAAACGTTAAAAAAAAATTAAAAAAAAAAATAAATAAACATTTAACTATTATGAGGGTGCCTGGATGGCTCAGTTGGTTGAATGTCTGATTCCTGATTTCAGCTCAGGTCATGATCTTAGGGTCATGGGATCTAGCCCCATGTTGGGTTCCATGCTACGTATGGAGTCTGTTTGAGATTCATATTCTCTCTCTCTCTCTCTCTCTCTCTCTCTCTCTCCCCCTCCCTCCCTCCCTCTCCCCCTCTCCCCTCTCCCCCCTCCCTCCCTCCCTTCCTCCCTCCCTTTCTCTCCCCCTCTCCCTCTCCCCCCCACTCTCCCTCCTTCTGCCCTTCCCTCACTCATTCTCTCTCTCTCTCTGTCTCTCTCACACACACACACACAAATTAAAAATAAATAAATAATAAAAGTTTAACTGTTATGAATTCCAGCAATAGTATGGAAAACCAGTTTATCACAGAAAACTTTGAAATCCTGAGTCAAGTGTTCTTAACTGATCCTCCTTTTTTCTTTCTTTCTTTCAGAAACTTTGATTTTGAGGATGTTTTTGTGAAGATTCCCCAAGCAATTGCTCAAGTGTCCAAGGAAGCTGGAGTTGAAAAATTCATTCATGTTTCACATCTGAATGCTGATATTAAAAGCTCTTCTAGATATCTGAGAAATAAGGTAAGTGACAAGTTGACCTGGGAAGTGGTTCACAGAGCCAGAGTTTCTTGGCCCCTTTGAAACATGAGTTAAGTGAGAAGGGTTTCTCACTGACATTTCCAGAATTAAAAGGGGCTTCTGATTCTCTGTATCCAGAACTAGATTGACGTGTGTGATATGTGTGTGTTGTGTTCTGACAATTTGGTTAAGTGCCCTCTGTTTGCAGGGAACTATGGTAAGGGGCTTCAGAGAAAGACAGAGCATTTATTACCTGTTCTCAGAGTTCTTTGACAATGGCTCCAGCTTTTTGACCCACTGCATTTTTTTATTGAACAAATTATTTATTAAGTACCTACTGCATGCTGCATATTGAATTAGGCAGTAGGCATACGGTAGTGAATAAAACGGACTTGGTCTTAGCCCATATCTCATTTCTAGTCCACTGAGGAAAATAACTCCAGTTGTGCCTGGTGTTGCAAAGTAGAGAGCTGTGCCATAAGAGCGAACTGTGCCATAAGAGCATATAATGGGGGAGAGAGGACATCTATCAGTCAGGTGCATTTAATTGCTAGCATCCGAAAACCCAATGTTAAAGGCCCCATGTTTCTGAAAAATCCAGCAATTGGGATAGGGAAGCTTAGCCACATTGGTGCCAAGGTACATCAGGGTTTCAGCTTTGTTTCTCTGTGATTCTTTCACCTCTTTCTTTTTGTGTAAGCTCTGTTTCTGTAAGAAACAGAGCTGGCTAGCAGCACATCTGAGCCTCACCATTTTCATACTGCATGGATGAAGGAGAATGGGTGTGTGCACTCTGTGCCTGCCTCTCCCCTGGCATTCACAGAATCCTCTGAATCCATGGTTATTTGGAAGGGCAGGGGCTGGGACTGGAGTCAGTGGTGGGGCAGAGAGAAGACTCCAAGATGCCCAGCCCTGTAGCTTACACCACTGGACAGATGGTGGTGCTGTTGAATAAGGTGAGAAACACTTGAGAAGGACAAGGCTTTTGGACAGTGGTTCTTAGTTGTAGCTGCTCATTAGAATCACTGAGGAAATTTTGAAAAATCCTGATGCCCAGGCTTCACCCTGGCCAAAGAAAATAGAATCTCTGGGGATAGACCTTGGGTATTTGGTATTTTTTAAGTCTCCCTAGAGAGTTCCACTGTGCAGCAAAGATTGAGATAGAATATTTACAGAGAAGGAAGAGGATGATCTAGTTTTGTACTCAGGTCGCATTTCAGGTATGTGTCAGTCATCCAAGTCACAATGGGGAATGGGGTTTATGATCCTAGAGCTCAGAAATGAGGTCTGGTTTGGAGATACAAAACCAGTTAATTGAAGCAATGTTTGGGAATAAGATTGCCTAGTGAGGAAGCATAGATTGAGAGAACTTTGGACGGGCCCAGAGGAGTACCGATGATTAGTGTGCTTTGGTAGACAAGGAGACACCTGTAAAAACCCAAACAAGTAAAAAGGCTGAGAAGGAGTAGATGTGGTGAGGTGGGGAAACCAGGAGAGTACAAGGTCATGGAAGCCAAGGGAAGACCGTCGCAAGGAGAGAGTAGTTGCTTACGAACGCCATTGAGAAGCTAAGGGAGGTGAGAACTAGAAAGTCACCTTGGATCTGCGGACATGGAAGTCATCTGATCTGACCAAGAATGGTTTGGGCGCAGGTGTTAGGGCAGAATCCAGAGCACAGGTGAGCAGAGAGTGAGCAGGAGCCGAGGCAGTGGGGATTGGAAGGGCAGGCAGCATGTGTAAGTGGTTTGGTAAGAGGATGGAGGGAGGCAGGCAGCTGGAGGAGCATGTGGAGTTGGGAATCTTTGTCCTTTTCTTTTCTTTTCTTTTCTTTTCTTTTCTTTTCTTTTCTTTTCTTTTCTTTCTTTCTTTCTTTCTTTCTTTCTTTCTTTCTTTCTTTCTTTCTTTCTTTCTTTCAAGGCCTTGACATTGTTTAAGTGCTGGTGAGAAGGTTCTGGTTAAGAGACTGAGGATAAAGGAGAGAGTCAATTGGGCAGGTTCCTGAGGAAGGGCAAGTGAGCCCTGGAGCATGGGAGGCAGGGCCATTTCCCTGTGTGGTAAGAAAGGAGGAGAATTGTAGGTTTTGTGGTGGGAACTTGAGGTGGTTTTTGTCTGCTGCTGTATTTTCTTTGAATTAGAAGGTGAAGTTGGTTACTGGAAGGAAGAAAAAAGTAAGGGAGGAATCTGAATAGGATAGAGAGTGTTTGAAACTGTCATGAGACAATACCTAATTAGAAGAAAGCACTACTTGTGGGAAATGTTGAAGATGCAGTTAAAATGGGTGACATGAGTGTATAGTGGTACCAGTTTATGATTTTTTAAAATTCAGGTGTCATTAACATACATTACATTACTTTGGGTATATAACATAATGATTCGACATAAGTATATATTGAGAGATGATCTCCACAATAAGTCTGGTTAACATCACCACGCATATTCAAAGATTTTTTATCTCAAGATGAGAACTTTTAAGATCTACTCTTTGATTAGCAACTTTGAAATAGTATTTTCCTTACCTATAGTTGCCATGCTTTATGTTACATCCCGAGACTTATTTATTTTGTAACTCCCAAGTTTGTTCCTTTCACTTATACCTTGTACCTTCACTCATTTCACCCACCCTCATCCCCTGCCTCTGGCCATCTGTTCTTTGTATCTAAGAGTTTGGTGGCTTTTTGTTTGTTTTTTGTTATTTTTTATTCCATGTATAAGTGAGATCATATGGTATTTGTCTTTCTCTATTTTGCTTAGCATAATGTCCTCAAGGTCCATCCATATTGTTGCAAATGGCAAGGTTTCCTTTTTTAATGGCTGAGTAAAATATTCTGTGTGTGTGTGTGTGTGTGTGTGTGTGTGTGTGTGTGTGTGTGTGTATGTGTGTGTGTGTGTGTATCACATTTTTTTCATCCATCATCCCCCGATGGACACTTGGGTTGCTTCCATGTCTTGGCTGTTGTAAATAATGCTGCAGTGAACATGGGGATGCAGATATTTTTTCAACTTAGTATTTTCATTTCCTTTGGACATATTAGCAGAAGTGGCATCACTGGATCATATGGTAGTTGTATTTTTTAATTTTTGAGGAACCCCCGTGCTGTTTTCCACGGTGGCTGCACCAATTTACATTTCCACCAATAGTGCACAAGGGCCCCCTTTTCTCCACATCCTCACTAACATTTGTTATTTCTTGTCTTTTTGATAATCGCCATGCTAATAGGTGTGAGGCGATACCTATTTGTGGTTTTGATTTGTATTTCCCTGATGATTAGTGATTCTGGGCACCTTTTTATACATGTTGGCCATCTGTATGTCTTCTTTGGAAAAATGTCTATTCAGATCTTCTTCCCATTTTTTAATCAAATTGGGGTGGTTTTATTTTTTATTGAGTTGTCCGATTATGATTTATTTTCCTCCATCTCTGAAGGCAGGAGGAGTGCATGGCTCAAAGGAGGCTAACAGGGTTCTTTCAGAATTGGGATTTTGCCTGGTGGGTGGAGTCAAGACAAAGGGACAAGGTAATTTACAATATTGGTAAGAGAGTGATTAAAAAGTTGGGCCATGGAATCTAATCTGAGGCAGGTTAGGAGGGCTTGATGAGTAGGAAAGCAGCATCAGAGGGCTAGAACGCCTGAGAATTCAGGTGAAGGCCAGATATCTCAGGAAGAGATGAATGAAGCACCTGGAGGTATGGGAGGTTGCCATCTGAGAGCAGGATGTCTTCAGTTAGTGTTTCAGAAGACAGGCACTTGTAGTTGTTGATATGGACTGTGGCCTGAATGAGTTGAGAGGGGCAGAAGTGGAGAGAAGAGGAGGTCATTGGAATTGAGAAGCTCAAGAAACTGAGAGGTTCAAGCCTACCTGGACATATAGGTCACTCACAGGAGTCATGCAGGTGGAGAGGAAGGCTGGACTCGGTGCTGATACCTGCATTGAAAGAGGCCTTGTCTAGGAGGAGATAGATGATAGGCAAAGGTGTTGAGGTTCGGGAGGTTCCTGGCCCCTCCCCGACTCCTCTGGGTATGTATGTGTGCTGCCACTTCCATATCGTGGCCTCCCACCACGCTATCCTTTCTCTGGCAGGCTGCTAGATTGTTGACACAAACTAGAGGACCTGTAAGTAGAAAGAAAAATGGAAGCTAGAAAAGTTCTACTCTGATTTTTCTCCTTTCTTCTTCAGCCTAAGCTTTCCTAGAATAAATACGGGAAGGAACCCAACAAGAGCCATATGAGGCAGGACATTTTTGTGTATTATTTAAAAACAAAAATTCTGGGTAACTGACCTTTATGAATCATACCGTAATCTGCAGAAACTGACCTTTGAAATACCAGTAACGTCCTAATAGTAGAAGGAATTCGAGCTTTGTTCTCTCCTCTCAGAACTCTGCTTTGTTTGGTTGCTTGTTTAGGCTGTTGGAGAGAAGGAAGTGAGAGATGCCTTTCCGGAAGCCATTATCATAAAGCCGTCGGACATCTTTGGAAGAGAAGATAGATTCCTCAATCATTTTGCAAGTATGTATGCTTGTGTTCTGTCCTAGTCATAGAAAAGAGGATACGAGTTAACCAGGTTGAGGTGAAGCATAAGCTAACAGTGTTCTCTGATTTGACAGACTAAGGTGTATTTTCTCTCCCCCAGTTGCTTTTTTTCTCCCCAGAGGTCCTATTTGCCTAGTGTGATCTTCGTTACAGCCTGTGAAAAGAGCACCTTAGATTCACAGAAAGGTCATGGGAGTTCTGTGAGGGTGGCAAGTCCACAAGAGGCAGCTTCCTTATCTGTTGCAATGGAGATGATAATGTCTGCCTCAGGACTGGCGTGTTACTGGAATGCAATAGCCCCTGTCACAGCACCTGGCCCACAGTACCTGCTTAAATGTTGGCCTTACTTATTTTTCCTATGAAGCCCCCGTTTCCTAACTACTTTCTCACATTAGTCCACATTCAGTCAAGTCACTTAGATGTTGATCTGAAAGACAGAGAGGTAGCATCATATTTTGTAAGGTGCGTGTAATAGGTCTTCCTTATAAATAGTCATTTCTGTGGAATGGGATTAGGGATTGATAAATATTAATTTGGCCATTGGTAAACTGGAAGTAGTTGGTATGTAAACTGCTTTCATGAGCTGGGCATCATGTTATGCTTACTCAGGGTTTTTGTTTGTTTAATAATTAGACTTGTCTAGGCAAAGGAAATCAGTCTCCTTGACTAAGTGATGAGGTTTTGAGATTCTACAGGAAAAAAATGATTTCCCTGTACATTTGCAGGAGTGGCAGGGGAGAATACATTTTTTTATTTATTATTTATTTTGAGAGAGAGGGAGAGAGAGCACGTGTGTGAGCGGGGGAGGGGCAGAGAGAGAGGGAGAGAGAGAGAGAGAGAGAGAGAGAGAGAGAGAACCTCAAGCAGGCTCCATGCTGTCAGCACAGAGCCAAGTGTGGGACTCAGATTCACAAACTGTGAGATCATGACCTAGGCCAAATCAAGAGTCAGTTGCTTAACCAGTTGAGCCACCCAGGCACCCTTGGGGGGAGAATATATTTTTAAAGTCTGTGATAAGAACCCAGCTTTAGTTTCTGATTCTATCAAATTACCAGGTACCTGTCATTTTATTCACTTATATATTAGGAGACGATTCTGCCTCTCCTAGGGAGTAGTAGGATGGTTAGTGAGGCACAGTTTTATCATTAGCTTTCTATTTCTCCTCATTAGCTATTTATATTATTTCTTTCAGTTTTCTTTGTCCTTTGTCCATGTATGTTTGGGTTTTTTTGAGAGGTGTTTTTCTTACTAATTTGTCTAGACTCTTTGTATATTAAGGGTACACATCTTTGGTTATATTTGCTGCAGTTTTTTTGTTGGCATGTTTACTTGAGTTATTTTAAAATTAAATAGGCTTTACTTATTATTTTTTTAATGTTTTATTTATTCTTGAGAGAGAGAGAGAGAGAGCATGAGTGAGGGAGGGGCAAAGAGAGAGAGGGACACAGAATCTGAAGCAGACTGCAGGCTCTGAGCTGTCAACACAGAGCCCCACGTGGAACTGGAACTCACAAGCTGTGAGATCATGACGTGAACTGAATGAAGTCAGATGCTCAACTGACTGAGCCACCCAGGCGCCCCGCCCCATTTGATTTTTTTTAGAGTAGTTTTAGGTCTGCAGAAAAGTTGAGTGGAAAGCACAGGTTCCCATATATTCTTTAATCCCTCAGTCTTTCCCCACACTTTTCTCTATTATTAACATTTGGCATTAGTGTATAGTATGTTTGTTACAATTGATGAGCCAATATTGATACATTATTATTAACTCAAGTCCATAATTTACATTAGGATTCATTCTTTATGTTGTACATTCTGTGTATTTTGACAAATGTTTGATAACATCTACCATTAGAGTATCATAGAGAATAATTTCATTGCCTTAAAAATCTGTGTTCAGGGTGTGCCTGGGTGGCTCAGTCAGGTAAACATCTGACTTTCGCTCAGGTCAGGATCTCAGGATTCGTGAGTTCAAGCCCTGCATCAGGCTCTGTGCTGACAGCTCAGAGCCTGGAGCCTACTTCGGTTCTCTCTCTCCCTCTCTGCTGCTCCCCTGCTCACATTCTGTCTGTTTGTCTCTCTCTCACTCACTCAAAATATAAAACATTAAAAAGAGTTTCCTTCATGTCTTTTCATGGCTGAGAGCTTATTTCTTTTTATGGCTAAATAATATTCAATATAATATTCAATTGTATGGATGACCACAGTTCATTTGTCCAATTTAGATATTTTTATCATGTGTTTTTTTGTGTTTTTTCCTCCTGATTGCTCATGTCGTTTCACATTCAGCATTAATTTCCAATTTAAAAAATTGTGGTAAAATACACATATAAAATTTACCATTTGCTTTGGACTGAATTATGTCCTTGTCTTCCCTCCTCTCCCCAGATTCTTCTTGAAGCACAAACTTCTAATGTGATTGTATTTGGAGATAGAGCTTTTTAGGAGGTAATTAATGTTAAATAAAGAAATAAGGGTGGGGTCCTTGGTGGCCTTAAGAGAAGAGGAGCTCTCTCCCTGCACATGTGCACTGAGGAAAGGCTGAGGGTGAACATAGCTGGCTGACTGCAAGCCAGGAAGACAGTTCTCATCAGGAGCCAAATCAGTTGACACCTTGATCCTGGACTTTGCAGCCTCCAGAGCTGCAAGGAGATACATTTCTCTAGTTTAAGCCAGCCCGTTACGGTATTTTGTGATGGCTGCCTGAGCTGACTTCTAAGTGTACAGTTCAGTACTGTTAATGTGTATTCACGCTGCAGCTATTCTGTGCAGCTCCTTTCTTCTTGTAGAACTGAAACTCTGTCCAGTAAACACCTTCCTGTTCCCTCTTTCCCCCAGCCCCTGGCAAGCACCATTCTGCTTTCTGCCCCTCTGAATTTGACTGCTGTAGGTATCTCGTATATGTGGAATCACACACCATTTTTTGTCATTGGTTAATTTCATTTAGTATAATGTCCTCATTTATTATGTTTCCTTCCTTTTTTTTAAAATGTTTATTTGTGGCGCCTGGGTGGCGCAGTCGGTTGAGCGTCCGACTTCAGCCAGGTCACGATCTCGCGGTCCGGGAGTTCGAGCCCCGCGTCGGGCTCTGGGCTGATGGCTCAGAGCCTGGAGCCTGTTTCCGATTCTGTGTCTCCCTCTCTCTCTGCCCCTCGCCCGTTCATGCTCTGTCTCTCTCTGTCCCCAAAATAAATAAACGTTGAAAAAAAAAAATTAAAATGTTTATTTGTGTGTGTGTGTGAAAGAGAGAGAGAGAGAGAGAGAGAGAGCACACGCATGCGCAAGTGGGGGAAGGGCAGAGTGAGGGAGAGACAGAGTCCCAAGCGGGCTCTGTGCTGTCAGTGCAGAGCTGGATGTGGTACTTGAACCCAGGAACCGTGAGACCATGACCGGAGCCGAAACCAAGAGTTGGACCGTTAACCAATTGAGCCACCCAGGTGCCCGGTGGATTTTCTTCCCTTTTTAAGGCTGAGTAATATTCCACCGTATACACACACCGCATTTTGCTTATCCGTTCATCTGTCAGTGGACGCTTAGGTTGCTTCCACTTTTTGGCTATTGTGAATAATGCTGCTATTAACACAGATATACAAGTCTCTCTTTGAGACCCTGCTTTCAGTTCTTTGGGGGATATACCCGAAGTAGAATTGTTGGATCATATGGTAGTTCTATTTTTAATTTTTTGAGGAGTTACATACTATTTTCCATAGTGGTTTTTCCAGTTTACACTTTCACCAACAGTGCAGAGCCCAGGGTGCGAATTTTTCTGTATCCTCACCAGCACTTTATTTTCTGTTTTTTGGTTAGTAGCCATCCTAATGAGGGTAAGGTAATAGCTCATGATTTTGATTTGCATTTCTGCAATGATTAGTGATGTTGAACTTTTTTTTTTTTTTTTTCATGTGTTAGCCATTTGTGTATCTTATTTGGAAAAACGTCTGTTCATATCCTTTGCTTATTTTTCAATTGGGTTGTTTTTTGTTATGGTTGAATCATAAGAGCTCTTTATATATTCTGGGTAGTAACACCTTATCAGATATATGACTTAAAAATATTTTCTCCGGGGCACCTGGGTGGCGCAGTCGGTTAAGCGTCCGACTTCAACCAGGTCACGATCTCACGGTCCGTGAGTTCGAGCCCCGCGTCGGGCTCTGGGCTGATGGCTCAGAGCCTGGAGCCTGTTTCCGATTCTGTGTCTCCCTCTCTCTCTGCCCCTCGCCCGTTCATGCTCTGTCTCTCTCTGTCCCAAAAATAAATAAACGTTGAAAAAAAAAATTAAAAAAAAAATATTTTCTCCCACTCTGCAGGCTGCCTTTTCACTCTGTCCTTCAGTGCACAGAAGCTTTTAATTTTGATGTAGTCCAGTTTATTTGCTTTTCCTTTGTTGCCTATGTTTTAGTATCATAGTCAAGAAATCATTGCTGAGTCCAGTGTCATGAAGCTTTCTCCCATATTTTCTTAGGGATTTTGTAGTTTTAGCTCTTATGTTTAAGTCTTTGATCCATCTTGAGTTCATTTTTGTGTATGATGGAAGGTAAGGATCCAACTTCATTCTTTTATATGTGGATATTCAGTTCTCCCAACATCATTTGTTGAAAACGCTGTCATTTCCCTGTTGAACGGTTTTGGTTCCATGTCCAAAAAATTCATTTGACCATACATATAAAGGTTATTTGTATCTGTTCTATTCCACTGGTTTATATGTCTATCTTTATGCCACTGTTTTGATCTCTGATAACTATAGCTTTGTAGTAAGTTTTGAAATCAAGAGATATGAGACCTCCAACTTTTTTTTCTCAAGATAGTTTTGACTAAACAGTAACATGAAAAGATGCTCAACATTATTCCTCATCAGGGAAATACAAATCAAAACCACACTGAGATACCACCTCATGCCAGTCAGAGTGGCTAAAATGAACAAATCAGGAGAATGTAGATGCTGGAGAGGATGTGGAGAAACAGGAACCCTCTTGCACTGTGGTGGGAATGCAAACTGGTGCAGCTGCTCTGGATAACAGTGTGGAGGTTCCTCAAAAAATTAAAAATAGATCTATCCTATGACCCGGCAATAGCACTGCTAGCAATTTACCCAAGGGATACAGGAGTGCTGATGCATAGGGACACTTGTACCCCAATGTTTATAGCAGCACTTTCAACAATCGCCAAATTATGGAAACAGCCTAAATGTCCATCAACTGATGAATGGATAAAGAAGTTGTCCAATGGAATACTACTTGGCAATAAGAAAGAATGAAATCTGGCCATTTGTATCAACGTGGATGGAACTGGAGAGTGTTATGCTAAGTGAAATAAGTCAGGCAGAGAAAGACAGGTACCATATGTTTTTATTATTATGTGGATCCTGAGAAACTTAACAGAAGACCATGGGGGTGGGGAAGGGGGAAAAAAAAAAAGAGAGGGAGGGAGCCAAACCATAAGAGACTCTTAAAAACTGAGAATAAGCTGAGGGTTGATGGAGGGAGGGAGGGAGGGGAAAGTGGGTGATGGACATTGAGGAGGGCACCTTTTGGGATGAGCGCTGGGTGTTGTATGGAAACCAATTTGACAATAAGTTTCATTAAAAAAAAAATACCAAAACAAAAAGATAGTTTTGGCTATTTGGGGTCTCTGAAGACTCCATATGAATTTTAAGGTGTAGTTTTGTGTACTTTGCAGAATACATCATTGGGATTTTGACAGGGACTGCATTAGCTCTGTAGATTCTGTGGGTAGTTTGATATCTTAACAGTATTGTCTTCCATGTGAGATGTGTTTCTATTTGTTTGTGACTTACTAATTTCTTTCAGCAGTGTTTTCTTTTTTTTTTTTTTAAATTTTTTTTTCAACGTTTTTATTTATTTTTGGGACAGAGAGAGACAGAGCATGAACGGGGGAGGGGCAGAGAGAGAGGGAGACACAGAATCGGAAACAGGCTCCAGGCTCTGAGCCATCAGCCCAGAGCCTGACGCGGGGCTCGAACTCACGGACCGCGAGATCGTGACCTGGCTGAAGTCGGACGCCCAACCGACTGCGCCACCCAGGCGCCCCGATTAAGTTTATTCTTGAGTGTTGTATTCTTTTTGATGCTCTTATAAATAATGTCTACCTTAAAATTTTTTATAAGGTTTTTTTTAATCTTTACATTTAATCTACTTTGGTTTATGGTAAGAGATGAGGCTTTTCTCCCTCCCTTTCTTTTTCCCCAATTAGTAGAGTAATTGTCTCAGCACCATGTAGTATAAATAATCTTTCCATTTCTCACATATTTGTGGTAATGCATTCATCATTTACTAAATTCCCATACTAAAAACCCAGGGTCTTTTTCTGGGTTTCCTATGTTGTGCCACTGATCTATTGATTCCTATGTGCCTCCTTAGTATGGGGTGCAGTTTAGACTCCAGTCTTGGGAGTGGCCATGCATCAAGTGGCCAAGCCATTTGACCACTTTCCCTTGCTGTCCATGTTCTTAAAGATTTGGCTTTTTTTACTTTCCATCTTTGTTATCTGAAAAACAAGTGACTGCCGACTAGCTCTCTCAAAGTCAGCTACATCTATTCCATTACTTCAGTTATGCAAAGTGATTATGCTAACCTGGAGCACCTGGAGATTGGGGGGGTCTTCCAGGACCTTAGGCCTTCTAAGAATACTTCTCATTCTTCTGCCAGATATCCGTTGGTTTGGTGGTGTACCTCTTATTTCCTTGGGCAAGAAGACAGTGAAACAACCAGTCTATGTAAGTACCCTGGGTGGAGGGGCTTTGGCTGGATTCAGAGTCAGGTCATAGTATTCTGGTTTTATCTTAATCCTGTAACTCCATCATTCTTCTTTTCAGCTTGCATCAACTGCTTGCCTCTCAGTTTACTTAAGAGCTACATGTATTCTCTGTGTGTTCACTTGTTTGCTCATTTAAGAAAATACGTTGAGTGTACTAGGCACGCTGTACCTGTCACTGGGCATATAGAGGTATGAACTAGACACACATTGCTATCCCCAGGCTGGAAGGGTAGGCTAGCAAAGCAGTTGCCGTGCAATGTGGTAAGTGCTATGATGGGGAGAGGATTTATATAATTACAGCAGAGAGGGACACCTAATCCAGACTTGAGGGTCAGGCACAGCCTCCCAGAGGAAATGACATCTACGGTGAGGTCTTAAAGATGACTAGCTGCAAGTCATATGAGAGGGGGTTGGGCAAGAACATTTCATGCAGAGGGAACAGCATGTACAGGGGCCCAGAGGAGAGAGCGTGTTGGGTTCCATATTATGTTGAATCAGGGTTTCTCATCTGGCACTATTGACAGTTTGGGCCAGGTAATCGTTTGTCAGAGGGGCTGTTGTAGAATGGTTAGCAGCATTGCTACCCACCAGATGGCAGTAGCACTACCTCCCCAGTTGTGACAACTAAAAACGACTCCAGGCATTTGCCAAGGTTCCCTGGGAGCCAAAATCACCCCCAGTTGAAAACCATGGGATCTGAAACCATATAAAAGTATTATTTTGGAGAGGCAAAATGGTAGAATGTTGGCAGTTCCATGGGATTCAGCCTACTTGTTTGTGATAGCATGGTAACAGCATTAGAGGAACGAGTGGTAAGGTGTGAGATTGCAGAGACGGTAGGCAAAGTCAAATCAGACAGCCTCGACAGCCGCCTGAGCGTGAATGTGCTCTGACTAGAAAAAATATATAGGTGAACCTTCCAATGTGCAGATCATTTGAGCTTTTGAGGAGTGGGTTCTTTAAGGGGCTTTCTGGAAACAGACAATGCCATTTTATCTTTTTTTTTTTTTTTTTTTTTTGGTTGTGATTGTTGTGGCCTGTTTTCTGACCTCCCTCCCTTCTTTCCCCCCTCCCTCCCTCTCCCATCTCTCTGTTTCTCTCTTTCAAGGATTGCTTAAACGTGTGTTACAATTTCTTATAGGTTGTAGATGTATCAAAAGGAATTGTTAATGCCATTAAGGATCCAGATGCCAGAGGGAAATCTTTTGCCTTTGTTGGGTAGGTGGCTAGAGTTTGACTTTAAACTACCTGTTAAAATGAATGAATTGTAATGATTTACAGGAACAATAAGATCTAAACCTACCACTAACAGATGTATTTGTTGCATTTTTAGTGTCTTTGTTCAACTATTTTTATTCCAGAAATTTTATTCCCTTAGCCCTGAGGCCATTGTGTCTCAAAGAGCTGTCCAAAAGCTACCACTGTCAGGATCTCCTGAATGGTTCTGTTGCATCAGGATTTGAGTGAACCACGGAATCGGATTTAATAAGTGATTTTTCTGTCAACCAAAGTCTAAGCACCAACTGCCCTAGTATATTACATATACTTAGTCCAGTGATTACCAAGGATGGTTTTGTACTACTCCAGTGATGTTTTTAATAAAGGCTGTTACTATAAATTCAGAAACACAAACAGAACACTTTTAGGGAGTAAGTGCAGTTGCAAAATCAAATTGCTTTTGATAGAGTGTTGCAATGTCCCCCAAAGGTTGGAAATGGCCTGGTTTACGATACAGTTGTTAGTGCTGCACAAGACTGATCATTTATGGTGTGCTGTCTTTGCACTTAGGACAGATAGGAAACAGTTAAACTGTATAACTTACCTGATTTTATTAAATTTTGTCACAGCTGGGTTTAGGACCTTTTTTCTGGCTTAACTAAGACTAAAAAATTAAGACTCAGTCCGCCAAACCAAAAAGTACCAAATCCACTTAATAATTGGCCCAGAACCCTGTCATTCAGTGAAGCAAGCTAATGACACCTGATGTTCCATGAAAGGTGGAGATCTGATTCAACAATTAAGTGATAACTTTAATTCCTAGGAAATATTTGTTTCCAGAGAAAAGACACGTTTCTCTCTAAGCCAGGAGGCATAGTATACATTCCCAGGATTGTGAATTCATCCATTGTTATGTTTCACTATTATTATAGATTTCATTTAGTAAAATTTTTGTCAGTGCAAATGATTGTATTGTATTTCTGAATCTAGTGGCTGCAGGCTAGGCCTCTCTTTGAGTTCCCTAGTTCAGTGCAATTAGTTACATACTCTAGGAGAATTAGTCACAAAGTGTGTTCAGCGCAGAGCCCATACATCACTAGACTCAAGCCATCGGGCTCTAGTCAAGAGGTACTTAGACTAGGATTCTAGAGAAGAGAAGAACAGAAATGGCTTTACAGACTTTGCTTCCTACTCTGTAGAAATAGCTCTGTGATGAGTTAACCGGTTTCCTCTTTACCGCTTCCCAGCCCCCTCCAGTACGGTCATTGGCTGGGCTGCATTACGTCTTAGTTGTTTGGCACACATGGAAACGCAGGCATTTTTTTGTGTGTGTGAAACTGGATACGTGTCTGCATTTCTCTTTTTGTCTCGTCAACTCAGAGGAAAACTTTGCTTATTTCCCAGACACTTTGAGGCTAATACAAAGAGGCATAAGACCTTAAATTTTGCTCCTAGTTTTTTCAGTTATTAATTTTATGATGTTGGTCCATTCTGTCATTCATTCATTAGGTACCTATTGATAATACACATAAAACTGGGAGCACTAATTCACAAATTCAGTGAGGTCACAAGGTACAGGATCAGATATAAAACTCAGTTTCCATATATTTGCAAATAAACGATCTGAAAATAAAACTAAGAAAATAATTGTATTCACAGTAACGTCAAAAGAATAAAGTATTTAGGTATAAATTTAACAAATATAAGACCAGTATCCAGAAAATTACAAAACATTGCTGAGGGAAATTAAAGAGGAGTTAAATGAATGGAAAGACATCTTATGTTCATGGACTGGAAGAGCCAATATTGTTAACATGGAAACTTTCCCCAAATTGATCTCTCTACTCAAGCCAGTCCTATCCAAATTCCAGCAGGGTTTTTTTTTTTTTTTTCCAGAAATTGACAAAGTAATTCTAAATTTATATGGAAATGCAAAGATCCACAACAGCCAAAACCATTTTGACAAAGAAGAATAAAGTTGGAGCACTTAGGTTTCCTAATTTCAGAACTTAACTCTCAAACCAGAGTTATCCAGACAGTGTGATGCTGGCATAAGAATATTCTATTCTAACTAAACTGAATCAATAGTCTAGGTAGTCTAGAAATCAGCCTTTGTGTTTATGGATGGTTGATTTTTTTTTTTAATATTTTTTTTCAACGTTTTTTATTTATTTTTGGAACAGAGAGAGACAAAGCATGAACGGGGGAGGGGCAGAGAGAGAGGGAGACACAGAATCGGAAACAGGCTCCAGGCTCTGAGCCATCAGCCCAGAGCCTGACGCGGGGCTCGAACTCACGGACCGCGAGATCGTGACCTGGTTGAAGTCGGACGCTTAACCGACTGCGCCACCCAGGCGCCCCAAGGATGGTTGATTTTTAACAGAACTGTCATGACACTTCAGTGGGGAAAGGATGGTCTTTTCAACAGGTGGTCCTGGGAAATCCACATGCCAAAGGATGAACATAGGCCCTTAATTTCACAAAATACATGAAAACATTAACTCAAAATATATCAGAGACCTAAATGTAAGAGTTAAAACTAAAAACTTTTGGAAGAAAAATAATGTTCTAGACCTTGGGTTAGGCAGAGATTTTTTAGATGTGGTATCAAAAGCATACTTTGTGAAAGGAAAAATTGATGTTAGACTGCACCAAAATGGGAAACTTTTGTACTTCAGAAGGCACCATTAAGAAAATGATGAAAAGACAAATGGTGGGTGAGATCATCGGCTAAAAGGCAGGATGGGGTGGGTGAGAGAGGTCTGTGGAAAATTTGAGGACCGAGTTGAAGATAGGAGGTATTCTCTGGTAGAATGGACAAACACCTCTTAGGAGAGCATGGCAGGGTTGCAAAGCAGAACTGAGTCTTCCATTTGAAGTTAGTGATCAGAAACATAGGTGAAGCCAGGTAGCCCAGCTGTTATTTTCTCTGCAACTCCATCTTGCTGGTGGTTCAGGCACAAAGAAGGCAGATACTCGCTTGAACCAGAGGAGGGACTTTGCTGCGCTAGTATAGTGGAGAGGCGGCTGGGGGACAAGAGCAAGTACATTACGTGTAATTAGTTTACCCATGATACCAGTATTGCCTGTTGTTGTAAAGATTACAGATTGTTTTTTGGCATAGCATGCGTGCTGAGCAGTGATCCTTACACGTTCTTCTGGTACTCGAAGGAAGCTGTTTGAGGGCTTGGTCTGATGTTCCCCTAGCTGACATTTTCATGTTTTTTGTTTTTGTTTTTGTTTGCTAAAATGTCAGAATGTTGAGTTTCTCACTGAATTGTGTGAATTCAGCTCTCAGCTCTCACAGGCTTTTTGAGGCAAAGGGGACTAGGAAAATGGGTGAAGAGATACCAAAATATATTATAAACAATAATAATTATTAAAGCTAGGTTGTACCAGTACAAAACTATTCAGATTTGTGGAATAGAATAGAAGGTCCAGAAGCCATCTCAAATATATGTAAGAATATAGTATGTGATAGGGTGACATTTCAGAATATGGGGAAAGGGTAGATCAGTCAATAAACATTGTTACATCTTTTCCTTATATCAATATAAAAATACGTTATCCACAAAATTATGGATTAAAGAACCCCAAGAGCATTACAAAAAAATATGTGGAAATTTATGTCACTGGTGACAGTAGAGGGATTTTCTAACTATAAAGGCAAATCATAAATCAGAACTTTTGCTTAAGTGAAATGTTTAAACTTATGTATGACACAAAACATTACAAAGCAAAATACAAACAGTAAAAAATATTTCCAACTATGTCATTAAAACATAAAGAATTCTTACAAATTATTCTTTATAGACGGGACTTTAGGAGGAAAGAGAGAAAAGAAAGAAGCGTAAGTAGCCAAACCTATAGAAAAAAACTTAATGTCTAGAGTGAAATTTAACACAAATTAAAAGGTTGAGGTACTTTTCTTACCTTGCAGATCGGCAAAGTTTTGTTTGCCTATTTTTTATGACTAACCTCATTGTTGGTAAGGGGGCTAGTAGCATCTTATGCGAATTAATATGACCTTTCTGGAAGGCAGTTTGGAAGTATCAGTAAAAGCCTTAAGATTTCCAAGCATATTTTGAGCCAGTTCCACCTCTAGAATATATTACAAATACATAATTCTGGATAAGTACAAATGTTTACTGCAGGAATGTTCATTAAGGCATTATCTTATAGAGAAAAAATATTTTTAATAGCTTACATATCCCTCAACCTGGGAATTTATCGAATAGTTACAACTACATGCATTGCAATATATGCAGTCATTAAACATACACTAGAATTTTGAGAGACACAGAAAAGTGACCATGATAATGTTAAATGAAAAAGACATTACAGAATAGGATGCCTGTGCAATCTTACATTTATAAAAATAAAATCATGTGTATGTAAGGGGATGAGAAGTAAGGATATATAAACATACTAACTTTGGGATTATGGTTGATTTTTCTTTGTACTAATCTGTATTTACTGCAGTGCCTATGTGTTTCCTCTTTCACTGAGAAAATGTTATTTTGTTAAATTTAGGAAGAAAGTTTGTAAGGAGCAAATAATTTGAAGAACTATGAATTTTCTTTTTGTAGGCCCAGTCGGTACCTCCTTTTTGACCTGGTGCAGTATGTCTTTGCTATGGCTCACAGACCTTTCCTCCCGTACCCTCTGCCACATTTTGCCTATCAGTAAGTAAAGTGCTTCTTTTTATGCCTTCTAAAATAGACCTAACTTGATACATTTGTTTGTAATGCTCTCTCACTTAGGGTTATAGGGAGTATGTTCATTACAGTGGAGTCTCTGAATCTCTAAGTAGGAGGTGCTCCTGATGTCTTGATCTTAGTCTAGGATGGAACCAGAGGTGTCTAAGAAAGGGAGTGTGGATTACTGTGGATGAGAAGTACAATGTATGTTGAGAGGTAAAATCTATAGTTCTTCAAATTCTCTCCATAGAAACCACTTAGTTAATTTGTAGAAGTGTCTTGCTTAGGAGGTTGTGTAAAGGAGCAATGAGATTTCCTTCTGTTTCATACCACTCACCCAGACGTCGAAAGGGGATCCTTCTTTATTAAACCAGTCTGATCATGTAGTTGGGGGAAGGGGAAGAAGCCAGGTTGATTTGGCCTTGTGGTCGCCTTATCTTCTTTCTTCTTGCCCTGCTTCTTGGTTCATTCACTTCTTCCTTTTGCAGGTTTAGGATCTCAGAATTATGTCACTTAACAGTGGTCCGGTCAGGGAGACTTTCAAATCCAGTCTGCCAGAGATTGACTTTTCAAAAATTTTTTCCATTTTTATTTTATATATTTTTTTATTTTTAGAGAGAGAGAGAGAGCATGCGAGCAAGGGAGAGGGGCAGAGGGAGAGAGAAAGAAAGAATGTTAAGCAAGCTCCACACTCAATGCGGAGCCCAACACAGGTCTCGATCCCACGACCCTGGGATCATATCTGGGCCCAAATCAAGAGTCGAACGCTCAACCGACTGAGCCACCTAGTACCCCATGCCAGAGACTGACTTATAAACCAACATGGCAGTTCACTTCTGCATTCATTCAGCAAATATTTATGAAATGCGTCCTATGTCTTAGGCAGTGCACTAGGAACTCAAGATACTATACTAAACCCTCAGAAAGCTTGTGACCAAACAGAGGTGTCAGAAAAGTAGAATGCAGTGTGATGATAATATTTATTGAGAGTGTTCTGTCTTTCAAGCTGCCTACTTCATTCTCATTTGATACTCAGTGACTGATACCAGTAGGGAAGAGCACATAATGTATGTGAAGGAGGAGGGTTGAGGATGTAGCTTAGAGAATACTGCCATTTGGAGGACCTGCAGGGTGAGGGGAATTTACCGAAAGGCCCAAAATGAGTAATCAGACATTTAAGTGAAACAAGTAGAGTGTTTGGAAGCCTAGAAACCAAATGGAAGGGGGTGTTTTAAAGAGGAAATGACTGTTTCAAGAAGGGGAGCCTGGCTGTTTCTTCACATCTGTATCTCCTGCACCCAGAACAGTACTTGACACACAGGAGGCGCTCTGTCAGTATTTGTCTGATGAAATGCTGCAGAAAAGTCACATGAGGTAAAGGACTTACAAATATCCACTGGGGTTGGTGGTGAGGTCACTTATGTCAGCGGCTTCGGCACAGGGCAGGGGTGTCAGCCAGATTGCCGGGCGCTGTCTCCTCGGCAATGCATGAAATTGAGAGTTACCTTCAGCTGGATTTGGCGTATGCACACGGAGTGGCCCACTGGGGACACAGAAATAGACAGCGGAAGTCGTCTGTCAGCGTAGAAGCAGAGCACAGACAGTCGAAGGTTTGTCTGAGAGTTTTAATTAAGCTGTGGTAGCCCAGTAAAGTGCCCTTTTCTGCCACTGGGACACGTGGTCTGGAATCTGAGGTTTTATATGTTCCTGGAGAAATTTTGGCCAATCTTCAGCTTCCTTTTTCATTTTTTTATGCACACTGGAATGATGTTAAGTTTTTAAAAAGCTCTGGAACCCCGTGTTCCGTGACCCACTGAAGGCCCACTGGATCAATCAGATAAAAGCAGAGCTGGTCTGGCTGTACTGACAGGTGATACTCCAAGCATGGACTCCCAGCCTGTGCCCCAGTTCTCTGTGGGGGCCCTGGGGAATTCCTGGGGGCCTCGACGCTAGCTGAAACCCACTGCCCTGAGTGTACTTGACAGGATCTTGGTGGCAGAGATAAGGAGAGCTCTATTTTGACTAAGAGTGGAGAGATGGCACTAATTGAGGCAGGCAGCTCTCCTGTCCTGGGTGGCTTCCTGGTTTGTACCCTACATCTTAGGCTTCTCCTTACTTTTGAATTATTTTGGTTCCTTTTGGGGGGGGGCCCTGCTTTTAAGTATTACAGTTTACATCTAGCATAGTACTCAGCTTGCCCTGCATTCTTAACAGAAGCATATGTGGATGTTTGAGGTTTAAATTAGATTAGATAAGTTAAATGAGATTTGAACGTTGGATCGTTTTTGTTTTGTTCATAGTAATGGCTTTATTTTAGTTTTCATTTGTTCAGATTTGTTGTATCCTTCGTGAAGAGTGAGAGTGCCACGAGTTACGGCAGTCAGGCTGGGGTAGCTTGAAAGGGAGGGGAACCTCACAGGTAGTGGTACCAGGATGTTGGTTATTTTCTTTAAAAAACAAAACAAAACAAAAACCACAAAAAACAAAACACCCAAAAAATCAGTGAACTCCTGTCTCTACAGCAGCGTCTCTCCTTTTGCTTCTTGCAGGCTCGCTTGAGTATTGGCTATGGAGATACTTACCACATATGCCCTATTTATTCCTTTTTCCAGGTGGGTAGCACGACTCTTTGAAATGAGTCCGTTTGAGCCCTGGACAACGAGGGATAAAGTGGAGCGGGTGAGTGTGAGTGTGGTGAACATCTGCCTGGTGGGCAGGTGCCGGGCCGAGAGCTGCAGAGTTGGAGGAGTTAGAACCGATCGTTGTTTGCTTGCTGGCATGGGTTATTTTCATGCTCTTGTCTGTTATCCTGTCTGAGGCCAGCTCCGTGGCTTGGGCCTTGTACCTCACGCTGTCTTGGCCTGCTCCAGTGCGTGCGTCCTCCCCAAGCTTCTCTGGGATGTGATCTGATTTCCTTCTCTGCTGGAGCATACCCAACAGCACACAAACATGCCTTTAGTGCTCCATTTTTTTAAAGACAAAACCCTCCCCTCCCTCACGTCCCTTCTGGCTACCGTCCTGTTTGTCTGGGTCCCTTTTAGTCATAGCCCTTCAGGAGAGCTGTCTATTCCTGCTGTTAACCTCAGCAAGAGCCCACTCCATTCAAGCTTTTATTCCCGTTTCTCCCCCACAAACTGCTCTTTGCAAGATTACCTATGATCACCCCTTCTCTCCTTGAACCCCTGGCTGCCAATCTGTTTTCTGGCCATCTCCATGTTCCCTTGCTTTTCCTCCTCTCACTAGGCCATGCTTTTCGGTTTCTCTTCCTGACTTACCCTCTCTTCCCTGATCTGTACACGCTGGGGGACCCACGAGCTCTGCCCTCAGCCCTTTGTATTTTTGCTCATCCTCTGAACAACCTTCAGCTCATCCCATGCTCCAGCTGCTGTCTGTAAGCTCGTGGCTGCATTTTTATCTCCAGCCTTGAATTGCGCCCCTACCCTACCCAGCTGCAGACTCTTCCATGTATTTGGGTATATTACAGTTTTCTGAAACTGAACGTGTCCACAAATAGAAGTGCAAACCTGCTTCTCTCCTGGCTTCCCTCATCTTAATTAACGAGGTCACTCTTCTCTCTGTTACTCAAGCCAGAAACCTAGGCATTCTCCCCTGATTTATTCCTTTCTTTTTCTGGATCTAAACCAGTATTGTCCAGTATAACTCTCTGCAGTGATGGAAATGGTTTAGAATCTACAATGTTCAAAACATAACCCCTAGCAGCATGTGACTGTTGAACATTTGAAATATGGCTAATGCAGCTGCAGAAAGAAGATTTGAAATTTATTTACTTTAATTAATTTAAGTATAAATGAGAATTACCACATTTGGCCAGTGGCTACTGTACTGGGCAGCACAGCTGTAGACCATCAGCAAGTATTATTCAGGCAGCCCTCAGAATACATGCCAGATGTTACTACTCCTGCCTCTCCCTGCCTTTTATTTTTCTTCAACTTTTTATGCTGAAAATGCGTGTAATAGTAGTGAACATTTTCATCTTCCAGAAAGGTAAGAAAGGTCTCCACTCTGCCCGCTGTAATCCAACTCGGTTGGTTATTTCTTTCTCATTCTCTTTTTTATTTTTTTAAATATTTTTTTAAGGTTTATGTATTTATTTTGAGAGAGAGAGAGAGAGAGAGAGAGACTCCCAAACAAGCTCTGAGAGAGAGAGACAGAGACAGAGAATCCCAAGCAGGCTCCACACTTTCAGCACAGAGCCCAGCCCAATGCAGGCCTTGAACTCACGAACCATGAGATCATGTCCTGAGCTGAAACAAAGAGTTGGATGTTTAACCGACCAAGCCACCCAGGTGCCCATCTTTTCTCAGTCTCTTGACCAGTGTCTGGCTGCCTCTCTTGTCCCTCTACATTGAGTTGGACTCCAGAGCTCTGGCTCTTCCTGTCTTGCTGTCTCCCATGCTAGTCTTCCTCACTGTGTGTAGAAGTGTTTCTAGGGAGGACATGAAATAAAATGAAAATACGATACTATCTCTACTTTTGAAGGCCTGTTGACCGTTTCTCAACCAGAACAGTCAAATTATCCTCTGAATGTTACCTAAAACTTAAAATGCAGACAAGATGAGAAAACAGTCTTCAGGAAACAGATGTGAATGGGCAGGCATTATCCTCCCCTCTGACACGCTGTGTCTGGAAAGAAGATCTATCCCGTCTACGTTCATGACAGATGGGACTGGAGGACCGACTGTCAGAGCACTTCAGTGTATCTTATGCTAATGTGCCTCTTACACTGATAATGGAGCCGGTGTTGATACAGTAGGCTGAATGGGCTTTGGATTTGGTTTGGAGGCTGTCTCACAGCACTCTAGTAAAAGGATTGCAGACTTTGTCAGGTGGGTGAAGGGGCATGCTGCTCTATATGCAGATTGATTGTCTTCATACGCTTTTGGATGGTCTAGGATCATGGAAGTCTTCCAACTCCTTCTCCTTCTCTACAAACAAGATGGGTTTGGTGTTTTAGATCTGTGGTGAGCATCAGTCTACCAGACTAAGTATAGCAGGAGCACAAAGGTTAATGGATTATCCCTTAATGAGCAAGGAACAAATGCTAATTATCTCCCGAATTCAGGAGTGAAAACAGAAGCAGAAAGGAGAATTGGGGAATGGGCTAGTTCTGCATTTGCCCCTATTTTATTTTTCTTCCTGAACCTCCTGTAAAGCTACCCTGACAATGGTGACTGGCGCATCTCCATTGCAGACTGATTTCTGTTTCAGTCTGTAGAATGGCTCATCTAGAGCCAGTGTTCTGCGCTCATGGGTTGTGCTGGGGACCTTTGTGCTGCTGGATGGTGACCTTGCCTTTTTTCCCCACTTACAGTCTTTCTCTGTGGTCTGCTTTTAGTGAGGTCCAGGAACCAAAAACAGCCACGTATCCTTTGAAAACAAGTCTTGGTAATGGGACTCAGGCCAGCTTGAGTGTTGAAGTGTTGGTGGGATAGCACTTCATGTTTGGGTCAGTTTTCAGTGTTCTCTGTGGTTCTGTCTGTCCAAAGCTTCACGTCACAGACATGGTATTGCCACACCTGCCCGGCTTGGAGGACCTCGGAATTCAGGCAACACCCCTGGAACTCAAGGCCATTGAGGTGCTGCGGCGCCATCGTACATACCGTTGGCTGTCGTCTGAAATTGAAGACGTGAAGCCGGCCAAGACTGTCACCTTCTAGCGGCCCCTGAGCTGCTCTGGGGTTTTGGTGCTGGTTGGGTCACCTGGCAAGCGACCGGCCCACTTTCTTCGGAGAATCCTGTACATAGTGAATGTGATGCCTCTATTAAACCATCTGAGGTTAAATTCTGCTGCAGCCCTTTCTCTCTTGGCTTATAAAACGAAAAATTCAGTCATTTAGAATTTGAACACAGTTTCTTTAAATATATGTATTTAATGACATATGTTACTTATTCTCTGAAATATGGAAGGATTTGAGTTTCTCTATGTCAGGCTATTTCTGGCATATGTTTTGGAAGATGAGGACCCCTTTTTAATGTTAAGGTGGTGTGATCACCCCAAGTGATATGTGATTGTCTTTTTAACATCCATTAGTTGAGAAAATATCTAGTGTCCCATAACTAATCCGAACTTATTCCACAAGGTATTTAAAAAAATGTATCTTAATGACATCCACATGCACTTAAAAATAGTCAGTACATGTAAAAACAGTGTCTGTAGATATGGATTTTCAAACTGCTTGTGGTAATTCCATAGTCCTCTGCTTGGATCTGAACTCCCCGAGGCCTCTGTCCCGCTGCTGTTTGGACGACATCTAGGTGATTTCAGATAATGGTTGTGGATGGATTTTCTCCCATGCAGAGGAAGTGCCATGTTCTCTCTTTAGTAATGCCAATGCTTAAGGATTAGAACTTTTTACATAAGTTATTAATATTGCAGCCAAATCCAGATGAACAGTTGGTACAGTGTGAGCAAATCCCTCCATGCAGTAGGATTAAGAACTCCTTGTAATTTGTGGTGAAGCCAAGGTGACCAACTGCATCCCCCTGCAGTGTGACCCCTTGGTCTGTAGGAGGGGAATGTCCGTGAAAACCCTGTCCAGTTCTGGCAACGCCCATCTCATCCTCACAGAGTAAGGTACATGAGAATTGAAGGTGAGTTCTCTACCTGCCCTCTGTGTGCTCCAGAATCTTTGGTCCCCAGATGGACAGAGGTCGGCTATTCAGGTGTGGTCATGGACCAACGGCATCAGTATCACCTGGGAGCTTGTTGGAAGTCTAGAATGCCAGGCCCTACCTCGGTCCTGCTGGATCAGGAGCTGCATTTTAGAAAGGTCCTTGGAAGATCTGTGTGCACATTAGTGGAAAGCACTGCACCGAGTGGTGCTGTTCCCGTTACTCAGGTGGCTGAGTCCTACCCAGACCGAAATCAGAATCTCTAGAGAAAATGCCCAGCAATTTTATTAAACATGCCAGTTTATTCTCCTGCATGGTAATGTGTGAGAGTCGTGTTCTAGGGAAAGGAGCCCAATTCCAAGCTTCACTTTTTGTCTTCAGCTAAGATAACTTGTTATTTCGGATGATACCCTGGTTGGTCACAAGCCAGTCGGTAGGCACACAGATGGGTGGGTGTGATCTGAAAAGAAATCATAATTCTATAATGTACAGTGTCTTTTCTTACAGAACCTGCATGTTTCAGCAGTGCTGTTTCTCATCTCTTTGGAATCATAAGTCATGGTGCCACATACTTGCTTTCTCTAAAGCCGTAATTCAACCCTTTTCTTTCCTGTCATAACCAGTGCCGCCTTTTTTATTTTCTAATGCATCCTTTATTATCCTCATATGAAAGTCATAACTGCTCTCACCTAACATGTGACCAAAATATAATAACAGACAAGAAATGAAAGTAGGACACAATACAGTAGCACGTACTCCAATATACTGACGTGTGCACAGCCATACTGAAGGCATTGTGAAGTCGTCAGCTGCTTGCATCCGCTGGGCAGTCACAATGGCACAAATGTAAACTGGCCTTATACGAGGGGCAGGAGTTGTACTGCCACCAAAATACCGTGAGCGCTGTCACTGTTTGTGATATCAGCTTCTGTATTTAGTGAACACCTTGTGAAGTTCAGAGCACAATATAATCCCTTCCTAGGTTTATATGGTAACTGCATTCTTAGAAAATGCAGCATATATTAAACCCATCTGAGAAGTTCCTTAGATCTGTAAAACAGAGTTGGACTCTAAGTTCATATGATTACAAATGGGTTTTGGGAAGTCATATGAGATATGTTTCAGCTCTTCACTTGCGTGTTCTGACTCACTGTGGTAAGCCTGCCACTCCTGGTTTGTGCCCCCTAAATGCTCATGGTGCCCCTCAGTCATTGTGATAACCAGATATACCCACAGCTTTCCCCAGATGCCTCTAGGGGGATTTACCACTATTGCTGTGATCTCTGCCGTGGAAATAGTTGAAAAATATGTTGCCTCGGGGGTCAAGGGATAGTTGAAAAATATGTTGTCTTGGGGGTCAAGGGATAGATTTAGGCAAGATGATGGTTTAATTTAAAAGTCTAAAACCCCATTTGAGCAGAAGTATACTATTTCCCTCACTTTCCTGCCAGTCGCGCAACACAAGCACCTAACATTGTTTGTTGGCTTTTCTGTCAGGTAGGCCCAGGGCATACCATGGTTCACGCTTCTCACTTGACTTCTTTCTTCCCCTGCAGTACACTCCTCAGAAGAGCGTACATTTGAACTTCAGAATGCCTAAAGCTCCCATAGCACCTCTGGTGCTGATTCTAGTTAGGTCAATTAAAAGAATAGACTCGTTAGTCATAGTTGGCCACAAATTAGAACAATAACCAAACTTCTGTGGGTGATTTTGCTGGGTTTCACTTCCTGGTCAGCCAACCCCTCTGATACTGTTCCTTTGTTTGGGCTGCCCTCCTTTGTTTGTCCTCTTGTACTTCTTCCTGAGACCAGTGCCAAAGTTTCTCTTTAATCTTCCTTGACTCCTAGGAATCTTGTTTGCTTAATCTGGGTTGCCTGGCATTGCTCCTCAGCTCCAAATCAAAATGCCAACTGCCCGTGAAGGAAATGTCCAGTGGGCCTCCATTAAATAAATCACCACCAGGCAGCAAGCACTTTTTCTGATCCTTCTGCATGCATGAAGTCAAACTGCTTTCTTTTTCTCCATTGCTTATCTCCTCCTCTCCAGGCTCTATGGTTTTCTGTCTCTTAGGGAAGATAGCCTTTTTACTCTTCTCATATTGTTCCCAGGAAGGTCCACTTGGATTCTGGTGACTTGTTCCCACAGGACAGTTTATGTCCATGTCTAGCACATGCATATTGTGTCCTCAGCTGAAATAATACTGTCCTAAGTCCCACCATTAAAGATTTTCACCCATTCAACTAGTGACAAAAGGTAAGGGAACATGCAGCCCCTGCAGTCAGTCTGGATTCAGCCTGGGCTTCAACTCTCCCCAGTTGTGTGAACTGGGAGCGTTCAGCCCTTTCTGGGTTGTCATTGTTCCCTCGCTCAACTGTGTAAATAGGTTGTGGTGAAGATTCCTTGAGAGCGTATAGATAAATCGCATATTACAGTCATGGCAGAAAGCAGATGATATCAGCTGCTGGATAACTTAGCCTTCTGGGTACTCTTGTGCTAGATGATGGGAATATAAGGATGCTTTCCACTCAATGAATTCATAGTTTAGTAGCAGGAAACAGACATAGAAGTAGTAATTATTGTGCCTCGATACTGATTTTTAGGTTTCTAGGAGGGCAGTTTATCAGTATAGAAATTTTCAAATTATAATTTATTGAAATAACCATAATTTAAATTTTTTTATATTCAACCCACAGTTCTAATTTTAAATTTATTGAATTTCACAATTTATTTTAAGGGGTTCTTACAATTTAGTTACTTAAATTTCCGTGGATAGTTAAATTCATTTAAAAAGATAATTTAAGGGGTACCTGGGTGGCTTAGTCAGTTAAGCATTTGACTCTTGATTTCAGTTTAGGTTTTGATTCACGGTTCATGAGATTGAGCCCCATGTCAGCCTCTGTGCTGACAGCATGGAACCTGCTTGGGATTCTCTCTATGCCCCTCCCCATTCACTCTGTCTCTCTCAAAATAAATTAATTTTAAAAAATTAAATAAAAATAATTTAGTAATTTAATAAATTATTTTTTTCTGTTAAGTTTTATAACTTAAGTTTTGCAATATACAAAACCTTTCCATGTACTTGAACAAATCTAGTAAAGCTAATAATTATATAACTAATATTAAAGTCTGGTAATCATGATACTATTTATAAACTTTGCAAAATTCTCGTACCTTTCAACTTGAAAACCAAACTCTAAATTAATAAAATACGCATTTGAAACTGGAATCATAAGATGAATCTTAGACTCTAAAATGCTAAATCCTTAAATATTATAAATACTTTCCATACCAAATATGTCCAGGCTATTCCCAAATTAGACCTAGAATATTAATCAAGGTTTGAATTACCTCATTCTGTATATTTAGTTTTAAGTCTTTTACAGGTGGAAGACCTTTAGCAACTAAGGAGGCAATTATACCATCCCAAGCTTTTTGGAATTCCTTTCTCAGTGCATGGAGATTGCAGGTGACTAGGGATAGTGCCCTGGGCATAAAATCTGGGCCACTCATATCCAGGTTGGTTCTTTTCATGGTAAAGAAGGATGAGCTGAGTGTTAATTTATAGGAGCTTTATGTTGTTGTTGTTGTTGTTTTTGTTGTTGAGACTTCAAATCATGCTCTCACAGGGGTGCACTTAGAGCCCATGTTCTCCGGATTCAGGTTGCACATGACTTGATTGTCACAGCTGATTTCAGCCCACAAACTATAAACCCATCCTATTTGTCATTACATTGTCATTTATAATTTACCTACACTTACCATTACACCTCTGTAATGCAACAAATGTATTTATCTTCTGATCCTACTGTAAATTCCTTTCATCATGTTCTTCATGACCTTTCTGTACATCTCCCTCAGGTTTGCTTTGCTCTAAGGTCACCTCATATACTTTATCCTAATGACAAATGTGAATTCTATAATGGAAGCATATATGGAGATCTATGTGACAAGCTCTGGGAGTATGAATAAAATGCTGTTTCTGAAAGGGTTGGGAAAATTCCACAGAAAATGGATTTTAAAGCTGCCTTGATAACCAGGAGGACCATGTGAGTGTGCGTGAATTTGTTGTATGTGTGTTTGGGTGAAGAGGAAGCAATCTCTTGGCATAAAGAGAACAGCATGAGCAAATGCACTGGGGCATAGAGAGTAGGTGGTTAGCAGTGGGAGGCAGAGTCCATGTGTTGGGAGGGGAAGGGAATGGGGAGTATAACCTTTACCTTGGAGGTTTAGCAGGTAAGCTCTATACAGACTTGGGTTCAAATATGAACTCCAACACTTCTCAACTGGAAATTTGGACAAATTACCTAATCTCTCTTTTTCAACCTCAATTTCCTGGTCTATAAAAGGGAGATGATGGTGGTAATACCTACAAATATCTACATCATAGGATGGTAGTGAGGAATTAAGTGAGATAATACATGTAAAATGTTGAACGTGGCCCATAGTAAGCACTAAGTAAAAATTAGCTGTGGTCATTTAAGTAGGAAATACCATGGCTGTCTTAGTCCATGCATTTGTTTCCTGACTTCATAAGTAATGGCTCCCTTTCCTGAGGGAAGGAGTAATCCCTGTTTTCCAAATACTGGAAACAGGGGCTTAGAGAAGTCCACATTAATGAATTGCCACATTAGTAAGTAGCTGAGCTGGTTTTCTGATCAGCGTCTCTCTGGCTACACAACTGGAGACTTGTTCCAGGAAAGGTTTAAGGATGCTCAAGAGAAATGAACATAGACCGATTTACGTTCTAGAAGGCTATGGAGTGAGTGGGAGATGTAAAGAATGGAAGGCATATTTGAAGAAGCCTCTCTTGTGAAGGAAAGACCTGAGAGAGAATGAGCAAGAGCAAGACTGAAGTTTGAAAGGTGTCAAATAGCAAATTCAGACCTTGGGGGAGATTTTATTTGAAAAGATTTTTGCAAGGAAGGGAAAGAGACTATTACAATCAGAGAGAGACCAAAACTAAGTCTGAGCTCAGCTCTGCTGAAGCAGAATGGGGGAGGGTTCTTAAGAGCTGGGGTGAGCTGGAGGACAAGTCCTGGGGGTCATTAGGCCATCTGGATTCTGTGAGGCCTGGGATGAAAGGTCATGGGTCATCTGTGTTTGTCTATTGGCTTTATCCAAAGGAAAAATAAACTGTTCATAACTGTATGAGAGGAGGTGATGCTACAGATTGGAGCAAGGTGCCCAACTTAGGCTCCTACTCCCCTACAGAGACTGGCACCTAGGGCTGCTGTCACCTTGATGATTGCATTTCAAAGGGATGGCTGTCAGGTCCTTGAGGAAGACACTCCTGGCTTATAAAATTGACAAAAGCCTTTTTTAAATATTAGGTACATCTCAAAGGGAAATGAAAGACTTCACAAGGTTTCTAAAGAAAATGCTCTATGGGAGGTCAGGGGCCTAGAGTCAGGAAAAATCTTGTCCAAAGTTTAGTCATGCTGAGAGAGCGGTAAGAACCTCTTGATCAGGAGGTACACAGATGTAAGTCCCTCACGTGCTGGGGTGACACCCCAGAATCTGTGGAGCCTGGTCCTGGGGGAAGTGGAAGGGATGGAAGTCCGAGCACAGGTGGGGGATTAGCCTCAAACACCAGGATAGTGTGTGCTAACCATAATAGTAGTACAAAAGTGTACATTCAATAAAACCTATTCCCAAAGTATCCAAAGTGCAATGTCAATTTTTGTCTCTCCACTTTTTAAGAAAATCTCGACACTAGAATGTAAACACATGAGGCTGGGACTTTTTATTTGTCGTGTTCCCTGCAATGTGCCAAACACCTAAAACAGTGCTAGAAATCTAGTCAACACTCAGTAAATACTTAATGAAGTAGAGGGCTTCTCACTTTATTCTTGGGTGAAAACTCCATCTAACTGCAACTTGTTTTCTGGTCTTGTTCACATAATTTTTTTAAGTTTATTTACTTATTCTGGGAGAGACAGAAAAAAGCATGAGTGGAGAAGAGGGAGAGAGGGAGAATCCCAAGGAGGCTCCATGCTGCCAGTATAGAGCCCGACACGGGGCTCGAACTCAGGAAACTGCGAGATCATGATCTGAGTGGAAACCAAGAGTCAGACAACCAACTGAGCCATCCAGGCGCCCCCACATAACAGCAATTTTAATTTTGTAATAAAATCTCAGGCTTAATTTCATCATGAGGATGCCCAGTCTCAGGTAGTAATTAAAATCCTAGCTTCATAACCTAAATCTTTTCTCTGTCCCTCCGCTGGGGTCCAGGAAGATGGTGTGGTTGGCCTTCACTCATCATCATCCTCAATCAACAGATTTTCTTTCTCCCAGGACTGGCCAAGGGTGAGGGAGTCGCGGGAGCCGGTGGGAGGGTGGGGGGAAGGCATAGTCTTATGGGGCAAAGGTCTTCGCTGGCAGATAGATGTCTGGGCCTTCTTGGCAGCAGATGTTTGAAGCTGAATGTCATGGGGTGCTTTCCGGAAAGTGATGATGGTTTGCAATGGTAATTGAAGCTATGAAAGCAGATGCAGTGGAAGATAAAGTATCACATAATTCAACCACCTGTTAACACACATTGAAATAGCTACACCTCACTGATAAGGACCCGAATGGCCGAGTAAGGATGAATAATTTATGGAGTTGATATGTGTGTGTGGAGAAGGGTGTCAGTACTAAGAAATGTGAATTAGGGAGTTGTAAGGGAAGGTAGAGATATCAGGTCTAATCTGCACACATTGTAACTGAAGAAGAGTGAAAATAAGAGAAATGACGGCTCTGTAGGATCTGGGTAAACAAACACTTCTGGGGTCAGGCAGTCCATAAATATGACAACCGGAAATGGAAGTGTAAGGGAGAATGTGTACTTCCATGGAAAACTGCACTGTCTGGAGTCTAGGCTGTAGAGAGCTCATCCTGCCTGGCTATCTGCTTCAGATTCTATGGTGGCTGTTTCACAACTCTGTAAGCTGGAGGTAAGTGATAACAATGCAAAGTTAATCTTTGCTTGTAGACACGTGAATTCTGTCCAGCAGAGATTCAGCGGACCTTCTTCCCTAATTGTGCCTCCAACAGCACCTTTATTTCAGTATTCCTGATCTTTGGATGCTCCTTTGAACTGGTGGTAATACCTCACCACTTGACTCATTAATGAATGAGATACAGTCTTTAACATGTATTAACTTTTAATCTGTATGAAAGTTGCAACTGTTACCTTTGTTTCAAAATTATCCTTAAACTAAAGGGACTGTACTGATTGGGGCAGTCCCCATTTGCTTTCTCCAGATGACTATTTCCAAACGAGGATGTTGGTCAATGTTACTAGCTCTCCATGGTTTTTCAAGGGAAGCTGAAAATCTAAATTTTGTGCACGTGCAAAACCTCTTTATGTTTAAATATGGATGACTGAATTTTTTAAAGAGCGAACAAAAATCCGTATGTGCCTCAAAATCTCAGTGGCCCAATCCAGCCCACAGGCTGCCTTGTTGGGTCAGGAAAGCAGGAGAAACCTGGATCCAAGGAGTACCATATGCTGGCCTGAAGTAGACCCAGGACTCCCCCTCACCATCAACCTGTGAAGCAGGTAGCACTCCATGTTACAGAACAGCTGGGAGGAAGCCAGGGGTCTGAGAGCACTTTTCTGCCTGGCACTGTTTTCCCTGCAACCAGGAACAGCAGGTGTTGGAGAAGGAAAGGAAAGCTGATCATGCTTTATAATTTTGCTGGGACCAGCACAAGCCTGAGCTGTGAGATCATCGGGCTCACAAGAAATGTCAGTAGGGAGATCCTTTTTTTTTTTTCAACGTTTTTTTTTTTTTTTGTTTTGTTTTTTATTTATTTTTGGGACAGAGAGAGACAGAGCATGAACGGGGGAGGGGCAGAGAGAGAGGGAGACACAGAATTGGAAACAGGCTCCAGGCTCTGAGCCATCAGCCCAGAGCCCGACGCGGGGCTCGAACTCACGGACCGCGAGATCGTGACCTGGCTGAAGTCGGACGCTTAACCGACTGCGCCACCCAGGCGCCCCATTAGGGAGATCCTTTAACAGAGTGGCCTGGGTGGGTTTTCAAAGAAGCTTTCATAACCCACCACCTTCTCCAAGTGATTTCTTTCAGTGCCAACTAAAGAAGTATTCTTAGGTTCTTTAAACCTAATACCTAGATTGTTTTGAATTACAGAAAACTGGCAGGATCATAGGATGGATAAAAAGCAAAGCTTCTGCACTTTTGAGTTTCCTTAATAAGTGTCATGACCAGAGTGCGTAAAGCACTCATTCATTCATCTCAAAAATTACTGACCTACCAAACGTGACCAGCACCATACTAGAGTCTACTTGGCATATCACACACGTGTGAGACTGTCTCTGCCCCTCCTCATTTCACTTACTCTGATACATGTACTCTGATACAGGCAAGACCCTGTGTTAGGCTCACAACCACTCTGAAAGGAAAGTATTATCTCCTTTTTGCAGATAAGGAGAAACAAGGTAGATTTACATAAAGATGCACAGCTAATATCCTAAAAACAAACATGATGGTAACATAAATCATCATATAATTCTACATCCAGAGCTCTAAACTTGGGTTATATCGTTGTGGGGCTCATAATCAGACTCTTTGAAATAAACACAAAAAAAGCAGAATATTTAAGAGTCTCTTATGGTTTGCCTCCTTCCCTCTCTAACTTTTTTTCCCCCTTCCCCTCTCCCATGGTCTTCTGTTAAGTTTCTCAGGATCCACATAAGAGTGAAAACATATGGTATCTATCTTTCTCTGTATGACTTATTTTACTTGGCATAACACTCTCCAGTTCTATCCACGTTGCTACAAAAGGCCAGATTTCATTCCTTCTCATTGCCACGTAGTATTCCATTGTATATATAAACCACATCTTCTTTATCCATTCATCAGTTGATGGACATTTAGGCTCTTCCCATACTTTGGCTATTGTTGAAAGTGCTGCTGTAAACATTGGGGTATAAGTGCCCCTATGCATCAGCACTCCTGTATCCCTTGGGTAAATTCCTAGCAGTGCTATTGCTGGGTCATAGGGTAGATCTATTTTTAATTTTTTGAGGAACCTCCACACTGGTTTCCAAAGCGGCTGCCCCAGTTTGCATTCCCACCAGCAGTGCAAGAGGGTTCCCCTTTCTCCACATCCTCTCCAGCATCTAGAGTCTCCTGATTTGTTCATTTTAGCCACTCTGACTGGCATGAGGTGGTATTGATTTGTATTTTGATTTGTATTTCCCTGATGAGGAGTGATGTTGAACATCTTTTCATGTGCCTGTTGGCCATCTGATGATCTTGACAGGAAATGGAATTACGGAGCTGAAGGGAATAAACATCTTTAAGGTTCTTGGTAACCATTGAGAAATTGGCCTCAAGAAAGCTTGCACAGGGGCGCCTGGGTGGCGCAGTCGGTTAAGCGTCCGACTTCAGCCAGGTCACGATCTCACGGTCCGTGAGTTCGAGCCCCGCGTCAGGCTCTGGGCTGATGGCTCGGAGCCTGGAGCCTGTTTCCCATTCTGTGTCTCCCTCTCTCTCTGCCCCTCCCCCGTTCATGCTCTGTCTCTCTCTGTCCCCAAAATAAATAAACGTTGAAAAAAAAATTTAAAAAAAAAAAAAAAAAAAAAAAAAAAAAAAAAAAAGAAAGCTTGCACAATTTACATACTCGCCAGTGATAGCCCATTTTACCAATGCTGAAAATACTCCTTGTTTTTGAAATGTTTGTGTATTTAATAGGGTATAAAGGATATCTTACTATTTATTCGTGTGCATTGTTTTGATTATAAGAGGGATTATTTTTTCTAAGTTTTTTGATCATTTTACTTCTTTTGTGAACACAATTTGCCTAAGTTTTTAAGTTTATTTATTTTGAGAGAGAGGGAGGGAGAGAGAGAGAATCCCAAGCAGGCCTGACAGGTCCCTGTCAGTGCAGAGGGGGCTCAATCTCACACCTGTGAGATCATGACCCAAGCTGAAATCAAGATTCGGACGCTTAACTGACTGAGCTATCTAAGCCTCCCCTCAATTTGCACATTTTTAATTAAGATAAACCTCCCTCTCCCTCTCTCTGTCTTTTTTTTTTTTGCCAACATGTAACTATATTTTATATAGTAAAGCTATTAACCATAGATTATACAATGCAAATATTTTTTCCAGCTAATTACTTGACTTTTAACATGTAGAAGTTAAATTAAAAAAAATTTTTTGTAACATTTATTCATTTTTGAAAGACAGGGAGTTAGTGGGGGAGGGGCAGAGAGAGAAGGAGACACAGAATCCGAAGCAGGCTCCAGGCTCTGAGCTGTCAGCTCAGAGCCCAATGCGGGATTCGAACTCATGAACCACGAGATCATGACCTGAGCTGAAGTCGGACACCCAACCGACTGAGCTACCCTGGCACCTCTTAGAAGTTAAATTTTTATTTTGTCAAATCTATTAAATGTTTTCATTTGTGGATTCATCCATAATTCTTCCCTTTCTCAACATCAAGTATCAATGCTGAACCAAGTTTTCTTATTTTTTTAATGTTTAAAACATCTGAATTTTATTTGCAAAGTATAGAGTAAAGCTATTATGTCCTTTCCCTTTTCTATTATTTACTTTAAAAAATATTTTCTTTAATCATTTGTGATGCCATCTTTGTCATAGGATAAAGTTTAAATACATGGATTACAGGACCAGCCTGCCTGGTTTCAAATCCCAACTCCAATAATTACTAGCTTGGTGATCTCAGGCAAGTTACTTAACCACTCTGTGCCTCTGTAAAATGGTTATAATAATGTTTACTCATGTAATGGTCATGAGAATTAAATGGATTAATGTGCATAGAGCAATTAAGAGTGCCTTACACATGATTACCTGCTATGTGTATGTTGGCTATTATTACATACCAGGTTCTGTCACTAAGAGGGTCTGTTTTGGAGCTTTACTGTTTCATTAATATCTATATTTTGTGCCAAGTTAGATTCTATTTTAATTACTGTAGCTCTATGGTACTCTTAATATCCAATGAAGTACACCTAAAGTTCACCTTGGTACTTGATGGATCAAGACCTTGGATGAAATGAGGAATTGGGTTTAGAAAGGAATAGCTCAGGTGTTTTGAAACCCTAGCCAAGGAGTGGGTGCTCCTAGGGCAACCTCAAATGCATGACCTACTCTCCCCCAGTCTAGCTACTCAAATAAATCCAAAATGGGCAGCAAGAGGTATTAGCAGGGGGCCTGGGAACCACTGGGAACCACTCTCTGAGGGCCAGGGGTGAAGGGAGCAGAGAAGAGCTGACTCAGGGCTCAGTGAGGGCCCTAATGAAGAATCAGTGGTAACTTGGGTACCTGATGCCACTCTCCAAGTGGAGAGTGGAAGAAAGAGGGTGCTTGACACCCACCATCATCACTGCTTCCTAGACGGACTGCATGGAGATCCTGTAGAGGGAACCAAAATATTTAAGTGCTGACAGTATTTTTTGTGGTTGTCATTATTACATTAGAGGCATATAGAAAACTATGTGGAGAGTGGCTTGTGTAAGTGTCTTGGCCAGAGAAACTTCTTGGGTTATTATTAACTTAGGAACTCAGGCAGAATACTGATTCCCTTGGGCAAAGTATGGGTACTTGCCAAAGGCCTTTCCCTCTGACCAGTTCCTGAGAAACAGAGCTGCTATAAAGCTGACTCTTCTGCACCCTGCCTACCACTTTGTACTCAGTCCCTACCCTGGAGGCTTTGGAGACTTGCTGTAAAGCCAAAATAGTTGTAAAGTATTTTGCCTATGAAAGTCTTGACCGTTTTAAGGATAAAATTGTCCACTGCCCTTACAAGTAACTAATGCTGATGACAGATCTGTATTTCCTGGTGGGATAGGCAGAGCTGTGACACTGACCTTTAACAAGTATTTTGTTCATCACATGAAGTCTTAGAATTCACAACTATAAACCCCATAGTGCATCCTTAATCATGTTGACTTATGACATGGTGTGGTCATTGTTAGGGTAGGTGATATAAGAAACTGGAAGAAGCATTGTTCAGTCCCAAAGGTGTGACTAAGTATGTCTTTTGGCTGTGTTATGAGAGCAGAACTGTGGTCATCAGCTCAAATCCAATAAACATATAGGGATGTGCATGCAGTTTCTGACAGATTGGACTACAGGGCCAAAATGTGGACTTTTTAAGAGAATTTTGTGTTTTATGCAAAAATACTCCCGAGGAAGAAAGAATACTGTGGCTCCTATAGAGACTACATCAATCAATGTACTTATTTATATCTTTTAAACTTCTTTTGGATTATGGTTGGTAGTGGGCATTGAAAATGGCAATGTTGACATAGAGGCTATTTTAATAACTGTCATTACTGGGTGCACACTGGGTGCCAGCAAAGAACAAAGTTCACCCTGGGGATTTAAATCTAAGTTAGAAAAGACATTAAAACTCAGATATAAAATATAATAAAATGAGGAGACCACAGTATATTCCATTTGGGATTACTTTCCCTGACTTGCATTTATCTTTTAGGTCCACTGAGCACACTTCTTGGTATCTTTGGACAACGTTTCACATACTATAGGTATTCAGTAATACTTACCGAAAGGATAAAGGGTGGATAATTTGCTGGATAAGTTGCTCCTCCTCAAGGAGGGGCCCTGACTGCTACAAGTATGATGAAATCAATATTTGAGGAAAAATGGTTAAACAATTATTTCATGACAAAACAATTTTTAGAAGTTTTAACGCTGTATCTTCTTAGTTCCAGAGCAGACATGCATTTTCCCTGCTGGTCTCTCTTCAGCTATTACCAGTAGTACTGCAGCAAATATTTCATGACTAAATATATCTGTCTTCAGAGAATGGACCTCTAATTGACAAAATAAGTGATTGTTAGATAAAAAAGCCAATTGCTGCCCATTTTTAAATTTTGATATTGGCATTGTAAAGGGCAAGCAGGGTGGAAGGATTTGAAAGGCCAGGAAAAAGAAGGCATTCGACAGCAGAGGATGTTTTTGGTGTACCTAAAAAAGAACAGTTGGAGAGATGGAGATGTAATAAGCTATCAGCAAAATGCCCTTTTTTACTTCTGAGATCTCCAATGTGTGAGAAGCCAACCATAAAACTCAGACATAAGTGAGATATGAATATTCTCCAAGCTGTCCAGGTTTGAGAGTAATGAAGAGTACCAATTTCTTTTTAGAAATTATTTCTTATCTTTATAGACTCTACGCAAACTTCTCGGGAGCAAAATATGTTTTCTTATGACTTAAAAAGACATTGAGAATTGATGCTCAGTAAGAATAAAACTGATTGTCATCTTCTGCACACAAAGCTACTGATACATATGTGGTAGATATCCCCAGTTTGTAATTATGTGAAATTAAACTCACAGGATGAGTCACTTTCTGAAGGTCATAGGTAGGATAAGATCCTAGATCAGATTATATTCTTCCTAATTCAATTTTCACTTTATTCTCTTTCTCTCTCCCTTCTCTATCCTCAAAAGTTGACTAGTTAATTAGAACACCTTCTGTTGTTTTCACTGTAATAACCACATGGCTTCACGTGGTAGTAAAATCAATAGCAGAAATATTATTTAAATTACCATAGTTATCCAAATCTGAGGACCTCTGAATTGGGTTTTCTTTTTCATGAGCTGATAGTTGAAAGTTCTGTTGTATCTGTCAAAGAGAAAATGTCAAAGACATTTTCCTCACTTCTTTTTTTTTTTTTTAAGGGAAAATTTCTACAAGTAAGCTCTTTGAAGTCAGGAAAGTCTTATTTTCTGTGGAATCCCTGGCACCTACACCAAGTACATCAGAACTGAATAAGTCTTCATTGAGTTAAAAAAAAAAAATAAAAAACAAGAAGAGAAAAAAAAAGGAACACATTTTCCTTAAGAAAACACTTGGAGACTCATTAGTTCACTGTTTTATTCATTCATTCATTCTTTTATTTGCCATTTATTTATACCCCACTATGTCCAATTGTATGCTAGGCTTTATAAATCAGAGATGAAGAAGATATTTTTTCTGTCGTTAAGAAACTAAAGTCTCTTGGGAAGACAGGTATGTAAAAAGATAAATTAACACACAGCCACACAATGCTCCTTCAGATATTCAACCAATACACCATAGGCCCACAGGGAGCACTTTCATGGGTGAATGGAGAGTTGGGGAAAGCACTACCTAGAAGGAAGTGTTTAAATTGGACTTAGCGAGATGAGTCGGAGTTTGCCACACCAAAGAGATGAGAATGCATCTGATGGAGTCTCTAGACTTTTCAGAGGTTATTGGAAAGACTCCTGGCTTAGAGCTATAGGGGTAAAAATCCAAGCTCCCTGGAAATGTAGAACTAGCCTTAGTAGCTGGCCAGGGGAGTGTTTAGGCAAGCTGCCTAAAATAGGGCAGAATAGACCAGGAAGGCTTAATCTCCAGCTGCATGGAATGGGAAAAAAAAAACACAGGGGAGGAGAACTGAGTTCTTTCCCAAGATCCACCTCAACCCTGAAGCACAGACAGAGCCTTTAGTAGAGCAACTATACCAGTTCGAAAGTTATGCCAAGCATGCCATTACTTGCCTGAATGAATTGGCTAGATTTAGAATGAAGCTGAGAAATCAATCATACACACACATACACACCTAAAACATATACATAATACGGGGCGCCTGGGTGGCTCAGTTGGTTGAGTGTCTGACTTCAGCTCAGGTCATGATTTCACCACTGGTGGGTTCAGGCCCCGCGTCCGGCTCTGTGTTGACAGCTCAGAGCCGGAGCCTGTTTAGGATTCTGTGTCTCTCCTCTCTCTCTGCTCCTCCCCCACTCACGCTCTGTCTGTCTCTGAAAAATGAATAAACCTTAAAAAAAAACATATACATAATAGGCTTTCTCCTACTTTGGTTCATACTGCCTTCCTGAAGAGGTATGACAACACTTATATGTTGTAACTGCAGAGGGAAGGAGGAAGAGTCTATTCCCAGAAAACTGGAATAATGAAAAAAATCACTAAGTTCTTGCAAACATTTCTCCCTCTTACCCCCAAATAATCTTATTGTGACAACATTAAAAATGGCTGATAGAAGTCATAACAGCAGTAATAGCTGCCCCAGAAGCATCCCACAGCCCATGCTGCCTCAACCCTTCGTGGAAAAAGCAATCTCTACTCATCCCATGACACAAACACATAAACACGATCACTACCACCACTACTGATGTGAGAAACAAAGGCAAATGAAAAATTAAATTTCCTTACTGCCTACAGCCAATTGACAAGTCCTTGAAACAGGCAGAGTGACCTTCCTCTGGGAGCTCAGCTCAGCTGCCTTGATGATGACACTTTGCTAAGGGCAGAAAGCAGTCTTAGCTTAACAGTATCCTAACCTCCAAAATCCTCTAAGTCTACTTAAACAATTATAAAAATTCCTTTGGAAACTTTCTTTATGCCCCCCAAGATATATATTGGCAATCATACTCCAAGCTTATGGCCCACTGATATACATCTGAAGGGTCTCATGACTGAGCTGAACAGTAGTAAATGACCTTTTCCTAACAATAGCTAGCCTCCTCAAGGTCCTGGAAACTGTTTCCAAAATACCTTAGAGACTTACGCTATCCCTAACCCCCTCCCAACCTGAAGGTATATAAATCAATCACTCTTCACAACCCCAGTAAGATCTTTCTGCCCATGGATCCTGTCCCCTGTACTTTAATAAAACCACCTTTTTACACTGAAGACATCTCAAGAATTCTTTCTTGGCCATTGGCTCTGAACTCTGACACTCCAAAGCAAATCAGCACCACCACCACACATGTGTCGAATCCTTCCGTTCCCAGTGTATGTTTACCTCACCATCTTTCCTACCTTCATATGTTGTGCACCATCACAAATTTGGATGAAACAATAGATCTTTCTGGCGACTGCTAGACCAAACTCTGTAGCTAAGAACTCCCAAGGAAGGAGGAAAAGAATGCTAGAACATGATTTGGAACATTTATTTAGCAGCAGCATCTTTGGCTCTCTCACATTTCTTCAGTGACCTCAGAAAAAAATTATTGACTTTCTAATTGCCTCTGTTTTTATTATGAGGAGGCATATGCTTTAATTGTGTTATTAAAACTTTCTATTTTGTTAATTATACAGTATCATGAATATTCACATAAAAATTTTTTTATGGACATAGGTTTTCATTTTTCTTGGATCGGTACCCAGGAGTAGAAGGTTGGATCATAGTGTAGGTCTGTAATTAACTTTATAAGTGAGTGTTCTAAAAATGCTAATTAGGCCATGTTGGTTATGTTGTTCCATCTTCTATATCATCAATTCGATAGGAGGGATTCTAAGATGGGCCCTATGATCTCCACTCTCTAATGTTACTCCCACAATTAAATTATGTTATATGACAAAAGAGGATTTTACAGATACCATTGTAAGAGACCAGAATATCCCACTTCGAAATACGCCTCTTTGGCTTACAGATTGTCTTGAACTGATTATTTTGAGAAACCACAGACACAGGAGAAGCTCTGAAAATAGAGTAGAAGCTACCCTTTTGTAAGGTACATTTACATTTATAAAGGAAATCTCCATTTGTAAAGGGTATCTCCTTGTCTGTACTGGGAAGAGAAGAGTGACAAGAGACTTATATCAATAGAGGAGGCATCAATTAACATTTGCATAATAAATATTCCTCTTATTTACCATACTTTTCTGAGCATTCCACAAACTGGACTTCTTATAGCCTTTCCACTCAGTTTTTAGCTGAAGGTGATAATTAAGCCTGAATTCTAAGCCACCACATTGAGAGTTACTCATTTCCCTTGGTATCTTCCAAGAGGTACACATGTTAATAAACTCCTGTTTGCTTCTCTTTGATCTGTATTTTGCTAAAGGAACCCCAAAACATAGAAGAGTAGAGGAAAGATATTCTACCCCTTCCAGCTGCTGCAGAATTAAAATTATTAATCAGTTGACCTTATGATAGGCAGATTATCCTAGTGGACCTGCTACATTCATATGAACTCTTTAAAAGCAGTTTTCTCTGGCTGGTAGCAGAGAAGGAAGTCAGAGAGATTTCTTCGAGCATGAGAAAGATGAGAAAGATGTGATGCTCCATTGCTGACTCTGAAGATGGAGGGAGCCAAGCAGCAAGAGATGCAGGTAGCTTCTAGGAACTAAATGACCGTGGCTAATGCCAACAAACAAACAAGAACCTAAGGCTATAGCTACAAGGAATCGAATTCTGCTAACAGCTTGAAGGACCTTAGAACCAAATTCTTCCTAGAGGATATAGAGCCCAGATTAGCTGATGATACCTTGATTTTGGTCTTGTGAGACATGGGGGAAAACCCATTTAAGTCCACCTTGGCTTCTGACCTACAAAACTGTGTTGTTTTAAGCCACTATTTTTATGTCAATGTGTTATGCAACAATAGAAAACAAATACTAACTTTTTTTTTCTAATTGTTTTATGATTTATTCTTTCCCGGGTTGTAGATTTGCCTGTTTATCTTTTAGTTCTGACACTTTTTGCTTTATGTGCTCTCATTATTTGTTATCAGTTTCATAAACACTTAAGATTGTTATATCTTTCTGATTGGTGATTTTATTATTTTAGAAATTTCTTCTTCATTTTTGGTAATACTCTTTGTTTGGAAGACTTTCTTGTCTGATATTGATAGAGCCATGCCAGTTCTCTTATGCTTACTATTGCAGAGTATTTCTTTCTGTTAATCTTTGGCTTTCAACACATTTGTGTCTATATATTTAAAATGTGTCTCTTGGAGACAGAATATAGTTGACTCCTGCCTTTAAATCTAGTCCAGGGGTCAGCAAACATTTTCAGCAAAGGGCTAGATAGTAAAAATTTTAGGCTTTCTAGGCCATATGGTTTCTTTCAAAACTACTCAATGTGCGTTGTAGCACAAAAGCAGCCATTGACAATCCATTTATATATTCCACCCAAATCTTATTTACAGAAATAGGTGAGGTTTCTGGTTCCTAATGAAACATGCAAAGAACTTGGAAGTTGTCATTTTGTCCTAACAAGTAAAAAGCTGAATAAAATGAAAACAACTCTGCTCAGATCCTTCAGAGAATTGAGATCACATGGCAAAACTCTGCCCTCAAAATTAAAAAGACAGGCAGATACAGAGAGTCACACCTTATTGGAGCCAGGAGCAGAAATTTCCTCAGGAACCAGTACCGGGATCAGAAAACCTAAACTGTAATTGATGAATTGCTGGAGGCTCAGTGTGAACAATTATGAGGTTAAAAACTCCTTGGGGGATCCAGTCTTAAGAGGGTGCCCACACTTTTGTTTTACGTACAGGAGTTTGACCAGATTTTCATAGGAAATATTAAAGAAAAATCTTCTTGTGCTTCCAGCAGTGAGAAGAGAAAATTAATCATTTTGAAATATGCTACAGTATTCTGTTTTTACCAGAGCTTCTATTTTACAAGAGCTTCATCTGATGGGGCTTTATCAGAGCCTAACCTACTTAGAGGGAAATATCCAACTATAGCCCCCTCAAGTACTCTTGTTCCACCTAAGTGTGTGGGGGAAACTGAGAAACATTTGTAAAGTTCACAGTCCCGGACACAGGCTCATTAAAAGACTGAGACCTGATCATAAGATTATATAACACTTCCCTTCCCCACACACCACCTTACCACTACATCACTATCATGGTTCTTTTTACCCAGTACATTATGTGCAGCTTTCTTTTTTTTTAAGGGAATCCTTTTTTTTTTAAAATGTTTATTTATTTTTGACAGAGAGAGAGAGACAGAGCATGAGCTGGGGAGGGGCAGAGAGAGAGGGAGACACAGAATGGGAAGCAGGTCATGACCTGACTCGAAGTCGGACTCTCAACCGACTGAGCCACCCAGGCGCCCCCATTATGTGCAGCTTTCAACAAAAAATTACAAGCCATATTAAAAGGCAAAAAGCACAGTTTGAAGAGGCAGAGCAAGCACCATAGCTAGTCTCAGAAGTATCGGGAGTGTTGGAATTATCAGACCAGGAATTTAGAATAACTATGATTAATATGGTAGGTTCACTAGGTAGACAAAGTACACAAAATACAAGAACACATGGGTAATGTAATCAGAGAGATAGAAATCCTAAGAATAAAAAAGGAATGCTAGAGATCAAAATTACTGTAACAAAAATAAAAAATGTATTGATGGGCTTATTAGTAGAGTGGACTCAGCTGAGGAAGAATCTCTGAGCTGGAGAATGTTAGAAATGTTAAAAGCTAAAATAAAGAGAAAAAAACTAACAAAAATGGAGTAGAATATTCAAGAACTGTGGGACAATATACAAGGTGTAACATATTCATAATGGGAATACCAAAAGGAGAAAACAGAGAGAAAGGAACAGAACAACTGAAAAATTTCCCAAATCAATGGCAGACATCAAACCACATATTCAAACAGCTCAGACAACACAAAAAAGGATAAATGACAACCCCCAAAAAACAACAACACGCCCCTCCCAACTACACCTTCACATCTCATGTACAAACTTCAGAAAATTAGAGATAAAGAAAAAGTACTGGAAGAAGCCAGGTGGGGTGGGAGAAAGAGTGCTTACTTATAGGGGAAGATAAGAATTACATCTGAATTCCCTTCAGAAATTATGCAAGCAAAAAGAGAGTGTAGTGAAGTATTTAGAGTGTGAGAAAAAAACTCCACCAATCTAGAATTCTGTATCATACAAAACTATTCTTTAAAAGTGAAGGAGAAACAAAGACATTCTCAGACAAATAAAACTGAGGAATTTTTGCCAATAGACCTGCTTGCAAGAAAGAAGTTTTTCAGAGAGGAGGGAAATAATATGGGTCAGAAACCAGGATCTACATGGAGAAAAGTAATAGAGAAGGCAAAAATAAAGGTAAAATAAAAACTTATTTTTCTTATTCTTAGTTGATCTAACAGATAACAGTTGTTTAAAAAATAATAGCAACAATGTATTTGATAATTGTATCTTATGAACAAGTGAAATGAATGGCAATAATGATACAAGAGATAGGAAGGAGGAATTAGGAATATTTTATTAATATAATGTGCTTATAGTACTTGTGAAGAATTATAGAATTATTTGAAAGTGGACTTGAATTAGTTGTAAATGCATATTGTAAATTCTAGAATAACTAAAATAAAAATTTAAATATAATTGATATCCTAAGAAAGTAAAGAAAATGGAGTCATATAAAATGCTCAGTTAAAACACAAGAGACATAAAAAGGGTGGAAGACAAAAATAGGAACAAATAACAAGGCCAATAAGTAGAAAACATTAGCAAATATGGGAGCTGTTAATCCAAAAGTATCAATAATCATCTTAAATATCAGTGGTTTAAAAGAGATTGTCAGAGTAGATAAAAAAAACCCTAGACGTTATGTTGTTACAAGAAATCCACTCTAAATATAAAAATGAACATAGATTAAAAGTATAGGGATGGAGAAAAACACACCATTCTAACACTAATAAAAATAAAGCTAGAGTAACTATATTAATTTCAGACAGAGAAGACTTCAGAAAAGAAAAAAATATCAGAAATAATGAGAGGCGTTACATAATGATAAAAGGGTAAATTCTTTGAGAAGATATAACAATGCTTAATGTGTATGCACCTAACAACAGGAGGGTCAAATTGCATGAGGTAAAAACTGATAGAACTGCAAGGAGAAATAGATGAATCCACTATTATCCTTGAAGACTTCAGCACTTCTGTATATACTGAACATATCTAGCATGCAGGCAATCAGTCAGGACATAGCTGAGCCCAATACCATCAATCAACTGGATATGGGTGACATTTATAGAATATTGCATTCAACACCAGCCGAATACACATTATTTTCAAGTTCACGTGGGCTACTTACTGAGGTGGACCACATTCTGGGCCATAAAACTGACCTTCACAAATTTGAAAAAATAGAAACAATACAATACATGCTCTTAGACCATGATGGAATTAAAATAGAAAGATAGCTGGAAAATTCCTAAATACATGCAGATTAAGCAACACTGTTCTTAATAATACACAAGTCAAAAAAGAAATCACAAGTGCAAATTAAAAATACTTTTAACTAAGTTAAAATGAAAATAAAATTTATCAGAGTTGTGAAATGCAATGAAAGCAGTGCTTAGAGGGAAATGTATAGCATTGAATGCACATATTAGAAAAAAAGAAAGACCTAAAATCAATAATCTCTTTCCATTTTAGAAATCTAGAAAAAGAAGAGAAAATTAGATCCAGAAGAAGTAGAAGGAAATAAATAATAACAATTAGAGCAGAAATCAGTAAAATTGAGAACAGGAAATCATAGAGAAAATCAACAAAATCATAAACTAATGTTTAGCTTTAGATTAATAAAATTGATAAGTCTTTATCCAGGCTAAGTAAGAAAAAGAAAAAAGAGAAGACACAAAATAATGATATCAAAAATAAAAGCAGGGACATCCCTATAGTTCCCATAAACATTAAAAAGTTAATAAAGGGATGCTATGAATAACTGTATGCCCACGAATTTAATAACCTAGCTGAAATGGACCAAATTTTTGAAAGACATGATCAGCCAAAACTCACACAAGAAGTACTCAATCCAGATGGGCCTATATGTATTAAAGAAATTGAATCAATAATTATTAGCCCTTAAAAGTAGAAAGCACAAAGCTTAGATGGGCTCACTTGGGAATACTACCAAATATTGGAGAAAAAATTCGTACCAATTCTCTCCAATCTATTCCAGAAGATAGAGGCAGAGGAAATACTTCCTAACTTATTCTATGAGGCCAGTATTACACTAATACCAAAACCTGACAAAGACATAACAAGAAAAGAAAACTGAAGACCAATGAACATTGATGTAAAAATCCTCAATAAAATATTAACAAATTAAATCCAGCAAGTTATAAAAAGACTCATACAACATGATCAAGTTGGATTAACCTCAGCTATGCAAGTCTGGTTCAACATTCAAAAATCATTTAATGTAATCCATCACATCAACAAGCTAAAGAAGAAAAATAACATGATTGTATTAATGGATGTGGGTAATACATCTGACTAAATCCAATATCCATATGTAATTAAAAACTCTCAGTAAACTAGGAACAGAGAGGATTTTCTTTAATTTGATAAAGAACATTTACAAAAACCCTAAAGCTAACATCATACTTAATGGTGAGAAACTAGAAGTTTTTCTGCTAAAATCAGGAAAAAGACAGGAATATCCACTCTCACTACTTCTTTTTAACATAGTACTGGAAGTGCACCTAAGGCATAAGACAAGAAAAGGAAATAAAAGAAGTACAGTTTTGGAAGGAAGAAATAAAACTATTCGTTCACATATTCGTTCACAAATGATGTGATTGTGAAAATGTCGAAAATCCCCCCAAATCAAGAAAACTTCTTGAAGCTAAGAAGTTATAACAAGGTTGCAATATACAAGGTTAATATATGCAGAAGTCAATGGCTTTCCTATATACCAGCAATGAACAACTGGAATTTGAAATAAAAAACACAATACAATTTGGAACCCACCAAAATGAAATACTTCAGTACAAATCTAACGAAGTATTATACAATCTATAAGAAGAAAACTATACAACTCATGGACAAAATCAGATATCTAAATAAGTGGAGAGATATTTCATGTTCATGGATTGGAAGACTTAATATTGTCAAGATTTCAGGTCTTCTCACGTTTATGTGTAGATTCAGTGCACTGTCAATCAAAATACCAAGTTATTTTGTGAATATCAACAAACTGATTCTAAGGTATTTATAGAGAGGCAAAACACCCAGATTAGCCAACATAGTAAGAAGAAAGTTAGCGGATTGATACTACCTGAGTTGGAGACTTACTATAAAGCTACAGTAATCAAGACAAAGTGGTATTGGCAAAAGAATAGACAGGTGCACCTGGGTGGCTCAGTCAGTTGAGCATCCACCTCTTGATTTTGGCTCAGGTCATGATCTCATGGTTCATGAGATTGAACCTCGTGGTGGGCCATGTGCTGATGGTCCAGAACCTGCTTGGGATTCTCTCTCCCTCTCTGTCTGTCTGTCCTCCACTTGCACTCTCTGTCTCTGTCTCTCTCTCAAAACAAACATTAAAAAAACCCAAAACTATTAAAAAAAAAGAATAGACAAATAGATTGATGAAACAGAACAGAGAGCTCAGAAATAGACCTACATAAATATAGTCAATTGATCTTTGACAAAGGAACAAAGACAATACAATGAAGAAATGATTTTCAACAGATGGCACTAGACAGTTAAGTGTCTAACTCTTGGTTTCAACTCAAGTCGTGATCTCATGGTTCGTGAGTTCAAGCCCTGCATCAGGCTCTGTGCTGACAATGCAGAGCCTGCTTGGGATCCTTTCTCTCCCTCTCTTTCTTTCCCTCCCTGCTTGCCCTCTCTCTCTCTCTCAAAATAAATAAATAAACTTAAAAAAATGGCACTAGAACAACTGGGCATCTACATGCAAAAAAAAAAAAAAAAAGACTCTATTTACAGAGTTTACATCCATCACAAAAAATTAACTCAAAATGAATCATGGACCTAAATATAAAATACAAAACAGGAAAACCTAGATGATCTTGGATTGGGTGATGAATCTTTAAATAAAACGCAAAAGCCATGATACATGAAAGAGATAATTGATAAGCTTGGCTTCATTAAAATTAAAAACTGCTATTCTGCATAAGACATGTCAAGAGAATGAGAAGATAAGCCACAGACTGGAAGAAGAAAATATTTGCAAAAGATACATCTGATAAAGAACTGTTATCCAAAATATACAAATATACTTAAAACCCAACAGTAAGAAAATTAAAAATCCTGTTAAAAAATGGACAAAATAACTGAACAGATAATTCACCAGAGAAGATATACAGATGGTAAATAAGCATCTGAAAAGATACTTCACTTAAATGCATTAGGGAATTGCAAATTAAAACAGCAAAATACCACCACACCTATTAGAATAGCTAAGATCTGAAACACTTTTAGCACCAAATGCTGGTGAGGATGTGGAACAACAGGAACTCTCATTCATTGCTAATGGGAATATAAAATGGCATAGCCACTTTGGAGGACAGTGGGCAGTTTCTCAGAAAACTAAGCATACTCTTTACAAACTACCCAGTAATTACACTCCTTGATATTCACCTAAAGGAGTTAAAATTTCTTTCCACACAAAGACCTGCACATAGATATGTATAGCAGCTTTATACATAATTGTCAAAACTTGGAAGCAAACAAGATATCCCTCAGAAGATGAATGGATGACTAAATTATGGTATATCTATCAATGGAATATTATTCAGCACCAAGAATAACTGAGCTATCACTAAAGATAGGGAGGAAACTTAACTTCATATTACTAAGTGCAAGAAGTCTATCTGAATATGCTTCATAGTATATGACTCCAACCATATGACATTCTGAAAAAGGCAAAAACAAGGAGACAGCATAAAGATCAGAGATTGCCAGGGTTTGGAGGGAGGGAGGGATAAATAGGCAGAACACAGAGGATTTTTAGGGCAGTGACATTATTCTAAATGATACTATAATGGTGGATACATGTCATTATATGTTTGTCAAAATCCATAGAATGTACAGCACCAACAGTGAACTTTAGTATAAACTATTGATATTAATGATAATGATGTGTCAATGTACATTCATTGATTTAAACCAATTTTAAACTGGTGAAGGATGTTGATAGTGGAGGAACCTATGTGTGTGTGGGGGCAAGGAGCATATGGAAATTCCCTGTATGCTGCCTAATTTTGTTGCAAACCTAAAAATGCTCTAAAAAATTAAATGTAACAGGAGTACTGATGCATAGGGGCACTTGTACCCCAATGTTTATAGCAGCACTCTCAACAATAGCTAAATTATGGAAAAAGCCTAAGTGTCCATCAACTGACGAATGGCTAAAGAAATTGTGGTTTATATACACAATGGAATACTATGTGACAAAGAATGAAATATGGCTTTTTGTAGCAATGTGGATGGAACTGGAAAGTGTTATGCTAAGTGAAATAAGTCATACAGAGGACAGATTCCATATGTTTTCACTCCTATGTGGATCCTGAGAAACTTAACAGAAGACCATGGGGGAGGGGAAAAAATGATTAGAGAGGGAGGGAGCCAAAACATAAGAAACTCCTAAACACTGAGAACAAACTGAGGGTTTATGGGGGGTGGGAGGGAGGGGTGGTGGGTGATGGGTATTGAGGAGGGCACCTGTTGGGATGAGCACTGGGTGTTGTATGGAAACCAATTAAAAAAAATAAAATAAAGACAGGCAAAAAAACAAAACAAAAACAACAACAAAAAATTAAATCTATTTTTAAAAAAATAGGTGGTAGTCTGGATGTGGCCTGTAGGATCATAGTTCGGCTATGCCTGATTTAGTCTAATAATCTTTGCCTTTAACTGATGTGTTTAGTCCCTTCATTTTTAATGCAATTGTTGATATGGTTGAATTTGAATCTACTATCTTGCTATTTGTATTCTATTTATCTCATATGTTTTTTGTTCCTTTATCCTTTTGTACCTTTTTTGTTCCTTTGTTCTGTTATCCCTTTTCCCATCTTTTTTTGTTTTGATCAATTCTTTTTATTATTTTGTTTTAATTTCTCATTTTTTTCATTATGTTCTATTGGTAGCTCTAGGGGCTATAATATGCATCCGTAAATTATCTACCCAGAGTTAATATTATATAATTATTACATATTATATTATATATTACAATATTAATATTATATAATTTTAAATTTAATCTTTTTAAAATGTACTCTACTACAAAGCTGTAATCATCAAGACAGTAGGGTATTGGCACAAAAACAGACACTTAGACCAATGGAATAGAATAGAGACTCCAGAATTGGACCCACAAATGTATGGCCAACTAATCTTTGACAAAGCAGGAAAGAATATCCAATAGAAAAAAGACCATCTCTTTAACAAATGGTGCTGGGAGAACTGGACAGCAACATGCAGAAGAATGAAACGAGACCACTTTCTTACACCACTCACAAAAATAAACTCAAAATGGATGAAGGACCTGGATGTGAGACAGGAAACCATCAAAACCCTACAGGAGAAAGTGGGAAAAAACCTTTCTGACCTCAACCGCAGCAATTTCTTACTTGACACATCTCCAAAGACAAAGGAATTAAAAGCAAAAATGAACTATTGAGACCTCATCAAGATAAAAACTTCTGCACTGCAAAGGAAACAATCAACAAAACTAAAAGGCAACCGATGGAATGGGAAAAGATATTTGCAAATGACACATTGGATAAAGGCCTAGTATCCAAAATCTATAAAGAACTCACCAAACTCCACACCCAAAAAACAAATAATCCAGTGAAGAAATGGGCAGAAAACATGAATAGACACTTCTCTAAAGAAGATATCCAGGGGCGCCTGGGTGGCTCAGTTGGTTAAGCGTCCGACTTCAGCTCAGGTCACGATCTCACGGTCCGTAAGTTCGAGCCCCGCATCGGGCTCTGGGCTGATGGCTCAGAGCCTGGAGCCTGCTTCCGATTCTGTGTCTCCCTCTCTCTCTGCCCCTCCCCCGTTCATGCTCTGTCTCTCTCTGTCTCAAAAATAAATAAACGTTAAAAAAGATAAAAAAACAAAACAAAACAAAGAAGACATCCAGATGGCCAACAGGCACATGAAAAGATGTTCAATGTCACTCCTCATCAGGGAAATACAAATCAAAACCACACTGAGATACCACCTCACGCCAGTCAGAGTGGCTAAAATGAACAAGTCAGGAGATTATAGATGCTGGCGAGGATGTGGAGAAATGGGAGCCCTCTTACACTCTTGGTGGGAATGCAAATTGGTGCAGCCTCCCTGGAAAACAGTGTGGAGGTTCCTCAAAAAATTAAAAATAGATCTACCCTATGACCCAGCAATAGCACTGCTAGGAATTTATCCAGGGAATACAGGAGGGCTGATGCATAGGGGCACTTGTATCCCAATGTTTATAGCAGCACTTTCAACAATAGCCAAATTATGGAAAGAGCCTAAATGTCCATCAACTGACGAATGGATAAAGAAGATGTGGTTTATACATACAATGGAATACTACTTGGCAATGACGAAGAATGAAATCTGGCCATTTGTATCAACATGGATGGAACTGGAGAGTGTTATGCTAAGTGAAATAAGTCAGGCAGAGAAAGACAGATACCATATATTTTCACTCTTACGTGGATCCTGAGAAACTCAACAGAAGACTATGGGGGGAGGGAAAGGGGCAAAAAAAGTTACAGAGAGGCAAGGAGGCAAACTATAAGAGACAAGTACTGAGAACAAATGAGGGTTGATGGGGGGTAGGGGAGAGGGGAAAGTGGGTGATAGGCATTGAGGAGGGCACCTTTTGGGATGAGCACTGGGTGTTGTATGGAAACCAATTTGATAATAAATTGTATGAAAAAATAAATAAAATGTAGAAACGTAGCATCATTGTAATTCCATTACCTCTTCATGCTTTGTGCTGTTATTACATATTTAACTTCTACATACATTGTAATCCCACCTCACAATGTCACTATTTCTGCTTTTTTTTTTTTTTAAAGTTTGTTTCATTTATTTTTGAGAGGGAGAGAGAGTGCAAGCAGGGGAGGGGCAGAGAGAATGGGAGACAAAGGATCCAAAGCAGACTCTGTGGGGCTCCACTTCACGAACTGTGAGATCATGACTTGAGCTGAAACCAAGAGTCAGATGCTTAACCTACTGAGCCACCAAGGTGCCCCACTACTTCTGCTTTAAACAGCAATCTTTGTTTTTTAAGATTAAGAAAAGAAAAAATGTAAACCTTTATATTTAGCCACATATTTACTATTTCTAGTGTTCCTCATTCTTTCCTATAGATCAGAGCTTCCTTCTAGTGATACTTCCCTTCAGTCTGAAAAATCTTCTCTTTCCCTCTTTTTCTTAACTGAAGTATAGATATGACATTAGTTTAAGGTGTGAAGAATTTTCTTCAGTGCTTGCTGTAGTGCAAGCGTACTAATTCAGCTTTCATTTATCCAAAAATGTGTTTATTTTTGAAAAGTATTTTTGCTTGATGGATGATACTATATTATGCACCTCTCCCCACTTCTTTAAAGATGTCATTTCATTGTTTTCTAGCCTCCTTCTAGCCTCCTTCTTGCCCCTAGAGTGGCTTTTAAGATTTTTTTAGCAGTTTCCAAAAATTGTGTCGTGACTATATGTGTTTTTTTAATGTATTTAGAAAAAAAAGACACTTCTATTTGCACGTTTGTGGTTTTCATGAAATTTGACATTTTTTTCAATTATATATTTTTTCTGTCTCATTCTTAGTTTTCCTCTATGGCTCTAATTACAATTAGACTACTTTATGTCCCACAATTCACTGAGTCTATTTTAAAAAATCATTTTATTCTCTTTTTACTTCACATTGGATAATTTCTATTGGTATATCTTGAAATTCATGAGCTTTTAGTCTGAAGTTGCTAATCTGCTAAGTCTATCCACTAAATTTTTAATTAAAAATTAATGCTGTAGAGATAGGAGGAAGATGGCGGCATAGGAGGACGCTGGGCTCACCGCGCGTCCTGCTGATCACTTAGATTCCACCTACACCTGCCTAAATAACCCAGAAAACCGCCAGAGGATTAGCAGAACGGAGTCGCCGGAGCCAAGCGCAGACGAGAGGCCCACGGAAGAGGGTAGGAAGGGCGGCGAGGCGGTGCGCGCTCCACGGACCGGCGGGAGGGAGCCGGGGCAGAGGGGTGGCTCGCCGGCCAAGCAGAGCCCCGGAGTCTGGCTTGCAAAAGCAGAGGGGCCTGACGGACTGTGTTCCGACAGCAAGCGCGACTTAGCGTCTGGGAGGTCATAAATTAACAGCTCTGCTCAGAAAGCGGGAAGGCTGGAGGACAAAGGGAAGGAGAGTTGCTGAGCCCCCTGACGACAGAGCTCAGTTTGGTGGGGAACAAAGGCGCTCGCCAGCGCCATCTCCCCCGCCCATCCCCCAGCCAAAATCCCAAAGAGAACCAGTTCCTGCCAGGGAACTTGCTTGCTCCCTGCAAACACCCAACTCTGCGCTTCTGCGGAGCCAAACCTCCGGCAGCAGATCTGACTCCCTCCTGCTGCCACAGGGCCCCTCCTGAAGTGGATCACCTAAGGAGAAGCAAGCTAAGCCTGCCCCTCCTGCCCCTGTGCACCTTGCCTACCCACCCCAGCTAAGACGCCAGATCCCCAGCATCACAAGCCTGGCAGTGTGCAAGTAGCCCAGACAGGCCACCCCACCCCACAGTGAATCCCGCCCCTAGGAGAGGGGAAGAGAAGGCACACACCAGTCTGACTGTGGACACAGCGGTGGGCTGGGGGCAGACATCAGGTCTGACTGCAGCTCCGCCCACCAACTCCAGTTATACACCACAGCACAGGGGAAGTGCCCTGCAGGTCCTCACCACGCCAGGGACTATCCAAAATGACCAAGCGGAAGAATTCCCCTCAGAAGAATCTCCAGGAAATAACAACAGCTAATGAGCTGATCAAAAAGGATTTAAATAATATAACAGAAAGTGAATTTAGAATAATAGTCATAAAATTAATCGCTGGGCTTGAAAACAGTATAGCTGACAGCAGAGAATCTCTTGCTACAGAGATCAAGGGACTAAGGAACAGTCACGAGGAGCTGAAAAACGCTTTAAACGAAATGCATAACAAAATGGAAACCACCACGGCTCGGATTGAAGAGGCAGAGGAGAGAATAGGTGAACTAGAAGATAAAGTTATGGAAAAAGAGGAAGCTGAGAAAAAGAGAGATAAAAAAATCCAGGAGTATGAGGGGAAAATTAGAGAACTAAGTGATACACTAAAAAGAAATAATATACGCATAATTGGTATCCCAGAGGAGGAAGAGAGAGGGAAAGCTGCTGAAGGGGTACTTGAAGAAATAATAGCTGAGAACTTCCCTGAAGTGGGGAAGGAAAAAGGCATTGAAATCCAAGAGGCACAGAGAACTCCCTTCAGACGTAACTTGAATCGATCTTCTGCACGACATATCATAGTGAAACTGGCAAAATACAAGGATAAAGAGAAAATTCTGAAAGCAGCAAGGGGTAAACGTGCCCTCACATATAAAGGGAGACCTATAAGACTCGTGACTGATCTCTCTTTTGAAACTTGGCAGGCCAGAAAGAATTGGCACGAGATTTTCAATGTGCTAGACAGAAAAAATATGCAGCCGAGAATCCTTTATCCAGCAAGTCTGTCATTTAGAATAGAAGGAGAGATAAAGGTCTTCCCAAACAAACAAAAACTGAAGGAATTTGTCACCACTAAACCAGCCCTACAAGAGATCCTAAGGGGGACCCTGTGAGACAAAGTACCAGAGACATCACTACAAGCATAAAACATACAGACATCACAATGACTCTAAACCCAGATCTTTCTATAATAACACTGAATGTAAATGGATTAAATGCGCCAACCAAAAGACATAGGGTATCAGAATGGATAAAAAAACAAGACCCATCTGTTTGCTGTCTACAAGAGACTCATTTTAGACCTGAGGACACCTTTAGATTGAGAGTGAGGGGATGGAGAACTATTTATCATGCTACTGGAAGCCAAAAGAAAGCTGGAGTAGCCATCCTTATATCAGACAAACTAGACTTTAAATTAAAGGCTGTAACAAGAGATGAAGAAGGACATTATATAATAGTGACAGGGTCTATCCATCAGGAAGAGCTAACAATTATAAATGTCTATGCGCCGAATACCGGAGCGCCCAAATATATAAAACAATTACTCATAAACATCAACCTTATTGATAAGAATGTGGTAATTGCAGGGGACTTTAACACCCCACTTACAGAAATGGATAGATCATCTAGACACACGGTCAATAAAGAAACAAGGGCCCTGAATGAGACATTGGATCAGATGGACTTGACAGATATATTTAGAACTCTGCATCCCAAAGCAACAGAATATACTTTCTTCTCGAGTGCACATGGAACATTCTCCAAGATAGATCATATACTGGGTCACAAAACAGCCCTTCATAAGTTTACAAGAATTGAAATCATACCATGCATACTTTCAGACCACAATGCTATGAAGCTTGAAATCAACCACAGAAAAAAGTCTGGAAAACCTCCAAAAGCATGGAGGTTAAAGAACACCCTACTAACGAATGAGTGGGTCAACCAGGCAATTAGAGAAGAAATTAAAAAATATATGGAAACAAACGAAAATGAAAATACAACAATCCAAACGCTTTGGGACGCAGCGAAGGCAGTCCTGAGAGGAAAATACATTGCAATCCAGGCCTATCTCAAGAAACAAGAAAAATCCCAAATACAAAATCTAACAGCACACCTAAAGGAAATAGAAGCAGAACAGCAAAGGCAGCCTAAACCCAGCAGAAGAAGAGAAATAATAAAGATCAGAGCAGAAATAAACAATATAGAATCTAAAAAAACTGTAGAGCAGATCAACGAAACCAAGAGTTGGTTTTTTGAAAAAATAAACAAAATTGACAAACCTCTAGCCAGGCTTCTCAAAAAGAAAAGGGAGATGACCCAAATAGATAAAATCATGAATGAAAATGGAATTATTACAACCAATCCCTCAGAGATACAAACAATTATCAGGGAATACTATGAAAATTTATATGCCAACAAATTGGACAACCTGGAAGAAATGGACAAATTCCTGAACACCCACACTCTTCCAAAACTCAATCAGGAGGAAATAGAAAGCTTGAACAGACCCATAACCAGCGAAGAAATTGAATCGGTTATCAAAAATCTCCCAACAAATAAGAGTCCAGGACCAGATGGCTTCCCAGGGGAGTTCTACCAGACGTTTAAAGCAGAGATAATACCTATCCTTCTCAAGCTATTCCAAGAAATAGAAAGGGAAGGAAAACTTCCAGACTCATTCTATGAAGCCAGTATTACTTTGATTCCTAAACCAGACAGAGACCCAGTAAAAAAAGAGAACTACAGGCCAATATCCCTGATGAATATGGATGCAAAAATTCTCAATAAGATACTAGCAAATCGAATTCAACGGCATATAAAAAGAATTATTCACCATGATCAAGTGGGATTCATTCCTGGGATGCAGGGCTGGTTCAACATTCACAAATCAATCAACGTGATACATCACATTAACAAGAAAAAAGAGAAGAACCATATGATCCTGTCAATCGATGCAGAAAAGGCCTTTGACAAAATCCAGCACCCTTTCTTAATAAAAACCCTTGAGAAAGTCGGGATAGAAGGAACATACTTAAAGATCATAAAAGCCATTTATGAAAAGCCCACAGCTAACATCATCCTCAACGGGGAAAAACTGAGAGCTTTTTCCCTGAGATCAGGAACACGACAGGGATGCCCACTCTCACCGCTGTTGTTTAACATAGTGCTGGAAGTTCTAGCATCAGCAATCAGACAACAAAAGGAAATCAAGGGCATCAAAATTGGCAAAGATGAAGTCAAGCTTTCGCTTTTTGCAGATGACATGATATTATACATGGAAAATCCGATAGACTCCATCAAAAGTCTGCTAGAACTGATACATGAATTCAGCAAAGTTGCAAGATACAAAATCAATGTACAGAAACCAGTTGCATTCTTATACACTAACAATGAAGCAACGGAAAGACAAATAAAGAAACTGATCCCATTCACAATTGCACCAAGAAGCATAAAATACCTAGGAATAAATCTAACCAAAGATGTAAAGGATCTGTATGCTGAAAACTATAGAAAGCTTATGAAGGTAATTGAAGAAGATTTAAAGAAATGGAAAGACATTCCCTGCTCATGGATGGGAAGAATAAATATTGTCAAAATGTCAATACTACCCAAAGCTATCTACACATTCAATGCAATCCCAATCAAAATTGCACCAGCATTCTTCTCGAAACTAGAACAAGCAATCCTAAAATTCATATGGAACCACAAAAGGCCCCGAATAGCCAAAGTAATTTTGAAGAAGACCAAAGCAGGAGGCATCACAATCCCAGACTTTAGCCTCTACTACAAAGCTGTAATCATCAAGACAGCATGGTATTGGCACAAAAACAGGCACATAGACCAATGGAATAGAATAGAAACCCCAGAACTAGACCCACAAACGTATGGCCAACTAATCTTTGACAAAGCAGGAAAGAACATCCAATGGAAAAAAGACAGTCTCTTTAACAAATGGTGCTGGGAAAACTGGACAGCAACATGCAGAAGGTTGAAACTAGACCACTTTCTCACACCATTCACAAAAATAAACTCAAAATGGATAAAGGACCTGAATGTGAGACAGGAAACCATCAAAACCTTAGAGGAGAAAGCAGGAAAAGACCTCTCTGACCTCAGCCGTAGCAATCTCTTTCTCGACACATCCCCAAAGGCAAGGGAATTAAAAGCAAAAGTGAATTACTGGGACCTTAAGAAGATAAAAAGCTTCTGCACAGCAAAGGAAACAACCAACAAAACTAAAAGGCAACCAACGGAATGGGAAAAGATATTTGCAAATGACATATCGGACAAAGGGCTAGTATCCAAAATCTATAAAGAGCTCACCAAACTCCACACCCGAAAAACAAATAACCCAGTGAAGAAATGGGCAGAAAACATGAATAGACACTTCTCTAAAGAAGACATCCGGATGGCCAACAGGCACATGAAAAGATGCTCAACGTCGCTCCTTATCAGGGAAATACAAATCAAAACCACACTCAGGTATCACCTCACGCCAGTCAGAGTGGCCAAAATGAACAAATCAGGAGACTATAGATGCTGGAGAGGATGTGGAGAAACGGGAACCCTCTTGCACTGTTGGTGGGAATGCAAATTGGTGCAGCCGCTCTGGAAAGCAGTGTGGAGGTTCCTCAGAAAATTAAAAATAGACCTACCCTATGACCCAGCAGTAGCACTGCTAGGAATTTACCCAAGGGACACAGGAGTACTGATGCATAGGGGCACTTGTACCCCAATGTTCATAGCAGCACTCTCAACAATAGCCAAATTATGGAAAGAGCCTAAATGTCCATCAACTGATGAATGGATAAAGAAATTGTGGTTTATATACACAATGGAATACTACGTGGCAATGAGAAAAAATGAAATATGGCCTTTTGTAGCAACGTGGATGGAACTGGAGAGTGTGATGCTAAGTGAAATAAGCCATACAGAGAAAGACAGCTACCATATGGTTTCACTCTTATGTGGATCCTGAGAAACTTAACAGGAACCCATGGGGGAGGGGAAGGAAAAAAAAAAAAAAAGAGGTTAGAGTGGGAGAGAGCCAAAGCATAAGAGACTGTTGAGAACTGAGAACAAACTAAGGGTTGATGGGGGGTGGGAGGGAGGAGAGGGTGGGTGATGGGTATTGAGGAGGGCACCTTTTGGGATGAGCACTGGGTGTTGTATGGAAACCAATTTGACAATAAATTTCATATATAAAAAAAAATTAATGCTGTAAATTTCAATTTTAGAATTCCTGTTTGGTTCTTTTTTAGTTTCTAGTTTTTCTTTGGGATTTCTCCATCTCATTAATCATTATGTCCATATTTTTCTTTAAATCCTTAAAAATTTAAATAATAGACTTTCAGAAGTCTTTGTTTTTTAATGACCACATTTGGGTGATCTGGTGAATTTGTATCAACTACTTTTTCTTTTTTAATGAGTCAAATTTTCCTACTTCTTCACATGTTCAGTAATTTTTGACCTTATCCTTGACATTGTGAATGAGTCCTTGTAAAGTATCTGGATTATATTCTTTCTTTAAAAAATGTTGAGTTTTGGGGCTCCTGGGTGGCGCAGTCGGTTAAGCGTCCGACTTCAGCCAGGTCACGATCTCGTGGTCCGGGAGTTCGAGCCCCGCGTCAGGCTCTGGGCTGATGGCTCAGAGCCTGGAGCCTGTTTCCGATTCTGTGTCTCCCTCTCTCTCTGCTCCTCCCCCGTTCATGCTCTGTCTCTCTCTGTCCCAAAAATAAATAAACGTTGAAAAAAAAATTAAAAAAAAAATGTTGAGTTTTATTTTGGCTGTTAGTAAACTGGCAACTTATTTTGATACTGTTGAGACTTGCTTTTAGGCATTACAGAGTAGTTTTAGAGTGGTCCTAGGGCATGATCCTTACTCCTAAGTAGTGGTCTTCTTGGCATCTTAGCATAATACCCAGGGTGTTCAGTAAGATCTCTCCATTGTGACTCAGCCAGAACTCCTGTGTCCCCAAAGACTGTGCCTCTAGTGTCTGTTATGCTCTTAAACCCGTTGCTCTAGGCTAGACTTCATGGGATTTCTTCCTTGCCCATTCTCCTTATCCCTTGTCTGAAAATCAAGAGGGAATCCTCAGAAAGCTCCCTCTTTTTCTGTGTAGCTCCTTGAATTTGGGTACCCTGTACTGAAAATTTCAGATGCTTTAGCACCTCCCATATTCTATTCTCTTACTCCTCAGCTCAGGGGACTATCATGCTCTTCTTGGAGTTCACCATCCAATGGTTGTAAAATTGTTACCAGGTAAAAAGATGGGTAAGTTGAGGGCTCACCTCATGTTTTCCTCTTTCAGGTATCAGTCTTTTGCTGAGTATTTCCTGAAAAACGGTTGTCTCATATGTTGTGTTCAATTTTATAGTTGTTTTTGACAGGAGGGAAAACTTAATATAAGGTAGGAAGTATCCTCTCAAGACTATCAAACTAAATTTCACTTGCCTGCAATTTCAGAGTATCTTTTCCAAGTGCTTCTTCCAATTTTCTTTCAAACTGATAGTTTCACCTTGAATTACTTAAATGTAACAAAATGTATTTAAAGTCTCACTGGAATGCCTAAATGACATAGAAACTGAACTGTTGGCTGGCAGGTGGCAGCTGGTAAGGTAGTGCTTCAAATCATTATCAGATAACATTTGAAGAACTGCATTTAAAGGCTTATGAAATTGAGTTACGTGGACAAGTATGGATGTATAAAAATTGTCTACTTTAGTTCTAATGGTAATGTCCAAGACATCCTTGCTAGATCACTGATAAAACTCACGACCAGGTGTAGAAAACACACAAACACACAAACAAACAAACAAAAACAAAAACAAAATGTTTTGGCTGTGGTCCCATTTCTCCTCTTTTTTTGCTGCCTTGTTCAACTATCTATATTGGTCTATTTTCCAGGCTACTTTTTTCCCCCTTGGGCCAATTCTATTCTCTTATAAGTACTTTGGGATGATGAATTATGCAAAGAATTCTGTTACTTTGCCATTTCTCAGGTTGAATATTTATCAATTGTATTGACTATACCATTGGCCCCTCCTAATTCACACTCTTAATTATATACAAATTAATTAGGTTTCATGATGCTCTCTAATTCTGCAGTATGATTCTTCTTTCTCTGTTATGGTGAAGGAGATTTGGCTAAGCCTTTTGATTGTTGGTAGGAAAGATCATCTTTAAAGTGAGTTTTACATGACAGGTTTTTTTTTTTTTTTTTTAACTCAGCCATCTTGCTTACATTATTATTTCTTCTTGGATCATACTATTCACATTCCCACTCCTGGCTAAAAATATGCAGTGAAAAAAATATTGTTTTGGAATGTTTATTCTATGTCATATAAAATCTTTAGGACGATGATAAATATATAGGTAACTATCCAGGAAGTGAGGAAATACATGCAAAAGGAAAGGTGAGGGTTAACTGTACTAACCCTCAAAACTATAGCATAAAGTAGTATGATTAAAACACTGAAAAGAAGAGAATGACCTGACCAAGAGTGAAAATTACTTAACCTTCTGATCCTCAGTTTCCTTATGTATGAAATGGGTTAACAATGCCTGCATCACAGGTGGTTATGAAGATCAAATGAGATCATGTGCACAAAATTCCTAACATTGGCTGGCCATAGAGGATGCTTACAAAACATTTAGTTCCTTTTTGTCCTCCTATACATGAAATAAACTTTTTCAGCCACTATTATCAATCTTACTTTTTGTCAAATGAATGAATCTTCTGAAATTACACAGGTATTTGTATCTAAGTAAGGGTAAAACTTAATCTCTTGAGAATACATTATCCCCAAATGAGTATAGAGTAAGCAGAAATTTTAGTGAGGAAATATGAGAGAGGGAGGAGTTTCCCTCCCCAAAGTCAGAATTATGATCAACAAAATCATTATGAAATATTTATTGTTTGGCTAAAGGTTTTATGCTAAGGAAAAGATAGACATTATCAATGATTGAATCAGCATGTTTTCCTTAATAGTATTAAGACAATATAAACATAAAGTTATTCATACTTGAACAATGTTCCATTGTTATTTTTATTAAAATTTTTTTTTAACATTTATTTATTTTTGAGAGACAGAGACAGAGCACGAGTGGGGGAGGGGCAGAGAGAGAGGGAGATACAGAATCCAAAGCAGGCTCCAGGCTCTGAGCTGTCAGCACAGAGCTGGAAGCAGGATTCAAACTCACAAACCGTGAGATCATGACCTGAGCCGAAGTGGGATGCTTAACCGACTGAATCACCCAGGCGCCCCTATTGTTATTTTTGATTCCAATACACTCTACTTTAAAAAACTTTATTCATTTCCTCTGAGCAAAATTTCTGCCTCTGATCTCTTCCTAGAGCTTCAGAGCCAAATTTCTATTTTCTCACTAGACATACCTGATCTTGCAGAGGCCTTTCAAATGAAACATATGCCTTGTTAACCCAACTTTTTCACCTCATATTTACCCTCCCCCTTTGTAGACCCTCCACTGTGGGGCATCACCAGGTACTTGGTTGCTGAAGCTAAAAACTTCAGAATCTTCTTCCACTACTTCTCTCCCCTCAGCTTCTATTTTCAGATAACTACCATGTCTAGGGATTTTCCCTTAAAATATCATTAATTTATATATTTTCTCCATTATGAAGTTTATAAGACCATATTAGAGAATAATTAAAAAATAGAAAAAGAAAATTAATTGCCTGTAGTGCTTTAATACAATACTTCTTATTATTTATTACATTTATTAATACAATTAATCTAATTATTTTTATTATTTCAGTGTATTTCCTTCCTGTCTTTTTTCTTGTACTTTTGTTTGAGTTTCTGGTTTTAGTCTTCTTTTTTTTTCTTGAGAATTTGAGTACTTTTTCTAAAAGTTTATTTATTTATTTTTGGGAGAGAGAGAGAGAGAGAGCACAAGCAAGGTAGGGACAAAGACAGAGAGAATCCCAAGCAAGCTCCATACTGTCAGTGCAGAACCTGACATAGGGCTCCATCTCGTAACCATGAAATCATGACCTGAGCAGATATCAAGAGTCAAGTGCTTAACCGACTGAGCCACCCCATGCCCCTTGAATACTTTTTGATACTACAAGATGCTTCAGGTTTATCTTGTATTTTCTCTGCCCCAGAACCAACCATTTCTTTAAGGACTGGCTCCTTATATTGATGAATTTGGGCACTGGGCATTGGTACATGGCTGTAATCAAAGATATATGCTGGTCCACGGGGTGGTTCCTATCTGGATTCTAAGCTATGTTCATTGCTTGGGTTTAGCTGTTTCTAGACACATATGCCAGAATGCTAGGATAGGCAACCAAGAGTCTACTAATAGCTAGGTGTCTCCTGGAAAAGAACATATGCTAAGGAAAGGAATCAAGTAGACAAGTGTGGACAAACACAAAGTCCTTATCATCTGAGGGGGAAGTAATTCTGACTAGGTGTGGTAGGTGATGTTTGAATGTGTCCCTGACTCAACATTCCTCCCATTGCTCATCAGATTTGTGTCCTAGGCAGGAAAAGAGTTGTCTACGAGTAAAAATGGAAAGTCGTTTTCACTATGAAACTTCATAAGGCAATAGATGCAAGATAGATTGGCTTTGGTGTCCCCTACTCCCAACTGTAGGGAGTATGAAAAGTAGGAATAACTTACCCTGCAGCATTGGCACATGATGGCTCATAGTTTTTGGCATTTTTAAGATGCCTGTCAATACATTCTCTGAAGTGGGGCAGGGGGAGTGCCTGGGTATTCCACAGAAGGAGTGGGTGGACTGTAAGAGGCTGCTGTGTTTGGTGGAGAGACCACCCACTGGTGGGGCTAAGGAGGAAAATTAGATGATACATGAAGCCTGGCTGCACTACTTCTGAGATCCCTCAGGGGGCTTTCAGAAATACTTGAGTCTGCAGAAGCATGGAATCCTGAAACAGCAGACATAGTAAGGGTCAAATTAACTTGGGCTGTCAGTAGCACTGTGGCACTATGGAAGACACTTATAAAATCTCATTTAGGAAGCTCAGACTACCTCAATGGTTTTCTAGCCTGTTCTTCACTTAGCATTCTCTTCTGAGCAGTTTTTCGTATTCTAGTATGGCCTTTGAAAACTTTTAACAAAGATAACAGAAATGATAATATATAATGTTTTAACAAAGATAACAGAAATGACAATATATAATGTTTATTGAATAAACCAGGCCCTTTGCAAAGGTTATCTCATTTAAATGTCACAATTCTGCAAAGGAGAGTTATATATCCCCATTTTGAAGATAAGGAAAATGAGGGCAGAAGGAGGTGTAATAACGCCTGAGTTTACCTAGCTAGTGAGTATAGAATCACCTTACTCTAACATCCATACTTTCCCCAACAGTATCTCCTTGCTGCTTGTAACATTTTAATATTCTATGGAGTGGAAATACCATAATTCACTTAGCCAAATGTCCCCTTTGGTTGGATATTTAGGTCAGCTTATTATTATCATCATTTTTTTTGCTGTTATAAATAAAATGAGGTGAATAGCTCTTATTATTTTTGTGGCAGTGCCCACCTCAACATTCTGACCACTTGAACTATTTGTCCTAACTAAAATTATTTGTATTTTCTTGTTCCTGTAGCCTTCCTCATACTTATTCCTTCTTCTGGAGGGACTGAAAGTTACATACCTTTTAACATGCTGCATACTCAGGCAGAAGTGTCACTTGCTTTTTTGTGGCCCTTGGCCTGTGTTGATGCCTCCAATAGGGTTCTAATCACACTGACTTTCATTGTAAATTACTCCATTTCCCCCATGCCTTTGTGAGCTTCTGGGGCCAAGCTTCAAACTTATTCATGTAAGGCACTTGTTAAAATGTAGATGTTTAGGTCCCATAATAGGCCTACAGAAGTAGAATCTGTAGGCTTGGGACCTGGACATCTACATTTTACAGTATACCTGGTAAAATCATCCAATCTACCTGGGTGATGGACTAAAACCAAATGTTCAAATTTGAGGATCACTGCCCCAGTGTTCTGATCACTGATAGGATGCATGAGAGGGCAACTAGTATTCCCACAAAGACATTCAATTAGCTCTTTTGTTGCAGATGAAGACTATAGGGAAAAGAAATACTTTTTGGTCTCTCCATCTGAGTGAACTTCTGTTATATTCTAGAAAACAATAAAATGACAATGATCATGATGCAAATTTTTATTTATTTTATTTATTTTTAATAGATAATCTATATAATATGACACATTTAAAATATATAAAAAATGGTACAGTGAAAAGTCATTCTCCTTCCAACCTATATCCTTCAGTGCTCTAGCCCCTGCAACCCTTAGAGGTAACCACCATTCTTCTCTGTGTGTGTTTTTTAAAGATTTTATTTTTAAGTAATCTCTACACCCAACATAGGACTCAAACCTACAACCCCAATATCAAGAGTTGCATGCTTTACCAACTGAGTCAGCCAGGGGTCCCCTTCTTCCGTGTGTTTTTAAAAACAGGCTTGTAATTTCAGAAAGTGACGTACATTAGCAGTAAGTTTGTTTAGAGTAAGGATCACACCTTTGTTAGAAAAAAACTTTTAATTTTGAAATAAGTATAGATTCACAAAAATTTTCAAAAATAGTATAGGCCACTCCTGTGCACCCTTCATGCAGTTTCCCCCAATAGATATATTTTATATAACTATAGCGCAATAGCAAAGCCAGAAAATTGACGTTGATAATGTATGTGTATACTGCGATGCCATTTGATCAGATGTATAGATTCATGCAACCACTACAACAATCAAGATACTTTAGAACTAGTTCATCACCGCTGCACATTACATAAGTTATCATGATCTACTACTGTTATTTATCAGTTCAAATGAATTATAAAAATCTTACCTTATTTTAAGTTTTTTCATCCTCTTCCCTTTATAATATGATTGTCTTAAATACCTCCTTCACATACATTGAAAAGCATATCAGACAATGTGATTTTTGTGTCAACTGTCAAACATAATTTAGAAAACTCAAGAGAAGAGGCACCTGGGTGCCCGACTCTTGGTTTTGTTTCAGGTCATGATCTCATAGTTCATGGGTTTGAGCTCTGTGTCGGGCTCCGTCCTGAAGGTGGGGGGCCTGCTTGGAATTCTCTTTCTCCCTGTCTTTCTGCCCCTCCCCTGCTCATGTTGTCTCTCTCTCTCAAAAATGAACTTAAAAAAACCCCAGAAAACTCAAGAGAAGGAAAGTGTTTTATATTTATTCATATTTGCATTTTTTCATTCTTTCTGTTATTCTTTCTTTCTTTCTTCTGGATATTCCAAGATTCTTTTGTCATTTCTTCATTATGAAAATAATTGCCTGTAGCTTTCTTTTGGAGTGGATCTACTAGCCACAAATTCTCTTGATATATATATTTTTTTTTTTTTTTGGTCTGAGTATGCGTTGCTTTCTCCTTCATTCTTTAAAAAAATTTTTTTAATGTTTATTTACTTTTGAGAGAGAGAGAGAGAGACAGACAGACAGAGAGACAGAGAGACAGAGCCTGAGCAGGGAAAGGGCAGAGAGAGCTGGACACACAGAATCCAAAGCAGGTTCCAGGCTCTGAGCTGTCAGCACAAAGCCCGATGTGGGTCTCGAACTGATGAACTGAGATCATAACCTGAGACGAAGTTGGACACTTAACAGACTGAGCCACCCAGGTGCCCCCCTCCATCAATACCTGAGACGGTAAGGGTGCCTCAGTATACTGGCTGGGGGAGAAAGTTCAGGTTCCCCATTAAGCCTCTGCTGACACCACTGGCTGGGCATGAGAGACATTTTGTTACTGTTCCCTTACTGGCATCATGGAAGAATAGGGATAAAAGTTATGGCTTCCCTACTAGGCTTTCTCTGACACCACCCAGAGAGGGATGGGTGAGAGTGGAAGCTGAGGCTCCCCACATGGCCTTTGTTGATGGGATGGGCATGGCACAGCAGATTTTTCAGTGCTGTTTGGCTGGAGTAGGCCAGTTTTTATCTAAATATGTCTTGTATCTCTGGGCTGCCTGTTTCCTATTCCTTTGGTTTTTCTTGGGGGCTCTTCTTGTCTTTTCTCATTGGCATTTACAGTTTAACAACTTCTCTAGCTTCCAGTGTAGGATATATTAAGTGAGAAGAAAACACAGAGAACTACCTCTGTTGTTCCTCAGCTCCCAAGATCTCCAGCCGAACTGCCTGCTTTTCTCCACCCTTCAGAGCCTTTTTATGTATGTTTTATGTATAATGTTCAGAGTCTTTAGCTGCTTTTAGGGGCAGAGGAATAGAGATAAGTGGATCTACTCCATTTCATGCCAGAAATGGACATGATCATGCAATATTTATTTATTTATTTAAGTTTATTTATTTATTTGGGAAGAGGCAGAGAGAGAGGGAGAGAGAGAGAATACCAAGCAGGCTATGTGCTGTCAACACAAAGCCTGAGGCGGGGTTCAAACTCGTGAACCATGGGATCATGACCTGAGCAGAAATTAAGAGTCAGATGCTTAACTGACAGTCACCCAGGTGCCCCTATTTATTTTTGAATCCAATTTTCAGGTGAAAGCATGGGACTTTGATGGGGAAAAAAAAAAAAACCTGATTACTTTTCTTTTATCCTCTTTCATTTTACCTGATTTTCCAAAATCCACATTACTTCAATTCACATGTCTATATTGGCTCTTGTCTGCATATAGCATGTTTGGGAACCTAGTGAAGCATCCAAGAGACTGGGACAGGGAGGGAGATATAATTATGGAAGGACCCAACACTAGAATGACAACTATGAGCTTTTGGCTCTGGGGGACAATTTGAAGCGTTCAGTCTACAATGATGATGATTAGGTGATTTGTCCAAACATATGGTGAATGTGAGGTGGAGGCTGGGGCAGAGTATAACCACAGAGTATCGGGCTGTGCTGACGACATGCAGAGGGCGGGACCAGTGAAGCAGGACCATCCCCTGGGGCTTACCCCCAGGGGCTGCTTCCAGTTCATCCACAAGCTTCTAGGTAGATCCAACAGGAAAGTCTCTCTTCAAGTTTGTTGAACCAGCATTTGCTGTACATCTACTATGTTCAAGACCCTGTAGAGTTAGATTAAAAACAAAAATATCTGAGATGTGATTCTTGTTCGCAAAAAGCAGATAGTACAGAAACTCCTCATTTTGTGGATTCCTTTTTCATATTATTTATCTCCTATGCTTCACAGGACCAGACCTCACATGTCCTTTCAGAGGGTAATTTTACCAGAGAGAGGGAGCATTAAAAAACAAAATAAAATCAAATAAAACGCAAAGAGAAAAGCCTCCCACCCCACAGCCTGAGGTAGCTCTAAGAGCAAGCATTAACCTGACTTCTGTGATAGTGCAAGATGTGCCCAGGTGCCCTCCCAGTCATTGGGTGGATGCCACGGCACACTCCACACACCTAACACTGCTCAGGGAGAAGCCAGGCAGCTTATGACAGCTTTCTCAGTCGAAGAATATCTGGCCTAGCAGGCAGCAGCTGGCAGAGACAAGGCTCAGCTGATTGTGACCCTTAGCTTACCTGGGCAGTGACACACTCAGCCCCACAGGGAGTGGCAGTGTCAGATGTCCCCAAGAAATGTCCTCAAAATCCTTTGCATTGGGCTGATGCTGGCTATTGCCATCACTGTCCTCCTGGTATTTTATACCAAGAGGACTTTACAAAAGTTGATTTTGAGAAGTCTTCAAAAGGAGCTTCATTTGCCTCTGTCTGAATGGAACAAGACAGGATAAAGAGATTCTCTCATTTGGAGGTGGATTTGCAGCATCTGAGTAAGTTTATGACATTAACTGGGAGGGATGGTGTGTGTGTGTGTGTGTGTGTATGTGTGTGTGTGTGTGTGTGTGTGTGTGTTTAAGGCATGGAGAGAAAAATGAGTGCGAGACCACATTCTCATTTCTCAGTTGCTCATTTAAGCATCTGACATTGAATTCTATCCCTCCAAATGGGAGGTAAGTGACAGTAGGAATTAGAGCAAGCCATTGAGGGGAAGGGAGAAGGATATTTCTATATGAGGTGTGTGTGTGTGTGTGTGTGTGTGTGTGTGTACATTTGTACACATTCATGATCACAGGTACATGCATGCAGTCAGGGAGATTAAGGCTCAGTATAAAAATCCCAGAGACTGACTTATTTCACTTGGCATAAGACAGATACCATATGTTTTCACTCATATGTGGATCTTGAGAAATTTAACAGAAGATCATGGTGGGGGGCAGGGGGAAAAAAGTTACAGAGAGGGAGGGAGGCAAACCATAAGAGACTCTTGGTTACTGAGAACAAACTGAGGTTTGATGGGGGGTGGGGGAGAGGGAAAAGTAGGTGATGGGCTTTGAGGAAGGCACTTGTTGGGATGAGCACTGGGTGTTGTATGGAAACCAATTTGTCAATAAATTATATTAAAAAATAAAGTAATGGATTTAAATTAGAAAGAAAATAAATACAAAAATAAAAATCCCAGAGAGGCTCAGGAACAACTAGGCATAGCCTGTCCTTAAGCTTTTGAGTGGCAGGAGCTGTTAAACAGCGGTGACAATCTCTGGGGCAAAGGTCTCCTTCCTATGTTGCTGTGAGCTCCCATCAGAAATTAATGGGGCCTTGTTAGAGGACCTAAGATTGAATCCTGATATGGCCATGATAGGCAAGTACTTATCTCTCTCCTGGTCTGTAAATGGAGATGTAAGAGGTCCTGCCAGACCTCACATGGTTGTAAAATATATGCAGAAAATGCTCTGTAAACTGATGTGTATCACACTTTAACTTCTCTTTTTTAAATTGAGGTATAACTGACATCAAACATTGTATTAGTTTCATGTACACAACATACTGGTTCAATATTTATATATTTTATGAAATGATCACCAAAATAAATCTAGCTAACATGTATCATCACATAGTTACAAAATTTTATATGCAAATAGAGTATTAACTATAGTCACCAGTCTGTACATTATATCCCATAACTTATTTATTTTATAACTGGAAGCTTGTACCTTTTGATGTTCTTTGCCCATTTCACCCACCCACACCCATCCCTACCTCTGGCAACCTCCAAACTATTCTCTGTACCTGAGCTCATTCTCCCCGCCACCCCCCCCTTTTTTTTAGATTCCACATATAAATGAGTCATACAGTATTTGTCTTTTTCTGCCTGTCTTAATCAACTTAGTATGACGCCCTCAAAGTTTACCAAATTTTAACCTCTTATGAATTCTGGTGTTTATTTTTTTATTTTGGCTCACCATGAAACCTAATGCCTCTGAATTTTATGTGTCTCAGGATCTGACTCCATAGAGGGGAAGCAGCTGTGTTTCCTCTGCTCCCAAGTGACGAGGATCTAATGCTTGTGTGCATGAAGGTAGGTGCTGAATGTGTGAGCAGAGAAGTAACTTCACAGATGTATGGCTTTGTGCATATGGGGGCTGGAGTCAGGGAAAGTGCCTTTTACAATGAGAACTGAGTGTTATCAGTGTTCAAGGTGAGACCAAGGGATAGATGGAAGGACAGACAGGAGGAGCAAAAGGTAGAATTTATATGGAGACTAGAGGAAAAAAAGGAAAACAAGATGGAGGGAGAAAGAAGGAAGCACCATAGCACTGTCTACCTCTTCCCTCATAAGATTCGCATATTTTAATGTGGAACAAGTTTCTGAAAGGCAAGTTTCCTAAGGGATGGTTTAGTGAATGTCTTATCATTCTATTCTCTGTACCTGGCATGTAGAAATTAATAGATGAATAAATAAATGAATGAATAGAAGGGGAGAACAGAAGATAGGCAGACAAGGATGAAGGGAAGAGGGATACGAGGCAAGAAAGTAGATGAAACACAGAGATTGTCACATCCAGAAGCCCCGGCTTTGAGCACACTCCAGTGGGTTAACATTAACTATGAATATATGCTTAGTGCAGCTTCACCAGGGCACCCAGACCATACTGGTACGGTCTCCCCAACCCCAGGACTCGTCCTACTGGCTCAGCCTCCTCTGGCCTTAAAATAGCAGAACTTCTACCTAAAGCCTGGCTACTCTTTCCTTCAATTGGGACACAGTATGCCTTGAGAGCCACCCAGAGCCATTGTGGGTACTTCCCCTTCCTTCTTTGCAATGACTAGTTCCTCCTTTTCTTGATATTCTCAGTGCTTCCCATGTTTTATTCACTTTAAAATGATATGGTGTCAGGGACTCCCTACCACCTGAGATGAATTTCAAAATGTCTTCTGGATTCTGTTTCCAGATCACAAATGCTATTCTTTCCTAAAGGGATTCCTGAATTGGAAGCCTGTTCAATTTACCAGTCATTCTTGCTGCTCATTGCCTCCAAGGAGATTGACAAAAATCATAAGTCAATAAGGATGCCTATGCTAATGATGTAAACTATCAAAAACAAAAGCAAACACATAATGATAATTGTGGGAAGGGTTTAAGACTCTTAAACCAATTTCCTAGAACTTCCATAAGGGTACTTAAAAGTCCCACCAGAGAGACACCATTGGGTTTTCCCCCTTTGGGTCGTGGAAAGTTTCAGTATGTCCTGGGGATGGTCTAGTGACACTGTGTTCATCCTGTTGGACTCTGCACTTACATCCTCAAATTGATTCTAGGGTGTCCACGTCTAAACAATTTCCATTGACAGCAGTGATGAAACAGAAAAATCAGATATTCCCCAAGAGGAACGTTAGAGGAATTCAAAGACACAGAGAACCCCAGACTACCCTATGACTCTCATATACTTAGCACAGAAAAGTTTGACGAAAAATACTATTCAATTTGGAAAACTATAAAAATTCTGCTCTCGTTTTTATTTTCTACTGGACCAAATATGCTTTGGCCATCTTCTTTTGCCTTAAGCACTTCCCTGGCTGTTTCTCCTTCCTTTTGGGCCAGTTTTATGCCACCTTCCAAACATCCTGCTCTAAGTTGCATGGACTTCCCTTCTTCTCTTTTAGGGGCTGTATATTTAGCTGAAATTCAGCCCTTGTTCTTCTCACCAAGCTATGTGCTGTGGCATGGGACTGCACCCACCCAGAGGAAATTCACACTTAGGAATGTCCCCTCATCAAGCTGGTGCCCCTGGGCTGCAATCATCCAAACACTTTCTTCTAACTTGCAGGAAGGTACTAGATGGGCTAGAAGGTGATCCTATCAGTTTGGTTGGAATTTAGTGTGGGTTTATGGGGGATTAGTGGAAACTAAATGGGTCCTTATGGTGGACTGCTTTATCATTTTGGGGTTTAATGCTGAGGAGTGTCATAATCCATGCTGGGCTTGGGAAATATTAATCGGCTCTAGGTTTGATCTGACTGAGGAGAGTCAGAAGACCGTCACAGTAGCCCTTTACCTTATGAAAACCTGGCTACCTTCTTACCTCTGCTAACATTTCTCTGGTTGACCTCCCTGACAAGTTTTCTCACTCATTACAGACTTTGTAATGGCTCCTGTTTCAGTCTTTATCTCTGCCCCCAATACTGCTATCCCCTGGATGATGCAGTGTCAGGTGGATGATTCATTCAATACCTTGCCCTTCCCACCTGTATAGTTCTTTGCCTATATCTCACCTCACATTTCTATGGTGCATTCTGGACTTTGTCATCTCCCAGAATTGCTCACCCCAGAAATGACAAACTAATGCTGCCATTCCCGGTTGAAACCTCATGACTGCAGCATATCCATCCAATTTTTCTCTTTAATAGTACCATTTTCCCAAGTCTTCTCTTGCCAGTATCCACAACTCTGTTGCATACTTGCTCTGTTGCACCTTCCTAAGAACCTCCAACATCATGTGAAATCAATTGCTCATCTTCTCCATGCCTTCACCCAAGTGCTTGGCACTGCTGGAAAAGTTCTCATAACTGAACCATTACAAATTCATGGTCACTAGTCCCAGTTAGCTCTCTCTGGCTCCATGGTGCTTCTGTGTTTCAAAAATCAGGTTTCACTCCTATTCCTTATCATCACAACTTTAAAAAGATTTCCACTTTTCTCAGTCTTCTTCACCATTTTTCCCCATCCCTTCCCCAGAAGAGGAAACAGAAAACAGAACCAAACTTTATTGCATGCTAGGCCCTGTCCTTAGCACTTGATATATATTAATCCACTTAGTTATCACAGAAACCCTGTAAAGCACTTGGTAAATCTAAGGCACCAAAAAGAGAAATCCACTGGTCAAGGTCACACAGGTAGGAAAGGGTAGGGCTGCCTGGCTAAGGAGCCTGAACTTTTAACATCTATGTGGTAAGTTGTTGGATAGGATCAATCCGTCTTGTTTGCACTCACCTTATCAACTAGCCAGAGGAGATGCTCAGTAAGTCTTTGGTGACTCAATTGTTCAGATGAGAGTCAATAGGGAATCAGGCTGGAATGGAATGAAAAGAAAAGGATGAATTCTACCTTGAAGAGGCATACTGTCCATACATAGGCAACTGAATGGAGGTGGGGAAACAGTCAAAGGAGGCCTGAGTTTGGGGTGTTGGGTAGGTGGGAGAAGAGTGGTTGGTACCATTTGTAGAAATAGGGAGGTAGCCTCAGGAGATGAGTTCAGTTGTTAAGGAATTGGAGGAACTTGGAAAACAGCAAAATGAGAGACATTTTCAATAGCCGGTTGAGATGAAAATGATGAGGAGGAGGACCAACATCAACTGAGTATGTACCGAGTGACAGGTACAGTTTTAACTGCTTTATGCATACAAACTCATTTACTTATCCTCAAATCTATGCAGCAAGTGCTGTTATTGTCCCTATTCTACAGATGGGGAAATATAGGTTAAGATGTTTTGCTGAGGCCATGAAATTGGTAGTGGCAAAGGTGAGATTCAAATTCAGGAAGTCTGACTCTAGAACTACAGATTGTGTTGGGAGTGATAGTGGCCTTGAGGTGAAAGGCAAGGCCTTGGGGACAAATGAGATCACCAAAGACAGGAGGGGACAGAGGACAGGAGTGAGGTAATATTTGGGGGACAGGGCAGAGGAGCTTGTTGGATCCCATCTGTAATTCTCTGATGTAGAAAGTACTCACTGAAAGAGAAATAATGGCAGCACAGCCAGGACAAGTAGAGGTGAACCTGGCTGGGGATGAGTGTCAGAGTCAGGTGACATTGGTTTATTTTCCTCTGTTGATGATATTTCTAGCTGACTGGTCATGTGCCCAGGCTCCAAGATGGAGCTGTATCATGGGCCTTTTACCTGGAGACAAGGCCACTGGTTTGGATGACACTGAGAAGAAGATATATTTAATATAAAAATCATACTCAGCTAAGCTGGCTCTCTGTGAGATACTAATAGATTTTCCTGCTTCCTTTAGGTAGGATGATGGTAAGTCCTGGATTGCCTAGAATAGTCCTGATATACACCTGTTTTTCTGGTGATACATGTTGCATAATTATTAATATCACCCCATCTACTCTGAAAACTGTCCCAATTAGATGGATTAATTATATCTTCATCACTAATTTAGGGACATTAGGTCTTTGAGAGGATTGGTAGGCCGAAGCACTCACATCAAATAGGTTCTTTTTTTTTTTCTTTTCTCTTTCTCTGTGGAGTTCACAGAATTGAGCTAGAGGGAGTTCAAGGTACATATGATGAGACTCTCCAAGTAGAAATCTTATAGGGTTATTGTAAAGGTGACATAAATAATGGATGGAAAAATGGTCTGAAATTTGTGGGCCATCTTCCAAAATAATTGCTATTGATGTCATGGATCTGAGAAGGACTCTCCTGCATAAAAGTGTCCTCTGCCTGGGTCTGTCACTGTTCTGTGTTTGGTTGTTGTTATTTTGTTTTGTTTTGTTTTGTAAAGGCAGTGTTTCTCAAATTAATGTGACAATTACATTTATCTGGAAAAATTGTTAACAATTCATATTCCCAGGCTCCGCCCCATACCTACTGAATCAGAACCTCTGGACGTGGGGGGGTGGGGAGGGGTGCTTGGGGGGTGATAGAGGGTAGGGGAGAGGGGAAAATGGGTGATGAGCATTGAGGAGGGCGCTTGTTGGGATTAGCACTGGGTATTGTAAATAAGTGATGAATCATGGGAATCTACTCCCGGAGCCAAGAGCACACTGTATACACTGTATGTTAGCTAACTTGACAATAAATTACATTAAAAAAAAGAATCTCTGGTGGAGACCTGACTTCAAACTTTTGAAGACATTCTTATGATCAAGCAAGTTGGAAAATGTGGGATTAAGACATCTCCAATTTAAAAGTTCTTGGCAAATCAAATATATAAGTGAAGGGAATGGTGGATAGTGGTGGAGGTTGAAATAGATTTGCCTTTGTTAGCCACTGACACTATAGTATGATGTTTCTTAAACCTCATAGTACAAAAAAATTACTCCTTGATTTTGTTCAAAATGCAGATTCTGGTAACCTCTCTTTCCTCTATCTCTACATGACCCTAAGATTCTGATTTAGTTGATTTGGGGATAAGCCTGAATATTTATATTTTAAAATAAGCACAACAGAAAATTTTGATATGTGTTTCTTGACTTTTATTCTGAAAAATGTTAGCTCATTATCAATCTGTTTCTCAAGTGACAGTTCCTAAAAGAGGCTTAGAAGTGTGGGACTCAGGATAGATAAGCCCTGATAAAGGTTTAGGAGAGGTGTGTTCTAGTGCACACATGGTCAGGACAGCCTTGCATAGGTCTGACAAGTTCCTCTGACATACTACATCCCCTGGGTCAAGAGATCGCACGTTTCAGAATTTGGAGAGGAAAACATTTCAAGAAAATTTGGATGGAAAACAATGCCCGCATAACTAAGGATTAGCTGAAATATTTTCTCTCCTGTCCTTCGTTTGCAGAAGAAAGTATGAAATTGGGTATGAAGCAACAAGAAAATGTGGACAGCACAGTGGAGAGGGTGAAATATGAAGAACATCCTGTTCAAAAGGCATTGGAAGCCAAAGCAAGTGAGACCAAGGAGCACAAACCCAAAGAGATACTCTTCCCAGACGCACAGCTTTTCAGGCAGTGGGGTGAGGGTCCAGCAGAAAAAGGCTGAGAACTTTTTCCGGAAGTTTGGTTACAGTGTTTACCTCAGTAAACAGTTGCCCCTTAATCGCAACTGTCTCAGACACGCGAGATTCCATGTAGGATGAACCAATGTTGAGTTGCCGAGGGATCTTGTTTTAATTTGGAGATGAGCTTTGGGAGAAGCTAAAGTCAAGGGTTGAAAGAGAGTTGAGCAGTGAAAAATTGATGGGGAAGGAGTTCAAGGCACAAAAAGTGCTGGCAGGCTGACTGAATCTTGTTTTTAATCCATTTTATAATAGAAGCTCAGAGAGGATGACTGACTAGTCCAAACGTTTATGCTCCTTGAAGATGGGCAGTGATGTCAGGAAACATAGATCCTTGAGAAATCTGATGATGAATTTAACTTATAATTGTTCAGATGAGGAAACTGAGACTGCGAACTTGGAAAGACCCTGGTGTTTTCCTCAAATTTTCTGTGTGGACTCCTCTTTGTTATTAATTCTAATTTAAAGAGACTTCTATCTCTTTCTCCATCAGTTTCTCCTTCCTTTTTCTCTTTTTGCTTCTCCCACCCTCCTTCATAAGCTTTACAAATAACAGCTTGTTTAGATATAATTCATATACAATTCATCAATTTAAAGTGTGCAATTTAGTGGTTTTTAATATATTCACAGAGTTGTGCACCATTGCCATAATCAACTTTAAAACATTTTCATCACTTAAAAAAATTCCATACCCATTAACAATCTCCCTGTTTGCCCATAATTCCTCATCCCTAGGCAACCGTTAATCTACTTTCTGTCCCTATGGATTTATTTATTCTGGACATTTCATATAAGTGGAATAATATAATGTATGGATCTTTTATAACTGGCTTTTTTTTCTACTTAGAATAATGTTTTCAAGTTACATTCATATGATAGCATGTATCAATACTTCATTCCTTGTATTGTCAAATAATATTCCTTTGTATGGATATACCACATTTTGTTTATCTATTCACAATTAATGGACATTTGGGTTATTTCTACTTTTTGACTATTATGAATAATACTGCTCTGAACATTCATGTATAAGGTTTTGTGTGCACATATGTCTTCACTTTTCTTGGTTATACCCTAAGAGTAGGATTTCTGGGTTATGTTATAACTCTATATTTAACATTTCAAGGAACTGCCAGACTGTTCTCCTAAGTGACTGTATCATTTTACATTTGCTCTAGTAGTATATGAGAGTCCTGATTTTTCCACAGACTCACCAACATTTGTTATTATTTGTCTTCTGATAATAGACCTCCTAGTGGTGTGAAGTGGTATACCATTGTGGTTTTCATAAAATTTGCATGATGTCTAATATGCTGCATATCTTTTCATATGCGTATTGGCTATTTGTATATATTAAATGTCTATTCAGAGACTTTCTCCTTTTTAAAACTGGTTTATCTTATTACTGAGCTGCAAGTTCTCTTTATATATTTTACATACAAGTTCCTATCAGACATATGGTTTACAAATGTTTTCTTCCATGTGAATTGTCTTTTCACTTTCTTCATGGTTTTCTTTGTTACACAAAGGTTATTAATTTATGTACAATTTATCTAATTTTTTTCTTTGATTGCTTGTGCTTTGGATGTCATATCTAAGAAACTATTGTTTAATTCAAAATTATGAAGATTTATGCCTTTTTTTCTAAAAGTTTTGTAGTGTTAATCTTACATTTCAGTCTTTGACCCATTTAAAATTAATTTTTGGACGTGGTGTGACATAGGGGTCCAACTTTATTTTTTTGCCTATGACTTTATAAACTGTTCTAGCACCCTATATTGAAGAGACTACTTTTTCCACATTGGATTGTCTTGGCACCCTTGTCAAAATCAATTGGCCATATTGTTTCCTTTGCCTACTCTTGGCTCTGGAGCCGACAGAATGGGAAGAGATATTTGCAAATGACACATCAGACAAAGGGCTAGTATCCAAAATCTATAAAGAACTCACCATACTCCACACCCGAAAAACAAATAATCCAGTGAAGAAATGGGCAGAAAACATGAACAGACACTTCTCTAAAGAAGACATCCAGATGGCCAACAGCCTCATGAAAAGATGTTCAACGTCATTCCTCATCAGGGAAATACAAATCAAAACCACACTGAGATACCACCTCATGCCATCAGAGTGGCTAAAATGAACAAATCAGGAGACTCTAGATGCTGGAGAGGATGTGGAGAAAGGGGAACCCTCTTGCACTGTTGGTGGGAATGCAAACTGGTGCAGCCGCTTTGGAAAACAGTGTGGAGGTTCCTCAAAAAATTAAAAATAGATCTACCCTATGACCTAGCAATAGCACTGCTAGGAATTTACCCAAGGGATACAGGAGTACTGATGCATAGGGGCACTTGTACCACAATGTGTATAGCAGCACTTTCAACAATAGCCAAATTATGGAAAGAGCCTAAATGTCCAACAAATGACGAATGGATAAAGAAGATGTGGTTTATATATACAATGGAATACTACTTGGCAATGAGAAAGAATGAAATCTGGCTTTTTGTAGCAACGTGGATGGAACTGGACAGTGTTATGCTAAGTGAAATAAGCCATACAGAGAAAGACAGATACCATAGGGTTTCACTCTTATGTGGATCCTGAGAAACTTAACAGAAATCCATGGGGGAGGGGAAGGAAAAAAAATTTAGAGAGGGAGGGAGCCAAACCATAAGAGACTCTTAAAAACTGAGAATAAACTGAGGGTTGATGGGGGGGGGGGGAGGGAGGGGGAAGTGGGTATTGAGGAGGGCACCTTTTGGGATGAGCACTGGGTGTTGTATGGAAACCAATTTGACAATAAATTTCATATTAAAAAAATCAGTTGGCCATAAATGTAAGAATGTATTTCTAAATATCAATCTTATTTCATTCATTTATAGGTCTAACCTTATGCCAGTAACTCACTGCACCTTTTGTAATAACAGCTGCACCTTTTGTAATAAGTTTTGAAATCAAGCAGTATGAGTCTTTCAATTTTCTTCTTGTTCAAGATTGTTTTAGGTATTGGGAATTTGAATTTGCAAATGAATTTAAAAACAATTTTTTAAGTTTATTTATTTATTTTGAGAGAGAGAGAGAGAGAAAACAGGCATGAGTAGAGAGTTGCAGAGACAGAGGGGGAGAGAAAGAATCCCAAGTAGGCTCCATAGCCCAATGTAGGGCTGGAACTCACAAACCATGAGATCATGACCTGAGCCAAAATCCCAAGTTGGATGCTTAACTGACTGAGCCACCCAGGTGCCCCAACAATTAAGCCTTTCAATCCATGAACATGGGAAACCTTTGCATTTATTTAGGCTTTCTTTAATTTCTTTCAACAATGTCTTGGGTTTGACAGTATAAGTTTTGCCCCTTTTTTGTTAAATAGGCTTATCTTTTTGATACTATTGGAAGTGAAATTATTTTCTTAGTTTCATTTTCAAATTGTTCATTGAAAGTCTATAGAAACACAAATGTTTTTTATATATTGAATTTGCATCCTGCAACCATGCCATATTAATTTATTAATTCTAATAGTTTTTAGTGGATATTTTAGAATTTTCTATATATTAGATTATGTCATATGTAAATTGAGAAATATGTACTTCTTCCTTTCCAATATGATGACTTTTATTTAATTTTGTTGTTTACCTGGCTAGAATTTCAGTACAATGTTGAATAGAAGTGCTGAAAGAGGGATTTTGTTTTGTTCCTCGTTACAGGGGGGAAGCATTTACTATTTCACTATTAAGTATGATGTTAGCTGTGGTTTTTTGTAAATGGCCTTTACAGAAATCTTGTTCTATTTCTAGTTTGTTTAGCGTTTTTTTTTCTTATTATGAAGGGGTGTTAAATGTTGTCAGGGTCCCATGTTGGGGGCTCTCTCTCTGCCCCTTGCCTATTCACTCATGATCTCTCTCTCTCAGAGAGAGAGGGAGACCGAGAATCCCAAGCAGGCTCCACACTGTCAGCACAGAGCCTGACAAAGGGTTCAAACCCACAAACCATGAGATCATGACCTGAGCTGAAATTAAGAGTCAGATGCTCAACCAACTGAGCCACCCAGGTGCCCCTAAATAAATAAACTTTAAAAAATGTTGTTAAATGCTTTTTCTGTGTCTATCAAATTGATCATGTGGTTTTATTTATCATCTATTGATATAGGGTATTACACAAATTGATAGTAGGATATCAAACAAATCTAAAATTCATGGCATAAATTCTACTTGGCCATGGTATATAATTGTTTCTATATGTTGCTGGATTTAGTTTACAAGTATTTTGAGATTTCTGTGTCTCTTTATAAGAAGTATTGGTTTGTAGTTTTCTTTCCTTGTGATATTTTTTGTCTGATTTTGTAACTAATACTGGCCTCAAGAATGACTTCTATATTTTGGAAACATTTGTGAAGAATTGGTATTAATTCTTTTTAAATACTTGGTAGAATTCACCAGTGAAGCCATTGAAGTGAAGTTTGTTGTATTTATCTTCTTGGTTACCATGTCTGATTCTCTACACTTGTTCCTGTGGGTTCAATTTTGTGGATCTTTTTTTGATAAGCAATTAGTGATTAGTAATTCAATCTCTTTATTTGATGTAGGTCTATGTATATTTCTATTTATTCTTGTGTCAGTTTTGATAATTTGTTTCTTTTTAGGAATTTGTCCATCTCATCTAAATTTTCTAATTTGTGGGAAGATTGTTTATAGTATTCTCTTATAATATTTTTTTATTTCTGTGAGGCCAATGGTGATATCCCACTTTTATTTCTGATTTTTAGTAATTTGAATATTCTTTATTATTTTATTGGTCAGTCTAACTAAAAATTTGTAAATTTTATGTTTCAAAGAACCAACTTTTCACTGATTACCTCTATTGTTATACCTATTCTACATTTTATGCATTTCTACTCTCATCTTTATTATTCTCTTCCTTCTGCTTGCTTTGGATTTAGTTTGCTCATTCTTTTCTATTTTCTTAAGGAGAGAGGCTAGATTATTGACTTGAGATCTTTCTTTTTTTAAAAATATACTTATTTACAGCTATAAATTTCTTTCTCAGCTCTTCATTAGCTGTATCCCATAAGTTTTGGTATACTGTGCTTATTTTTTTTTCCAGTCATCTCAATGTATTTTCTAATTTTCCTTGTAATTTTTTGACCGAGTGGTTATTTAGGAATATATTGTTTAATTTCCACATATTTGTGAATTTTCCTTTTTTTCTGTTTTCATCTCTAATGTCACTCCATTGTGATCAGAAAATCATATTTTGTATAAATTTAATCTTTTAAAAATGTATTAAGGTTATTTTGTACCCTAGCATATGGTCTTTTCTGGAGAACATTGTATGTGTAGCTGAAAGTATTAGGCTGTTATTGGGTAGAATGTTCTCTTGATGTCTGTTAGGTCTAGTTGGTTTATAGTGTTGTTTAATCTTCTGCCTAATCCCTCCTAGTTGTATCTAATATTGAAAGTGGGATATTGAAGTCTCTAATAATTATTGTTCAATTGTCTATTACTTCTTCAATTCTGTCAGTTTTTATTTCATGTGTTTTGGGACTCTGTTGCTAGATGTATAAATATATTTTTAAATATTTATTTATTTTTGAGAGAAAGGAGAGGGAGCGGCAGAGAGAAAGGGAGATGGAGGATCCAAAGCAGGCTCTGTGCTGACAGCAGAGAGCCCAATGCAAGGCTTGAACTCAAAACCAAGGAGATCATGACCCAAGCCAAAGTTGGACACTTAACCAACTGAGCCACCCAGGAGCCCCTACATGCATATTTTTACAATTGTCATATCTTCCTGATGGATTGATCTTCTTGTTATTAAAAAAAACTCCCCCTTATCACTACGAAGATTTTCATCTTAACATCTATTTTGTCTGATATTAGTATAACCACTCTAGCTTTCATATGGTTGCTATCGCATAATATATCTTTTATTTTCAATCTATTTGTATCTTTTAATCCTTTGATCTTAAATGTGTTTCCTGAAGATATAGTTGGATTAAGAAAATACAATCTGACAATCTCTACCTTTTAATTGGGTTGTTTAATTCATTTAAATTTAATATTTGTATTTATTATATTTTATTTATTATATTTTTATTGATAAATATTTTATTAATTTATGTTGGATTCATGTCTGCCAATCTATCTTTGTTTTCTAATGCCTCATGTATTTTTTCTTGCAGCCTTTACTGCTTGTTTTTTGTATTAAATGAATATTTTCGAATGTAACAATATCACTCTTTTAATTATTTTCCAGTATATTTTTATAGTTATTTTCTTAATGGATGTTCAAGGGCTTATAGTGTACATCTTAACTTATTAGAGTCTACTTAGACTTATTCCAATGAAATATAGGGAGGTTAGTAATATATAGCTTTATTTCATCTTTTTTTGGTGTTATTGTTATAAATATTAAATATATGTATGGTACAAAACCAAAAATTTACTGTTATAATTACTTTATATAATTTTATGTCTATTAAAATGAGAAAAAAGGGGATTAAGTATAGATTTATGAAGTTTGTTGGATTTATCTTCTTAGTTACCATGTCTGATTCTCTACACTTGTTCCTGTGGATTCAATGTACCATGTGGTGTCATTTTCTTACCAATACAGCTTTGCTCCCATTCACCTCTTTTGTGCTGTTACTGTCAGGTATATGAAATTATTATAGGCCCAACAATTATATACACTTTAAAAAAACATAATTGCAGTGTGCCTGGGTGGCTCAGTCCGCTAAGCATCCGACTTCGGCTCAGGTCACGATCTCACAGTTCATGGATTCATGTCCCATGTCAGGCTCTGTGCTGGCAGTGCGGAGCCTGGAGCCTGCTTCAGATTCTGAGTCTCTCTTTCTCTCTGCCCCTCCCTTCCTCACGCTATGTCCCTTTCTCTAAAAAATAATGGACATTAAATGGGAAATTAAAAAAAAAATAAAAACCAAAAAATATAATTGCTTTTTAAAATCAGTTAAGAGAAGAAAGAAGAAATAGGCATTTATACTGTCTTTTATAATTATGCAGTTACCTTTACTGGTACTCTTGGCGTGTGTGTGTGTGTGTGTGTGTTGAGTTATTGTCTAGGATTACTTTTTTTTTTTAATTTTTTTTTAACGTTTATTCATTTTTGAGACAGAGAGAGACAGAACATGAATGGGGGAAGGTCAGAGAGAGAGGGAGACACAGAATCTGAAACAGGCTCCAGGCTCTGAACCGTCAGCACAGAGCCCGACGTGGGGTTCGAACTCACAGACCGTGAGATCATGACCTGAGCCGAAGTCGGCCGCCCAACCTACTGAGCCACCCAGGCGCCCCAAGGATTACTTGTTTTTAAGCTAAAGAATTTAGTGTTTCTTGTAAGGTGGGTTTGCAAGCAACAAATTCTTTCAGCGTTTGTTTATTTGCCAATGTCTTTATTTCACTTTCATATTTGAAAGATATAAAAAATGCTTGTTTATTTTTTTCTTTCTTTCTGCACTTTGAATATGTCATCCCATTGCCTTTTAGCTCTATTGTTTCTGATAAGATGTCAACTGTTAATATCACTCAGGTTTCCTTGTATGTTGTGAGTTACTTTCCTTTTGTTTTTTTCCCCAAGATTTTCTTTTTATCTTTGGCTTTCAGCATCTGGGCTATGATGTATCTGGGTGTGTATCTCTGCATTTATCCTACTTGAAGTTCAACGAGCTTCTTGGTTGTGCTAAGAAGTATTTGAGTATAAATATTTTTTTTGGAGGTTATGATTATATCAGAAGTTGAAGCCTCTGAGGGTTAAGATCTTATAGCTTAATTCATCCAATACCAAATGAATGTGGAATTGTGATCAGGAATTTTTTCCACAAATTTTCTCCATTTATCATTTATTTTTTAAAGTTTATTTATTTATTTTGAGGGAGAGTGTGAGGGGGGGGAGGAGGGGCAGAAAGAGAGATGGTGAAAGAGAGAATCTCAGGCAGGCTCTGTGCTGTCAGCTCAGAGCCTGACACAGGGCTCAATCTCATGAGCCTGAGATCATGAGCCAAAATCAAGATTTGGGTGTTTAACCAACTGAGCCACCCAGGTGCCCCATCTTTCATTTATACATTTAGAATCATCATTGAGAATCTGACCCATAATCCGTGTAATGCATGGCAGTGGCCTAATGTATCATTTGGCTGATGAATTGGTACTCTTCATCACATCATCCTAAGAAGATGTTTTGTCATCATCCCCTAATTCTCTGAATCAGAAGGTAATGGGCATAGCCTTAGATGGAGGTATGAGAAGCTACCTTTTCACTGAGACTCACTCATCTCAGCATGTAAAATAATCCTGAAGGCATTTAGAGAAATCTTTTACCTAATTAGTTTATACAAGGATGGTAACAAAATTTAATCTTTCATGCCAACTCCAGTTGATTGGTAGTGACTGCCTAGAGTACTGTGGTGGGAAGACTTTTGAGTCTGTATGATTAAAGGCATGGGTGATGTGTTAGTGATGTCCTCCATCATGAGAGGGGAGGACATGTGTCAGTACTTGCCACTTGTGAGCCAGGACACAAGTAGGGCCTCATACATTTTCTCTTGGGTTGATTGCATAATTTAGATCTTTAAGCATAAAGATAATATGCTGAGATAAGTTGGTAACTGAAGCTGCATTGCATTTATTAATTTTGGAGCATCCAGATTTAATTCCATAAGGATTAACTCACAAAACTGCTTGTCAGAAAGTATTACTATGGATACAAAATATTTATGAATCAAGTATCTACATATACTTGAATAACATCTAAGTCACATCCGATACTTATAAACCAAATGAGTACTCTTCATCCTTGCTGTTCATAAAAAATCCTTGTGGCTCAGACATAGAGAGATTTCAGAACTAAAGCATTCTGGAAACCATTATGGTCTAAAACTATAGGAAGACTACTCCACTAAATTTCTTTGAGAGAAATAACTTAGTGAGAGGTATTATTATACAGAATTATAAGATAAGAATAGACTTCTATGCAGCTTCCTGCTAAGTGAGATGCCAAAGTGATTATAATCCCTATTTCCCCAGTTTTCTGGATAGCTATCTGAGACCAGAAAGATGTCAGCTCTTCTGTTGTCATGTCCTCTCTTTACCTTTCAAAGACTGGAGAAAGTCCACTCACGGGAGTGTTGTGTGGAATTGGAGAATTGGCCAGTTACTTTATTGAGCTTAGGTAGATTTTTTTTTAAGTTTATTTATTTGTTTATTTATTTATTTATTTTTGAGAGGGAGTGAGACAGAGAGTGCGAGTGAGGGAGGGGCAGAGGATCAGAAGCAGGCTCCACACTGACAGCAGAGAGCCCAGTGTGGGGCTCGAACTCACGAACTGCAAGATCATGACCTGAGCTGAAGTCAGATGCTTAACTGAGCCACTCAGGTGCTCAAGTAGATGTTAAATACCAGCAAACAATTAGACACATGCAAAGGCATAGCTTTAACAGCTAATCTCTAATAGGGAGTTTACCAAAATGCTGTGGCCAGGACCAGCTACAATATTTGCTGGGCCCAGTGCAAAATGAAAATGTAGGATCTTTTGTTCAAAAACTGTGAAGAATTTCAAGATGGTGTTAGCAAAATATTAAGCCAAGTTAACTCAGTAAGTGTGGTGACCTGTGTGACTGCATAGGATGCACACCCAGGAAGCTTGCCTTGCTGCTGGCATAACTTGCCTTGGGAAATCCCAATGCAAGAATATATTTTACAATTGTTTAAAGCCTGTTTCGATATGTGTGTATTGGTTTGTTATACACAATGATAGTTTCAGGTAAATTTGTGATATACACAAGTTTATCTTTCTAGATCTAACACCTAGAAGCTACCTTATCAATTTCTCCTATTGTGCCCTTCTGCTGTTGGGGGAATGGAGAGATTGTGGTCTTATGTTGGAAGGAGTTGCCAAAGATCAGTTCCTGTAACTGTCATCCAACTAATAAATATTTTTCAGTATCTTTTGCTGCACTGCCCAATATGGTAGCCACTAGTCGCATGTAAGTATTTAAATTTAATTAATTAAAATTTAATTAAATAAAAAATTAGTTTTTGGTTCCCTAGTGACATTATAAGTGCTCAATAGCCATACATGACTAGTGGCTATCATAATGGACAGAACAGGTTTAGAACATTTCCATAATTTCTGAAGATTTCTTTTTTAATGTTTATTTATTTATTTTGAGAGAGAGGGAAAGAGAAAATGTGAGTAAACATGAGCGGGGAAGGGGGCAGAGAGACAAGGAGCGGGGGGAATACTATTCACGCTCCAGGCTCTCAGTACAGAGCTGGACACAGAGCTCAACCCATGAACTGTGGGAACATGACCTGAGCCAAAATCAGGAGTCAGACGCTTAACTGACTGAGCCACCCAGATGCCCCCATCATTGCTGAAAATTCTATTGAACAGAGCTGGTCTAACCATTCCAGGTCAGGTGATAAGGAGCAAGGAGGAAGGGGAGATCATTCTTTTTGGAACGGCAGGAGCCACATTTCTTGTTTCTCTTGATATAAGGTGGGTAGGAGAATGTGGAGTGTGGATAAGAGAAGTGTTATTAAAGCATTTAGATTATAGCCGAGAAAGTATTCAAAAGGAAGCAAGGGAGACTGAGTGGAAGAAAGAAAATCTGAAGATGGTTGGATTATGTGGATTAGAGGGAAGAGAAGACTGACTCTTACTCTCAACTAAATACATGTGAAAGACCTAAATGTGAGAAAGGAAACCATCAAAATCTTAGAAGAGAAAACAGGCAGCAACCTCCTTGACCTTAGCTGCAGCAACTTCTTACTAGACATGTCTTGGAGGCAAGGGAAACAAAAACAAAAATGAACTATTAGGGCCAGATAAAAAGCTTCTGCAAAGTGAAGGGAACAATCAACAAAACTAAAAATCAACCAACAGAATGGGAGAAAGAATATATTTGCAAATGACATATTGGATAAAGGGTTAGTATCCAAAATCTATAAAGAATTTACCAAACTCAGCACCCCCAGCCAAAAACAAAAAGATAATCCAGTGAAGAAATGGGCAGAGGACATGAATAGACACCTTTCCAAAAATGTCCAGATGGCTAACATATACATTAAAAGATGCTCAACATCACTCATCATCAGAGAAATACAAGTCAAAACCACAATGAGTTATCACCTTACATCTGTCAAAATGGCTAAAATGAACAACTCAGGAAACAACAGATGTTGATGAGGATGTAGAGAAAGGGGTAGGTACCCTTTTGCACTGTTGGTGGGAACACAGACTGGTGTAGCCACCCTGGAAAACAGTATGGAAGTTCTTCAAAAAATTAAAAATAGAGCTACCCTACGACCCAGCAATTGAACTACTAGGTATTTGTCAAAAGGATACAAAAATGCTGATTCAAAGGGGCACATGCACCCCAATGTTAATAGCAGCACTATCAACAATAGCCAAATTATGTAACGAGCCCAAATGTCCATTGACTGATGAATATTAGTGATCAAAAAGAATGAAATCTTGCCATTTGCAACAACGTGGATGGAATTAAAGTATATTATGCTAAGTGAAATAAGTCAGTCAGAGAAAGACAAATATCATATGACTTCACTAATATGTGGAGTTTAAGAAACAAAATGGATGAACATAGGGGAAGGGAAGGAAAAATAAGATAAATAACAGAGTAGGAGGAAAACCATAAGAGACTCTCAAATATACAGAATAAATTGAGGGTTGCTAGAGGGGAGGTGGGTGGGGCGATGGGTTAGATGGGTGATGGACATTAAGGAGGGCATTTGTTGGGATGAGCACTGGGTGTTATATGCAAGTGATGAATCACTGGGTTCTACTCCAGAAATCACTACTACACTGTATGTTAACTACCTTGAATTTAATTTAAAAATTAATAAAAATACATATTTATATATAAGCAACCTGTACTGGACATTAAGAACTGCCACTGAGCTTGAAAGAATTTAAGGTTTATCTCTTACATCCCTCTGCCTTTGCTTTAAATATTGATGATCCTCAGGCTTTAGCTCAAGTCTCCTTTCTGCATGTAACTTGAGTAATTTTATCCAACTCTTGTGAATTTAACCACCACTTACATGGTAATGACTCCTAAATTCACATGTCTTCAATCCAGATTGTTCAGCTGTGGCCCCAGGACCATATTTGCAATGACCTGCTGGGGAATTCCCTAGTGTGACTCACAGGTACTTCCTACTCAACAAGACCAAACCAAAACATGTCCATTACTTTTTCTCCTCTCATTGTTCCCAGTTCAATGAAAGGTGCCACGATTCAAGTAACAAATATAAGAACAACAAGAACAGCAATAATCACCAAAGTAATAATAAAAGCAGTTAACATTTAATGAGCCCTTCTTTTATTCTGAGCACTTTATGCACATTATTATATTGACCCTCATAATGATACTGTTGTGAAATCATAGAAAATATATATTTGTCTCTGCCTCCAGTTCCTGACACAGAGCTCAAAGCTTTGTCATTTCCTAAGTGATAAGAACACTATGAGTATCTTTTGTTCTGATGAGGTGACTCTGAATGGACTCCTGGATGAGGGCTGGTTACCAGAAAGATCTACCATAATTAGAAGCTTGAAAATTTCAGCCCCACCCCCATCCCTCAGAGAAGGGAAAGAGACTGAAAATAGAATTAATATTTGGTCATGCCTGTAGGGAAGCCCCCATAAAATCCCAGTAGTATGGGATTTGGAGACCAGGTTGGTGAACACATCTACACAAGGAGGGTAATACACCCCAGCTCCATGGTGACAGAAGGTCCTGCAGTCAGGACCCTCGCAGACCTTGCCTGATGTATCTCTTCAGCTGGCTGTTCATTTGTATCCATTATCAGATCCTTAAGTAAACTGGTAAACATAAGCTAGTGTTTCCCAGAATTCTGTGAGTGACCCTAGCAAATTAGTTGAACCTGAGGAGGGGGTAATAGGAACCTTCAATTTGTAGCCAAGTCTGACAAAACTTGTGGGTAAGCTGGCGACCTACTACCTGCAACTGGCATCTGAAGTAGGATGAGTACAGTCTTGTAAGACTGAGCCCTTAACTTATGGAATCTAATGCTACCTCCAAGTAGATACTACCAAAATTGAGTTAAGTTATAGGATATCCAGCTGCCGTCAGAGAGACTTGCTTGGTGTGGGAAAAGACACACACAGTTGGTGACCAGAAGTGTTAAAATTGAAGTGGTCTGTGAAGTAATAATGTGAGTAATAAGGGAGACAAACTGTTTTTTTCTACATAAGTGGAAAATAGGGCAAGTTTTTTTCTTAAACAACGATGACGTGAGTGTTATTATTACTACTACTACTGTTTTATAGATAAGGTAAAGAAAACACAAATAGGGCAGGTAATTTTTTTAAGATCATACAAATAAAAAGTGCCAGGGCTATGACTTGAATAGAGGTCTATTTGCAGACTTTGCGCTTACTTGCTCATATTCATTGTACCACACTCTTTACAGCATTGGCATTATCTGACAGTCTGTTAGAAATGTGGAATTTCAGATTCTGCCCAAAATTATTGAACCAGAATCTGCCTTTTATCAAGATCTTCACGTAGTTTGTATGCATCTAGAGCTTGAGAAGCATTATGGTATGGTATCCTTCCTCCAACCCCCTACCAGTTCACAATAGTCAAGTGACTAGGAAATCAGATTGAGACTATTGTTCTTCTTTTCATTCTTCAGAGTATGTCTTAGCTGAGGTCTTCATACCTATTATACCTGTCCTATGCTTAAAAGGCTTCAGTTCCTCTACTTACTCTTTTTAACCATTGTTTGGTCCTGCTGGTCTGTCCAGCCTTATGTTTTGTCACTAAGGCTGAGCAGTGTAGTTCTTCAAACAGTGTGTACTCTTCTGTGCCCCTGTGCATTCATCTGTACTGCAGCCTTTGCCTAAAACATTCTTGCACTCTCAGGGGATGCAACTCAAATGTCTATACAGATCTGCTATATGAGGTTTCTGGTAAACAGGGGAACATATGCTGTGAGTAACTATAGCAACTCTGACTCTGGTCAGAGGAGGTGCTATCAGCAGGGAAGATGGTTGCAGTGAGACAAATGTTTGATTTATCAGAGTCCAAAAGTCTGGATTTTTTTTTTATGTTGGCAATTACTTTACATTTTTAAAAATTACTTTACATTTTTAAGAAATATATGGATTTAGTCTTCCTTCCAGAATGGCAGAATGTTGAGTATAGCATTTCTTCTCAACAAAATAACTAGATGACTGGAGAAACTCATGAAAAAGAATAATTTAAAATTTCTAGAGTACAGATACATGAAAAAACACATAAAAACAATAAAGAAAGCCAACAGAAAGTTGTGTTTTGAAAGATCGACAAAATTAATAAAACTTCAGCTAAACTGACCAAGAAAACAATAAACAAAATCAGGATTGGAAGAGGGACTTCACTATTGACCTTGCAGAAATAAAAGACTATTAAGGAGTACTATAACAATGGTCTCCCAAGAAACTAGACAACTAGAAGAAATGAACAAATTCTTAGAAACACACAAACTACCAAAACTGGCTCAAGGAGAAATAGAAAATCTGAGTAGATCTCTAACAAGAGATTGGATTAGTAACTAAAAAACTACTCAGGTCCATATGCCTTTACTGGTGAATTCTACCAAAGTTTAAACAAGAATTAGCTCCAATCCTTGCTAAAGTCTTCCTAACAATAGAAGAGAAGGGAACACTCCACAACTCGTTATATGAGGTCAATATTACCCTGATACCAAAGCCAGAAGAAAACATCACAAGAGAAGAAAATGGAAGAGCAGCATCCCTTATGAATATAAATGTAAAAATCCTCAGGAACATATTAGCAAACTGAATCTAACAGAATAGAAACAAGATTATATGCAACAGGACAAAGTGGCATTTAAGCCAACAATATAAACTTGGTTCAAACTCTGAAAAATCAATCAATGTGGTACATCATCTTAATAGAATAAAGGACAAAAGGCATACTATCATCTCAATAGATACAGAAAAAAGCATTTTAGATAATCCAACACCATTTATGATTAAAAACATGCAACAAGCAAGGAGTAGATAGGGACTTCCTCAATCTAGTAAAGGGCATCTACAAAAAGCCCATATCATTCCTAATGGTAAAAGAGTGAAAGCTTTCCCCATATGAAGACAAAAAACAAGTATATGTGACCTCAACCTTGTATTCAATATTTTAGCCAAGCAAGAAAAAGAAATAAAGGGCATCCATCTTGGGATGGAAGAAGTAAAATTATTTCTACTCTCAGATAACATGATCTTATATATAGAAAATCCTAAAAATCCATTAAAAAGACCATGGGGGAAGGGAAGAGGGAAAAAAGTTACAAACAGAGAGGGATGGAGGCAAACCATAAGAGATTCTTAAATACAGAGAACAAACTGAGGGTTGATGGGGAGTGGGAGGAAGGGGTGGGTGGGTGATGGGTATTAAGGAGGGCACCTGTTGGGATGAGCACTGGGTGTTGTATGGAAACCAATTTGACAATAAATTTCATATTAAAAAAATCAATTGGCCATAAATAACTCTTATAACTCAATATAAAAAAATCAAAGGGCTTAGACATTGCTCCAAAAAGATATACACATGGCTAACAAGTATATGAAAAGATGCTGAACATCATTAGTTATTAGGGAAATGGAAATCAAAATTACAATTAGATAATACTTCACACCCACAAGGATGGCTATCATCAAAACAACAGATAATAACAAGTGTTGTCCAGGATGTAGAGAAATTAGGACCTCCTTCATTACTGGTGGTAATGTAAAATGGTACAGTCACTTTGGAAAACACTACTGTGGTTCATCAAATTGTTAAACAGAGTTGTTCTATGACTTAGAAATTGCACTCTTAGATGTATATATAAGTGAAATGAAAACATATGCCAACACAAAACTTGTTCAAGAATGTTCACAGTGGCATTAATAACTGTCCCCAAAATGGAACACATTTTAAATGTCCAACAACTGATAAATGGATAAACATGTGGCATACCCATACAATGCAATATTACTTGAAAATAAAAAGGAATGAAGTTTTGATACATTAGAACATGGATTAACCTTGAAAACATTATGCTAACTGAAAGAAGCTAGTCATACAAAATACATATTGTATGTTTCAATTTATATGGAAAGGCCAGAATGGACAATCCTTTAGACATAGAAAGGAGATTAGTGGTTTCCTTTGGAGAAAGGAAGTGGGGGTGGAATGGGTTGGGGAGAAATGGCAAGTGACTGGTAATGTGTATGGAGTTTCTTTTTAGTGTGATGAGAATATTCTAAAATTTGGCAGTAGTAATGGTTGCTCAACTCTGTCTTATAAAAAAACAATTTTACACTTTAAAATAGGTGAGTTTTATCATATACAAAGTAGATATCAATAAAGATGTTAAAAATAAAGAGTAAGCTAGTATCTAGCATATGGCAAGCATTTAATAATTGTAAAGTATTATATTAAAAATGTGTGAAGCATAATTCTTTGAAAAGTTTCCTACCACTTTATAGCAGTGGAGTAGAGGTTTGTGTCAATAAAGACTGATGGTCTGAGAACATGGGGAAAAGGTGGTGGCAATGACAGAAGGCCTCTGGCAAGGAAGGTAATTTGGAGATGGGGGAGGAATAGGGATTCCTTTTGGGGAACGTTGGATGTTCAAGTGGATATACATCTTTTGAAGATTAATAGAAAAAACATGGATTTTATCCATATAACAGGAAAATTATGTATAAACAAATATAAAATGTTGCTACTGTGATAATCACCTGAGAGCTGCCCCTCCTAATAAGTTTGGGGATTGGTGAGCTGATTGATATATTAAAACATCATATGTAGTGAAGGGGTAAATTGGATGTTAATGTTTAAGTAATTTTTAAAAAGTAATGTGGTTTTTGGGGCGCCTGGGTGGCGCAGTCGGTTAAGCGTCCGACTTCACCCAGGTCACGATCTCGCGGTCCGTGAGTTCGAGCCCCGCGTCGGGCTCTGGGCTGATGGCTCGGAGCCTGGAGCCTGTTTCCGATTCTGTGTCTCCCTCTCTCTCTGCCCCTCCCCCGTTCATGCTCTGTCTCTCTCTGTCCCCAAAATAAATAAACGTTGGAAAATGTAGGTTTGATCTGGAATAGGGTCCAGAAATCTGCATTTCTCCTATTAAAAAAAAAAAAAAAAAAGTAATGTGGTTTTTTAAAATGGTTTCTTACAGGTGTCTTCAGAAGGCATATCCTACACAACTCCCATCCCTCGGTGTCATTCTCATATTCATGAATGAAGCTCTGTCCATTATAGAATGGGCTATTACTAGTATCATTAACCACACCCCCTCTCAATTGTTAAAGGAGATCATCTTGGTGGACGATTTTAGCTCAAACAGTAAGCAACTTGATCAAGGAATAATAGTTTATTGACCATGATAGGTTGGAAAGTGTTCTAGGTTAGAGTTTGGGACACTTCGGGCTCCTCATATAGGGAAGAGGAAAGGATCACTTGTTGAGGGCCTATGTTCTGGAAGCATTAATCTTCCAAAGTCAAGGCAGAGGATCATCTTCTTGATTACACAGATGAGGAAATTAAGACACAGAGAGATAGACCACATAGTGTGCCCAAATTGCATAGTTAGTGGTGGAGCTGAGTCAGGCCCAGGAGTGAATGACTCCAAAGACTTCCCATGCATGCACCATGATGGGGACCTGAGGGAGTGAGGTGGGATCCACAGTTAGACCTTATATCCCAAGAAGGGATTCAGAACTGTTCCCTGTGAGGAAAAGCAATCTTCCCAGGTAATTAAACCCAGAGAAAAGGGAGCTTTGGATGTTGAGACTCTTCACAGTGGCCATGTCTCTTGCTCACAGCATGCTCCCTCCCCATTCCTATCTAGTTCATCCAGCAAGGACACATGGAAAAGTGGGAGATAGTGGACCTGAGCCTCACTTGCTGGGATTTCAGAATCCCACTTCCTCCCTTATAAGCTCTATGTCCATAGATATCTCAACTTCTCCGTGCTCCAATTTACTCATCTGCAAAACATGAATGTCGGTAATAATAACTATCTCATAAACTGTAATGAGAGTTACATGAGAGTTAATGAGATAATCATGGCAGCTAACATTGTTCCAATCACCTCATGTATGTTAACTCTTTTAATCATTACAATAACCTATGAGGAAGAACCACTTTTTGCCCAATTTACAGATGCAAAAAACTAAGGCATAGTCTGGTTAAGGAACCTGCTCAACATAATAGAGCTGGTAGGTTACAGAATTGAGATTTGATCATAAATTTCAGAGTCCAGAGCCCTAGCTCTAGCCACTATGTTCACTGTTATAGTACATAGATTATGAATAGCATTTAGCACATAGTAACCTCTCAGCTCTTAGTTTTTAAAATTTTGGGTGCCAAATAAAAGAAACTAGAACGAAGTCACAAAACCAGAGAATTGGGCTAGCAATAAGGAAGAAATTTCTAGAGATTAAGTGGTTGCCCATTGGAGGCAGAATATATTCCTTCTCAGGGGGATCTTTAAGTACCAGAGAGGTATTTACTGCAGTTCAAGTTAGGGGCAATTTGACCCAAGAAGAAGAGACAAATGACCTCCAAGCCTTCTTTGTTGGATTTTCAGACACTTAAAATACTCCTTTTTATGCTTTAAATAGCTTCCTTTCTTGTCATTTCAATATCTGCACACACACAAAAAAGAAGGTACAATTCCTAAGCAAAATTCCGCTGAAAACCAAAGAAACGAAGATGGCTGACTTCATTCCTTTCTGGGCATGGAGACTGATTCCAAGTTCCACACGTGGTCTTTAAGCAAGAAACAAGCTTGCTTAGAAACTAAGCTTGATTAGAAAGACCTCTGTCCTAGACATCTGAAGACACCCTGGCTCCTCTCCCTGGCTCTGTGAGATGACCTGAGGCAAGTTGTCCTACCTCTCTGAGACTCAACTTTTCCATGAGGCAAATACAAGGGCTGAGATGGAAGACCATTGAAGATATCTTTTTCTGTGGGAAAAAAAAAATCAATGGTTCTTCAATCCCACATTCCATGAAGAGTAGATAAGAGTTAATTCAAGATTTCTTCCTGTGGAACAATTAATTCAAAAGATACAAGATTACAAATGTAGGGTAGACACATAAAGAGAAGTCAAGCAAAACTCTAGATTGTTCTGAACTGTGCCCCTATCATATAACACATTTCTCTCACTTGAGTCAGTAACCCATTATGTTTTCCATAGCCATAATGTTTGGGCACAGAAGAGGGGACTGTTCATCATTCTTTGGCTGATGTCTCTGGGATAGGAATTAGCTTCTCTCTCATTAACTGTGAAAACATCAGCTAGATTGGTCTTACATCGAAGGGAACTCAAAAATCTATGTTGTGTTAAGTTTAGGAAAATAAATGGAAGACCATGATGCATGCCACAAGAGAAACTTACTATTCATTTGACTTTGGGGGGCAAGTCACTCAACTACTTCATGTCTCCATTTTTTCATCTGTAACATGGGGGAAATAAGTAGTTTACCTGATAGGACCAGTCTGGGGATTAAATCATGAAAAGTCCTTAACAAAGGACTTGCTCCCAATAAATGTTAGCTAGTGTTATTACTCCTTGTTTACCTCAGTATCATTTGTAGTACTGTTGAAATGCCATCACCTGGTGTTAGAGGTATTCCCCTTTCCTTTTTTCCCTAGATATGAAGCTTCATTTGCATTAGGTCAAGTGTTTCAAGTGTCAACAGGGCTAATCCAACTTTTCAGAAATTATATTAATATAAGTGGGATTCTGTATTTCCTCTCAAATTTTAGGCAAATTTTATAACTCTCAGCTATTTGTTGAATTTGTACCCAAAACAAGACACTATGCAGGGAAGAGAATGTCAGTGATTTCAAGAAGTTCTCATATTAATTGATGAGGCAAAACATACCCATAAAAAGACATCCCAATATCTGAAGAATGGTGTGTTAAATTGAGTGAGCTGTCGGTGAGTGTAAGAAAGCCCAGAGAAAAGCCTGGGATTATCTAGGGAGGCTTCCTGGAGGAGAAGGACCTGGGCTGCAATTGGGAAATTTTGGGGGAAAATTTTTGTGCCACAGTCATTCCAGATCTTGGCCACTCCAGCACTCACAAATCTACTCTTCTTGTGAGGGAGAAACCAGCAAGAATCTTGTTTCTTGGCCCTGGGAAGAGAGGAATGGAGGGAAATCATGATAAACCCAACCAAATTCATACATAGCTCTTGAGGTAGCATGGCATCATGGTTAGACACAACAAGGGCTCACATCCAGGTGTGCCACTTATTAGATGTGTAACTTAGGTTTCTTAGTCTCTCTGTGCCTCAGTTTTTTCATCTATAAAGTGAGGATACTGAAGTACCTACCTCGTAGGATAATTTGAAAATTAAATAAATTAATGTTATCAATGGATACTCAGACTCATTTAGATATTTTAACACTGCTTGGTGATTTGCATGCAAGTTGTTCTCATACATATGAAGAAATCAGCTGGTAGGCTGAGTCAAAGAACAAATTTATAGTCAGGCTTTATAAAAGAGAAAGGAGAGAGAGGAAAAAAGTAAACAATCTAGGAATAGTGAATCCTGTTTGCATAATTTGGGGGATAAATTCATTATCTGAAGGCTGAAAAAGCCATTAGTCTGGGCATTCTATCCAAAATTGGCCCTTGAGTAGGGCAAGTTGAAATATGTAAAGCAAGACAAAATAATTTCAGTTGTTTATGGATTCTTCAGAATATCTTGAGAATTTAGCTGTGGGGAAGACATTCCAGGCTGTCTCCACAATGTCTGTTCATCAGCACTTCTGCCTTATTCAGGTTAGGTCTGTCTACTCATTCGTAAGAATTTCTCAATATACATAAAGCATGAATAACAATCCTTATTACTTAGTAAGCAGTATGATTATTCTAATGTAGTTTAACTTCAAGTGGGATTAGGAATGGAGCATTAGGCCTGAGGATGGAAAGGAGAGGAGAGGTAGGTGCAGGGGAAACACTACTTATTTTCTCAGTCAAGATGGTAGAATTGTTCATCCTAAATTGGAGGTAGTTCAACCACTACTATATAATAGAATGAAATTTCTACACCACATTGATTAAGGCACTCAGGATTTCTATAGGTATGCATTCGGTTGGCAGGAGAACTAAAGGCATACTTGGATAAGAAGATTAAATTTTTGAGGAGGGCACCTTTTGGGATGAGCACTGGGTGTTGTATGGAAACCAATTTGACAATAAATTTCATATATAAATAAAAAAAAAAAAGAAGATTAAATTTTATTTTTATTTTTTTAATTTTTTTAAACATTTATTTATTATTGAGAGACAGAGAGAGACAGACCGTGAGCAGGGGAGGGGCAGAGAGAGAGGGAGACACAGAATCAGAAGCAGGTTCCAGGCTCTGAGTTGTCTGCACAGAGCCCAACCTGGGGCTCGAACTCATGAACCGTGAGATCATGACCTGAGCCGAAGTCGGACGCTTAACCGACTGAGCTACCCAGGTGCCCCAAGAAGATTAAAGTTCGTAACCAGAAGTATCCAGGACTACTGAAAATAATTTGGCATACGAACAAAAAGGGTCTTGCTCAAGCACATAACACTGGCAGGAAAGTGGCTATAGCCGATGTGATTGTCATCTTGGATGCTCATGTTGAAGTGAACGTTGATGGTGTAAGACTCCAGGAGTTTTCTTCTGGGAAAAGGCAGAAAGGAGATACAGTACCTGTACTACATACAAGACAGCATATTGTGGAAATAGGGAAAGACAGTACCAGACTTTGAACAAAGAAAATATCCAAAGGTAGGGCACTTTTACTCAGGGATTTTTGTTGGCTAAGAAAAATAGTTTAGTGATAGAGAAAAAAAAATGGGCTTGGAGTATTGACAACTGGATTCTGACCTTGACTTTGCTAAATAACTTTGTGACTTTGAATCAGTCACATTACCCAACTAAACATTTATGTTCTTAACCATAAAATGAAGAAATGATGTTTTGATAATTCCTAAGGTTTTTCCCAGCCCTGAAATTACATGATACAAAGAAAGTTATGTTCTTTGGAGAATCAGATAGTAAAGAGACATCATTTTGGAAAAAAAAGGAGACCCAAAGAGAATACCAATGGTTCTGTTCACAATGACTTGAGAGTGGTATTTAGGTACTAATTCCAAATCTGCTTTTTTTTTTTTTAATTTTGAGAGAGAGACAGAGAGAGAGACAGAGAGAGAAAGAGAGCATGCACACACACATTCAAGTGTGGGAAGGGTAGAGGGAGAGAGAGAGAATCCCAAGCAGGCTCCATGCTGAGTGTGGAGCCCAATGAAGGGCTTGATCCCACGACTGTGGGATCATAACTTGAGCCAAAATCGAGAATAGGATGCTCAACTGAGCCACCAGGTGCCCCCCACCCCCAAATGTGCTCTTGACCCGAGTCAGCTGCTAGCAGCCTCAGCTATCCTGAAAACTATAGAGACTCTGCACTCTGGAGAGTCCTACTCACTGCACAGCACAACCCAAATGAAAAAGATGCTCAGTAGCAGGGCAAGGTGCTTGGAGAAGTTTTGTTTGCTTCTCTCTGCTCCTTACTTTCATATCCAGCCTGGGTTTGTTGCACACTCTTCTTTCAGGGCAGAGCCCATTTTGGCTTGGATTCAGGAAGACCACACAATGATTGTGTCTCCTGTTTTTGACAACATTCATTTTGACACCTTACAATTGGAGAAGTATGCACTGGCAGTTGATGGGTTCATTTGGGAACTATGGTGCTGCTACGATCCTCTGCCAAAGGACTGGATTGATCTGCATAACGTCACTGCTCCAGTGAAGTAAGTGTGGGGCTTAGGGAACCTGATTGACACCTGGGAAATCAGGAATAAATGGTGTTTGTTTTGTTTATCTTTGGTGGTACTGATGAGAGTGGGTGGGAGAAGTGGAGGAGATGGGGTGAGGGACAGAAGATAGGGAAAAAAACACTGATCCTGGATAAGAAATTATAGACCCTTTAGACTATTTAAGGGCTTTCAAACAAAGTTAAGCACAGCATGTAATATTTTAAAAACCATTTGAAGCATTTATCAGGCTATGAAGTAAGGATAGGAAGATGAAAAAAATGGAATTTCTTTTTTTATAATTATTTATTTATTTTGAGAAAGAGAGAGTGAGGTAGCAGAAGGGAGGAAGGGAGGGAGGGAGGGAGGGAGAGAGAGAGAGAGAGAGAGAGAGAGAGAGAATTCCAAGTAGGGCTCCACACTGTAAGCACGGAGCCTGACATGGGGCTCAAACTCACAAACCATGAGATCATGACCTGAGCTGAAACCAAGAATCTGACACTTAACTGACTGAGCCACCAGGATTCCCCCAAAAGATGTATTGTCAATATAATTGACAAGGCTATGGTAGCATGGGGACAAGGGAAGGCTACATGCACAAAGTTCAGTCTGAGGGTTTAAGAAAAGCCTTCAAGATAGGTAGAGGCTTGAGTAGAGTTTTGAAAGCCAAATTGGCTTCCTACCCCCTCACCCACCTTCATCCTGACCATTCCTCCTTGAGAGGTTAATAACTCTCTTGTTGTGTGTTCTACAGGAGTCCCTCCATCATGGGCATCCTGGCTGCCAACAGGATCTTCTTGGGAGTGATTGGGTCTCTGGATGGTGGAATGCTGGTCTATGGAGGAGAAAATGTGGAACTTAGCTTGAGGGTGGATATATTTCCTTCTTATTATGAGACAAAAAAGAAGGGGAAATAATTGGAGGGTTGGTAGGATCTCTGGAATTCTGGAACAAGGTTGAATGTCATTGGCTCAAGAAATAGACATATTCTCATGTTTCTGGATCCCTAGGGATAGGCAGTAAAACTTCTGGAGTAGAGCTTTCTGGTATAGGTCTATATAATCTGGGAAATATGGATGGAAAGGGGCAGAATTGAGGCTCAGCAGACTCCAAGCAGTTTCTAAGCATCTCTTAGGATGCTTTAAGCCAACTTTAAGTCAGGCAGCTATCTACAAGATTAGCTAAAGGGAATTTGAAATGGGCAGAAGGATCGGGTGCTACAGATGTGTGGGCAACCAACATGCTCCTGTATGGACAGATGGAGCAGCTGACATCATGACATAAGTTCATTCTGAGATGTAGTCTTGTCCAGGACAAATAGCCAGTGATGGGTTGTACAGCATGAAATTCTCAAACCAGTTCTACTTCTGATTAACTTCCTGTGTGTCTGGAACAGCACTGGCTTCACGGTTCAGTAATGATGCCTCTTCCGTTCCCCTGACAGCTTCCCATGATTTCTCAGGTCAAATGAACAACCTGAATTTTTGTGCTGTATAAATTTGGTGTGCAAACTAAGACTACTGGAGAAAATTCAAGTGCAGGTTCATATTACATCAGTGTATTAGTTAGCTCCTGCCACAAAAATGCTGTGTTACAAACTGTCCCAAACTCAGAAACTTAAAACAAAAATAATTTATTCTCACAGATACCCAGGTCCAGCTGGGCTTGCGTGGGTGGCTCTGTTTCACACATGTTTATTCTGAGGCTCAGGCCAATGGGAGAGCAGCTACCTTGGTAAAGTTCTTCTTATGCAACAGAGGGCAAGTGGAAACGTGTGATGTCTCTTAAGGCCTGGGTTTGGAACTAGCACATTATTTTTGTGCTCTATTCCATTTGTTAAGGTAAGTCACATGGCCAACTCCAACTTCCATGGTGTCTGTTTACAGTGAAGTCTGTCTACAATGAAGCCATGAAGAGAAGTATGAAGAATTGGGGTCAATAAATTCAACTTATCAGTTTGGAACAGATTTCATGCATAAAACATCCCCCCCCACCAGAGTATTCCTTTTGCCTCTCCTGTATAATATACAGACCTTTATTAAAAGACCTTGCCCCTTGGGTTTCTGATGGTTCTCACATCTTTCTTTAATCTTCCAGACTAAGGTTTAACTCTTACAAAAGGCAGTATAAGTTAGTGAAAATTTCATGGGTATTGGAGACATACAGACTTAAGTCCAAATCCTACTCTGCCACTTGAAAGTTTGTGTTATCTTGGGCAGTATACATGCTCTCTATGTCATACCTACTACATTAAGCACCTAGCATGGTGGGTGACATGTGGCTTATGCTCATAAATGGTTAATGATAAAAATAATAATAATAAGACTGTCAGGATGGCATTGTAAAAAATGCTGTACTTGATTCTAATCCTGACTCTGCTAACTCACTGTGGACCAAGCTTCTATAAAATGGTGCTTTTTTTTTTTTTTTTTTTTTTTTTAAGCATATGGTATTTTCTAAAGCTTGCTCAGATCTAATATTTTCAGTTTCTTTTCCCTGGAACTGATGACCTTAGAACTACATGTTATACCCAATTAAGTACTAGCCAGGCCCCAATATTTATGTGTTAACAAATATACTTTGAGTCTCTATCTGGGTTATACCTTAAGCCAACAGTCATTGTTTGGCAGAGAAAACTACTTTTTGTGTGATTATCTTGACAAATTTTTCCATTTATGCAAGGGGAGAAGCATCCTTCCTTCATCTACCTTGTAAGGATAATGGCACAGTTAAAATGTAATAAATAATTTTAAATGATTTGGAAAGATATTAATTAGAATTCTTGTTTGGCTTCTGTGCGAGAGGCTAAAATAACAGGTTTAAACAACATAGAAATTGATTCCTTTTTCCAATAACAGTTTGAACAAAGCAGTTCAGGATTGAGATGGCAGCTGCAGGGTGATGGGGACCAAGACTCTTCTATCTTGTGGTTCTGTCACTCAGCACCACACCTGTATTCTAGTCAATAGGAATACAAAAGGGGAAAGGCAGAGCATGCTTTCTTTTTAAGGGCACTACCCAAAAGTTGTATATGTCATTTCCCCTCAAATCCCATGACTGTTGGTTATATGGTCACTGGTGAGCAAAAGAGTCTGTGAAATGTAGATTTCAGCTAGTTGCTTATGTGTGCAGTTATTCTTTCTGTAACTATAGATGTAAAGGGAATAGATATTTGGAGTACAATTAGTCTCCAGCATAAAAATATAAATGTCGAAACAATTATTTTATGTATGGTACTTAGCAAAGTCCTAAGATGACCCTAGTTACATTATAGTTGAGGTTTTCCTACCTACTATAGCTTTCCATGAATTTATCTGGAACCCCAATTACCTAAGTTAGGACCCTAAGCCCTTCTTACCATTTCTGAGTTCCTCATTTTTCTCTACTCTCTCCTTTTGCTGCCTTTCTGTTTTCATTCCCCCACCTTGTATTGAACTCTGCCATTTTAGTTTCCACAAGAAATCCTCTTTCTTTTAACATTTTGTGATTTTTTGATAGACTTTGCGGGAAATGTACAGAGGGTCAGGGAAGAGCCATCCTTTTCCTTTTATTGGATAAAACAGTTCTACCCATATCCAGTTTCCTTAGTTTGTGAGTGTGGCTATTTGACTTTTAAAACCTGTCAGCACTTGTTAAGATCTGTCTTTTTCCAATGACAGATCTTAGGGTACATCAGAGCTGCATGGAATGTTTTATTGACATCTAGAAGCATGGCAGTGATGGTGCACATGGACACATATAAATGGAGACAGGCTGTTTGGGCTGATGCACAAGAAAGAAAGACCAGAATTTATTAAGCACCTTATGTATTTCTGGCCTCTTGCCAAAGCTTAACATGCTTACTCCCTGGGTTCAGAATCCACCTCTGTCATTTACTGGCTGATAAATGTGGGCAACTTACTTAAATTGTGATAATAATAATACCTACATGGTGAGGAAAATTCATGAAAAATATTAAGGTAATATGTGCCACAAAGCAAGTTATTGTTACTATAAGCAGAAGCTTCCTGTCTCTGTGTGTGGTAGACACACACACACACACACACACACACACACACACAGATAGATTTAGGGAATGAAAATGGAGATGCATTTGGCAAGTGGGAACAAGTTGAAAGAGTGAGATTTGACAACTGTTGGTCAGAGATAATGGTTAACATTATTTCATAAATGGCAATCGTGACTTCCATCTTTTCACTTGAATTTAAGGTTTCTTGTGCCAAAAGTTTTTTCTCCCCTAAATTCCTGTGGATTGGAAACTACCATCAACTAAAAAAATTGAAGTAAATTTGTATTTGAAATTTTAGATGTTTGGCTTCAGAATATAAAATCTGAAAACAAATCAGATGTAACCTTCATATGATTCTGGAAACTAATGAAAAGAAATGGAAGAGGATATTGGAAGAAAAGAACTGTTTGAAGTTAAAAATCATAGCCATTTATGGATCTTTGTTATGCTGCTTAGTCCTACTGGCAGCTTTGTGCCATTTTGTAGATGAGCCACCTGAGGCTCAGCGAAGGGAAGTGTTTTTGCCCCTAGTTGTCAGCTGTGCAGTGATAGAGTCAGGATTTGAACACAGGTTAGTCTGACTTCAAAGCCTGATTTTTTGTCACTGTGCTATTCTCGGTTTTGGGGGGTGAGGGAGGAGAATCTGTGAGTTCAAAAGCAGAAGAAAAGATGAAAAAAAATTGAAAGTCAGGCAAGAGGATTGACCTTTCAGGTGGTCCTGAACCAGGGGGACCGAAGTTGCTCACTCTCATCTCAGAAGTCCCCTTGGGCATGAATGCAGTAAGTTTCTAACTACTGCCAGATAGGCTAATTAACCCCCTGAAACTGTACCTTTCTTGAGAAACCATGAAGAGAAGACAATGGAGCCATTATATCAATCTAATATCATTAGATAGTTATATCATCTATCTAGATGAAGACTATTTTTAAACCAAATATTAGATTGTGTGGCCTGGCAAGTATGTTTGTACCCATCTGGAATATGGATTTTTATAATTACATGGTAAGTCATGGTATCTCTTCTTCAAGAATGACTTGTATTAGTTATCTATTGCTGGGTAATAATATTATCACAAACTTGGTGATATAAAGCAAGGTGCACTTACCGTCTCACAGTTTCTGTGGACTAGGAGTCCATGCATGGCTTAGCAGGATCCTCTGTAAAGCTATGGTCAAGGTGTTGGCTCAGTTCTCATCTCTCATCTAGGATCAACTGTGTAAAGATCTACCAAACTCATGTGATTGTTGGCAGAACTCAGTTCCTTGAAGTCCTCCAGGCTGAGAAATTATTACATTTTTTTGCTGACCAATAGTTGGAAGCCTCCCTTAGTTTTTTGCCCTGTGGCCTTCTCCATTATGGTGGCTCACAATATGGCGGCTTCTTTCTTCAAAGCCAGAAAGACATCATGTCTCCTATCAAGATGGACACTGCAATCTTATATAGCATAATCACACACAGCACTCATGTACATACTGTCACCTTTGTCATACTCTGTTGGATACAAGGACATCAGAAGCCCACACTCAAAGAGAGGGAATTAGGGAACACTAGGAGACAGGGATCATGGGAGCTTCTGAGAGTCTGTCCAGCACAAAGTTAAGTCCAGTGAGATTGGTTCAGGGTGTGGTGCCTCTCAGGACTTTGATACTTTCTTGGGGATAAAGGAGCAGAGGCAGCCACTCCTTTTGTCTTTTCAGGAAGATTTCCTGAAGGAGGTAGGAGTTTTGGAGCTGTCTGAACAACAGGAGAAAAGCATTTTGGTAGACTTCTAACATAGGTTGTTTTATGTTGGTTGGTTGAGAGGTAACATAGAGATGGCAGTGGCAGGACTGAATTTACATTAAAAAAAATGGTTCCAGAACGTGTCTCTGTGAGTCTACAAACTATGCCACTTATTGGCCATGGGTTCAGCCTGCCCAGGTAACTTTTCTTTTCTTCTCTTACAGGTGTGGCAGTGTGGAGGGAGAATCGAGATCTTGTCCTGTTCCAGGTCCTCACCTAGAGACACCACAAGCCCTATGCCTTGGATCTGAGTCTTGCCTTGAAGCACAATGCTCTGCGAGTGGCTGAAATCTGGATGGATGAGTACAAATACGTGGTCTACGTGGCTTGGAACATACTTCTCCAGGTTTGTCATGGAATTGAACAGAAGCAAGGAAGAACAAAGAAGGAGAAGGTGGTGGTAATGGTAGGAGATGGGTGGGATAGAGTGAAAGTGCCTTCCCATCCTAAAAAATTAAAGTCCCAATAGTGTGATGATAATGACACTTAACATTAATGTAGTAATACTATGCTCCAGAAAGTCATTAATCATTGCAACATATCTATGGGATAGGTTTTGTTTTTATGACTCCCACATTTACAATGGAGAACCAAAGCACAGAGAGCTGAAAGGAACTTGTTTAAGGTAATAAAGTAGTAAGCAGCAGAGATGTGATTCAAACCAAGGAATCTCCTAGATTCCGTGTTCTTCGTGCATCATCTGTACTAGGAGATTCCTTGTGGGGCAGGGCTTGACATCAAGAATTCCCTGGTCATTGCAGGTGGGATGTGGGATGGTGGGAGTAGGGACAGCAACCCTGCTGGGTGCACCCAAATCAGGATGGCCTTCTTGGCTAAGGTTAGCCATAAGAGGCTGGCATGGTATGCTGTCTTCTAACCTGGATCTCCGGCTCTGGGCTCAAGCATTCTTCCCCTTTGATTCCCCATAGATGTCACTTGTAGAAAATCTCCTTTAACCTTTACATCTCATTGCCAGAATGTTCCTTTCAAAAGCCTTTTCTGACTCTCATGAGGAATATTTTGTGCCTTACTGGTGTAAGCATTATCTCAAATAGGAACAGTTTGCATTAGTTTGCTTATGATGAGAAATAAACCTGAGTGACCCCACTGCACAGACCTTGCAAGTGCCTTTTAAACCAGCAGAGATTACAAGGGTTCAAGCTCTTCCCACTTTCCCTGGAAAACTATAATTATCAAGGTTACCTTATACGCTATCAGGAAAATATTCCATTCCCTCATGCGTCATCCATACCCTTTGGTGGAGTCAAGGATGTTACAAGGCACAGAAACACACCATGTTTTATTTATAGAACACTGGAATCGATTTTGGAGACATTTCTTCCAGAATGGCACTCCGGAAGAAACTGAAATGTAAAACTTTTGACTGGTATCTGAAAAATGTTTATCCAAACCTGAAGCCAATTCACAACATTGTGGGCTATGGAAGAGTATGTACTATGAAATTGCATTTCAAATGCTAAATATTTGACTGTAAGAGACAATAAGACCTGAACTGCATGACTGCCCAGAAAAGGGTTTCCAAAATCCATCCTACCCAGGATGGATTTCTACCCCTAATTTCTTTCTTGGCATTTTGCCCTTGAGCTCTCTCAGTTTCTTTTCATCTCTTGCTCCCCAGATCCCATCTTTTTTCCCTGTCTTTGTCTCTGGTTTCTTATTTCGAAAACTGCAACCCTAGATCTGCCCCTTTCAGTTTCTCAGCCAACCAGAATGTCTGGCCTGGCTCCCTTTCTCTATATGTGCTCTGACAGTCTGAAGGGTGGGTGTTCTCAGGAAGGGGCATCACAGTAGTGCCTCATTCTAGCATTTGTCTAGTGCATAGAAAATGGCTCCCAAGATCACAACCTCCTGTTCCTTTTTGGCTGGTAATTTCTGGCACCCTTGGAGTAGTGGGGAAAATACAGGGCCAGGGGAGGCTTGAGGGCCCTCCTTGTCTGCCTCTTTCCAATGGTGTTTTTGTGTGTTTTGCCCTTTCAGATGAAAAACACATTGGATGAAAATATCTGCCTAGATCAGGGACTTGTTTCAGCCAACACCTCCATCATGTATTACTGTCATGAATACAGTACACAGGTATTTTCCACAATTTCCCCTGCCCCGGCAGGGTGAGTCTGTTGTAGCTCAGCCCCTGGCAACCTTTGCCAGAATTGGACTTGGTGTTAGATGATGGAAAGGCAGGATCTGAGTATCCTGGGTGATGGGTAAGGGTGAAATCCAAGCCTGTTCTTATAACTAAGCACTTCCAAGTCCATTCAAAAGGTCATAGCTAGACAGTTCCACTTCAGGTGTAGGGAGGATAGGTACAAAGCCTCTGCTCTGTCACATTCATTCTCAATGGCACTATTTTCATTGACAGTAACCTCCAGTCCCTTCCTATTCCTGTCTCCTCACTGCCTCCACCATCCTCCCACTGCTCTCAGGATGCCCTGGGAGGTAGGCAGGTGATGTTACCTGTGACTTCTTCTGTAGAGAAGGAAATGGGCTAGAGAAGAGAGAGGCTAAATGGAAGTTACTCCATAGAATAGAAGAGATCTGACACCAAATGGAAGTTGCCTCCAGGGGAATTTTCCTCCTAAGAATATTCACATCTCTCTTGTTACTTGCATGTTGCCCTCGCAAGAAACTTTTGGTGGTATGCAGGATAGATAACATTTCCGCTTGACAAATGAAAACACTGAGACACAAAAACAACCCATTTGTCCAAGCTCACTTAGCAAGACAGTATTAGATTAAGAATTGGAAAGGGTTCTTGACAAGCCCAGTCCACAGCTGGGGTTTATGATGACAGCTTCTGAAGTTCAGGGGTTTGTGTGTATGTGTGTGAAAGATACTCTCCCTTATCCATGCAAGTCATGATTATGTTGGAGCCCTTGTATGGAAGCAGGAAGGCTAGTGCCCTCTTCTCATGCCTGTTTTTCTTCCTAGAATCAATTGGGGGTTGGGGAGAAGGAGGCAGAAGTGACTCCTTTTTACCTAGGAAACTTCAGTGCTCCCCCATGGTGACTGAGTGTCTTCACTCAAGAGCAGTCTTCATGCCCTCTATAAAGTCAAGGCTCTCCCCACTGACTATATCCATGGCAGCTTTCTGTGCTCTCTTTTAGAATGTCTACTATCACCTAACTGGGGAGTTCTATGTGGGACCACTGATTGAAGAGGTAGATCCTGATGATCACTGCCTGACAGACCCTGACAATGGGGAGAAGCCCACTTTAAAGCCATGTTCCAAAGTAGCCCAAAACAGACTGCACATATATTGGGATTTTAAGTTGGCGAGTCACATTTTTTTTAAGGATATGCATCTTGAAATCTAGTCTGAGAAGTTCATATTTGATTTGATAGTGTTTTGGAAAGATTGACTTTGCGGAAGTCTATGGGGAAAAGACTGGAAATGGAGCTGGGCATGGAATGCTGAGTCTGTTGGCAAAGGTGGGTGGGTAAAGGAAGCAATATTGGAATCTGTCATAGCTTAAGAGTTAAGAGCTTGGGTTCAGTCCTAGTTCAGTCACCATTAGCAAGTTTCTTGCCCTCTCTGAGACTTGGTTTCCTCATTTATAACATGGAGATCACAATATCTACTTTAGGAACCTATTGGGAAGATTAATTGAGATTGTGTAAAGAATTTAGCATGGTGCCTGCACATAGAAAGTATTCAATAAATATTAGCCGTTATGATTAGTTTTATTATTAATGATAATCAGACAATCCGGAGCACTGGGCTGAAATCTGATAGGGACTAGTGTAAAAGCCCTGATTTAACTTCAATATCAATTGACCAAGAACAGGGTAGAGAGAATCTGGCAGAATTCACAAGACAATGACATAGAGATTTGACTGACTACAACCTACATAAGAATTTACTGTGTGATGGGGCTGCATTAAGCTACTTTGGCAGAGATGTGATGTCCTGATGAAGAGAGTCAATGTTCTGTCTGTGATGGTATCTTTGAGCATTTTGATACTGTATTATCTTCAGGGACTACATTTTAACAGATATGGATCAATCTAACTAATTTATTCCTAACTTAAAGCTAATAACTCCTTTGAGAATTCTTGAGAATCTTCTTTCCAGAAAAACATATATATGCACATATGTGCACAATTTTGCTTACAATTTCAGAAGATTTTTGGATCCTATATTAAGTCTTTTTGAATTAGGCAATATCAGTGAGAAGGAGGAGGAGGGTAAGTCATCTTCCTGCTCTATACTTCCTGCCCTAAATGGAACTACATGTAATTCTAGGAAAGGCTATGCTCCCTCTCATCTCCTAGATGTTTGTTTACCTGTTGTTCCCTCTCCTCCTGCCTCTACACTGGGCCAACTACAGAGTGTTCCTTGGCCTTAGACATTGTTTTCTTTGAGAAGCCATCTGTGACTCCATAGGACAAGGATGAGTGAATCTTCTATGGGCTCTCAGGGTCCCTCTTACATATTTTATCTCAATATCACTTCTAAGTGCCTCCTCACTTGCTTCTTTTCATCACTAGACTGTGAGCTGGAGGGGATAGCCTGGGTATTGTTGTTGTTGTTTTCTCTCTGGCATCTAGCACAGTGCCTGGAACATAGGCACTCAATAAATAATTGTAGAGGAAATGAAAGATTGGCAAATCTGGAGGTACTAGCGTGAAGATGTGAGCCTAGAGAATTAGAGAAGAGTGATTAGACTTGTTCAGTGTCTATAGGAGGGCAGAACTGAGACCAGTGATTATAGATCAATAAGTCAGAGTTCAGCTTAATGTAAGGGCAGAGGAAGGCTTTCTAACAGCTTGACAGTTTAAGCTATCCTACAGAATAATGGGCTACCTAGCAAGCTGGTGAGATTTCTGTCAATGGAAGTCACCAAGCAGAGCATGTTTGACAGGGAGACTGTCAATAGAATGCTAAATGTGAGCTTTTGATGTCCTTAACAGTATCTTTTGTGTGCAGAAAATATTATTACAGGTTTGCTTTGGTTTAAAATTAAATTTATTTAAGTTATAAATTAAACTAGTTTTTCTTCAAGCTTTTATATTCAGCTTAGAAATCTTATTATTTTATTTAGAAACCTAGCAGGTTTTAGCAATCATGTCCCCCTGCCCCCATTTCTAATCTGCATGGCTTTTATTTGTTTTTCTTGCCATATTACATTAGCTAGAATTTCTAGTACAGTAAAACCTTGGTTTGTGAGCGTAATTCATTCCAGAAACATGCTTGTAATCCAAAACACTTGTATATCAAAGTGAATTTCCCCATAAGAAATAATGGAAACTCAGATGATTCATTCCAGAACCCCGAAATATTCATATAAAAACGATCATAATACTGTAATATAATACAAAATAATAAAGACAACATAAAATATAAAGAAAAATAAACAAATTAACCTGAACTTACCTTTGAAAACCTTTGTGGCTGGTGTGAAGGAGACACGAAAGGAGAGTTATTGTGTAGGATGACTTTCACTGTCACTAACAAAATCACTGCTATCTATTGGTTCAATGGAATCTTTTTCTGCATGGGGGCCATTGTATACACTTGCACGGATGTTGACTACGGTACGGTATTAATAAATTCTTGTTGTAAACTGCATTTAATGTACCTGGCAATAAAGCAGCAGAGGAAAGGGTCTATATCTGCAGGGAGCCTGACCTACAATGAAGCAAAGTATTCCTAAGCTTACTCTTGTATGGAAAAGCAAAAGACTGTCTACAGGTGCTTTGAAGTGACAAAAAATAACACTAGTGCCAGTTGGGGGCATCCTCCAACATTCTGAAAAATCACTGATTTCTGCCAAACACCACAGTCTGAGAGTGAGCATCCGAGCATGGGAGAAAATCACCCATGATCCTGCAGAGAGAGAGGGAGAGAGAGAGAGAGAGAGAGAGAGAAGAACCATTGGCTCAGTCGTGATCATGTGACATTCAATCTCACGTACTACTCATATTGCAAGACATAGCTTGTTTATCAAATTGAAATTTATTAGAAATGTTTGCTTGTCTTGCAGAACACTGGCAGAACAAGTTACTTGCAATCCAAGGTTTTACTGTACTATGTTGAATAAGAATGGTGAACATGGATGTCCTCACCTTGTCCCCAAATGCAGGAAGAAAGCATTGACCCTTTCATCATTATGTATACATTAGCTATAGATTTTTTTGTAGATGCTCCTTATCAAATTGAAGTAATTTACCTGAATTTCTAACTTGCTAAGAAATATTTTTATTAGGAATGTGAGTTGGATTTTGTCAAATGCTTTTCCTGTGTCAGTTGATATGATTATTTTTTTTTTGTTCTTTAGCTTGTTGACATGATGGATTACACTGATTAATTTTCTAATGTTGAGACAGCCTTGTGTGCCAGGAATAAATCACATTTACTCATGGTGTACACCTCTTCTCATAATTTATTGGATTTGGTTTGCTTGTATGTTGTTGATTTTTGTGTCTAAGTTCATTAGAGGTAATGATCTGCAATTTTTTTCTCTTTTTGGTACTGTCTTTGTTTTTAGTATCTAGGTAGTACTGCCCTCATAAAGTGAGCAAGGAGGTGTTTCCTCTTTCTAATTGATAACATTTGTCCTGTTAAAAATTTCGGAATAGACCAGTTTCTGAAAGAGGCATTTCCGGAAGAGATTTTCTGTAAGAGATTATCTTAAATTGGTGTTAATTCTTTTTTAAATTCTTGGTATAGTTCTCCAGTGGAACCATATGGGCCTGGAGGTTTCTTTTCCAGGGGCTTTCAAACCATGAATTAAAAACATTTAAAACTCTTTTGGCCTCATGGGTACCCCACAAGTTCCCACCTGTGTTCAAAACTATCAGTACAATCCCTTAAGCCTGGAGTCTAGTGAGCCTGGTTTCCACTTTGGAGCACCCAAGCATGGACACCTTGCTCCATGCACACTGCCTCCACTCAGACCTGCCAGCCTTCTAGGCCTATGTGTACAGACGATGTGGCAGCTCAGCAGGCCATCTTTCTGGAGCTCGGACTGAAAATTTTTAATGGTACAGGGCTATTCAGATGATTTTTGTGTGTGTGTGGATTGAGTTGTGATGGTTTATGATTTTTGAGGAATTGGCCCATTTCTTCAAATTTATGAGTATAAAGGTACTTACAATAACTAATTAATACAAGTGACATTATATTAGTTTTAGATGTACAACATAATATATCCAATTTATGTATATATTGCAAAGTGATCACCACAATAAGTCTAGTCAACATCCATCAACTTTAGCAACTTTAAAGGGATTTTACAATTTAATAAATTCCCTTAAACATTACATACTGTATTCATAAGTTTAATACATTAAATTTTCTTTCTTAAGATTGTCAATTATCTGACTTTAATTAATTTAATTAATTTTAATTGATTTTTAATTTTTAAAATTAATTTAATGATTATTAAATTTTATTATATGTTTTAAAAGTATTTGTAACTTGGTAAAATTTCACAAATTTAATTATTCAATTACACATTTTTAAGTTGGTATCACAGCGTTAATCTGTAAGGCAATTTTTTTTTAAACATAGCAGGTACTTAAAAATAGTAAATATATATAGAATCTTTAACAAATACTATGTGTTTGATTCCTTCAACATCTCTACCTGATCCTAAATCTCTGGGGGAATTAAACATACTACTTATGCTAAAGAAACAATTATGACATCCCGAAAATTTTGAGGGTTGCCTTTCCAAGAGAATTTTGGAAGATTACTTTCTCAGCTGGCTGCAGTAGAATATAGATGAGAATCGAATATGCTAATAGAATATAGATTCTGGCTGGGTGTGAGTCTGGAGCTGCAGGACATGTAGGAGAATTGTGCCAACCACTCTGATGTCCAAATTTGGTCCCGTTTTATGATTACTGTGTTAAGAAGTCTGGAAGTTGAGGAGGGAAGTGATCATGTAGCTCATGGTGTATTACCTGAGTCAATTCATTCTATCCAAGCCTTTCTTATCCACTTTATCTTTTAGGACCACAGTTCTTTCAGGTAAGAAAATGATATTTGATGGAATGTTGGGGCCCTTTTGTGTTCTATTTACTTTGTATGCACAACTTACACTTTCATTCTATTAAAAAGCTACCAAAGATATTTTCCAGAATTAAGAGGAAGATAAGACTAAATAATTTTTTTGTTTTCTTTCAATTTCATGATTCATGTTTTGAGTCAACCAGAGGTATTACCTCTGAAGACCATAAAAGGGATGGCATAACTGAGAAGGGACCCAATTTGAAGAAATAAGGTCTTTTTGAGACCTCTGGACTGTGAGATGAGGAGCAGAGGGTTGAGAGTAGAGATGAAGCTGAAATAAGGGAGAGTTTTGGTGAAAGTCCTCATTCAGATGTCTTCTAGATGGAATTACACAAGGAAGGCTCTGAGAGAGGCAATGAAAATAGGAAACCACTGGTAGGTAGTCAGGGTTGGAGAAATAAAAAGGAAGAGATATTTGTGGGAATGCAGTCATGTTGGTGGCCACGGTTGCAGAAGGCGGTTTAGTTCTCTACAGGAAGAGCCCTGACATTAATCAGAACCCCCAAACTAATGATACCCCATTTTAAGGTGCTCGTTTTCTTGTAAGACAATATTTTAAAGGCTAACATAGAATGTAGGTCAAAATTAATATGGAAAATACCTTAATACTTATCATAACAAAATATTAGGAAAAATTAAATGTCCAACAGTAAGGGAGGTTTTTGTTCATCCCTTGAACTGAATATTATATAGCCACTCAAATTATATCCTCAAAAAGTATATTTTCAAAAATTAATGAAATTGTAAAATGCACATGGTATTAAATCATGATATTAAATTTAAAAAGCAGTATATACAAACTACATATACATTATCCTATTATGAGTGCTTCTAATTTTTAAAATATGTTTTCCAAATTAAAAGAAAGAGCACATATTCCTTCTGTGAAAGTGGAAAATAAAAACAAAAATTGTTTCAAAACTGGCAGGCAACACCTCCCCAATAAAAACCAAACCAAAAATATATAAGATCCAGATGAACACAATGTAAAGGAAACCAGAGAAGAGTCTGAAGAGGATGCAAAGAATACTTCCAAAGGACATGTCACATGGAAGTGGAGAGAAAATGGAAAAAAAAATCAGTGACTTTATCTAAAAAATCACAATAAATTATAATACCCAGGATTTCTGGAGTACATATGATGTACCAGGCACTGTCTAACTGATATAAATCTTACAAGAGGACTATTATCATTAGCTGTACTTTACTTATGAAGTAACTAAACCACAAAGAAGTCAAATAATATTACCAAGGTCACACAGCAGATTAAATGTCCAGATTCAAACACAGAATCTCATCCACTGTTTGTTATTGCCTCATTTCTTGGGAAGTTTGATTCTGAAAGTGAGAAAAACACTGAATTTTGGTTAAAAAGGATGGCAGAGTTAAGGGTTCTTTTCCCCCCTCTAATACTGGAACATTTGGGTATGTTTAAAGTCAGTAGGAAAGGAATCTGTCCAGAGGGAGAAATCAAAAGAACAATGTTAAACAAGAAGAGTGTTTCTCTGGCATCCAGGATAGCTGGACTCACAGGATAGGAGCTGTTGGCTGTAGAGACAGAGGCATGACAGCTCCTTTAAGACCACCCAGGAGCAGTGTCCTGAGGGACACTCTTGACATTGGGGCGGTGGGGGGGGGGTGGCTAGACTGACTGGAAGTGCAGTTCTTCACAAAGTGGGAAAAAAAAGGCATTTAGTGAAAGTGAACATCAAGGGTTGGGGACCAGGGATAGAGTGCTGAGGAGGTCTGGAAGAGTAACCCTAGGAGTAAGCCAAGTTTTAAGCCAGACCACTGTAGGCTCATCTGTGGTCCAGGCCTGCTTGTTTGGCAGACCTCTCCTCAGCCTTATTTTGTGGGCTGTAAGCGGGGCCCAATGGAAAGGAGCAGTGGAGGTGACAGGAGGAGTTCAAGAATCAGGGGAGCCTGAATGACTGCACACACTGGGGAGGTGCACCTGGGTATGTGTGACCAAGACAGGCAAGTTTAGGGGAGCAGGGTTATTGGGGCCAGTTTGTGATGGGAAAAGATGAGAAGGAGCAGGGTTTGGACATATTGCTGCAACCCTGCTTGGTGGTAGGTTCCAAAGTGAGACAGTGAGACCAGGGTCGAGATCTCACTAGACATTCAGATGGAGGCTGTTAACTGGGGATGACAGCAGAGGGCAGGGTGGATAAAGGAAAAACAACTTCACCAAGGCACTGAAATAGATTCTGTGAGTGATTCCTGCAAAGAGGTGGAGAGGGGTGTGGAGAGTGGGAGGGCTGGGAGAAGAGGACAAGATCAGGACAGATGGCACAATGTCAGTTGTTGAGCCATAGACATAAGGGGGAAAGAGCTCAGGGGGCTGGGGGTGGCACACAGGGACAAAGAGAAGGATGACTCTTCCTCCGCTTCCCCCATTGGAATGGGAAGAGTCAGAGATGTACCAACATTTACTGCACATCTTTCATGTCAGGTACAGGATGCTCAATAAATATTAACCAATTAATTTTATTCAATTAATATTAGTTTTAACTCTAATATTAAAATAAACCCATTTTATAGATGAAGAAATTGAGACTTAGGCTACGTAATTTGCCTGAGACCCTCTGCTGTATGTGGTGGAATAGGGATTTAATCCAGACTCGTTGGCTTTTAATCCTGTAACATTCCCAGTAGTAAACCTTGGTGAAACCCCAAGGTCAGATTGGGTAGGAACTGCCCCCACAGTGGTGGAGAAAACAAGCTAAGATTCCTGAATGTACTTTCTGCTTGTCTGGCCATGGAGCCTCAATGAGGAGGGAGGGAGAATCCTAATGGGTTTCATGGGCTCAGGGGTGAAGATGTGAAAAGGAAGGTCAAGTAGAGAAGGGCTCTGGCTCTCCAAGATGTGTCATATCTTGCCAGTCACACTGCCCTGATGCTTCAACCTCAGAAGAGGTGGATGATAACAGGGACCCAGGGTAGCCTTGCTTCCTCCTATATCTGTGGTTATTCTGCCTTGGTGCTAGTAGAGAGAACTGGGTGGTCTAACGCTACCCTTTGCTTCATTTCTCTTCTGGAGGACTTGCAGAGGACTGAGGGATGCTTCAAGCATGTCGCTGAGCACAGAAGGAAGAGTAGGAACAGACGAGATGAAGGCATTTCAACACCTTGACTCTGTCTCTTCTTCCATCCAGGGAAGAGCTGTCATGAACAGAGCCACCAAGCGATGTCTGGAGATGAAGAAAGACACTTCAGGCATCTATGTGCCTGTGCTCCAGACCTGCACCACACAAGTGTGGACAATACAATATACTGTGTGAAACTGGGGGTCAAACTAACGTCTGGGGATCCTCAGTCTGGATTCAGAATACCAGTTCTTGCCACTGGAATGGCTTCTACTCCTAATGCTGCTCAAAGCAGCATTAGTGGGGAGAATGAGAAGTGGAAAATATGTGTGTGTTTATTATGACTTCAGCCTGCAACACACAGGATGTGGGGAGATGAGGTCCATGCATGTGTCGGGATGTCCAGGCTGCAGCTTCTCCCCCAGGTCCTCTTGGAAATTCATGATATAGATCAAATGCCATTCTTGGAAACTCCTTGAAATAAGCACCATCATCTGACTGCTATGTGGGGACAGAACTAGGCGGGTGGAAGTCTATCGTTGACTTCTGCCAACACTGTTTAGTCTTTATTCCTGACAACTACTATTGCCATCTGCCCCACACATCCTCCCCCAGCCCATCTGCTCAGAGACTTCCCAGGCAGTCTTGGGGCTGCTCCACAGGAGAGGCTGGGTCATCATGAGGCTGGCAGCATGACAGTTCAGGTGGCACCAATTCTCTGAAGGTGCATTGCCACTGCTGTTCTCCTTTCCTGAACTATCCTGAAAGATGCAGCAAGTAGACAGGTAGTCTTAAAAAATTCCTCCATCATCCCCCCACAGCAGTTTTACTTGGATTGTCCAATCTCTCCCATACCAAAGAGATTCCAGAGGCTGAGGGTAGGAGAGAATGTGCCTCTACTAATCCCAGCTCTACAGAGTGCACAGAGAATGGTAGAAAAGTCCAAGTCCATTTGAGTCTTTAAGTAGCCTGTAACACTTACTAGACTTGATGCCTATTTCCTTTTATTTTCCCTAAAAGTTATGGAGGAATTGAGGCTTGAAACAGAGGGGCATCCCCTACTGGGACACAAAGAAGGGATTGTAGGCAAAAACTTAAAACCAAGGGTCCTTACTGCTGTCTGGTGGACAAATCCTTTCCCCTAATTGGTGAATTGGGAAGATAAATCTAGGAATGGAAATTTTGTCAAGGTCCTGGTAGTTGGAGGGAGTGGGCACCATGGTGGGAGAGGAGGTAGGATATGATGTGTGTATGTGGTATTATGGGCTCACCTTTGAAGGATGTGCAAACTGGTCCCTTCCTTGAGAGAGTCACCTTTTCCTTTTAGTCTTATGTAGTTACTTGGGTATGATTCTGGGAATAATTAGTCTTCCTTTAGGCATTAGGCAGACAAGACACTGATAATTTAGTACAGAATTAAATCAGCTGAAATTTTGTTAAAGTAAGCTTTTAGAAGTGTATAAGTCATAAGCGTACAGCTTGATAAAATTTTCACAGTGACCAAATCCATATCAAGAACCAAAACATTACCACAGATAGGATTTCATGATGAAAAAATTAAGGAACAGGATAAATGTTAAGCAAATGTATAACTCTTAGTTTCTTCATAGCAAATTGAGGGAAAATGCAATTTATAGCAAAGTTTTTTTTTTTAAGATTTATTTATTTTTAGAAGAGTGCAAGTGGAGGAGGGGCAGAGAGGGGACAGAAGATCCAAAGTTGGCTCTTCACTGACAGGCTGACAGCAGCGAGCCTGATGTAGGGCTCAAACTCACAAACTGCAAGACTGTGACCTGAACCAAAGTTGGAGGCTCAACTGACTCAGCCACCTAGGTGCCCCACAAAGTTTTTTTAAAATCTTGTGTCCAATGGAAAGATTTTCTAGGGTTTGAATATCTGCTATAGCCTATAGTTTTGGTAACTATTACTAAGTTTAATATCTCTTATTTATTAAACAACTTTTAGATATCCATAATAGCAAGTAACAAATATAATTAATTTTAGAAATACAGAATAACTTACACTTTGGAGAAGTTTTGAAAATTCCTGAGAGTTAGATTTTTTCCCCTAAATCCCCAAAGTAATGTCTGTTGAGAAATTGTTGAGAACACTACCCTAACTTTGCTGAAACCTACTTGGTGGTCTCCCTCAATTTACTGCTCTGTGTTCTCCATTAAACGATCAACCAAAGGGGTTTCTTTCAGGTTTTTTAAATAACAATTTTGTACTTCTTCTATTTTTTTTTTTTGCCAATTTTTTTAACCACTTAATTGAGGTATAATTGAAATGTAAAACGCTATACATATTTAATATGTGCAACTCAATGAGTTTGGGGATAAATATACCCCCATGAAACCATCATTGCTATCAAGGCATAGACATATTCATTACTTCCCAAAGTTTCCTCTTGCCTCTTTTATTATTGTTATTATTATTAATATAACTACTACTGCTATTTGTGGTAAGTATACCATGTTGGAAGATTTTTAAGTATATAACATAGTATTGTTAGCTATAGGCACCATGCTGTATTTCCCCAGAACTTATTCATCTTGCATAACTAAAACTTTATATCCATTGACCACCATCTCCCCATTTCCCCCTCCCTGACCATTCTACTCTCTGCTTCCATGAGTCTATTTTTAGGTTCCACATATAAGATCACATTTGTCTTTTTGTGTCTGGCTTATTTCCCTTAGAATAATGTCTTCCAGGTCCATCCATGTTGTTGAAAATTTGCCAAGTGTTTTTAAGTGTCTTCCACAAAATCAACTTTCCCAGGAGTCTTTTCTTCTCATGTCTGTGTGCACATGTGCTGTGTGGTTGGCTGCAAAATCTCAGCTACAGCTGGAACTCTTGACTCCTGAATTGCCCAACAAGACTCAGGGAACAGGGGACATAGATTAAGGGGGCAGAAAAGCATTGGTTCAATGGCAACAAGGGTGGTGACTGCAGAGCCAGTTTGGGTGATGAAGGACGCTGCGGGAATGTTGTGGCTGGAGGTGTGCTTGTGTGGGTACCAACAGTGGTACCTGCATGTCTTAGGATGGGGTCATCAGGGCAGCAGATCCTGCAGGGTGGTGAAAGGAGCAGGGGTTGGCAGAGGACTATGTTTGTCCCCAGTAGCTGGGGCAGGAGGCTGCATGGTCCTGGGTAGCTCTCAGGGAACTCTGGCAATGGCAAGTAGTGGCTCAGTGTAAAAACACTGATAGCTAAGCCTGGGAATTGGTCAGGCAGGGAGGCTGTGAGAGCGCCCTGAGAAAAGGCCTCTATCTGCATTTGCCGCTGTTCTTATTCCCGTCCCTGCCAGAAGGCTTTGGCTTTCTCTCTCTGCCTGCAGTTTTCCTTGCCTCTACCCATGCTCAGATGTTAAGACGTTTGCACCTAGGATTAACTTAGTTCCAGTGGGTTAACTTGATCTTGTGTATCTTTTGTTCAGTCAGGAGGGGTTAGTAAGGGGTCTTTACTCATAAACACTTTGTCCACTGGACCTTTAATCATGGGTAGGCTGTTTTCTATGGCGGATTTTTCTTTAGGGTCCTGCCCTAGCCCTTAGGGTCTTGAGAAGAGCTCTGTGAAGGGAGTAAGTTTCCCACCTACTGGCTTCACTTTTCTTCCTTGCACCCTTTGGGAGCAGGGATATTTCTTAATACCCTCATAGGAAACACCTTTAGAAAGTGAAGGCAACTCTTCTACCTCATTCCTACCAGTGTGAACTCCCTGTAGCCAAGTTCTCTAAGGGAGAGAAAAAGAGAGGGAGTGAGAAGGTTGGGGGGAGGAGAGGATTTAGCTATTCTGGGCAACATCCAGGCAGAAGCAATTCCACTGATGTTGCCCAACACTGCCCTCCAAGTGAGAATCAAGGGCCAACTCAGCAGACCCCTGGCCATCTTGAGCTTTTCCAAACATCCTGTTTATGCACAGAGGAGTTTGGAAAAATAAAAGCAGTCAGGACCAGTTCCACCCAGCAGGCAAGGAAGGGAGGTTCTTAAGGGAGCAGCCAAAGCGCCTGGAGGAGGGTGGCTGTGGTTGGGTTGAATCTCTTTGGGCAAATAGACCAGTTGGCTGGTCACTCCCTGAACACAACATGGTAGAATAAACAGGCAACCGTTCTGAAATCCTGCTTGCCCTGGCCCTAGGCTGGAGTGGTCTGGCAAATCCAGTACTGGAGAGACTTCATCCCAGACATGCTTTGAATAAGCGCACCCGGTCGAGACTTTGCCAGACTCTTGTCTGTCTTCACTCCATCCTTAGATCCTTTGGGCTCCAGACAAGATCAAAGGTTCCTGCTCTTCTTGGATAAAAGCCTGAGAGAGAGAGAGAGAGAGAGAGAGAGAGAGAGAGAGAGAGATATTGAGATTTGTAGGAGTCTTTTCATTATAGGTCCCTGGTTACTGGAATTTGAAAATCTGGCTGTGAACACTTATTCCAGGCCAACTGTTGGCACCGATCTTGTAGCGAGGATCAACTTCTACCCCCACTCCCCGCCCCCTTTCAAGTCAAATATGGAAAAACTCCATTTGGCAGTTATTTTCCCTGAAATAGCAACAAGAAGAGAGACAAATATCCTAAGTTTTTAAAAAAGAAAACTTCACAGTGAATCAGGCGTTCTCTTACAATGTTTTTAAATAAGTAATATCTTTGATTTTGTCATCACACTCCTGATGTTTGTAATTATAAATGAGCCTCCAGACTGAGGGTACAGGTCAGTTCTAAAGCCACATTTGGGATATAAAAAAAAGTGTATTAAAAGACACATAGCCAGAGAGAAGAGAGTTTAAGTACAACCATGAGTCAGAAAATAGAAAAGCCAAGGTAAATAAGCTCCCTGCAGGGACGGCTCTGGGGACAGGGTTCAGCTTACCTTGAGACTGGGTGTTTCCTCTCTCCAATCCAGAGGGCACCTTGTAATACAGTGTTTTTCTTTGGAGAGTGAGTGCCCTCACAGAAGGGACACCTTGTTTCTTCTCTTTCAGATACACACTCTCTTGTCTCCTACTGCAGGGATCAGAAAAGAGAGAAAAGAGAGAGAAAGATCCATTTAAATCCCTTTCTTTGTTGCCTTTAGAGATCTTGTAGCTGCTGGATGCACGACCTAGACATACCACAGGTATGCCAACTTAGCTGTGCCTCTTTTAAATTTTATGGTTTTCATCCATTTTTCCTGTCCTTCAGTCCCAATTTTCATTTCCACTGATCTGACACTTGGTCGAATCAACTTGAATGATGTAGAAAGGGAAGCAGGGGCACAGGAATCAGGGATGGGCTAAGAGGTGGGCAGGGTGTGTGGAGAAGGTTCTCAGTTAATGCCTCACACTTAGGAGTCTTCCTGACAAGTTTGGGATTTGCAGAGGTGAGTGAAGAAGGAGAGTCTTCATGGTGGAGAAGCCCGGGACTATCCCAAGGGCAAGACTACAGGTGAATAGAGACCTAGAAGCAAAGCCAACAATGAACGTGCCTCGATGAAATGAAAGGACAAGGAGGAGATGAGGGCAAGCCCTGGGAGAGAGCTTGGCCTACAAGGGACACAGTGGCCAACAAAAATGTCCTCCTGCCGTCTTCTCTCTAAGGAATACCTAGAGAAACAGATGAATAATATTTACGTTTTATTTTTCATTGTAAATTTCCCAAAGCACATAAAGACCTAAATAATAAATAACTAGTATGCATAATCTTACCACTCTGAGGTAACAATCACAAATTTCTCTTTATTTCCTCCTCATCTGTTTTCTTTGAATCGATATATCTAATCATGTTTATACATCATTTTATAAAATTAGGACGATTGCTGATATACAGTGTAGCTTGATTTTTTAAATATAATTTATTGCCAAGTTGGCTAACATACAGTGTATACCGTGTGCTCTTGGTTTTGGGGGGGGGGGGGTAGATTCCCGTGGTTCATTGCTTACATACAACACCCAGTGCTTATCCCAACAAGTGCCCTTTTCAATGTCCATCACCCATTTTCCCCTCTCCCCCCACCTCCCCCATCAACCCTCAGTTTGTTCTCTGTATTTAAGAGTCTCTTTTGATTTGCCTCCCTCTCTGTTTGAAACTATTTTTTTCCCCTTCCCTTCCCTCATGGTCTTCTGTTAAGTTTCTCAAGTTCCACATATGAGTGAAAACATATGATATCTGTCCTTCTCTGCCTGACTGATTTCACTTAGCATAATACCCTCCAGTTCTACCCACATTGCTGCAGATGGCAGGATTTTATTCTTTCTCATTGCCAAGTAGTATTCCATTGTATATATAAACCACATCTTCTTTATCCATTTATTAGTTGATGGGCATTTGGGCTCTTTCCATACTTTGGCTATTGTTGAAAGCACTGCTGTAAACATTGTGGTACATGTGCCCCTTCAAAACAGCACTCTTGTGTCCTTTGGATAAATTTCTTGTAGTGCTATTGCTGGATTATAGGGTAGTTCTACTTTGATTTTTTTGAGGAACACAGAAATCCAGAATTTTCATGGATTTAGAGAAGTCATCAGCTGAATGTCAGAAGTTTCTAGCACAGGTTTTATGAGAGAACTCTAGAACAATGGTGTTGCTGAGTCTCCTTCAGGTGAAGGTTTTGTGTGGAGCAGGTTTTGTGTGAGCATTCCCTCGGCTTACCAGCCCAATGCAGGGGGATGCTGCTCTAAGAAGGAAGAGGGAAGATGGAACACTGTTCTCCCAGGTGTAGTGGGAGGGAGCCCATAGGGAACTGTTCCGTGGCATAGGGGTTGGTGCTTCTGGGAGGATGCTCATTACAGTCACCACTTATTGAACATCTACTATGCACTGGGCAACAGAGCTGTGCACATACTAGCTGTCATCCTCCAAACAATCTGACAAAATAGGTGTTATTATCCATACTTCCTATGTGAGGAAACTAAGACTCCCAGAGGTTAATTTACCATCTGCAGTCACACCACTGCTAAGTGAGTGAGTGAGGGCTCTGACTTGGGTTTCCCAGGGAGTACAAGAAGAGAAAATTACAGGCTTTGAAATACACAGAAAACATGGATTTGAATCATTTTTGTTAAAATACAACTTCCTTTTGGACTATAAGAGTAAGACATATTTATCACAGAAAACTTGCCATTCATCTCTCTCTTCTCTCTGGCACTTTGGCTTGGAAAGTCTCTGTTATCTGACTCCCCCTGCCAGGATCTTACATTAATTCATTCAACAAACACTTATTTTTCAATGGCCATGTTTTAGTCACTGTTAAGGGGAGTGGAAAAAAATTGGGTAAGTTTTAGCCCCTGCCTTTAGGAAATAGTGCAACAGGACTAGGCAGCTACATGCACTCTAACCGTGACATCCATAATGATGATTACCACAGAGACCTGACGCAAGGGCTCAGGAAATACAGCTGTGAAGGGAGGAATAAACCTGCTTGGCAAGGGTCAGAGAAGGCCTCAGAATGGGCAGTATTTTCTCCCTGAGCTTTGATTATGTCGTCTTTCAAACTGGACAAGAGTGACTTCTGGTCATGGCATTCTGTAATTTTCATCTCCTTTTCTTACATGGAGTTGTCACCAAGGACAGCTCTTCTCCATATGTAAGGAGCTCTGGGTTCCTAGAGCCTGATCTGGAGCCCACACTGCATGGCTGCCTTCCTGGAACATGGCAAATGGCCTCCTTCAGTACAGTCTCTTATGCTTGTTTGGCAAGGGGAGATCTGCTCAGCTACAAGTTCAGATTCCTTCCTACTTATAGCTTCCCACCTCTTTCAATGCCCTCTGGTCTTTTAGTGGCAGATTGATGTGTTCTACCCCTCTCCACCGTCAAATTTCCTGGAAGAATAGATCCCAAGGTCAGGATTTATTCTGGTTCAGCTCTATAGACTTCCAGGACTTCATACCTTGCACAGAAAAGATGTTCAATTAATGTGCATGAATACATAATGGTTTTTCCTTTTGGAGATTTTTTGTATGCCATTTAAAAAGTACCTGCATTCAGGGGCACCTGTGTGGCTCAGTCGGTTGGGCATCTGACTTTGGCTCCCATCATGATCCATGGTTCGTGAGTTCGAGCCCCACATCAGGCTCTGTATGGACAGAGAGGAGCCTGTTTTAGATCCTCTGTCTCCCTCTCTCTCTGCCCCTTCCCTGTGCATGCTCTCTCTTTCTCAAAAATAAAAATAAAACGTTAAAAAAAGTATCTGTATTTGTTTTCTCCAATTCTCCAATGGAACAAATTACTATAAATGGTGGCTTGAGATGACATAAATATATTATCTTACAGTTCTGGAGATCAAAAGTGTGACTCAGTGGGTGTCACTGGGTTAAAATCAAGGTGTCAGCAGGTCTGTGATTCTTTCTGGAAGTTCTAGAGCAAATTTGTTCTTGTTTATTTGTTCATGTGGTTTATTTTGTTTCTGTTTTTTATCTTTTCTAGCTTCTAGGGGCTGCCCTGCATTCCTTGACTTGTAGCCCTCTTCCCTCCAGCAGTGGCTGGTTAAACTTTGCTCACATTGCATCACTTTGACACTGATTGTTCTTCCCCTTTCTGTCTTTTAAGGACCCTTGTGATTATAGTGGGCCCCTCTGGCTAATCCAGGATCATCCATCTATCTTAAGGTTTGTTGATTAGCAATCCCAATGCCATTTTGCCATGTAATGTAGCATAGTCACAGGTTACAGGGATTAGGATGAGGATACCTTTGGGGGACCATTACTTTTTTACTATGGTGCCAGGTGACTTATTATTAGTTATTATTATTATTATTATTATTATTATTATTATTATTTTAGGACTTCAGGACCAATCATCTACCCATGCACTTACTTACCTAGCAATTTGTTGAGCTCTTACGGTGTTCCATGTGTTTTGCTAGATGCTGGGAAATCAAAGGTGTAAAATACATAATCAAAGGTCGGGGGCAAGAATGAATAACTGCAGTGCAATCTGACAAGCATTATAACGTAGGTGTGCGAAGGGGACTGTGGGGGTACAGAGGAGGGGCATTAATCCCAGACTGGAGAAAGAGATGATACCTGACCTGAGCTTTAAGGAAGCTGGGATTGGAGATGGTGGTCCATATGGAGGAAAGAGCATTTGCAAAGACCTGGGCAATATGGTATTCTCTGGGAGCTAAGATAGTTTGAGTTATTGAAACAGAAGGTGCTTTCCCCATATTCTTCCTGTACTGCCCTTAAGGAAGAGAGTTGAGGCTGAATAGATAAGCACTGGCAGATCAGGGTGGGCCTCACATGCAGATAAGGAGCTGTATGTACTTCATGCTTTAGCCACTGGGAAGAGACTGAAGAATTTAAAACAGAGGAATGATGATGGGCTGATGTTCTGGCTATGCATAAAGACCCTCCCAAGTTTAAGGTTTCATTCCTTCCAGGAGCCACACATGGTCTTCCTTTTTCTAACACGAATTTAATGCAGCCATTTTTTACCCTTGTTGTCAGCCTAAGGAAGCCTCCTGTTGGCTAAGGCTGCTTTGACGTTTTCAAAGGTGACTTTGCGGCATCTCTTCCCATATTAGTCCAGGACCCGGCCCTGAGTACCTCCAGGTGTTCAGGCTTTCCCCCAGAGCCATCTGCATGAAGGTCCTAATTAGGACAGCATCAATGAATGGTGAATGCATTTGTAGAAAATGCTCGTCTCAGCAGATTTGTTGTTTGTTTGAAGGTAGTAGCAGAAGCAATTATGCAGCAGCTGTGGTATAGTGGCAAAAGCACTGGTTTTAGTCAGAAAATCTCACTATCTCAGCTCTGCCAGTTAATAGGCATTTGGCTTTGGGGAAGTCACATAGATTCATTGCATCTCAATTCCATAATGTAGAGAATAGGGGAGGTATTAGTCTGGCTGGTTAGCTGCTGTAACCACAAGTTTAGTAATTTAACACAATACAAGCTTATGTCTTACTCATACCACAGTCCAACATGGCTGTTCCTGTTCATGAGGCTCTTCTGCACAGCTCTTCTCCAACTTGTGACTCAGGGGCTTAGGATCCCTCCATCTTATGGCTTCCTCACCCCCTCCACCCTGCAGTCCTCAGAGTTCTCCCCTTTTGGCCAAAAAGCAAAAAGAGAGAGCATGTTAAGGTTTGTGCAGTTTTATGGTCCAGGCCAGGAAGTGACCACATCCGTTTTGCCCACATTCCATTGGGCAGAACCCAGTCACATGGCTGCACCCAATTAACTTCAGGGGAAGCTGGGAAATTTAGTCCAGCTGTGTCCCAGTGGGGGAAATCCAATGGTTTGGTTTACCAAATACCTAGTCAGCCTTTCTAACTATATATACTATAACAATACAGTTGTTTCTAGAATTAAGTCAGATAAGTAAGTGCTGGTGCTGAGAGCAGTGCCATGTACATGGTAAATATGGAATGTGAGTTTTTGTGCCCTGCAAAGGGTGCCTGGGAGAACAGATGCTTCAGGAAGGAAATGTAAATTGTGGGTTGTGAGAGAAGTTCTCCTTTGTGGTTTCTTTTAGAGTGTATCAGGAAACAATATTCAGTAAGAAATAGTCCATTAGAATCAGTAAAAAAATACTTAAACAGAAAATAGTCCATTAGCCCTGGCACCCTTAGGAAAGAGCTCTTTGTCTGACAGACACAGAGCTGCTTCCTGGCTCTGATAGAAGCAGTGTCCCTATCCATCCTCATCTGCCTTTGCTGTTTCTTTTCCAATTAACTGTCCCCCGCCCACCATCCCCAAGTGACACACACTAATTCCCCTCATAGAGGATTATAATGGGGGCTGAATCAGGAATGATGGGTGGGGAGAGGGGATTAAATCAGGCAAGATAATTTAGAGGAATAAATAAGGCAATATAGGTCATCTAAAGGAGAATTAAATGGAATTTGGCCTGAGAGAAAGGTCCAGACTAATTCAAACCCTTGTGCAACTAAGTATGCAAATCAATTGAACAGAGAGTAGAGGGAATGCTGATGTAAATGTTTTGTAGTGAAGTAAGACTTTGTTGACTCCACATGTTAGGGTCTTTATGCTTTTCCAATCCATTCCCCCCACTATCCCCATCTGATGATGGGAACTTAATTAGGATTAGAAGAAATTCCACCTCCCTTCCTGTATATTTCAGGGCTAATGATTTTTATTAGAACAAGTATTTTTTTAAGACATAATAAGAAGATTATTCCTTCTCCCTTTCACCAGTTCAACCCCTACCTTGGAAAAAACAGAAGAAGAAACTATTTACTGATGTACACTGCTTTTAGAGCCATCCCGGGAGACAGATACATCTCCATTAAGCGTCCAGTTGTTGAGAGCTGCAGTAGGCTCAGTAATGAACTCTGTGATCTGAAAACTGGGGGACTGGCTGGGAGGGGGCTCTAATGGCGGCTTGGAAAGCAAGCCCCTGTCTGAAGATGTCCAAGAATGGGTCATTAGAATAAAGATGCTGAGCTATATGTGTCAAGGCCAAGGGGCAGGCTGCAGAGAGTGATGAATAGGGGTCATTTGAAAGAAAAGACATGACAAGTTAAAGGGAAATGATTGTGGCTCAGAACTCAGACCTTTTATCCAGCCATGAGCTATTCTTGCTCTGCTTGGGGGAGGGAGGGCTACAGGCTTCTTCTGCTTCAGAGAATCATGAAAAGGAAGAGAGGTCTGGTCTTAGGGTATATGGGAGGACAAGATGAGGGCAGGGGAGGGCTCCGCTCAAGAGCTAGAAGGAAGCTGGAAGAGGAGGAGTTGGGGAAAGAGCACAGCAGGAAGTGTAGAGAACCAGGATTCAGGATTCTAATCCTACAGCCCTCAGGATCTCTGTTTCAGAAAAAAGAGGAATAAGGAACCAATGCATAGCTGTCTTACCATCAGGGTGGAGAAGTACTCTATGACTTCCCTTCCCTTTAACTGGTTTTGCTTTCCTTTGTGGTGGATTTCTTATGAAAGGGGGTTGCAGAGTGTGGTTGTTGAAAACCTGGGTTTGAATTCCAATTCTACATTTGTTAGCTAGTTGAACTTGGGGAAGTTCATCAGCTTCTTTAAGCTTCAGGGAAGGGTGAAGATTAAAAGAATAATGTATGTAAAATAGCATAGCATACATAATTCATTTATCAAAAGTTAACTGATACTGTAAAAAGTGCTTAGTTTGACCCAGGAACTGACTGGAAATTTGGGAAGGCATTCCAGACAGGGTGATAGAGTTGTCCTTCTGCAAACAAAATTCTGAGGACTGTTCTCATGGGATTTGCACCTATTTGGAGACAGAAGATGTGAGTTCCAGTCACAAGGCCACCATTAACAAGCTGTGAGCCCTGCAGGCAGCCCAAGTAAGCTGTTCAGGGCTCAGGTTCTCATTTAAAAATAGGGATACTACTAAGTGCTTGATCTGCCTCAAAGGGGTCTCTGGCAACCTCAAGAGCACTTTGTGAAAGGCAAAAATCCAGGCAAACACTAGGGGTCACTAAGGGGAGTGACTAGTGCACTGAGCAGGATGGTGATCCCTGGAAGTGAGAATGGTTAGGGAGAGAGAAGAGGAGGTGGGGAGGGGGCAGAGAGTGGAAGAGAAGTTGCTAAGAAGCTGACAGACAGTAGATAGAGGGGTCAAGATCACTCTTGGATTGGCTGGAGGTCAGGGTTATAACCAGGAAGGACCAAATCCCAGGTACAAGTGTAACGGTAGGATTTCTGTGAGAGACTGTTTTGAGCCACATGGGCTGAAGGTCATAGGGGTGGAAAATGTAAAATAATGATAATAAATAACATTTATTCAGTTACTCATTATTCATTTATTTAACAAATCTTGAGTGCCCATGATGTGCCAGGCAAGGTTTTGGATGCTGGGGATACATACACCAGTGAACAAAACAAAAAAGAATCCTTGTCCTCATGGAGCTGATGGCCTAAGCAGGAAAATAGATACATTAAAATTTGTTTAATGTTTATTTATTTATTCTGAGAAAGAGAGAGAGAGAGCACACTAGCAGGGGAGGGGCAGAGAGAAGGAGAGACAGAATCCCAAGCAGGCTCCTCACCATCAGCGCAGAGCTTGACGTGGGGCTCGAATTTATAATCTGTGAGATATGACCTGAGCTGAGATTAAAAGCTGGACGCTTAACCGACTTAGCCACACAGGCACCCCAATACATTTTCAGCACAAATATATAAAATGGGGCAACTGGAGAGCCACAGTTGGACCCTAGCCTCACATCATATGGAAACATTAACTCAAAATGGATCAAAGACTAAAGTGCAAGAGCCAAAGCTATCAACTCTTAGGAGAAAACATAGTCATAATCTTTGGGACCTTGGACCTGGCAATGGGGTCTTAGTTATAACACCAAGAGTGCAAGCAGCAACAGCAAACCAGATTAATTTGAATTTCAAATTAGAAACTTTTGTGTTTCAAGTTATGCTCCCCCCCACCAAAGTGCAAAGACAACTTACAGTTTTTTTGTAACCCTGCTCTAAAAAAAATAAAATCTATTCACTTTTTTAAAAAACTCACAAGATGGGAGAAAATATTGCAAATCATATATCTGATTAGAGACTTGTATCTAGAATGTATAAAGAATTCTTTAAAAATGGGCATAGGATCTGAATAGACATTTCTCAAAATATGCTGCACAAGTGGACAATAAGCACATGAGAAGATGCTCAGCATTCTTAGCCCACCAGGGAATGCAAATTAAAACCACAATGAGATACCAGTTCACATTCACTGGGATGGCTATAATTAAAAACAAACAAGTAAGCAAGCAGACAAAAACCTTAGAAATTACCAATTGTTGGGGCATCTGGGTGGCTCAGTTGGTTAAGAATCTGACTGCTGGTTTTGGCTCCAGTCATGATCTCACCATTTGTGAGTTTGAGCCCTGCCTGGGGCTCTGCGCTGCCAGTGTGGAGCCTGCTTGGGATTCTCTCTCTCTCCCCCTCTCTCTGCCGCATCCCCTGTTCATGCACATGCACTCTCTCTCTCAAAATAAATAAGTAGAAAACTTAAAAAAAAAAAAAGAAATTGTTGATTGTTGGTGAGGGTATAAAGCGATCAAAACACTCGCACCCTGCTGGTGGGAATGTAAAACGGAGCAGCCATTTTGGAAAACAGTCTGGCAGTTCGTCACAAAGATAAACACAGAGTTACCCTATGACCCAGCGATTCCACTGCTGCATGTACCTGAAAGAAATGAGAACATGTCCACAAAAAAATTTGCATATGAATGTTCATAGCACATTATTCCTAATAGCCCAAAGCTAGAAACAACCCAATTTTCCATCAGCCGGTGAATGGATAAACAGGGTGCACTACAATCTTGTGATGGAAACTTATTTGGCCACAGAAAGTCCTGGAGTCCTAACACATGCTACAACATAGATGAACCTTGAATATATTATGCTAAGGGAGGGAAACCAGTCATAAAAGACTATGTATTATACAATTCCATTCATGGGAAATGTTTACAATAGGCAAATATGGAAGAAACGAAGTGGGTTAGTGGATGCTGCGAGTTGGTGGGAAATGAGGGGGGCGGGGCTTTGGGGAAGCCTTTGGAGGTGATAGCTAAAGGGTTTTCTTTGGAGGTGAGGAAAATATTCTAAATTTGATTGTGGTGATGACTTGCACAGCTCTGCAGAGTCTATAACCCATTGAATTGTACACTTTAAATGGGTGAATTGTTTTTTTTTTCAATGTGTTTTTTTTTTCTTTTGTTTTTTTTTTTTTTGGGACAGAGAGAGAGCATGAACGGGCGAGGGGCAGAGAGAGAGGGAGACACAGAATCGGAAACAGGCTCCAAGCTCTGAGCCATCAGCCCAGAGCCCGACGCGGGGCGCGAAATCACGGACCGCGAGATCGTGACCTCGCTGAAGTCGGACGCTTAACCGACTGCGCCACTCAGGCGCCCCCAGATGGTGATAAGTTCTATGAAGAAGAATAGCTGGGCTGTGGTCAGGGAGGGCCTCTCCAGGAAGGTAACATTTAAGTGCAGACTGGGAAGAAGTGAGAAAGTAAACTCTACAAGATTATCAGGGGAAGAATGTTCCAGGCTGAAGGAACAAGTGCAAACCCGGAAGGCACAGAGAGTTGTCCAGAAACTGTGAGGAGGCCCTTGTGGCAGAAGCTAAGTGAGGGGGAGGAGCGGAAGTCTCCCAGGTAGGCGCAGGCACCGTCCAGATTACATAGGATCAGAAGGACTGAGGTTGCCGCTCGGATTTTATAGTTGGTGTAATGGGAAGCTATCGTAGTTTTTGAAGCAAGCAAATGATACACGTGGCTTCACATTTTTAAATGACTCTTGCTGGGGGTGGAGAACAATGTGCAGAATGGTGGAAGCAAATGGAGAGTCTCTGTGGGAAGAAAAGGCCCTGGTTTGTAACGTATGCTAATTCCTGTGGTGTAAGTATTCCCGCTGTGGCCACTTTCAAAAGAGCACCAGTTTGACAACAGGCTGGAAACATTCCTGAAAACTGAGCAGTAGGCTCTTGGGAACCAGTATGGGCTCCAGCACACCCCTGGTGGGGGGATATCGATGGAGAGACTTCTAGAGCAATAAAATGGTGAGACAAAGTAATTGGATTTGGGGCATATTTTGAAAGCTTCCTCCTATTACGAACAAGGGCAAATGGCATTCTTGCTCTATCTCATTTAATCCTCATAGCAGCTCAAAGCCCCTGTTGGCCCATAGAGGACCTTTGAACAGATTAGAAAAAGACACCCCTTGCTCTGGATGTGAGCAGCCACAGCAGGGTGTGTTGTGTGTTGTGTGGAGTATGGGTTTGGCTTCAGCCCCACTCACCCCAGCTGCCCTGTGTAGGGTACAATCTGCCAATTCATAACAGAGCATCCCTTTGACAGAGTTGACAAAGATGCTATCGTGTGACTCCCTTTTTATTATGGATGAGAGATTGGTAGTCCAAATTAGTTAAGAAACTCGCCTGAAGTGGGGGAGATGGGATTTGTACCCAATGTATTATAGCCTGACACCCCAAACTGAATCTGAACACCCAGGCTGTCGTACCTGCCAGATTGCAAGGGCAAGGAGGTGAAAGGAAGAGAAAGAACAGAAAACCCAGGGTTGCAGATTTTTAGGGCAAAATTTTATCCTTGGAGTTGTGGCTACGCAAGGTAAAGAGAAGGGAATTACAGTTTTTAATTTCTACTTTATGTATCAAGTATTCCAAATATCTTCACATTAATTTGGAGAGAAGAGAAATTTTGGTTTAATTTTATTGTTTTTATTTTTTTTAATGTTTTCACTTATTTTTGAGAGAGAGATAGAAACAGAGCATGACTAGGGGAAGGGCATAGAGAGTTGGAGACACAGAATCTGAAGCAGGCTCCAGGCTCTGAGCTGTCAGCACAGAGCCCAAAGCGGGGCTTGAACTCATGAACTTCGAGATCATGACCTGAGCCGAAGTCGGACGCTTAACCGACTGAGCCACCCAGGTGCCCCTTGGTTTCATTTTAAAGAGGAGAACACTGAAGCTCAGAGAGGTTAAGAAATGTGCCTAGGATAAAACAGTGAGTGGCGTCTGGGGCAATGGCCCCATATCATTGGTCAGGAGCTTGAGCTACCAGCAAGCAGAGGTGCCCTATTCTTTCACTGTGTCTACCCTTACTCTGAAGGTGATAGGCACATTTATGGCCAGGGAGCAAGTTGGCCACTTCCTGACATATTTTAGGAACCCAATATCACGGCAGTATGGGGTTTGTTATTTACCAGCCACTCCAGTTGGGTACTGGGACTGCGGTGATGAACCAGCATTGTCTCTGACCTTGTAAATGACTCTGCCCTCCTCTCTGTGTTCTCATTTACAGTCTGGGGCACAAATTCCATTTGCTCACTCCCTATCTATCCACGGCTTTCAGGAAAAGCAGGATGCTCACATGGTTTGACATTTCTCTAAGCAGCTGTGGGAAATAGAATCTGGACACATGGAAGCTGTCAAAAATGGAAACTCTCTCTCCTGTACATAAAATGTCACTTTGCCCCTTCCCCTGCCAATTCTCGAGCTGACAGAATCAGGAACGCCCACTGCAGGATTTCTAGATAGCTCCAGGCCAGCCGTCCGCCTGCACCCACTTCTCTCTATTCTGGACAAGAGAACAAGGACCTGGTTTGTGAGGATGCGGGCACTTTCCTAGAGCAGGGCCCCTTCCTGGCTTTGGGAAGGACCGGAGGATTAGGCTGGAAGTTTTTTTCATGGAAATGGAATTCAAATTGGAACCTTATGTCTGGTTTCTCTGTACTGCAGAGCATGGCCTGAGCATAGCCCCCATCAGCCAGATGTGGCATTCTGAATGTGGACTCTCTGATAAGCTAAGCATATGCCTGCTCCCTAAATGAAAGGCTGCATGCATATCTTATTACTGAAAGGGCTCACTTCTGGTCATGAGATAGTGAAATACAAAGCCCAATGTGTGTGTTTGGTGTGTGTGTGTAAAAGGGGAGCCGCGCAGAGTTAGCTCTGCATTCAGGAAAGCAGACAAATAGGTTGAGCACTGGGTCCCCTGAGCTTGAACATCTTACTTCCCAGGACAGAGTCCATTCTAGCAGCCAAGTGATTTTCTACAAGTTACTTGACTTTCAGCTAGCTATTGCTGCAAAACAAAGTACCCAGCTCCTAGTGACTTAACACAAGGATTTGTTATTGTTATATGCCACAGTTCTGTGACTCAGGAATTCAGATGAATCACGGTGGGAATGTCTTGTATCTGCTCTGATGTCTGGGGCCTCAGCTGGGATGATTTGAATGACTGAGTCCTGAAGCAGCTAGAGGCTGGTGGGAGACTCTCTCTAAGTGTGTGTGTGTGTGTGTGTGTGTGTGTGTGTAGGTGTGTGCATATACGTATATACTTTGCCCCCTACTAGATAGACTCTCCTTGGGGTCAGGATTCATGATTATTTTGTTCAAAATTATATCTCCAGGGCCTCTTGCAGTACTTGGTACACAGAAGATGCTCAAAATTGTTTGTGGAATAACTGCACGAATTCCTCTGAAGTCTCCAGTATACATGGCAAAAGACAGTGGGCAGTGACAATAGGTAACAAAGAACACTCTCAAGGACCCTTCTTTTTGTTCTCTTCTCAGATATAGACACTGTTCAGCTCGCCCTGAAGTGAGTGGAGAATGTTATTTATTTTGTAGTTAAAAGACAGCTTGAGGAGTTCAGGGCTCAGAGAGTCTTACCTACACTATTGCCTGGGATAATAGAACATGCCTGTGATAATTAACTTGAGCTTTTAGGATTAATAGGTTCTGGGAATAAATGGGAGACACAGAGTACTTTGAGATTTTTAGATGGCAAATCAGCTGGAAATGTCTTTTACTGTAATTTTCACCTCTCTATATTTTGGCTGTTAGTATAAAATCCTTCAGTTTCTGCCATTCATCTTTCTCTTAGATGAGCACTTCCCAATATAGAACGGTACAGGGATACTTGTGAATCTGAGGGAAAATGGCATCTGGGGGCATGTGTCTGTATCCCTTCTTTCTCTCTCTGTGCCTCTGTGGCTTTGGATACTGCAGCTAGTGACCCATGTCCTGCTCTGCATTGCCTCCAGGAATCAACTCCTGGGTCTTCCTGGAGGGGTGTACAAAGCCCACTCCTCACCCAGTGGGGAGAACCTGGTTGGCGATGTCTAGTGTCACAATGGTAGAGCAGAATTGGAAGAAGGCTCTTCTCAGGGACTTGCAGCCACTATTGCTCTTGAGGAGAATGTAGTTCTTACCAGTCAGTGGGTAGATGCCCAGAGAGCCTCTGAAATACTACAGACCTAGTATTACAAGCACATATCCAGAATCCAAGGGTTGTAGAATTAGGATTATAATTTACCTTAGAATCTAGAGTCCCCTGTGCAAGAGGGGAAACCAAGGTCCAAGGAACTGCCATGACACAGGCTGGACAGTAATAATGTGGGCCCAGAAGTCAGGCTCCCTGACTTCAACACTTTATTTATTTATTTAAAAATTTTAACACTTTTTTTGAGAGACAGAGCATGAGTGGGGGAGGGGAAGAGAGAGAAGAAACACAGAATCCAGAGCTGTCAGCACAGAGTCTAACACGGAGTTCGAACCCATGAACTGTGAGATCATGACCTGAGCCCGAGTTGGAAGCTTCACTGACTAAGCCACCCAGACGTCCCTCAACACTTTAGTGTTCAAGTGTTCAAGTGTTCAAGTGTTCAAGGCTCTGGATGTGACCATCCTTTGCAAAGGGTAAAGCGCCATGAAAAAGTAAGGTCATTGTTAATGGTCACATGTCCTGTGGTCACTTGAATGGGAAACATAAATGGGGAGGAAACAGTCTCTTCAGAACAGCGATGACCTCACCCTCCTTTCTTGCACGCCCTCCCACCCCACCATCCACACAATGGTTCTCCTCTTCTTTGGACTCTGGCCCTCTTGCTATTGTCCTTGTCCCAGGCCTAGATGGAAACAACACAATCATTTCAGAAAAGAGTGTTCAGAGAAGGAAGTATGTGAGGGGTAGGTAGTGACAGAGACTTCCACCTGCTCTTGAGATATGGACGAGGTGTAAGGGTTTCCCTGAGCCCCTGAGGGTTCTCACCCTTACATCCTCACTGGCCCCTAATCTCCAGGGGTCCTGGCAGTCCAGATCTCTGGAAGGAGAATTCTGGAATTCTCGCTCTCAGCCCCATCCAGTACCTTTGCCCACTGTGGTCAGAACCTGGCTGGCCTCTGTAAATTGTGTCTGGGAGGAAATGAGGTCCTCCTTACACTGGGCCGTTTCCAGGCTTCCTGAACCACCGAACACTGGGAGGGAGAATGAATATTTTATAAAAGGCCATAAAACATAATCTGTTACGTTGAGTGAATTAGAGTCTGTAGTTAAAAAAAGAGAGAAGTTGCCATCAGTGGACCAGGAGTTTTGCATTATTTAGCCCCAGCTATTCCATCACATCAGTAAAGCAGGAGGACCCGAACATGAAAATCACACCCTTAGCTCCTCAGGAAGGGAAGCAGCATCTTGGAGGCCCACTCCATACAACTTGGACTCACTTGGCAGGGGACAGTGGTTCTCTGCCTGGACTGTGCTTGGGAGGAGGGGGGCATAGATCTCTGCACCCCAACCAACACAGTACCTTACAGGAAACATTTTTTGAGATCTTGTCTTCCCACCCTATTTGGGGCATGTCTTACTCAACAGACGGCCTTCTCTAATTTCTTCTCTTTTACAGCAGTAGGCTTCCCCAGATTTCTGAACCTGGGGGAAAGCCAAAAATCATTTTACTTTTGTTTGCGTGCAAAATGACTTCACTTCCTTTGCTGTAAGCACTCCATCACAAACTATAGCCTGGGCCTTACCATTCCTAACCATAAAATCTTTTAACTTGTTTTCAGAACTAAAAGAACATTTCATCCCATGGACTCCACATTTAGGGGGAAAAACACACACATAAATATAAACTTTGGAACTATGATTTGTTTAAATGTCTCAAAGATTCCAGATCAATCTCTTCATGATCATCCAATTTAAAGAATTTATACTTTACTCCAGTAGTGGAAGAGTCAGGAAAATGTTTTCTCCATCTTTCCAGAACATATCCTGAAAGTCATGGCTATTTTTGTTCCTTCATTACTGGACTGGACTTTGGTCTCCCTTCCCCTCATGGTTGTTATTTGGGGCCATGTATGCAATGAGATGTGGCTTTCTGTGTCTTGCCCAGCTCCTTACCTCTGCCATCCACCCCCCCCCACACACACACACAACACACACACATGCACACACTCATGAGCACATATGCAGCTATACAGGATTTGCTTTACTCCATCAGAGCCTTGAGAGGGATGGTGTTATTGCAGATGAAGGAAGATCCTTTGGACCTTGTGGCATTCCTTATATTACCTGCTTAGTAACCAGCCCTCTCTCTGCATGGGATGTATGTACCTTTCATCTCTTCTTCCTGATTGCTTTGTCCTCCTTCTGTTCCTTTGTTACTCATCAACTAACATAAGGAGCACCTGTTATATGAAGGCTATTGTTCTAGGACAGGGAGAAACAATATGACAGGGACCTTGTCCTCACAAGGGTTGGAATCTATGGGAACCTTGCTTCTCTCTGATCTGTCACTTCATCCTAGAAGTTTGCCACTTAGAACCCATGGGGTAGGGAAATCCTAACAAATGGGGAGTTAAGAGATCTGGATTCCAATTATGGTAGCCATAAGGCCATGGAAAAGTCATTTAGTCCTTCTAAAATCCTAGTCTGTTATTAGCAAAATAAGGTGGTTGGGTGAGGTGATGTTCACCATCACTCCTAAAGCTTGGTTCCCATGATTTAACTTTCTCAAATTATGCTCTACAGTACATAAATCTCTCAAAGTGTCAGGTTTGATGAAAAATGATGTTCCATGGTTAAATCCATCTGGAAAACGTTGGGTTAAATAATGCTAAGGAATGTGTTACAGGCTTTAATATTCTAACATCTATTGTGAGCCTCTCTGAGACAGTTAAAGTATCAGATTCCCAAACCCATTTAATTGGGGAGTGTGCATGTGTGTAAACATCCATTAACACGATGCAAAACTAGAATTGTGTAGAACACAGTTTGGGAGTGAAGATCAGAGTGCCTGCAATATGAACCCAGGACCCATGGCTTCTTCCATTTACAGCCTGCTTGGTACCCACCAGTTCTGCCACCTGGGGAATTACTTAACTTCTCCATGCTTCAGCTTTCTCGTTTGTCTGAGTAAATGAGGGAAAGCTCCTACCTCACAGCTCTTGGAAAAGTAATTGGGAGTAAGCCTTCAGTAAATGCTTATAATTAGCTATTGCTATCTTTAGTGACTATTTATTAAAGGGCTAGTCAACAAAAGGCACTTACGACATTTTATCTTGAAGACTGACTTAGCCACAGTCTGTGGTCCTGTTTGAGATGTCAGCTAGCACACCAGAACTAGAAAGCACACTGCTGCCTCAGTGATACAGATTTAGGACAGAAAATGGACAAGGAGAACCAAAAATTCGGAGGATCTCAATACAAACACATAAGAAGATCCCTACAGAATGATACAGTAGGGGGAGGAGTAAGCAACAATAAGAACCAAAAACGTTGGCTACAGTGAAGCTTTGGAAATGAATTTCATGATTCATGTTTGATGTTTTTCTTTCAGCCATAGAACATTTATTACTTCTGTCATTTGTATCTTCCAAGCAAGAAAGCAGGTAGGTATATAGGTGAGGAGAGGCTAGATTATGCTGGCGTAATTAACATGGCATAAATCTCAGTGGATTATATTAAAGCGTTCCTCATTGCTTAGACTACGTGTCCATAACTGGTATTCTTGAGGCTGTGCTCTATCTTTTAGTCTGGGTCACAGGCGGGTGGAGCAGCTGCCTTCTCACGTGCTCTGCATCATTGTGGCAGAGGAAAACCACTCCGTTAAGTAAGTGTTGCACGCCAGATACAACACATGTCCTAACTCATCAGCTGGAACTAGTTACACAGCCCTGCCACACATGGCATTACATGGGCCAGGAAGGACACCATCCTACCATGTGTCCAGGAGGTGGAGAACTGGAAGTACTTGGTAAACAGTAGCAATGAATCGCATCAACTGCCCTTCTGATCATGAAATGTCTGTCACAGGCAAAGTGTGCATACTCACTCTCTAAGGGACACAACCCCAAAGTTACCTAAAGGTGCTATCCAGTCCTGGCAGGGAGCTGAAATTCTAGGATTTCTAGTAGCACGTAGTACTCTTTACGTTATGGAGTGACATGTTCTGGTCTCTACATCACTTAGGATAGGGGCTTCTCCTAATTCAGAGACTTAGGGGACCCAAAAGACAAGTTATGTTTCCCTCTCTCACAACACGATAAACAATGGTTGATCTGAAATGGGATAACTTTAATAAATAGTTCCATTCAGAAAGGCAGAGATGGAAAAGCTCAGCAATCACTCGTTTGTAGTGATTGTGAAACCCTGCTAAATACAACTTGTTCCTTGTTTGGATGCTGTTCTCTGCCTCTTAGCTTCTTTCTTTAGAATGTTCCTTTTTCTCTGTTATCTTCGTTGGTTGTACCTCAGATGGGCACTGCTGGTAGTACTCTCCTGGGGAAATGTGTGGCTTCCTCAGCCACATTCTTTTTTTTTTTTTCCAATATATGAAGTTTATTGTCAAATTGGTTTCCATGCAACACCCAGTGCTCATCCCAAAAGGTGCCCTCCTCAGTACCCATCACCCACACTCCCCTCCCTCCCACCCCCATCAACCCTCAGTTTGTTCTCAGTTTCTAAGAGTCTCTTATGCTTTGGCTCTCTTCCACTCTAACCTCTTTTTTTTTTTTTTCCTTCCCCTCCCCCATGGGTTTCTGTTAAGTTTCTCAGGATCCACATAAGAGTGAAAACATATGGTATCTGTCTTTCTCTCTAAGGCTTATTTCACTTAGCATAACACTCTCCAGTTCCATCCATGTTGCTACAAAAGGCCATATTTCATTCTTTCTCATTGCCATGTAGTACTCCATTGTGTATATAAACCACAATTTTTTTATCCATTGATCAGTTGATGGACATTTAGGCTCTTTCCATAATTTGGCTATTGTTGAGAGTGCTGCTATAAACATTGGGGTACAAGTGCCCCTATGCATCAGTACTCCTGTATCCCTTGGGTAAATTCCTAGCAGTGCTATTGCTGGGTCATAGGGTAGGTCTATTTTTAATTTTTTGAGGAACCTCCACACTGTTTTACAGAGTGCTCAGCCACATTCTTGACCATAAAAATCTAGGGGCCTTGAGGTTGTTTCAAGTCTTGAACAGTAAAGAATGGTTTAGTCCAGGTCATGGTTTCTTTGAGTAGTATGGCTGTCCTAAAATTATCATGGGCTTTTCCCTGTCTGTCCCAGGCAGCTCTATGTGCCAATAGGCAGTAACCACACCCATGGTTTTTCTTGAGGTGAACATAATTGTGGATAACTTGAATTTATCAGCTTTTTGTGGCAGGTTATACTTCTGGTCTCTCTCTCTCTCCCCTCACCCCCCTTTCTAAGCCACTTTGTCCAATTCAAATAAATATTTTGTGTGTGGTGTGGTAGTTGTTAGTTTTTGCTCTAAAACAACTTGTTCCATTCAGAGGTATTACTAATGGGCATGACTCCCTTCTGCTTGATTTGTTCCAGAAAGCAAACCTGAGTCCTAATCAGCCTTTCTTGCACAGAGGTCTTTTACATTTTGTTTAATACTTTTTGGGGGGAGATGAGAAGCAGTTGCCTCTGTCCACCCTGAAATTCCCCCCATGTTTCTGAACTGTCTCTTGTCCATTCCACTTCTGCTTGCTAAGTGACCAGTTTTCTTCTGAGAACTCTTCTGAGCTCATCAATACCTTGTACTAGGTTGTCAGATGCAGTCCACAGGAGTCACTGTACAATGCTAACAATTTGTTTTCAACCTCTTCCTAGATAGGCAAGTTTTTAGGCACATTATCTGCTTTCTAAGCTGTCACAGACAACAGTTTTCAAATATTTTGCCACTTGTAATATGGATTGCTTGTAACAATTCCTAATAAAGTTTCGTCAATGCCCATCATCTGGCCCCAAGTGGATGGCATAAATGTTAGGTTTTTGATTGTAGCAGCTCCTCATTTTTGGGTAGTACTGCTGAATTCATTCAAATAGACTAGATTATGCCATGGTAACAGGTCAATATATCAGAGGATTACAACAACAAAAGATTGTTTCTCATTCATGCTACATTTCTATTGCTTTGGCTGGGATCCACATCACTTCACATTAGAATCTGCCTCACTCTGACAGAGTAGCCTCCATCTTCAGCAGTGCTGGCCATTGTGGCCAAGGCAAAGAAAGCTCTGGAGGGTTTCTTTACATTTAGTGTAATGTTTTGGCCTACATTACATTACACATCATTTCTGCTTGCAACTCTTCGGTCAGAAATACTTGCCTGGCCCAACCACAAGGGATCTGGAGAGAACAATCCCTCATGTTCCTGAAAGGTAGAGAACTGGAGACATTTGGAAAACAGCACTGGTGACTTCTCTCACTAGTGGACTGGCACAAAGAAGCAGGCTGCAAATGTGTGATGCTAACGAGGTCTCTCAGGATCCTCCCTGAATGATAGATAAGGAGTTCTTTATAGATTTATTTCTTGGCATGGTTAGTCATTTCCTAAGGCTGTTGATTTGCATGGCACAGATGTCTAATGCATTCCTTTTCCAATATAAAGCTTCGCTCAAGTGAAAGCTGTTGGATTTTTCTCTAGTGGAATCTGGAGTATCATCATTGCCATCACCATTTTGTAGTTGATATCACTATCATCATCATCAATCATCATCATCATCAACCATCATCATCATCAATCATCATTGTCATCATTGAAACTTTGGTTAAGTAGCTAAATATGCATTATTTAGCTACTTATAGATGCTTATCTATAGAATATGTATTTGCATTTGTCCTTCCCCTTGTCTATTCTGGTCCCAGAGAAAGCCCAGGAGGGGGAAAATGGTCATGGTGCTTCCAAAGACTAAATTAATAGAAGAGGAGTTTAGGTCTAAGAGTTATGCTGTCAGGTATGGGAAGGAGGCATGAAACAGTTTGTAAGACTAGTGGGTGCAATTGGGAAAATTAACCCTCAAATTTCAAGACATTTTAAGTTTATTTATTTTTAGAGACAGTGAGCATGTGAGTGGGGGAGGGGCAGAGGGAGAGGGAGAGAGAGAGAGAATCTCAAGTAGGCTCTGTGTTGCACACAGGGCTTGATCTCATGAACTAGGTCATGACCTGAGCCGAAATCGAGAGTTGGATGCTGAACCAACTGAGCCACCCAGGAGCCCTGATTTTTTTTAATATAACTCTTAGATGACAAAATTTTGGTGTGTGTGTGTGTGTGTGTGTGTGTGTGTGTGTGTGTGTGTAGAGGGAAGGGAACAAAAAGAAAGTAGCAAAGATTGTCTGCAAAGTATGGAGTCACCCAATCATCCATTAGTTTCCCCATTTCCCCCAGGATTCAAAACTTCCTTCTTTCACCTCCCCAGCAGAGAAAATGGGGGAAGGTTGAGAGGAGTAAAAGTGACCCAGGAAAGAGGCAGGGTCATATGGGACACTGTTTTCTGGTCAGAGGAACTTCTACATTGGCCATCCTGAAGAGCAGAGAGACTGGGGCAGTGAGCCTCGCCCAGAGGTGAGACCATAAGATGAGGGACACAGTGTCTGACTCATTATAGCCCTGCCCCCAACCATCTCTGTGTGGTTTTCTTTCCACATTGGAAAGCCAAAAAGGGGGTGATTCTTCTTAGGGAGGATGTGTGTATACTTGTGCACTCAAGTAGGAACTGAGGGTGTTGACTACTTACCACTCTTTTCTCCCACAGGGGCCTATGGGTGATAGGGTAGGTAAAAAGAACCATCTCAAGATTATTCAGAGAAACAAGGCCGAATCTATGGCCTCTGTCCTCTCTCTCTAGAGAAAAACTATAAGGATCCTACTGTTGGGGTGAGGACAAGCACACACGTACATGTGCATACACACACACACACACACACACACACATACAGAGCAAAGTGGAAAATGTAATAAAAGAAGACTGGAAAATAGAATAGGGTGATAATTTACATACCTGGGATAAATACATTTTAAATTCCAGGGCAGAGATAAGAATACAAATGGTTATCAACTTTTGTGGCACATTGTATGTGCTCATCTTGGTTAGTACATACCTCCATTTTAAGGTGACCTTTTTCTTCCCACCCTGTGCTCCTGATCTGATGGAGATATTGTGTGTATCTGGAAGTCAGCATGGCCTTGTGAGATTTGAGCCTGGAGGTCTGGTCACAGTTGTTGGTTTCCAGGACAAACCCTTCTCCTGGTTCTCCTTTGACCCCACTGACCACCTCCTTGGTCTCCTTTGCTGATTCCTCTTCTACCTGAACTTGAACTGTGAATTGTAGAGTACTGTGCAGGACTTGGTTATGTTTCTCTTCATTGTCCATATTCTGTCTCTCGAAGACTTTAGTGACATGGGCTTAAATATTTACTTTTTTTTTTTTTAACTTAAATTCAAGTTAGTTAACATGCAATGTAGTCTTGGCTTCAGGAGTAGATCCCAGTGATTCATCTCTTACATATGACAACCAGTGCTCATCCCAACAAGTGCCCTCCTTAATGCTCATCATCCATTTAACCCATCCCCCCCCACCTCCCCTCCAGCAGCCCTCAGTTTGTTCTCTGTAGTTAAGAGTCTCTTATGGTTTGCCTCCCTCTCTGTTTTTATCTTATTTTTCCTTCCCTTCCCCTATGTTCATCTGTTATTTTTCTCAAATTCCACACATGAGTGAAGTCATATGATATCTGTCTTTCTCTGACTGACTTATTTTGCTTAGCATAATACCCTCTAGTTCCATCCACGTTGTTGCAAATGGCAAGATTTCATTCTTTTTCGTCTCTGAGTAGGCTTAAATATTTCTAAATATTTTACATTCACAAATCAGTCATTTCTCTTTCATATTCCAGACCCGAATAAACAATCACTTCTTGATGTCTTTATTTGCATGTCTAATTTTCCTCTCCAATTTAATATTTCTAAACATGAGGTCTAGATTGATCCTAACCTCTTTAACCCCGTATATTCTCTTTCTTAATAAATGGCACCCCCCTCCCAGTTTCTCAAATCCCAAACCTGGCATTGGTCGCTTGTTCCTCATGTCCTATCCATCACCAATTCCTGCTGATTCTGTCTCTTAAATACTACCGCCAGCCCCACCTCATCCCCACTCTGGCCCTGCTCACTTTACCTTTATTCCAGCCCGTGTCACTATCAAGTTTTTTCCATACTACTGAATTTCCCTGGCCCATTTCTCCTTTTGCCACTTTGTAGCACATTCTCCTCACAGTCTTTACATAAATGATGTGTCCTCTCAGTTTGAGAACTATCACTGGCTCCACATCCATCACTCGTAAGATAGAGCCTAAACACCTCACTCACCTGCAAGAACTTATCCCTTGCTTCTTTTTCTTACCTTTTACATCTCTCCCTGTGCCCAGTCTCTTCTCAGAACATGGTCTTCTTTATTATCCTTGAACACCCATGACCTTTCTAGCGCAGAGCCTTACGCATTTGTCTGCCCAGATGCTTTCCCCCTGCTTTTGGATGGCTGGCTCATTCTTGATCTTTGAAATCTCAGTTGAAATATTATCTCTTCTGGGGGGAACTTTCCCAACCACTCTGTTCAAGGTTGAATCCCCAGGTTGATTTCTGACATAGGTCTCATTTATTTCCCTCAAAACATTTACTACAATATATAAAAATCTTCTCTATTATTTACTGTTAAAATACTCTGTCTAGAATGTAATGTATTTGTTGCATGAATACGTAAGCTTGTGGCTCAGTTGGTTAAGTGTCTGACTCTTGATTTCGGCTCAGGTCATGATCTCATAGTTCATGAGTTCCAGCCTTGTGTCAGGCTCTTTGCTTACAGCGTGGAGCCTGCTTGGGATTCTCTCTCTCTCTTTCTCTCTCTCTCTGTCCCTCCTCTGCTCATGCTTTCTCTCAAAATAAATAAATAAACTAAAAAAAAAAAAAAGAAAGCGTAAGCTCATACAAGCAGGTATTTCGTCTAGATCACTTCTAATCCCCTAGCACCTGAAACTATGATGAGCACCCAGCTGCTTGTCAATAAATGCTTGTTAATTACATGAATGACCTCTAACATCATTGCAAATATCTGAATTTAGATACAACAAGAAAAATCTATGCTGTCATGAAATAGGGGCTCAGTGAATGTTGGGGAAACATTCTCCTGTCACTGGAAGTGGTGTTGCAGTATATGGATGGGGTTGTGCCTTGTGTCTCTTCACCTGGGAACTGGCACTTCTGAAAGTGTGATTTTACTCACTCTACATATATGCTAGATAAGAATGGTCAAGGCATACAGCTTTCCTAAAGCTAAGAAAGGAGTCTCTTTCACAAAAGAACTAAAAACAGAACTCCGATTCATGAATTTGCGAATGGCTTTTCTATCCAGGGGAACCTCCTCCTGCATGGTGAAACATCTCCTGGGGCACAACCTTATGCCTGATGTGAAGGTAACCATGGAACATCAGCTCTGATGTAGGCTGGCGGGCAGCACCAGCCAGGTTTAACCCAGGGGTACTCAGTGGTGGTTCCTTTCACCTATTAGACTGTGCACCCTCCTGGCAAAATGCAGGTTCTTTCCTATGCTTCCCCAACATTTGTTTTGAAGAATTACTGACCTAGTTGACAACCTCATGAATAAAATCAGCAATGATGAAAACAAACATGCAAATAAATAATTCATTATAAATTTTGAAAACAAAGGCAAAAAGAATCATGAGCAAATCAATTTAAAATCCAGAGAATGACTGCAGATAATTGGACAAGGGTGAAAGAGTATCTTCTATATTGTATTTGTTGCTGTTTTCTTTTCTTCCCTTTTACATTTTTTTTTTTTTTTGAACGGAGCAACTTGTGTCAAGTCTAAATTGCTTAATTACATAGCCTGGAAATAGGGAAACAATGGACTGGATGACTGGTACGCTCACTTTCTTGCCTTTTAATGAGATATGCAAGGTGAGCGGAGGGAGTGGAAACCAACAGCAGGGGCACAGAAAGGAAGCAGAAGCTGTTGCCTGGTAGACCTGGTGAAGCAACAGCCTAGTGAATGAAGATGCAGTGGGTTGCTAGCCTCTCTCCTACACATTCCCTACCGGACCTCTGCCCTACACATCCAGAAGATTTAGTTCTCTACTCCCCTAGTCCCTCTGGCAGTGAAGGCTGCTGAGAACTCCTGTGATTTTAAAACACTCTGTGCCACACAAAGAACTCTTGCATGCATCTTGTGGTTTGAGGGTATCTTTACGTACCATTCCTATCGTTATCAGCAATGAACCCTTACTAACGATATAAAATGCAAAAGAAGCTACACAAAACAACTTGTAGTTGTCAGCCAATTAATTTCAGCCATAGACAACCAAAAAGGGAGAAACTGGGGCACAGAGAAGCAAATGTCAACCCTACCTGAAAGTGGACGTCTGAAAAGATCAGAGCAATTCTTTTCCACCAAACTCTAACCTGTCTGACCTAGTAAAGAAAGACTACATGGTCTCTAGTGGAAAAGGACAGAAAACCATTCTTACCGCCTCCCTCCAGGAGAGTTAGGGATAGTCTCTAACAACGAACTTTGGTCCCTACCCAAATACTGCCAGGGGAATCTTCACTGTAACATTACCTAGGAGCAGAGGACATCTTTTTCATTGGGGTGTGAGATAGTGTTGTGAGTTAGCACAGGTAGAGCTCCTGGAATGTGGCCAGCACATATCAGATGCTCAGTAAATATAGCTATTCTTTTTATCAACATTCTTACATACCACTTTCCACTCACCTCCTCCTCCTTCTTCTTGTCTGTGCAATAAGCAGACATTCCAGAAGAGTTCCCAGAAAGGCTGGGAGCAAATGAATTTCACGGTATGCTTCCTTGGACTATGATGCCTCTGAGATACCATCATCTTCTGGCTCTTTCTTCACAGGGGCTGCTGCCTAAGTTCCCAGGACTCCGGGGGGGGGGGGGGGGGGAACTTCTGATGGGGAAGGCAATGGGGGACTTCCCAACACTTTCTCTGCTATGGCTTTGCGATTCTAGGACAGCTGCAGCCTCACCCTCCCAGGTTTGCAAAGGGAGATGTGGGATTCTCTGGGGACTTACATTGGAAGACCATCTAAATTGGAAGCTCTGAAGACTTCTAAAAATGCTTTCTCTATTTTTTTTTTTTTTAAGTAGAGATTAAGGAAGCTGGCAAATGGGTCTTGGTAAATACAGAGGGACGAATTATGATTTGATTGTTTCATGAAATTTCTGGATGAGTGGAGACACAGTGCTCCGCGTTGTGTGTTGTGCGGTGGGGCGGGGTGTGTTTTCTCATGGATGAAATGCACTGCGCAGATCAACTCCCGTAAAGCGAAATAAGGAAAGCTGATTGCGGAGGTGGAGGGGGGTGTGGTATTAGGCTGCTGGTGCTTGGTTAGGGGGGCCGCGATTGTGAATGCAAGGGAGAGGCGTGCCAGGCGTGCGCGGGAAAGATTACTGGTGAGGCAAGTGTGTGTCTATTTCCACAGCGCCCTGGCTCGCTGCAGCCCCTGGCTGGGCGAGGGGTGTGATGTGAGAGTGGGGTGGGAGGGGGCAGCAGGCGGGGCCTGCCACGTCACTTGGAGAGTGAGTGTTGGGAAGGAAGGGCAGAGCGGAGAGCCGAGCCGCTGCAGCTGCCGCGGCTGCAGAGAAGGCTTGAGCGGTGGGGAGGTGGGTCCCCGCGCCCCGGCGCCGGGGCAGCCGCAGGGCCCTCTCCGAGGCCTGAGGCGCGACTCACAGGGAGGAGGTGGCGGCTGTGGCGGCGGGAACGGCGACCTTGGCCAGACGGGAGTCCGCGGTGCACGTAGGGCGGAGGCCGAGCCCCGCCAGGAGTCTTTGCCGAGCCGGAGGGAGGCGCATCTGGCGCTTCGCTCCCAGCGGCAGCCGGGGGGCTCGAACGGCTGGAGAGCGCAGTGGGAGCTGGGAAGAGCTAACCCGTCCGGAGGGCGGACCCCCGCGTCCCAGACCCCGGGCTCAGGCACGGCGAGGGGCGAAGCCACGCGTCTTCTCGGGCAGCCGGTTTCACGCGCGCCAGTTTGCTGTTCCAGGTATCCCAGTAGGCTGTAGCTGTATCCCAGGCGCGGCTGTCTTGGAGGCGCGGAGCTAAACCCTCTGCGTCCGGGCCCCCTCCCCAGACCCAGCCTTGCAGGGACCGGGGTTTCGGAGCCCTCGGACCCAGCGGCCAGGCCAGATCTAGAGCTCGGAGGAGCGCGAGCCCCACCCTAAACAGAGAGCGCCGCTCTGAGAGCCGGGAAGAGGTGCCGCGCTCCAGAGGTGGTGTCGTGGGCGCCGTCCTAGTGGCGGGGAGCGCACCGCGGAGGGGACATGAGGTCGGAGAAATCCCTCACGCTGGCGGCGCCGGGGGAGGTCCGTGGGCCGGAGGGGGAGCAACAGGACGCGGGAGACTTCCCGGAGGCCGGCGGGGGCGGGGGCTGCTGTAGTAGCGAGCGGCTGGTGATCAATATCTCCGGGCTGCGCTTCGAGACCCAACTGCGCACCCTGTCGCTGTTCCCCGACACGCTGCTGGGAGACCCTGGTCGCCGCGTCCGCTTCTTCGACCCCCTGAGGAACGAGTACTTCTTTGATCGCAACCGGCCGAGCTTCGACGCCATCCTCTACTACTACCAGTCCGGGGGCCGCCTGCGGAGGCCGGTCAACGTGCCCCTGGACATCTTCTTGGAGGAGATCCGCTTCTACCAACTGGGGGATGAAGCCCTGGCGGCCTTCCGGGAGGACGAGGGCTGCCTGCCAGAAGGTGGCGAGGACGAGAAGCCACTGCCCTCCCAGCCCTTCCAGCGCCAGGTGTGGCTGCTCTTCGAGTACCCTGAGAGCTCGGGCCCCGCCAGAGGCATCGCCATCGTCTCCGTGTTGGTCATCCTCATCTCCATCGTCATCTTTTGCCTGGAGACCTTGCCCCAGTTCCGTGCAGATGGTCGAGGTGGAAGCAATGGTGTGAGCAGAGACTCCCCAATTTCCAGGGGTAGTCAGGAGGAAGAGGAAGATGAAGATGATTCCTACACTTTTCATCCTGGCATCCCGCCGGGGGGAATGATGGCAGGGGGCTCATCCTCACTCAGTACTCTTGGGGGCTCTTTCTTTACTGACCCCTTCTTTCTGGTGGAGACCTTGTGCATAGTTTGGTTCACTTTTGAGCTCCTGGTTCGCTTTTCTGCCTGCCCTAGCAAGCCAGCCTTCTTCCGCAACATCATGAACATCATTGACTTGGTGGCCATCTTCCCCTACTTCATCACCCTGGGCACTGAGCTGGTGCAGCAGCAGGAGCAGCAGTCAGCCAGTGGAGGGGGTGGCCAGAATGGGCAGCAGGCCATGTCCCTGGCCATCCTCAGGGTGATCCGCCTGGTCCGGGTGTTCCGCATCTTCAAGCTGTCCCGCCACTCCAAGGGGCTGCAGATCCTGGGCAAGACCTTGCAGGCCTCCATGCGGGAGCTGGGTCTGCTCATCTTCTTCCTCTTCATCGGGGTCATCCTCTTCTCCAGTGCCGTCTACTTCGCAGAGGCTGATGATGATGATTCACTCTTTCCCAGCATCCCGGATGCCTTCTGGTGGGCAGTGGTTACAATGACCACAGTAGGCTACGGAGACATGTACCCCATGACGGTCGGGGGCAAGATTGTGGGCTCGCTGTGTGCCATCGCTGGGGTCCTCACCATCGCCCTGCCTGTGCCGGTCATTGTCTCCAACTTCAACTACTTCTACCACCGGGAGACGGAGCAGGAGGAGCAAGGCCAGTATACCCATGTCACTTGTGGGCAGCCTGCACCAGACCTGAAGGCAGCTGACAGTGGACTTGGCAAGCCTGAGTTCTCTGAGACCACTCGGGAACGGAGACCCAGCTACCTTCCCCCTCCGCATCGGGCATATGCAGAGAAAAGGATGCTCACTGAGGTTTGAGTGATGCAGGAAGGGCATCAATGAGAAGGACGACACTGAGCAAACAGTCTCAGGCTTCCTTCTCATTCTCCACTCCCTTCACCCGACCTCCAGCCGACTTCCTGACTCCCTCCCCTGCACTCAGTCCTGATACCTGGACTGTCAGCCTTGTTGCTTGATTTCCGCAGCATTCAAGGTTCATCCATCTAAGTGACATTTTTGAAATTCTAACGGTGCCACCCATTCATGCCCATCTTCTGTCATGTGGATGAGATTTCCGTCTGACCTTCCCTCATGACTGTAAATTTTCATGTCTGGGGCTTGGAATTCTCTAGGAACAAAGATGTCAACCGGATGGAAACCAAGCATACCTGGGTCCTATTTCTCTCCTTAGCATCCTTTGCTTTGGGGCATGCACCTGTCAGCTTCTGGCTAGGTGGTAACTAGCAGAAGCTGGAGGACAGAAACAGTGTTCATCTTTCTGTTTTATTCCCGTGCCTGTGACACCTGCTAGTCATCCTTCAGAGGACCCTTGGTAAAGCCTTTAGCTGCACAGCCTCCAGATATGTCATTCATCTTGAATCTTGGAAGGAATTAGAGAAACTACAGTTAAACTTGGCCATTTGGAGGCCATGAGAGTCAGTCCCAGACCAAAGGGGCCAATGGATTCTTCCAGGTGTCCTGGCACGGTGGACATCGGCCTTTGGTCTGCATTCAGTCTTTCCCTCCCCGACTGTCTAGCTTCCAGGAAGGTTCCTTCTCAGAGCCAAATACTCTTTTTGTGCAAGTGCCTTCCTGTGCAGAGGAACTGGAAAGAGGGAACCACAGAGCCAGGAGAAATGGCAACTAGCTTGACGGAGTATCTACAGAGTTAGTATCAGTTAAGCAGCCACTGTCATCTGGGAGGCGTGCAAAGAGGAGCCTTGTTGCAGATGGCAAGTTTGTCTTCTTTGCTTGCCCCCCAACCCTCTCCAGCACCCCACCCTCCTTCTTCCTGGGAATTTGACTTAGGATTGCAGTTGAAGGTTTTCCAAAGCAAACTCCAGCTTACACCTGCAGACAGGTAAAAGCACACATTGGATGCTAGCGCGGGTTTCTTCCCGTTTTATGTGCAATGGAATAGGTTTAGAGTAAGGAAGAAACATCATTCCTTTGTTGACAGCCTCACCGTTAGAGGTTTTTTGCTGAGTCAAGCAAACATTTACCTGGTCTGCCCCTTGAAGCTGCAGCTGACCTGCTCTAACTGGTAAGGTAATGTTACCACCGGGACTAAGTCATCCTCTTCCAGCGTGAAACTGCTGCCTTCACCCCCCACCCCCCACTTCCCCTCATTTCTCTCCTGGTAACATTGTCATTTGTTTGTTGCCTTGAAAAACTGTGATGTACTGTTCTGAGCTCTTCTGGGTGCAGTTCAGAAACCGAAAGGACTGTTAACATGTTTTTAATTTTGTATCTATGCTTTAAGACTCTTTGATGAGGATTTAAAAAAAAAATTTCTCAAAGAGCAATTTATGAGGGATGGCCTTTTGAGGGTTTTCTTGAGAGACACTGTGGCTCCTGTGAGTGCCAGATCTAAATCTGGATTTTGCCACAGCTTTACAGGGTAACACAGTTCCTCTTTGTGCCTCAGTTTCCCCACCCATTAAATGGGAACATTAATGTCTTCCCCTCCCTACCTCATGGGGAATGTCAATGTACTGGGAAGCTGGGGATGATGCTATGCAAATGTGTGAATTTTAATAAGGGTATTGATTTTTTAGTTCATTAGCCTGTTTCCTTCCGTGTCTCCCAGAGTCAAAAGCTCCCCGCAGAGTTGCTGCCTTGGATTCAAAGCCCAAGAGTAAGCCACACTGGGCTATTATCTCCTTAAATCCCTCCTTAACCTCTTGAACTGGGCTTCAGTCTCTTTTCTTACCCTTCAGCAAGGAGGATGCTCTTTAGACAGGTTCGGTGGGATCCTTCCAGAGCCAGAGGCCGCCTTGATTGGGAGTTTGGCTTCTCCAAGCCTGAAATACAGATAAGAGGAGTTCATGACTCAGTAACCTGCTCTGAGACCATAAAGTTCCAGTTTTCCAAATTCCTTCAGTTGCTTCTGGCTATTTGGGGAAAGGAGAAGGGCCCACTACAGAGGCAATAGGGATGCTTCCAGTGAGGGTAAATGTTGGAACATGTATGCATGTATCTCTATATGTGTGTATGTGATCATCCTCATCACCATCCCTAATGAAACATTTCCTTTTCAAGTCAGAGCATGCCTGAAAGTAAAGGGTTTGTGGAGAGCTGGGCTCTCCAGGGACTCTGGTTGCCATAGCAACCTTCCAGACTGTTCTCTCTATCTTCTGATTTGGGCAGCAAGTGAGAATGGGAGGCTACAAATTCCCAGTTTCCGAAATGAGAACACCTCCTACATAGTGGTTTAGGGGCTGGTAATGACCGGCAGGATGTGTGACCTTTGGAAAATGAGGGGGATACATACAGCTCCCCCAAACTTCCTCCCTGGACCTTTCTTCCTGGCCTTCCCACCCAGTCATCGAAACTGCCTCATCTCACCCCTGATTCTTCAGAAATCTGAATGCTAAGCAACTGCCAGTTAAACCAATGTCAGTATTATCTCTTTCAAAATGACAAGGGGAGACTTGGAGGGGACACGCTCCTCAAGAGGCGGCCAGGCTGGGCCTTGCCAAGAGTCCTGACAGTTATGGTCCGTAACAGTATCCTGGAGGTCCCGTCTCCTCAAAGAGAGGCTCCTCCCAAGTCTGAGAGAGACGGAGAGAAATGCCACTTCTTCCTCCCAGGGAATAATCTAGCTCCGTTCCTAGCAGTCTCATAGGTGGCTCTCCTTAAGACATCGAAGAAACACAGAGAGGCTGTGACCTGACCTAGTTTCTGTGAAGGATTTTGCCAAGTGATCCCTCTCTGACTCTGAGCCTCTTTATGTGGATTCTGTGCCCCAATAATCAAGAGAATATGCACCCCGTGCTTCCCAGATGGCTGGGGTGGCGATGTCACAGCTGCCGGCAAAGGCAGGGGTCAGTCCTTCGTTACACCTGACTCGAGCCGGCAGGAGCTCCCAAATGCCTTCCTGGATCTGGCAGGCACGGCGGAGATGTGGAATAGTCCTCCTGCCCTGATCATCCCCAAGAGAGAGTGGGACAGCTGGCCGCCTTTGCATCTGAGGTAGGTTCTACTGTTGGGGAACTTGGTTCCTGGCTCAGAGCTCTGGGTCAGATCGGAACTGGGGGAGGTGAGCGCCTGCATTCTGGAGACTCAGGGCTTTGATTTCCCATTCCTCAGCGGCCACCTCCCTCTCCTTCTGTGTATTCTTTGTGACTGCATGGACTTCAGTGTCCTTCCTTGGTTTCTGCTCTCTCACTGCTGTCTCCCCAACTCTTTCTAGTCACCTCCTCTTCTCTGCACCTCCCCTTCCTTCTAGTTACTCTCATTTTCTCTGTTTTTTTTTTCCCCCTTCTTGTCACATCTCTCTGACATTTGCCCTTCTGCTGTTTTAATCTCTTCTTCCTTCTATATGTGTCTTTCTATCTCTCTCCTTGTCTCCACCTTTTTAGTGGCTGGGGGCAGCTGTGGCATTTCTGTTGAGATCACACCTTGAACTCTAGGACAGCAGTGATCTGGGGTGTTTGATAAGGAGTCTGTTCTCCAGCTGAAGGATGCCCTCCAGCCTTTCCTGCCACCTCAGTGTACCATCATTTCCTGCCAGGCTGGCCCCTGTGTGTTCAAGTCCTGAACTTACAGAGCAAGATGAGATTGTGCTGGGTTTAGAAAAATGTTTCTGCAGAACTTTCCTGTATCTTCCAAAATAAAAAGAGAAAGAAAAAAAGGGGGGGGGAAGGGAGAGACAGAGAGAGAGAGAGAGAGAGAGAGAGAGAACCTCCAAGTCCCTCAACCTTAAGAAGCTTATAGAAAGGTTCAAAACAAAGAACAGTACACATTTTAAAAAAGAAAAAAAAGAAAAAGGGGTGCCTGCGTGGCTCAGTCATTTAAGCATCCGACTTTAGCTCAGGTCATGATTTCATGGTTTGTGAGTTCAAGCCCCATGTCAGGCTCTGTGCTGATAGCTCAGAGACCGGAGTCTGCTTTGGATTCTGTGTCTCCTCCTCTCTCTGCCCCTCCTCCACTCATCCTCTGTCTCTCTCTGTCTCTCAAAAATAAATAAACATTAAAAAAAAAAAATAAAAAAACACAGTAGAAACAGTAGGCTAAATGCAAAAATGAGGATTTAGGACGAAGGCATAAGAGTGGAATTAGCCTCAAAACACCTTAATGCAGGAGTGGCCATCATACTGACCTAATTCTTGAAGGTCCCCATAGCGTCCAGCTGTCTGTCTTGCATACTGAAAGCAGAACAAAGCAACAGCGTATATCCCAGGGGTGCGAGGTGCACAGGATGCTCCTTGCCAAGATGGATTAAAATTCTCTACCCAGTTTGTAAGGGGAGCTGTGTGTGCTGGAGGAGGTGGGCTATAGGCAGTCCCGCTGCATCAGGACATTGGGGGCTTTTTGGAGGGTAATGGATGTTTTCTAAAACAGGATTATGGTGATAGCTGTATAACTCTATAAGTTAACCAAGAAAAGTCATTGGATTGTGGGTCGGGGGAAAGTGGCATGAGGTTGATAACCTGGGAGTTTCACACCTTGGCTGGGAGAATGGTTTGGTTTCTTAAATCTAGAAAGTTAGCATCTCTAAAGATGGACCAGCTTAAATATCCAGGATGGAATGACAGATTTTTTCTTCTGCCACTTGGGGACACTTTAGAGCTTTCATGCAGTTTGCTCCTTTCTACTCAAGTGTGGTGCCAAGAACTGCCTTTTTTTTTTTTTTAATTTTGACAATCATATCATTGTGGGATTTACATGCTTTTTCCTTTTTGCTCGAGCAAAAGAAAGGTCAAAGCCATTTTTGGTAAGCGCAGGGCATGATTAGCACATATTGGACTAGGGTAAGTATGTTGGACGTTATTCATTACGTAGGACTAAGGCAGTGAACCTGCCCGAGGGGTTCATACTCTGCTGGCAAAACACAAAGAACAAAAACTTCAAAATCCCCACAAACAAACCAAACCCCCCCACCTAGTCTCTGCACCTGTAGACTCAGGATTCCTTAAGAAATTGTACAGGAATCAAGGTTTTATTCTGCCGGCAACCTTTCCACTCTCCTCCCTGACCCTTTACAACCGCTGTGGGGTCCCCGCAGTCGTTGGTGTTTGGACACAGCAGTGGGTGGTGACCACCTTCCATCAGCTCACCCTTCTCTGTGGCTGTCTGTCAGACATTGCTCTTCCCCGGTGGCCCTCACTGGGTGCTGTCCTTCCCTCCCCATGGCACTTCTCATGGGACACCTCTCAGTCCTGTTGCTGATCATTCCTTCTCTGCACTGGCTGAGCCCTTGGTCTTGGCAGTATTCCTGTCACCCGGCATCTCTACACAAATGCCAAGAGAGATTCCCAGAGAATACTGTCCTCCTGGGACAATCTGGCTGGAACCTCCATGCCAGCCCTCATCGGGCTTGACTGTGTGCTATTGCCCTGGGAAGCAAAGTGTGTTCTGATCCTAGCTTGTCAAGGTCACTTAGGGAAGGAAAAGAAATCTGTTAATTCTTTAAACCGTAGGATTTCCTCTCTGCATTCTGCTTTACACCCAGCAGCCTCGGGTTGCACAGATAGCTTCTGGCAGAATATGGCCTCGGGCTTGGGGCTTTAGTGAGAGAGGGAACTTGCCAGATGCAGTCCACTGGGAGTAAAAGACAGATGGGCTCTGAGTTCTTATGTTACTGTATCTCCCAGTGAACCACCTTCCTGTTCTGGGCTTGAAGTCCCTGTGGGATTGGAGATGGTCATGTCGTGTCCCTTTGCTCTGAACCCCTAGAGAAAGGATTTCACCCTGCTTCTAATCCCCTGGGTACCCCAAGGAGGGAGTGGTCATCTGTTAGTGACCACTTTGGAAGGACAAACAGGGAACTGACTCCCTAGTTCCCAGAACAAAAGAGCGAAAGGGGCCACAAGTATCATTAATACTGGTCTCATCTTGGCTACCACTTAACCTACTTAGGGCCTAGCCCTGGTGAGGTTTATAACAATTTTTTTTTTTTTTAAACACAACTCTGACCTCATCATTGTTACTGTGAAGGGGATTTTCCCTTAGTCTGTCATGGGCCTCAGCAGACAATCTTTGCCTTCCCCTAGAAAACATCTTGGCACCATAAGCAGCTTCTGCTGCAGGCAGCAGGAAGCACAGACAGACCCCGGCTCTTTGGTGAGAGCAAAACCAACATTTCAAAAGGAAATCGCAGCCACGCAGTCTGCTGGTGCTGCTATTTTTGACATGCTTGCTGTTCTCTCAGGGCTTGACAACCTCTGTCTCCAGGAGACAGACAGACCAGCCCTTGGCAGGAGAGACACTTTGCTTTGAAAAAGAACCTAGGAAGATAGTCTTGCGGCTGGAGGGGGCCGGGAGAACAAGCCATTCCTCCCCTCTCCTCCAGGAAGCTGGGCTCCTGGCCATCAGGGTCTGTGGATCTGAGGCTGGGGCACCATCCTGGCCTGGTGAATCCTTCCTCAGCTTTGGTCCTCCCCAATGGGAGTGGTCCTAACACGAATGAGGATGACACCATCCATTTAAAAAGCATTTAGGGCGCCTGGGTGGCGCAGTCGGTTAAGCGTCCGACTTCAGCCAGGTCACGATCTCGCGGTCCGTGAGTTCGAGCCCCGCGTCGGGCTCTGGGCTGATGGCTCGGAGCCTGGAGCCTGTTTCCGATTCTGTGTCTCCCTCTCTCTCTGCCCCTCCCCCGTTCATGCTCTGTCTCTCTCTGTCCCAAAAAAAATAAACGTTGAAAAAAAAATTTTTTAAAAATAAAAAATAAAAAGCATTTAAAATGCCTTCAGTGCTCTCAAACATCACGTCCTATAACAACAAGATTAGGAGCATGGATCCTGGAGCCAGGTATTCTGGGTTCAAATCCCACCTCTGCCATTTGCCTGCTGGGTGACATGGAGCAAGTTCTGAAACTTCTCTGTGCCTCAGTTTCCCATAAAGTGGAGGGAGAGTAATAGTACCGATTTCATGGAGTTGTTTTGAGGATTAAATGAGCTAATAATATACGTAATGTCTACGTAATATGTAATAATAGGTACACAGTATAGTGTGTAACAATATATGAACACTCTACAAAGATTGGCTGTTACTATTATCCTACAACAAACAAATGAGGTAGGTAGGCCAGGCATTGTTTTCTTCTGGCAGGTAAGACAGTTGAGGCTCAGAGGGCATGTTCAAGGGCACACAACTAATGTGTGACCCATCACCCTCAGGGGAGATGTAATTTACAGAACTCGGTGAAGGTCTGATTAATACTAAACAAGAAGAAGAAAAAATGAATTTGTAGCTCCTAAATGTGTATACAGGCTTTTATTTACATGCTAATTTGTCTCTTTAAGGGAAAACCAGAAGGTGTCCTATGTATATGTGTGTGTATATATATATCTCATATAGCTATATATATATATATATATATATATATATACAGATTTTATATATATGCAAATATATATATGTGGGTGTCAAGATGGACAGGTTTCCCCAGCTATCCAAAAATAGAGCATTCCTATGAAAGCTTTCATAAGCCAAATGAAGTAAAGCAAAGAAGCAATTACCATTTCTTAAAAGCAAAAATCATCTTCAGATTTCTTTGGGATAGTGAGATCAGGCACCAGCATAGGTCTTTAGTAAAAGCAAACCTGTATATATGTTAAAAAGAAAAAAAAAAAAAAAAAAAGGAAAGTGGTGTAAAGCAAACTTTCGGATAACAGGGAAAACCTGTTGTTCTTTCTATAGACCCCTCCTCATTGTCACCACTGCTTTCCTCCCTCCACATTTTAATAACTCCATTACAGCCTTCCTCACACACTTCCTCTGCATCTTCCTCCTTGGGACAAATGCAGGGTCCCACAGTTAGCCCTGAGGCCAGAACACATGTCAGACTGCAGCTCAGTTTTCTTGTACTGTTCTAGTGGCCCTCACAATCCCACCTCTCCCGGTCCTGTCTTCAGCAGCTCCCTTTTTCCCCAGCCATCTTCATGACTGTACACCCCACCACCACCACTTTGCAGGTGGTAACACCCTGTAACATTCCTAGGGTGTTCTCCAGCTTCCTTTTCCTCCTTTCAGGGGGAGGAGACAGGAGGTCTTAGAGTGGGGAGAAGCTAGCCCCTCCTACTCCTGTGAGTCCGAATTTGCTTCCACTGAAGTTCTCTCTGGGGGTCCTGGACTGAGGCCAGAATGCTCCACTCACCCTGTGCTCCCTCCCACAGCCACGCCAGCTTGCACAGGGAACCTGGCCCAGGGCAGAGCAATGGGACTGCCTCCTCACTCCCTATTCTGACTTCTTGGCTTGCTTGCCTTTGGAGGTAGAGAACTTGCCTCTGAATCACCATTATTAGCTGCACCTCATTTAACCTCTACAGTTTTGTCATCTGCAAAATAAGAGAGCTAATTCCACTTGCCTCACACAGTTGTTGGGAGGCTCAAACAAGAGGCACGTTAAAGAGGTTAGTGGGAAATAAACTCTCAGTGGAGCACGGCTGAAGGGGCCCCAGTGACACTGAACAGCCACCAGGGAGTGGGGCTAAAACCACCTGTACTCTCAAAGAAAGGCAGGATCCCTGCTGACTTCAGTTCTATTCTCTGAAACAAACATTGAAATGAAATATGATATAAAAAATAGACTCGTGGTAGCTAGCTATTTTATCCAGAAGGCTCTTTGCCTGAAGCAGTCACAGCAGAATCTGTTTAAATAATTGCACTTAAGATGTGATTTAATATATAGGAATGTAATCTGAATGTATCTTGTAAGAATAGAATGGATATACCAGTAATATTTTTTCCAGCCAAGGTAGATAATCCTTCCCAGGAGCACCAGAGCATTGGAAACAATACTGAGGGTCGCGGGGGGGGGGGGGGGGGAACAGGAGTGCTAGGAGGGGCCCTAAATGCTCCTCTTTGTGAAGGAGAAGGCTGATGCAGACAAATGGAACAATTAACCTATGATCACAGGCAGTTCAGAGCATAGCTGGGTCTAGGACTCACATTTTCTAACTCCACCACCGGTATATTTTTCTATGGAAAAATGGAAACCTAAGGATTAAACTTAACCAATTGTATTCATTTCCCACCCAACCAAACTCCTTAGCACAGTTGTCCATAGGAAGTGGAATTAAGTGCTTTTTAATTTCATCTCTCTCTTCCCTGACTTTCCGAGGTACAGAGGCAGCTGGCCTAACTAGAGAAATTCTTCATCAGATAACCAGCTCCTGGATTTGTAAGGAATGAATGACTAAAAATTGTTACTCTAGTAAGTACAAAAGGTATTTTCACATGGGGCAAATACAGGCTCATAAATAGGCACTGGCCTGGGCAGCCAGGCCCTGAGCTTTTAATCTTACCAAGAGGCTCTGTGTAACCTTTTAGGGCTATACTTTTAATGTTAAATTTAGTGACTAGGCTGCAGGAAACTGTCACAAATTGGAAGTCAGGAAAGCAAGAGGTTATTGGAGACTTCTGTATTTTAAAGAGAAAAGAAGAGGGGCGCCTGGGTGGCTCAGTCAGTTAAGCATCCGACTTCAGCTCAGGTCATGATCTCGTGGTTCCTGAGTTTGAGCCCTGCGTTGGGCTGTGTGCTGACAGCTCAGAGCCTGGAGCCTGCTTCTGAGTCTGTGTCTCCCACTCTCTCTGCCCCTCCCCCACTCATGCTCTGCCTCTCTTACTCTCAAAAATGAAAAAAAAAAGTTTAAAAAAATAAAAAAATAAACAGAAAAGAAGGCACGCAAAAATTGAGCATCTTACCCAGGAGTGCCAATTTTCTGATGACCTAGGAAACAGAGATCTACTTCTAGATCCTTCCCTGTACTTTGTTGTCCTGGGAGAGAAAGAGAAGTCACTGTTGGTTACAGATGCCTTTTATAAATCACTAGTGTCAGGAAGAACAAAGTTTCCAGAAGCCATAGTGGCTGAGCCATAAATCAGACAGGCGCTCCCCAGCTGCTTTAAGGCAATTTGGCATTGCTGGAAGGAGAGAGAAGTCTGGCATAATGGGGAAAAGAGTTTGTGTCTCTTGTAAGACTGCTGCTCTCTGTGCTTCGGGGGAGGGGTCACATTCACCCAGGAGCAGCACACACGTGTGTGCATAGCAGACCCAGGCTCTCACCCCCCCCCCCCCACACACACACACTCAGCCACACTCCAGGCCTGGTAGTTGCCCTCAGCTTCTCTGGAGGTTTGTTTGGTTTTCATTTTATACGCTTAATTTTTTTTTTGCACCTGCAACCCTCTGGTAGATGGTTTTATAACCTTGCAGAATTCCAAATAACAATCCCAGAGTACCTAACCTAAAACTGTGCAGGTTGTTCCTCATAATAGGTCCTCAGTCAGTGACTTGTGGATCACATATGATTCAGTGTTAAGAAATAACTGGATATGCAATTTTATCTCAATAAAACTGGGAAAAGATACAATAAATATTGGGAGATTTTACATGCAGACTTTGACTTTTGTTTTCTTTTGAAAAGTCAAAGGTCTGGTCTTGATGATCTTGCATTTCAGCCTTCCACCAGCTGAGTGAGCTGCCCCCTTCAGAAGGGGAGTGGGTTCTCTTTTGTCCAGTGCCCTCTGAGTGCCACCCAGTGCCCAGTGGCCATCTGTCATTTTTGTTGTGCCCACGGCATTGTTTTCCTTCTAGGTGGGAAACATTTCCTATGTGTGCATTTCTACTAAGGGCACTACGCCCCCAGCCCACTTCATCTGGTGATCCCATGGATGCCTGTGCATGACCCCTCTTGAAGCCTTCCTGCATGATCTCATTGAACTGAGTCGCAGTGTACTGTTAGAAGGGAGTGGGGGTAGGTGTGGTTATTGGGAACAGAGTGAAAGCCAAAGCGAGGGCTGGCAGCCTATGAAGGAGGCAGTCACGACTCCAGATGAGAGACAGAATTGGGTGGCTGCTTGGAGAGAAGGGACCCTGCAGGAATCAAGAACATGTTAAGTGATGTTCTCTGTCCAATTAAGTGGGCAAGGAGATGTGTGATGCAATTAAGGATTTCCATCTATAATTATTAAAATACACACACACACACATACACACACACAACCCCAAAAAGGCAAACATCGGTGTTTTGGTATTTCTGATTTGAAGCCAGCTGCCTACTTCTGTGATGTCAGATAATGAAACATCACTCTGTTCGTGCTGGCTGGCACTGAGCATTACGAGTCAGGGCTCATCTGGCTTTCCTGGGTAATGGTTGGCCAGCCACCAGCCATGGGCTCTGCATTAGTGCCACATTGTGAAGCCCATGGTCACCCCCAGATCCTTTATTTCCTCCCTTCCTAGACTCTTCTCTGTCAGTTTCAGCTCTTAGGTAGACTCTCCTGTCTGTGAGCTTATCGGCTCAAAGTGAGCTGACCATAGAGTTGGAACTATGTCCAACATTATTGTATTGGGAGAGAGGTAAGAAATGTTCTCCTCTTTTCCTTGTTTTACCTCTTATTTCATCAAAATGTTTCAGGGCCAGAATTCAAGTGGGGAGTGTCAGTAGCAATTTCGGCTAGAGATAGCTCAAAATCCTTAGGGTCCCAGGAGTGAAGCAGATTTCATGTTGGCCATGCCTTACTGGGGACAGCTTTCACTTCTGAAGACCCAAATTTAAAAGGATTCTATGAACTTGCCACCACCCTCCTCCCATACTGCCCCTTCTAGGAGCACAGGAAAAATTAAATCAGGTGGGTTAAAGGAAATCCATCAAGGGCCTTCCATCATAATGCCTGTCTGCCTCATCATTTCCAATAGATGTTCTGAAAAGTTGTTTTTGTCATGACTGTGTATGTGTGCGTGTGTGTGTAAAAGTAATAGAATCACTTTCCTATCAGAGGTGATTTTAGGCAGGGGCTCTTTCACGTTTAAAAGAAATTGAGGCACCTTGGTGGCTCAGTCGGTTAAGCATCTGACTACAGCTCAGGTCATGATCTCACAGTTCATGAGTTCAAGCCCTGCATCAGGCTCTGTGATGACAGTTCAGATCGTGGAGCCTGCTTTGGATTATGTCTCCCTTTCTCTCTGTCCCTCCCTCCCTCATGCTTTTTGTCTCTCCCTCTGTCTCTCAAATATAAATAAAAATATTAAAAAAAGAAAAAACATCACAGAATATAGCTAAACTTAAAAGAAAATATATGGTCTATAGAAAAAAATGCACTTAAATTAGTTTATGGCATACTTCATACAACTGTAATTCTGTCTGCTAGTGGAAGGACAGGGGATGCTGTGGTATTAGAAATGGTGGGGATTTCGGACCAGATTTGAGAAAGAGCTTTTTTATTCACTGGAGGAACTAGGGGATATTTTTCAAAACACATGTTCAAAAGTGGGAACTCTAACAAACTCTGTTACAATTTTCTCATTTCCTTGCTGCATTTCTGACTGTCTAGATGATGAATTTCCAAGTATATAGCATTGTATCTCCCATACCTACAGCCGTGTCAGCTGAGAAAGGATGGGAGAAATGAGGCTGTGGCCCTAAGTCCCTTGTGTCTCTCTATAACCATGTGGGAAGGGGTGATGATGGCAGTCACCTCAGGAGTCAGCACCCAGGGCTGCCACCCTGTCTGTGTAACTGTGTGGCCTAGGAACCTATCTGAGCCATGGTTCTCTCCTCTGTAAAATCAGGCCATTGATAGAACATCCCTCATGGTGGCCAGTGGGGTTAAAGGAGATGATGCTAATAATGAGCATTGCAGGTCCTGGTGTGTAGTATGCATTCAATAAAAGTAGGTTATTTTTTCCATGGTCTCTTTCTCTTTGGCCCAATTCAGCACTATGCTTACTGAGGCATAGGCAGGGCCTCTAAAAATTGCCCAACCTTTAGAAGTAATTAGAACCACTCAAAGCTCATGTAAATCTAGGTCTTCAGGTAATATATGTGCAATAGTTTCTGTCACTTTGTAGATTTGGATTTCCTGACCTAACACTGACTATGATTCAGGTAGGTAATTATCCAATACTTGGTTGTAACACAGGCGACTCATATAACAGAGGCTTAATACCCCCTTAGACAGAGCACTGCTTCCCTGCTAAAACAAGGCAGCGAAGAGAATACTCAGTGGTTCTGATAATCCCTTTAGAAAGAATATAAGCAGGGGCGCCTGGGTGGCTCAGTTGGTTGAGCCCCTGACTCTTGATTTTGGCTCAGATCATGTTCTCGTGGCTTGGGAGATTGAGCCTGGTGTTGGGCCCTGTGCTGACAGCATGGAGCCTGCTTGAGATTCTCTCTCTCTTTCTCTCTCTCTCTCTCTCCCCCCTATCCTTTCTCTCTCTCTTTCTTTCTAAAAAAAAAAATAAGCAAAATCCTGGGAAACAGTGAGAATTTCCAACACACTTAGGAATTAACTGGAACATCAAATAACTGAATGTAGAAAGATCATGTGGTTCAGCTACTCACTTGCCTGACTTTTGGGCTTGCCTTGAGTGAAAGAATGAACTGAAAGGAGACTGCACAAGAACCCAGGAAGGTTTCCTTGAGTGCTGAACAAGCCCATAAATGTGCCTTTCATGATGCATTTGGGGTTGACCTTCTTCAGAATTATAACACAAGCCAGTGGAAAATATGATTTGATTTATGGATAATGTCTTTCTTTACATACAACATTTCAGGAATGCATTTAATTTGCAAAGAAGTCAGCTGAACTCAATGATGTATAAGTAGAGACTAAGACAAGATGACATACAAAAACTGAGCAGGCAGTGGCTTCCAAAAGTCAAAGAATCCATTACTCTGTCCTGCATTAGGAAAAGTCCCTCATTATCCCAGGCCTATTCTGAACCCCCCCCCCCACAATCACGGGATGGGAGGGAGAGAGACTTCCAGGGATGTTGTAGGGTTGTTTTTCTCCTATCTCAGTTACACATGTGCTGCTGTACTTTAAACTTCCTTCCCACTATTTTGTACCAACTGAGATGGATACTCAACTGACCATATTACCTAGAATAACTCGTTATGCCAGAGTTCCTCAAATGTGATATGCAGAGTATTAGTCCTCCACAGCATTCTCATGGAAAAATAGTCCCCAGCTACTACGTACCTGCTTCTTGGAGATACACAATACATGGGATTGTAAGATTAAAGGCCCGGAGAAATCCTGCAGTGAATAAAACTATTTCACCTGTTAAACCAGTGTTGTTCAAATTATTTTTACTGTAGTATCTCCACCCCCTTTCTGGGGGGAACTTCTATTCACATCCTACAAAAATTGTAATCCAAGGAATAAATTTTGAGAAACTCAAAGACATCTGAAACTCCTTATGAATTTCAGTCCATGGAACTTCAGCCCTTAAAGGATTTCTTGAATGGACCATTTTGTGGCCTCTTGTCAACCTTCTGAAAGTTCTCCACACTCCTTTTGAGTCATGCAGATACATACAGAATCAATGTTTTGATAGGGCTCTGAACCATGTGAGAGAAGATACCTCCCCTTTGGTGACCTTCCAACCTTCTTAAATAGGAGCCTTTGAGAAGAATAACTGTAAAATTTGGTCTTATTGGTTCAATTTAGAGTTTCTGTTCTATTTGCTGCAAATGTCCACACTTGAGATGCACTTCTCCAGATTGATAGCTTACTGATGGCATTGCCTTGTGGTGTAACAGCCCAAGTTCTATGCACATCGTTAATAAAACTGAAGATTATAATGTGTGTCTCTGTTTACAAATGCTTTTCTAACTGAAACTAGAACTTTGCATAAAACATTCAAGCATGCCTCTGCTAATGATCATATTTAAAATATCTTATTCACAATCTGAACAAGACTCAAAAAAAAAAAAAAATACTAGCAGTGAGCTCTAAGAACCCAGGCTCCTCAGTCTTTTTTCCTTCCCTAAATATTTTTTTCAAGGTATTTTCCCAAGGTGCTTCAGGTGCTGGTGCCTCCAGTTGGACCCCGTTCCTCCAGTGCTGGGACTTCAGTCCTCTGGGCACCTGCTAGGTGCCACCAAGGGCTCTTACCTTTGACTCTATTCATTCCAGGAAAGATCTGATGCTCACTGTCTACTCCTCCACCACCTGGCCCAGGACTACAGTCCTTCCTCCATGGGTTGATTCCTTTCTGTGTTTAGAGGTAAAAAGAGAGAGGATGTAGGTGCTCTTCACCTGTTGTTACCTTTGTACCCGTTGTTCCTTTTCTGGACATTGTGGGCTGTGAGGAGTGCCTGCTAGCCAGTTATTTCTTGCATCTTTAAATCTTTAAATCTGCTGAAAGTTTGAACAAGTGGACTGTGGAGAAGGTGGGCATTGCATCCAGTTCTGGGTCTGTCACTGACCCGCTGTGTGACCCTGAGCAAGTCGCCTGTCGGGCACTCAGCACATGGCAGCTATTAGTATTATTCTCTCATACAGTGTCTTTATCTGTAACATGAGATAGTTGGATTAGACAATTTTTGAGTCTTTGCTTGAAAATTCTGTGGGCGTCTATCTTATTCATTAAATGTACAGCTGGTCCCCTTGATAACTTGGCAAACTTTATTGTTTGACTTTTGCCACGGGAATGATCTTTTAAAAAGAGAGCCGGAGTTACTAAATTTCAACTGTATCTAGACTCAATGAATTTCAGGGTTCACCCACTCCATCCTCTTATTTTACAGACAGATTTCAGAACTTACCACTTACAAATATACTGAGCAGGTTACAGCAGACTTTTAGAAGAGATATGCTAATTTTTATGTAATGTCGAATGGGATAAATCTCTTCCCTCTGCTTTTCCTCCTTCCTTCCTTCTTTCCTTCCTGCCTTCCTATTTTTCTTCGATGAGCTTTTAGTTATTAAGTGCTTCCAGATCTTTTTTATTTCAAAGTTGCAAAATAAACATTCCTCGGTTTTGGCTGTGTCAAGTATCTTGGCATTATGATTGGAAAAATGTTGGGCATGCAAAGGCACTTCTATATTAAGGAGAAGCAGGGGGGAAATGAAGACCAGCAGGGGTGCTAACTAGTATTCTCTGGGTCTCTGGCTCCCCATTTACCAAAGGAGCCTGTAGAGAAGACAAGGGAAAGAAAAGTTGGTACAATTCTTTGCTATCTTAGACAAAGTAGAAGCTGACTTTGTCATTTCTGGGAAAGTGGTAGTGATCCCAAGGGCAGGTGCTGGATTATATGCTGGCCCCACTGTGCTGTGCAGTGGCTCTGGATAGAAAGGTCTTGGTTGGATAGAAAGTGCCCAGCTCTGCCCTACCAGCTTAGCCTTGGGAGCTAGAGCTACACAACCAGACCAGGGTTCCCCCTGTGCCGGGTCCCTGTCCTGCATGGCTGTGCTGGGTCCCAGTCTTGCATGGCTGCATTGGTCTTGGTGCTTTTTGGTGTTTGGTTATCATGTTCATTCCATTTAGCTTCCCTTGCTATTGCTAGTGCACCAGATGAAGCAGCAGAACCCTGGACAGGGATAGAAAGCCTGTGTGGGCTCCTAATGCACTGTTTGGCCTTGCACAAATTGCTTGAAACATTTTATTTTCTGACTTTTTTGTTCACTATGGAAAAGCATACAAGTCAGAAACATGTAAAGAAGAAAATAAAAGATCCCATAAATGCCACAGCCAGAGACATTCAGTATTGGCCTGTTTGCAGTTTCTCTTCTAGATTAGCTCTGTCTCTGTATCTATATCTCTGTAGAGGTCATATTGTATTTCATTAAAAAAAAAACCCTCCTATATGGGGCGCCTGGGTGGCTCAGTCAGTTGAGCATCTGACTCTTGATTTCTGCTCAGGTCATGATCCCAGGGTTGTAGGATTGAGCCCCACATTGGACTCCACCCTGAGCATTGACCCTGCTTAAGATTCTCTCTCCCTCCCTCCCTCTCTCTGTGTGTGTCTCTCTCTCCCCCACTCTCTCCCTCTCTCCCACTGCCCTAATCCCCAACTCATGCACTCTCTCTTTCTCTCTCTAAAAAAAAACCTCATATATCTCTAATATTCTCATGCAATACATCATATAGATACACCATATTTGTTAACCAGCCCCCTACTGTTGGACATTCAGGTTTCTTTTCTAAATGATGCTACAGTGACTATTTTTAGTGTGGATATCCATCCACATTCATGATTATTTCCTTAGGTTTTATTCCTACAAGAGTCATGAACAAATGGAGCAAAACATGTTCTAGACCCCAGCTTCCTTACCTGTAATAAAGCAGCAGCATAAACAACAATTATAGCAGCACCTGCCCAGCATATCATTTGCCAAGCCTGTGTCTAAGAGCTTTACATGTCCTAACTCATTTAATCTCCACAGCAGTCCTGTGCATATCTCTCTTTCAGAGAGGTGGCTTACCCAAAGTGGCACAGCCAGTGAGTAGCAGGGTAGGATTTCAACCCAGGCAGTCTGGCTCGCAGTCCTTGGTCTGAATGGCTGTGCTCATATGTCCCTGTGAAAGAAAAGTACTAGACCCAGCAATCCTTAGGCCACCTTTCCTCCTAACATTAGCTGCATTATTCTGTTCTACACTAGCAATGTGCCCAGATGACAAGGTTGCCTGGTAAGAGTTGGCTGGCTCCTTAAGTCCTCTTCATCTGCCCATTTGAGTGCCTGATGAGGTTGGGGTCTCTATGTGTGAGTGGGTGTGAGTTTGTGTGTATGTGTGTGTGTGCTTATATAATCTTTGGAATGGAACAGAGTCAGAAGAGACAGCATGAAACAAGAAAGCCTGAACTATATATTGGCAAAACAATAAAACACGGGTAATCCCTGCTATAGTTACAGATAACATCATGGTTTCCTCTTTATCTTAAGGTTCTCAGGCTCTTTGCCTGGGAAATTTGTCACTTCGTCATTGGACTGTCACCTCAGTGCAGCAGGGACGAGATTGGATGTGACTGTCTAGCACAACTCCATCCCAGAAGCACATGTTCGCACATACTATCTGAAGGGCACTTCCCCTCTCCGAGCTGCTATGCCTGCACTGTAAAAGCATTGCTGGGTATGATTTTTCATTCTGTAGGGAAGGAGATAGTTGACAGACTCATCAATGGAATGACGTATCCATGCTGCTTTTATTGCTTGCCCATCGTAGAGATTGCCAGGCCTCCTTGGGATTCTGACTGAGTAGATCTGGGAGAAGCTGGGAGTCTGCCTTTATAAAACATGTGCTCCAAGAAATTACCTTCAGGAAGTTTGGGAATCTTAGGTAGTGGGGCTCAAACTTCACAGGACATCAGAACCCCAGAGAAGATTTTATAAAAAAAAAGTACTACTTCCTGGGGGTGTCTGGGTGGCTCAGTCAGTTAAGTGTCAGACTCTTGGTTTCCACTCAAATCATGGATCTCACAGTTCGTGAGTTTGAGTCAGGTTCTGTGCTGACAGTGTGGAGCCTGCTCAGGACTCTCTCTCTCTCTCTCTCTCTCTCTCTCTCTCTCTCTCCCTCCCTTTACCCCACCCCTGCTCATTCTCTCTCTCTCTCTCTTTCAAAATAAATAAACTTAAAAAAATACCACTTCCAGTCCCCTCTGCTGTCTTGCCCCTCCCCACCCCCAGTTTGAATAATTGATCTAGGATGGGGTCCAGGTGCAACATTTTTGAAAAAGGATTATTATTTTTGAGAGAGCGAGAGAACGCGCACACATACAAGCAGGGGAGGGACAGAGAGACAGAGGGAGACAGAATCTGAAGCAGGCTCTAGGCTCCCAGCTGACAGCAGTGAGCCCTTGCAGGGCTCAAACTCACGAACCATGAGATCATGACTCAAGCCAAAGTTGGACACTCAACCAACTGAGCCACCCAGGTGCCCCTAAGTGCAGCATTTTTAAAAAGCTTCTCAAGAGACTATAATGTGTATCTGGAGTTGGGAACTGCTAGTTTAAGAAATTCTGGCAAGAATAATTTTACACCTTTCCATTGAAGTGCACTTCATACTTTACAGATGGCTTTCACAAGTGAGCAGCATAACAATGCACTACAGTCAGTAGGGCAGGCATTTGTATGCCTGTCCTTGGCCCGGAGACGGTGACTGAGTTGCCCAAGTGTGCACAGCTTCTCCCTCAGTCAGCAGCAGCTGTTCTCTGCCCAGCCCAGGCCAGTCCTGCCAGGCCCTCCAGGAGGGGGCAGCTTCCCCTCTCCTGAAGATCTTCCAGGACCAAGTTTTCTTAGCTTCCATCAGCCTTCTCACCTAGTGTGGATGCTGGGGAGGCTCTTTCTGTTCATTCTCACCCACATCCCTTCTACTGCAGCCGCTCTTCCTTTTCACAAAGCCTCCATGTGAAATGTACAGCTACGTTTTCTTCCCCTCCCAAGCTTCGTCCCGCTAAAGCGTTGGATAATGGCTCCGAGAAACAGAAGCCTGGGGACCTGGACAGTGCATGTCACCCACAGCAGTCTGACCTCAGCCTCCCATGTAGCTGGCAGGTTCTGGGAAGCCACATCCACAATCAGCTGCCTCGGGGATGCATTCCCTTCTCCCCAGATGGCACCTGCCATCCTGAGTTCTCGCATTCACCCCCAAAGCTTCTCTACCCTGCACCTACCCACCCTTCCATCCCCCACCCCAACAGCCTTAAAAGCCCACCTGAGTCCTTCCTATGAGGCTGCTCTGAGGGCCAGAGGCCCTTGCAGTGGTGAGTCCCCACTCTGGACATCTGGCTGATCAGAGCTCAAGGTAGAGCAGGGAGAGAAAACATAGCCAGGTAACTGCCCCTCCACTGTCCTCCACCCAGCAACCAACTATTTGCTCAAACTCTCCGGACTCAAACCAAAGACTCTGGCTGCCCTTTACTCTTCCTCCTCTTGTTCAAACCTTTTCCCTCGCACAGGCTGTGTCCTGGAGCGGCTCCCAGCGACTGCAGGCTCTCTGTGTCAGGATCCTGCAGCCTCAGTACCAGGGATGCTGGCTGCGGGGGCGGGGAGAAGGCGGGGTTTTGTCTTAACAGCAATGCGGGTGTAAATGCCCTGCCTGGTTCTCTTTGCCTAACCTATTCAGCAGCCTTGTGACTGAGGTGAAGCCTCCACCCCTCAGATTCCTGCAGCAATCTTGTGTTTCCCTCTGTCAGGGCCTGCCCACTGCTGGTTGTTAGCTGATTTAAGGGGTTGGTGTGGAAGGTCAATCAATGTCCTCAATGACATTTGATCCCCTAGGACTGATTTTCAGGAAAGGCACATTCTCTGCTAACAGGGCTGGCCCCCTCCTCTTAGACAACAGCCCTATATGGATTTTCTGCCCCATCAGAGGATTTGGAAGAAAGGGAGAGGACATGGGATGAACAAGCTTTCCTTTTTCAAACCAAGGGAAGCAGTGGTGAAGTTTCCCATGGTTGGGAACGACTCGCTTGGTGAATCATTACTGTTCTGGTTGGACATCATCAGATCGAATGGTTATGAGAAGGTTGAAGAGTCCTTTACAGTTGCCCCTTTATCTGCTCCATTGTCACCCACAAGGCCGAGGCTCCAGCAGCTAAGTCAATATTCTTGGACCCTTGACACGGCGGAATGGAGGAGGTTTGGATCTGAACCAACCTTATCCTCATTCCTAGAAACTGTCAGTAAAGGGAGATCAGTCTAGGCTAGCTTCTCTATGGAAGAGATGGAAAACCTCCACCCATGGGAACTGGAAGGGGTCTGATCTATTATATAAATTGACTTCCTTATTTTATAAATGAAAAAAAAAAGAGAGAAATCATGTGATTGAGCCAAGGCTACAGGGCTGTTATGGCTGTTATGGCTACTTCATTCCAGAGCTGTCTTTTTTTTTAATGTTTATATATTTTTGAGAGAGAGAGTGTGAACAGGGAAGGGACAGAGAGAGAGGGAGACACAGAATCCAAAGCATGCTCCAGGCTCTGAGCTGTGAGCATGGAGACCGACGTGGGGGCTTGAACCCATGAACCGCAAGATGGTTACCTGAGCTGAAGTCAGAAGCTTAACCGATTGAGCCACCCGGGCGCCCCCACAGAGCTGGTTTGAAGTCTAAAGTGTTAACTCACTGACTCTCTTGACTAGGGTATACCTCTACAACTAATCCCCTATGAAAGCTTATGTTCCACTGACACTTTGAAGAAATCCTAGTAGTTAAGCCCTGCATGGGGGCTTTGTGGGGAGCCCCCAGACTTTGGCATCGAACTGACCTAGGTTCGAATCCTGACTTCCACTCACTAGCATCAGGACTATGGCACATTTCCTACTCTCTTGAGGCCGGTATTCTTCAACTGCAAAATAGGAATCATTATATTTATTTCAGAGAAATATTGTGAGGGTTTTCTAAAGTGGACAACATGTGCTTAGCACATAATCATTGTTCAGTAAGAGAAAGATGGCTTCTTGGCCAAAATACAGACTTCTTCCCTTCTTCTCTGTGCTCTAATTCTGAAGCTGATTTTCAGAATTATTTAGTGCTCGCATGCTTGTAGTTGGGAGAACAGAGGGCTTCCTTTTGCCTTTTCTCCAGACTCCAAGGGGGGGTGGCCCCGCACAGAGCCTTGGTATCAATCTGCTAGGCTCTGCTCATGCCTCTCAGGCCCGAGGCAACTCAGATGTAGAGAGAGATGTGGTGGACTCTGGTGATTTGAAAGAAACAGGTACCTCTCTGTTACCTTTTTTCTAGGCTTATGAAATCCATTCATCCTGTGATCTAATCTTTATTAAAGTTCTACTCTACAACCCCCTCCCCTACCCCAGGCTATCAGGTGGCCCACTGAGTTAGAGAACGTGAAGAGTACATGGGTCACACTGGTAGAAAGAGACTCTTCAGGCCTGGTCATTTCTGAGGTCATGGGCATTGGCCTGTTGACCCCTGAGACCATATGTTTTTTGAAACTTTTTTGAGAGTGGCTAGGGAGAACACTGGTTTGTACCTCCTGACAGGTCTGTCTTGTGACCTCACAGAATTAACCTTTGCTGGACCTATAATGAGAAAGCTGTTTTTTCCTCGGTGTGTCCTTTATACCTTAAATTATCACATCCAAGCTTGCCTCTTGGTCATTCACCTTTTCCCAAAACAGATTCCCATGGAATGTCCATTCTCCAGGGCCAGAGAGGGGCCCGCCTCTCTCCACCTCCTCCTGGATTCTTATCTCTCTCAACCCTAAACCTCCTTCAGAGACCATCCAGCTCAGATCCAGCTTCCTTCATGAAGCCTTCAGATGGACTAGCCTGCTCATTTTGCACTGTGTGAAGATTACCTTGTGTTGATATGTATGTTTTCAGACTCTAATCCTTTCTTTTTAAATTTGTTAATTTATTTTGAGAGGGAGAGAGAGAGTGAATCCCAAGCAGGCTCCGTGCACTATCAGCACAAGGCCCAATGTGGGCTTGAACTCACGAACCATGAGATCATGACCTGTGCCAAAATCAAGAGTTGGACGCTTAAGTGACTGAGCCACCCAGGTTCCCCCAGACTCTAATCTTTTCTACAGATACACACAGCACCAGTTCTTTACCTCAAAGTGTTGACAGCCTAGTTAAAAGATACACATCTTAAGTCCAGTTAGACCAAAGGCAGAAGCCCTCTCTCATCTTTTCACTCCTGAGAAGGAGGAAGCTATCAGGAAGCTATTGGCTGCATCTAACCATAGGATTTTTTTAAAGTTTATTTATTTATTTTGAGAGAGAGAGAGAAAGCATGAAAACAGGGGAGGGGCAAAAAGAGAGGGAGAGAGATAATCTCAAGTAGGCACTGCACTGTCAGCACAGAGCCCAACACAGGGCTTGAACTCACAAACCATGAGATTGTGACCCGAGCCGACATGAACATTTGGATGTTTAACTGGTTTAGCCACCCAGGAGCCCCTAACCATAGGATTAAAAAGAAAAAAAAAAAAAAAAAAAAGAACACGATACCAAAAGATCATTTACTATTTTTTATAACTTGGAGTCTTGAGGAGGGACAGCTCCAAGATTGGTAAGTCAGTTCATTATTTCTATGTAACTAACCACTTCAAAACTTAGGGGTTTGAAACAACAACAATTATTTCTTAGCTCCCAGTTCAGCAGGTTAGCAGTTTAAGCTGGGCTCAGCCTGGCAGCTCTTCTGGTCTTGCCTGACAGATGCTTCCTTATGCCTCAGTGGCCAGCTCTGGCTTGATCAGGTGGTACTGCCTCTGGGGGTCAGTACCCTGGGGGTCCCTATTGGCCAGGGACCTTTAGCTTCTGCCAGTGGCTTCCTCATCCCTCTGGAAGGTGGCCTGGGCTCTTTCTAATAGTGGATTCAGGGGCCCAAAAGCAAGCAGATGTTGTTGCAGATTTTGAGTCTAGAGGTCTGTCTTGTCCAGCAGGAGAGCAGCTGCAGAATTGAATATGAGAGAAGCTAATGTCTGGAGGAGAAAAGAGCCCTGAGTAAGGGTCCTTGCTCTGTAGTTTTTAGGATCAGAAGGCTTACATTCATGATGGATATGCAGAAAGAGACAATAAAACAGTGATCATTAACTCATGTGTGTGAGAGAAAGGGGGTTTTGAAGGTGTGTGTGTTAGGGGTTAGGGTCAATACAAATCAAAGCCCCAGTGCCAAGCAGATGGCTGTTTACTGCAGGCATTAGGCATCGTGTCTGTTTATCTTAACTTTTCTAGGGGCTAAGATAGATAGAGCACGCTACGTCAGGGTTAATAAGCCATTTTTCTTGCTAATTAGCTCTGGACATTTTCTCCCTGCTGTGGGGGCTTTCCACTTCTACCTGTTCTCAGACGCTTTTGTCCTGTGGAAGTGGCTTTCTGCTCTACCCTTTGTTCTATGCTGGGGGTGTTTTTGCCCTGTGGCTGCTTCCCACCCTAAGCCTTGTTAACCCATTGATGCAAGCTCAGGGAATTCTTAGACTTATTCCCCACAAGAAATGTCAATGCCACTTGAGGCAAAGAGTGAAAATGAGTACAGTCACTTCTGCTGCCTGATACTGGCTAAACTGATTCACTAGGCCAGTACAACTCAAGTAATGGGCAATTACCAAAAGATTCTGCTTTTTGGTGGAAGAACTTTGAAGTCATATTGTAAAGGGCAACATGGAGAGTTTGAACCGTTTTTGAAGTCAGCCTGCCATAGCTGTGTTGGGGCTCAGGGGATTCTTTTCTCTGAGACTTGCTTGGCTTCCCTCTCATTTGCACAAATGACAGCACTGTGCCCTCACACCGCAATATCCAGGGGAAGGAAAAGACAAACCTTTCTAAGAATGAGGAAACCTTCCCCAGGTGTCTCCCACCAACATCTCTTAAGCCACACTTAGGACACAAGCCCATCATATCCCATTTCATCAGAAGCGGGTAGAATTACTGTTCAACATAGTGCTGGGGAGGGCCTCAACTTCTCTGAGGTGGTTGGTTTCCAGAAACCTGAACAAAACTGGAGTTGAGAGAAAAGAAGTAGGGGTGGGGGGTGGCAGCTGGGCCAAGGATCAGTAGGGAGTGGAGGAATCACCTTACACAATATCGTGTACCCATTCATTCTTTTCTTTTTTTTTTTAATTTTTTTCCAGACACAGAGTGTGTCCAGACACAGAGTGTGAGTGGGGGAGGGGCAGAGAGCGAGAGAGAGAGAGAGAGAGAGAGAGAGAGAGAGAGAGAGAGAGAGAATCCTAAGCAGGCTCCAGGCTCTGAGCTGTCAGCACAGAGCCCAATGCAGGGCTCAGACCCACAAACTATGAGATCATGACCTGAGCCCAAGTCAGACGCTTAACCGACTGAGCCACCCAGGCTCCCCCAGCCCCTCCCCACCCTGTTCGTTATTTTCTAATAGACCTTTATATTAAGCTTGCTTGTGTCAGGCCCTAGAGAACCAAAGGTGAGCAGAACATTAATGTTCTTAGGGGGCTGATTATAAGAGATAGCAGACACAAGTAAGCAACCTACTATAATACAGTGTTGGTGAGTGGCAGACACTAGGGGATAGGCCTTCAGGCTTACGTGAGGGCCCAGATCTTGCCCTGTTGTCCTTCACTGATCACTACTGTGTTCCGGCTGGGGGACTGAAGTGCAAAGACAAATGCAGGAATAAAGGTACAATTTTATTATTATCCAGGTAGCACCCAGTTACCTGCAACTAAACTGCCAAATTGAAACCCAGCTGAGATTGCAGACAAATGATGTTGGGGGGGGTCTTTATTCCTACCTACCTTGGAACCAGAATCCATGGCCAGCTGTCTTGGGAGTGGCTTGCAGGACAGTGGGAGAGAGCAAGACTCCAAGGTGGCTGTAGCCCACTTTCCCAGCTGGTTTCAGGAAGGTCACACGAGCTCTGACCCAAGGAGTCAGGAACTGTAAGGTGGGCTGGTTATGAGGACTAATTTAAGGCACAGCAAATGTGTTGGGCTCTACAGCAACAAATGGTTGGGCTCTACCATTGGGATTAGGAATTTAGCCTTCATTGGAGGCCATGTGGGGAAAACTGCAAAATTGCTACAGTAGATTCATGTAGCAGGTGCTCTGGATAAGGGAGGAAGGGTAACGAATTCTTCCTGGGAAAGGTGTCCAGGAAGTGGACATGTCAGCCAGCCTTGTAAGAGGAGTTGGAGTTTTCAGGATCAAAGAGAACATTCTCAATGGAAGGAATGATGTGAACAGAGGCACAGACCCTGAGAAAGGGATGATGTGTTCAAGGAACTGCGAGCTTGGGATACATGGCATAAGAGTGCACAGGCAAAGCTTGAAAATAGGTCAGACTCAGACTGACTGTGAATAACCATGACGCTGCTAGAAATTGGATTCATTCTAAAGGCAATGAAGGGGAGAACGTAAGAGTTTTAAAACAGAGGTACGACAGGCTCAGGTCCCATTTTGGAGGGATCTCTTTGGCTGAAGTGGGGCAGTAGTGGGAAAGAGACTAGGGGTGGTGACCCAGGTCCACTCTAGGCGGGACAGCTTGACAGATACAAAATAAAAAGCAGTAGGACTTTTTGGCCAGTTTCATTGCTGTTTTTAAATCCTCTGTCTGTGGGTGGGGTGAGTGTGAGGGGGCAAACCTCTTTCAAGGCACAGCCTTCTATGTGCTACAGTGGAAGGCTCCTATAGGAATCCAGGTAGAAGCGATTATAGTCACGTACTGAGTATGTGCCAGGAGCTCGTGGATGGACGGGCTGAGTCTGGGCTCTGCAATTCAGAGGTGGATTTGAAAAGGGCCTTTGTATTTGGCATTTTGCTGCACCAGGCTCCAGAAAATTGTCCTCTGAGGGTTTCTCACTAGTGGAAAATGCACACACACATTGGGAAAGCAAGGAGCAGAAGTGGAATGGGCATGGTTGTCATCATCTCTCTGACCTCAGGGGACAATGTCACAAATTCCATCTCTTCAGGCCATGCTGGTCTCCCCTTGACCCTCTCCAGGAGCCTGAGAAGCTCCCCCTCAGCCTGCTGGGAGGCGGTGGTAAGGAACAGCATCTCTTTTGTTCCTGGAGCTTCCATCGTAAAATATTTAGGGCTGCCAGGAAATAGTCAAGGGGAGATGTTTGACAAACAGGCGTTCCTCACTTTTCAGAGTCACTTGGACCTTCATTATCACATTCATTTGGGCTGCACTTGAAAAGCCATCAGAGGTCCAGGATGCTGCCCTCACTGTCTGCCCTCCAAGGAGGGCACCTACATTATTCATTGGCAGCCTCCCTGCATGAATGGCACAATGCTACTGCTTTCCTGGGCAGCAAAAGTGGGAGCAGGGGCTCCTATGGAAGCTTGGAGGGGCAGAGGCCACCAGGAAAAGAGTTTTGGTTTGTTTCTAGATCAACCTATTTGTCAACAACATTGATAATTCTATAATCTTAAAGTCTGATTCAAGGACTCCGTGTGTGGCTTCAGGAATTCCTTATTTGAAGCCATGGACATGTTCCTCATCATATTTTAGTGTCAATTTATCTAAGCTCTGGCATCTTTCTCTTGCAAAAAGAGCCACAGAAACACCTGGATATAGTAGATACTTGCTATTTTTGTTCATGTGTTTGTTTGGGGTCTTATCTGTTTGCTGTTGACCTGCTGCCTGACTTTGCACAGAGGACATCACCTCTCTGCTGTACCTTAGTTTCTTGAGAGGTATATTTCACAGAGCTACTATGAAAGTAACAAAAACAGGATGAATTGCACATAAAATGTCATGTCACAGGTAAATATGCAGGAGCCATTTTATTTATTTTTATGTATTTGTAGAAAACTGAAGTGATTTGTTAGATATCTAGTGATTCCTCTGTCTCAGGTCTGCCTTTATATGTAGAGCATGTCCAGCCTACATGGTTTTAGGCAGTGTCCATAAACAGTGGAAAATTTGCAGTTGTTTGGTTAATTTCAACAATGGAACTGACCTTGATTAACTTGACAGTACTCAAGTGAGCCAAAAACTTGCTTTCAGATCATAAGCCTTGCTTGGAAATTAGAGAAGACTGTAGTGAGGGCTTTCTGCATGCGCTATAAACTGAAGCTCTGTTCCGGCACTTTTTATGTGCTTGGCTTCAAATCAGAGTGGGAAGTTAAGCTTTCCAGTGGTCATTTACTTCAACCAGTAGTGAACCTAAGCCCACTGGAAGAATTCTCTCTGTGGTGTGAAATCAGAATTGAGAATTCTAAGTCTAGATTGGAAGGTAGTATGGTACAGTGGCAGAACATGGGCTTGGTGTCTTGGTATACTGGTTCCATGAGCCTAACTGTGCAATTTGGGGTGAATTATGTAACCTCATGGAAGCTGAGTTTCTTCATCTCTGAAATAGAGAAAATAATGTCTATCTCAAAGGATGGGTGGGTTTATTCATGAGATACCATATTTATTTTATTTTATTTTTAAAATTTTTAAAATATTTATTTATTTTTGAGAGAGAGACAGAGCTTGAGCGGGGGAGGGCAGAGAGAGGGAGACACAGAATCTGAAGCAGGCTCCAGTCTCCGAGCTGTCAGCACAGAGCCCGATGCAGGGCTTGAACTCATGAGCTGTGAGATCATGACCTGAGCCAAAGTCGGATGCCCAACCGACTGAGCCACTCAGGCACCCCGAGATACCATATTGAAAATGTCCTGGGGTGCTGGGGTGGCTCAGTGGGTTAAGCATACAACTTCGGCTCAGGTCATGATCTCACTGTTTGTGAATTTGAGCCCTGCGTCGGGCTCTGTGTTAACAGCTCAGAGCCTGGAGCCTGCTCTGGATTTGTGTCTCCCTCTTTCTCTGCCTCTCTCTCAAAATAAATAAATAAATAAATAAATAAATAAATAAACAAACAAACAAACATAAAAAAAATTAAAATGTCCTGAACACACTTAGTGATGAATGTAAAATGTAGCTATTACTATAATTAGGCCATAGAGCTTAGGTGTTGGTGGTTCTACAATTAATTGGGTTCAGTTAGCATTCTTTTGGTTATAAGAGACTGGAAATCTGGCTCAAATCTTCTTAATCGAAAAAGAAAATTTTATTAACTCCTATAACGTCAGCTAGAATTGGGCTTCAGTTGGCAAAACTACTGTAAAGCAGGGTGAAACATGGAAGGGTTGTAGGAGTTAAACGACTCCTCAGTAAGGCCACCAAATTTAGCAAATAAAAATGCCCATGCCTAGATAAATTTGATAAAACCCCCAACATCTTAATTTATTGAAAAATGCTGAACATAGGGCATTTAGGGGGAGAAAAGCCAATAGAGGAAGCAGGACAAAAATCATTAAATACGGGACATATCCTGTATATACAGGATGCCTGGCAACTCTTCTCCTTAGGGTATTTATAACAATGAAATTCTACTCAGACCTGTAAGCAGTGTTTATAACTAGTGCCAGTACATTCAATTAATTTCATTCTCATATCAGTCAAATTAGCCAGTGCCTTTGCTGGGAAAATACACAATAATTCTAGGGTCCATACTATGTTACTTGAAAATGATAAAATTCTTCTGAAGAATTTTGTTTTAAGAAATAATAATATTGAGTTTTAGTTTCCGTATGATCCAGGAGGTAAATTTTTGTTCATCTCTCTCACTGTAATTTTGCTGTCCATGTTTGGTTTCGGATGGCAGTAAGATGGCTAGTAACTCCAGGCACATATCCTCCTGGGTTTCAGTCTAGTAGAAAGAGTATTTCTTTCAGCCTGACAAAATCCATGATCTGCTTTTCACTGATCGGAATTCTACCTCCTTATCTTATTGGGGTGAATTATTAGGTCAGGGGACTGGCATGCTCTGATTGGATTTATTTGGGTCATATGCACACCCTTGGAATCAAGGTTGGCGTTACCCCAAGCATGTGGACTGAGCATGAGGTCTGGAGATTGTTTGTCTGAAGGAAAAGTGGTACTCAATAACAAGAAGAAGGGATAAAATGGATGCTGGGTAGTGAAAAAAAAAATCACTCCCCCAGCCCTAAACAAAAGGAACCAAAATAGCAAATGTCTACCACATCCAAGTGTTTCTGTGGCTCTATTACATGATAAAGATGTCATAATTGAGGTAAATTGACACTGAATTATGATAAGGAATGTGTCCATGACTTTAGGTAAGGAATTCCTGAATCCACACATAAATTCCTTGCTTCAAATTGTCAGATTATGGAGTTATCAATGCTTTTGCATACTTCTCTTTTACTTATTTTTCCCTTTAAAAAATTTTTTTTAATGATTATTTAGTTTTGAGAGAGAGAGAGAGAAAGAGAGAGAGAGAGAGAGAGAGAGAGAGAGAGAGAGAGAGCATGAGGGGGGAGGGGTATAGAGAGAGGGAGACACAGAATCTGAAGCAGCTCCAGGCTCTGAGCTGTCAGCACAGAGCCTGACATGAGGCTCAAACTCAGGAACGGTGAGATCCTGACACTGTTCCGAAGTCAGATGCTTAACCAACTGAGCCACCCAGGCACCCCTGCATACTTCTCTTTAAAAAGTTATGAGTACATGGGGTACCTGAGTAATTCAGTTGGTTAAGCATCTGACTCTCCATCTCAGCTCAGGGTCTTGATCTTAGGGTCGTGAGTTCAGGCCCTATGTTGGGCTGTGCTGGGTGTGAAAGGTTGCAAATACTTTTTTCAAAATTGTAATAGAATTATTGTTTTATTCTGATTATTAAGATAATACATGCATAAAGGGATGTAGAGCAAAGTAAAAATCACCAGTAATCCCACAATCCAGAGATAACTCCTGTCAATATTTTGGTATAATTATTCCAGATGTTTTTACATATGTGTGTGAGGGATGGTGTCTTGTTAAAATTAGTAAAAAAAAAAACAAAAAAAAAACAAAAAAAAACTTAAAATTACTTTATTCCCTTTTAATTTTTTTAATGTTTATTTATTTTTGAGAGAGAGAGAGAGAGAGAGAAAGAGAGAGAGCCAGCGGGGGGGGGGGGGGGGGGTAGAGAGAGAGAGGGAGACACAGAATCCGAAGCAGCCTCCAGGCTGTCAACACAGAGCCCAAGGCGGGGCTCAGACTCATGGACCACGAGATCATGACCTGAGCCAAAGTCAGATGCTTAACAGACTGAGCCACCCAGGAGCCCCTATTACCCTTTTAAATTTAACAATACATTGTGGACATCTTTTCATACTAATAAATATAGATTTTAAAAATGACAACTTTAAAGCTGCATATATTTGAACAAAAGTACCAGGACTATTCAACCGCTCTTACATTAATTTCATTTTTTATGATTATAAGCAATACACTGGTGAAATATCCTTACTTGTACATGTATATTTATCTAATGATTTGAGAAAGACAGAGACAGGATGAGTAGGGGAGGGGCAGAGAGAGAGAGAAAATCCTAAGCAGGCTCCGCACTGTCAGTGCAGAGCCCAACGTGGGGTTGAACTCATGAACTGTGAGATCATGACCTGAGCTGAAACTAAGTGTCGGACGCTTAACCAACTAGGTCATCCAGGTGCCCCTGAATTTTTTTAATGTTTATTTATTTTTGTAATAATTTTGATACAGAGCACAAGCAGGGGAGAGGCAGAGAGAGAGGGAGACAAAGAATCCGAAGCAGGCTCTGAGATGTCAATGTAGAGCCCAATGTGGGGCTCGAACCCACAAACTGTGAGATCATGAACTGAGCCGAAGTCGGAAGCTTAACCAACTAAGTCACCCAGGCGTTTCCATATGAATTATTAAAATGCCAGCCAGGAGGTCATGCCTGTGCTGGGTAGGGTTGCCAGATAAAACACAGGGTATTCAATTAATTTGAATTCTAGAGAAACAGTGGATAGTTTTTTATATAAGAATGTCCCAAATGGGTAAGCTGGTCATTTTTTGTTTGTTTTTGGTTGGCTTATTTCTTTTTTAGCTTAAAAAGAAGAAAAATCAAAGAGGAAAAAGAAAAGAAGAATGTCCCAAATATTGAAAAATCATCTGAAATTCAAATTTAACTTTTGATCCTATATTTTTACTTGCTCAATCTGACAACTCTAAAACTGGGTATAAATCTCTGTTCACAAATCCAGCAGGGGCTCTGCATCTCCATGAGCAGGCAGGGAATCCTGTGCCACAGGTCTGGACACCTTGATGTGCTTAGCAGTCATTCCCTTCAAGTTCTGGCCACCTCCCAGGATACAACCATCTAGTAGGATGTGAATCCTTGCTCTTTTCTTATTGTTGACCTCTGACCCCCCCCCCCCCCCCCATGTAACGCAGGAATCTCTGCTTCCCATATTGAGTTAGCTTCTAGGGCTGCTGTAATGACATATCACATGCTGGGTGGCTTAAACAACAGAAATTCATTTTCTTACACTTCTGGAGAGTAGAAGTCCATGATCAAGTGCCAGCAAGTTTGTTTTATGGTGAGATCTCCTGGTTTGCAAACTACTGTCTTCACACTGTGCTCTCATATGACCGACCCTCTGTTCACAGAGAAAGAGAGAGGGGGGCGGGGGAGTCAGAGTCTATTCTTCTTTCTAGGACACCAATCCTACAGGACCTGGGTCCCACCCCTATGACCTCATTTAAATTTACATTAATTACTTCCTTGGGAGGCTCCGTCTCCACATACAGCTAGCTACACCAGGCATTAGGGCTTTAGCATATGGGTGCTGGGAGGACACAGATATTCAGTCCATAACACATATCCTTCAAGGTGTCCTCCTCTTATTACTGCTTTCAAAGACTCTCGAGCAATTCAGACTTTTGACAAACAAAATAAGCAACCTCTGGTTATGAACCAAAGAGCAAAATTTGTCATATGAACTCAAAGGATTAAGGAAGAACTCTATTGAAATATTTGTAGCCTTAATAAATTGAATATTTATTTATCAAAGCAGTGTATCTTCTACATAATGTTTTTTGGGGGCACACAAAAGCCATTTTGTGGAAACATAAAATAGGCACCATATCACCATATCTCTATCTATCTATCTATCTATCTATCTATCAGCTATCAGCTAACTATCATCTATCTATCTCTTTATATACTGGACATATATTAATAAAGCAACAGTCATAGCTACCAGCTACGAGTGACTGTGCCTTATACGAATATTATCTTAAATCCTCACAGTGTGAGGCACCTTGAGTTATTGTTTTCATTTATTTGATGAGGCCACCGAATAAGTAACTGGGCTAAGACTGTCACACTCCAAGAACAATGTTTTTTTTTTTTTTTTTTTTTTTTTTTTTCTAGGTAGAAGGGCTATGTGTGATTTTAAGCATCTCTTTTATAGTTTTCTGTGGGCCCTTCTTGCTGGAGCAAGGTGAAAGAGAGCATATTTTTTTAGGATAAGAAAAAATTATTTCTATCTTGAAAAATGATAAGGGGTGGTTATAGAAATTAAGAGAGAAAACAGATAAAAGAAATCATTAGATCTGTATGAGAGTGTTTACGGCACTCAACCAACTGTGAATGTTCTAGCTGGGCTATCGATTTGATGGGTATTAAATGGTATCTTGTTGAATCAGTATTTTGTTGGCAATTATAAGGTACACACGTTATCTTAAAGGTATTGGTGAACACTAAAACCATGAGTGTCTTGACAGTTTCACTGTGGTTGTCTGAAGCATAAAATACAGCCCTAAACTTGTTGCATGCCTCTTCTCTACCTTTCTGGGAATATACAGGGCTTTGGTGATACACCCCAGAGGAGCAAAAAAAATTTTAGCAAGCTCAAGGTTTCAAGAAATGCCAAATTCCACATCACTCAGAGAAATGACAGAGTGCTTGGGGAAGAGCTGTTGAGTCTAAGTCTGTAAACAGCAAATGTAGAGAAGAGGTTGAGATAGTCAGCGGTTCACACTGGGCCCAGGAAGCAGCAAGATTGTCCAGATTCTGGTCCCAGCCTTCCCCTGCTGATGTGACATGGCCAAGCTTTGGGGAAGTCAGTCCATTTGGAGAGTGACCCTTAGTAGCTACCATTTCCAGAGACTGATTTTGGGGGCAAAGGAGGGGATTTTTTAAAAAAACACCTGCATGGGGAATTCTTTTTTTTTTTTAATGTTTATTTTATTTTTGAGAGAGAGAAGGAGAGAGAAGGTGCGTGCGCAACTGTGTGCACACAAGTTGGGGAAGGGCAAAGAGAGAGAGAGAGGGAGACACAGAATTTGAAGCAGACTCTTCACTATCAGCACAGAGCCCAACACGGGGCTCGAACCCACAAACTGTGAGATCATGACCTGAACTGAAGTCGGATGCTTAAACAACTGAGCCACCCAGGCACCTCTGCATGGGGAATTCTTGAGTTTAGTATTGTTCAATTATATTAAATTTCAGACATAAGAAATTTAGGACTCTCCATGACTATATTAGCTTGTGTCTGAAGGGAAGTTATTTTAAAGGAAGGCAGTCTGATAGTCCTATTCTCTACAAGGAACTTTAAAGAATATTTGGTTTCTCATACAATTCTAAATGAGACAAAAGAAAAAAGATTATTTTTTATTAATTTTTTTAACATTTATTTATTTTTGAGAGACAGAACATGAGTGGGGAAGGAGCAGAGAAACAGAGAGAGACACAGAATCTGAAGTAGGCTCCAGATTCTGAGCTGTCAGCACAGAGCCCGACATGGGGCTTGAACCCACAAAGTACGAGATCATGATATGAGCTGAAGTCAGACCCTTAACTGACTGAGCCACCCAGATGCCCTGAGAGAGGATTAATTTAAACTTGTTTTACTCAGCAAAGTGTTAAATTAGTATTGGATTATCAGATAGTCTCTATATGCACAGGAACTGTAAACAAGTGGTGTTCAACATTGTTTAAGTTTAGACACCCCCCATGCCCTGTCTTATGCTAGATTTAGAAGTTTGTGCACTAGCTGACAAATGGTCATTCTCATGATGGCTCCATCAGCTAGCCAATGTCCCCATCTTCCTTGCACAGTAAAGAATGTGTAATGATTTGGCTATAGCACAAAGCATAGGTGTTAAACTTCATTGAGATGAGACAAGATAAAAATCATCAGGGTTACCTAAAGTGCTGAATCTTTAGCTTTAATCAGATGTTTACTAGAATTCAGCCTTTTGAATCTGTATTGAATTGTGAGGGAAGATAACACATTTAAAGATCATATGTGAAGTGCTAGAAATGTATCCTGGATGATAATCTCTAAAAGGCAAGGTGTAAAGGCTTTTCTGATATGTAAGCTCTCCAGGATAGAAACCCCATAAAACATAATCTTTGCATATGTTATGTACATACACATTTTGAAAAATTATGTGTGAAGATGGAAATTGGAAAAATAGAGAGGAGTGAGTAGCAGGCTTTCCAAAAACTAACAAACAAACAAACAAACAAATAAATAAATAGCATGCAGTCTCCAAGTTCTAGAATTTTAGGACAGAGATGAGACTGATGAATAAATGTTATTCTAACCCAAGTGATACATACTGATTGTTGCAGTAGTAAAAGGTGGTGTTTCAACAGATTCAATATATTGGCATTAAGTTTCTACTATGTACTAAGCAATGTATAATGATAAGTGAAACAGAGGATTTCCACCTTTAGTGGAGAGCCTGTGAGTGTGCGTGTGCCTGTGTGTGTGTGTGTGTGTGTGTGTGTGTGTGTGTTGATGGTGCAGTGGATGAAGATACTAATCCAGTATGCCTAAATATAAAACTCCAACTGTAACAAATGTTACCAAGTACAGCTATCCAGGTAGCTGTGCAATAAGAGCTTAAAATAGGGGGATTTGACTTAATGACATTGTCGCTGGTATTTGAATGATGAGCAGAACATTAAATAGGCAAACGTTCTAGAAACAGCACACCGGGCAGTGTTAACAGCATGTGCAAAGGTCCTGTGGAAAAAAGATGATCAGCATGAGAGACTGAGGTGGCAAGGGAAAGGGCAAGCAAGTAAGGTGGAGGGTTAAGAGCTTTATCTTTAGCCAAGGAGCAATGGGACACTGTGGAATGTTTAAAGCAGGTGGTGATGGAGTGATGTGATCAGATTTGTACTTGAAAATATCAGCCTGGCTACAGTGTAATAGGCTGGATGGACTGGATGGATGTAGGGGCCCATTGCTAAACTTCTGCAATGTCCAGGTGGAAGATGGCACTAGGGTAATTAGAGATGGAGGTGAAAGGTGAATGCATTGGAGATCCATGAGGGAGGTAAGAGCTTTGGGACATGTGGATGGATTAGAGGCATTGGTTAGAGAGAAAGAAGTGGATGAGAGGAAGAGGATGGCTTCTAAGATTAATAATACAAAAGGGTAGGGAATCCAATAGTCGCTTCCTTTTGGTATCAATATGAAATATGATTTGGGAATGTGTGTAGGACGTAAAAGCAGTGAACATACTTAAAAACCCCTTTAATTTTTATTAAAGTAATACATGTACATGCTTTAAAAAGCCAGATGATGCTATAAGGCTTCTGAGGAAAACCAGCAAGCCCTGCCTCTCTCTTTACCATGAATCCGAGTCCTGAGAGGCAACCACATTCAAGAATTTTAAAAGTTTGTTTCACATATTTACATTTATTTTTCTCAACAAATACTTACATGGCTATATCTTGAATTCTTTTTTTCATTTAACAAATATTTGTTAAAGCTCCTGCTATGTGCCCATCACTGTTCTAGACGTGGATACATTAGTGAAAAAGTCAGGGGTATGTGAAAATTTGCATGCCTGAAAATGCCTTCATTCAGTTCTTAGACTTGGTTAATGATTGTATGGATATAAAATTCCGGGATGATGGGGCGCCTGGGTGGCGCGGTCGGTTAAGCGTCCGACTTCAGCCAGGTCACGATCTCGCGGTCCGTGAGTTCGAGCCCCGCGTCAGGCTCTGGGCTGATGGCTCAGAGCCTGGAGCCTGTTTCCGATTCTGTGTCTCCCTCTCACTCTGCCCCTCTCCCGTTCATGCTCTGTCTCTCTGTCCCAAAAATAAATAAACGTTAAAATTCCAGGATGGACATTGTTTTTCTTTGGAATTTTGAAGGCATTGCTCCACTGTTTACAAATTTCCAATCTTGCTGTGAGAAGTCAATGCTTTTCTGATTTATTTGCATGTGACATTTTTTTCCCTCTGGAAGTTGTTAACATGTTCTCTTTATCCCCAGTGTTTTTTAGTGATACACTGTGTACCTTGGTATGCATGTATCGGGCCTCAGGCTACTTAATAAAATAGAAGACCCCCATTACATTTGAATTTCAGATAAAGTAAGTACTTTTTGAAATATTTGGGCACATACTTTTTGTAAAAGATTACTTGCTGTTTATCTGAAATTCAAATTTAACTGAGTGTCCTTTTTTGTTGTTTTTGTTTGTTTGTTGCTACATATAACAACCTTAGAACTTGGTCTTTTCAATCTGAAGACTCATGTCTTTCAGGTTAAGGAAATTTTCATGTATTATTTATTTTTCTTTAAGTTAAAATATGAGTCTAGGTTTAAAAAGATAAGTTATTTCAAAAGGCTTATAACCAAAATAGCAGTCTTTGCCCCCACTCCTCCGCATCCCTATCCTGTATTTCACAGAAGCAAATCTATTTCAACTCTTTAGGTCTTTATTTTAGATTTGCATTTCTAGACTGTATTTCTCAATAATGCACTTACATTCCCCTCCACAACCATTTTTTTTTTTTAATTTGAGAGAGAGAGAGAGAGAGAGCACACAGGGAGATGGGCAGAGAGAGAGAGAGAAAATCTTGGGCAGGCTTCACACCCAGTGCAGAGCCTGACATGGGGCTTGATCCCATGACCCTGGGATCATGACCTGAGCCAAAATCAAGAGTAGGAGACTCACCTGGCTGAGCCATCCAGGCCACTCTCCCCTTATTTTTTAAGTCTTGGAAAATTTGACTTGCTTTTACGGATGATAAGGATTTTTCTTTCTTACACGATCTCCATTACTCTGCACAAGGTAGACACACAACTTCTCAACCCTTTGTGGGATAAGTGGCATAATGTTTATTTGCTCAATATGCTCCTTTACTTTATTATGACTATAATATTATTTCTCCTTGAGCCAAGTAGTGTGCTGCAATGTAACTACATCTCCATTCTTGTGCTTTTTGTTTTCCTACGGAGCTACTAAATATCTTTTTTGTTGCTTAATTTTCTATACACCTGTCACAATCTGATGTCTAAAAGGAGAGCGGGTAGGGGCACCTGGGTGGCTCAGTCAGCTCAGGTCATGATCTCACGGTCCATGAGTTCGAGCCCCGCGTTGGGCTCTGTGCTGACACCTCGGAGCCTGGAGCCTGCTTCAGATTCTGTCTCCTCCTCTCTCTGCCCCTCCCCCATTTGTGCTCTGTCTCTCTCTGTCTCAAAAATAAATAAACATTTATTTTTAAAGGAGGGTGGGGCTCAGCAAACTTCCCACCAGCTATGTAGATATCCTCCTATTTATCTGCAGAGACACCAGGCTTTCACCTTCGTCTGGACTGCTTGGGGCCTTTCCACCCTCCTGCTCCTGTCTGGTGTAGGTCTGTTGCATGCCTTCTGTCCCATGACACCCCCTCATTTTCATCCAGGGATTCACTTCATGCCTCTGCTCTGGTAGTCTCCTGATTGCATAGGTATAGTATTTTAGGCTGCAAATCATCTCCATTGTCTTCTAGCTTCTAGATTTGGTAGAATCTGATGCTGTCCCAGTTCCTAAATTTCATGTGCCGTGCCTTGATGTAGGTATATTTTTATCCATTTTCATGGACTTTCAGTGGACTTTCTTGGCCTGGAAATGCCTGTTTTTCAATTTTTGAACATTTTCAAACTATGTCTTTGATGATTTTCTTCCATTCTGGTTTTGTCTGTTCTCTTTTTTCCAGAACTCCTATTAACTGACTTTGGATCTCCTGACTGGTTCTTAAATTTCTTTACTCTAAGGACAACCACTCCTATGTGTTTCCTTTAATTTTATACTACACTCACAACACTACTGGCCACAAAATGTGTGTGTAGGGTTTCCCAATCCAAGCAGTTCTCAGATTCTATGGTCACCATCTGGATGTCCTGTAATTCAACTCAATTCTGGCACTCTCTACTTGGAGACAGTATCAGATTCCACAGGTTAAAGTTCAGTCCCACAGGACTGCCCTCTTCCCCATTTTAGACATCAGTAGAAAGTCCAGGGTGATACTTGTGCTTCTAAAGACTGGCTATAAATTAGAGAGTATCCCCCTTTCTGGTTCAATTAATTTGTTAGAGCAGCTCACAGAACTCAGGAAAACCATTTACTTACTAGATTATCAACTTATTGTAAAAGGATATAACTCAGGACAGTCAGATGGAAGAGATACATAGGGCAAGATTGGGGAAAGGACCTCCATGTCCTCTCTGCAGGCGCCTTTCTTCTAACGCCTCTACGTGTTCACCAAGCTGGAGGTTCTCTGAACTGTGTCCTTTTGGGGTTTTCTGGGGGCTTCAGTACATAAGCAGTGATGGAGTATAACATTGGCCATTGGTGATCCATTTAACCTCCAGCCCTCCCTTCTCCCAGGAGGTCTGTGGGTGGTATAGAGGGAGGGGGAGGTGGGATGGAAAGTTCTAACCCTCTAATTCTGGTTGGTTCCCCTGGCAACCAGCCCCCATCCTTAGGGACTCTTCAAAAGTTGCTGCAGTCATGTAAACTCAAGTGTGGTTCAAAGGGGCTTCTAAAGGATACCCATTTGACCTTTGTGGTTCTGAAGCTATTTCAGAAACTGAGGGCAAAACCAAATATTATAACAATAGATGCCCCTATTATTCTAATCATTTAGGAAATTACATGGGATTTACCAGCTGTGATCCAGGAACCATCAACAAAGACCTAAATTTGTATTTCTTATGAATGACAGTATCACATTTACTTTACTCTTTTTCTTTATACTTTTTGGGAGATTTCCTTTAATTTATCTTCTAGACCTATTTCAGTTTTATTTTGGCTATATTAAAAAGAAAATCAGACTAGAGATGGAGTCACTTGCCCTTGGGACAACCTCTCCAAGAGTGGAATTTTAAGCCAATTAATCTGGAATTTTCTGGTCGCACCAACCAGGCAATCAATCTGTCAGCTGGGCTCTCCTATCTTCAAAGGAAGATAAGGTAATCTTCATGATAAGGGCCCCTAGGGGAAAGGGACATTGCCTGAAACAATCCTTTTCTTTTCTTTTGAAAACAATCTTTTTCTTTTCTTTTCTCTTTTCTTTTCTTTTCTTTTCTTTTCTTTTCTTTTCTTTTTCCTTTCCTTTCCTTTCCTTTCCTTTCCTTTCCTTTCCTTTCTTTTTTTCTTTTCTTTTCTTCTTTCTTTCTTTCTTTCTTTCTTTCTTTCTTCCTTCCTTCCTTAATAACTTTCTTGCCCACCCTTTCCTATAAAAATCTGCCATTTGGGGGGCACCTGGGTGGCTCAGTCCTTAAGCCTGCAACTCTTGAGTTCAGATCCTGATGTCATGGTTTGTGAGTTTGAGCCCTGCGTGGGCCTCTGTGCCCACAGTGCAGAGCCTCTCCCTCTCTCTTTGCCCCTCCCCATTCTCTCTCTCTCTCTCTCTCTGTCCCTGTCTCTCAAAATAAATAAATAAACTTTAAAAAAGCCTTCCATTTTATACTACTCAGAGCTTCCCTTTACTTGCTAGATGGGATGATGCCTGATTCATGAATCAGTTAACAAAGCCAGTTAGGTCTTTAAATTAAGTTGATTTTTTTAAACAGCTATTATACTTCACATTTCCTGGAATTATTTTCTTCTTGGATGCTTCCTTCTTTATAGCCGACTATTCTTGCTTCATGGATAAAGTATTTATCTGAGGATTTCCAATATTTTTGAAGTTTTTTTTTTCCTGGCATGTTCTATTTCCTCTGAATTTGTCTGTTTTGGCCTGTTCAAGACTTTCCTCTGATGTTTGTGATTTAATGATATCTGTGTATTTTAAAAAATGAGGTGTGAAGGGGCTTCGGAGGCTCAGTGTCTGTGGGGCTTGTTAAGTGGTGAGTTCATGGCAGGGTAATGATGTAGCTGGGACCACGCCATCTTTTTGAGGATTTCTTGGTATCCATGTCTATACACAGAAATAGGAAGAAATTCTCCAGTTGTTGGCCTGAATATCTGGCAGCAAAGCAGAGGAGGTGGCAAACTGTTCACACTTCACATGTAGACACTCATGTCACATGTAACCCCCCTACTTCCAGTATGTGCTTTCTGCCTTACTTGGTACAAATGACCTTGAACCCAGGCCTTTCAGGTTTAGTTTCTCCTCAGACTTCTCTTTGATGGGGTAGCAGGTGGGTAAATGGCTCTATGGGACTGGGGAAGAGACCTGGAAGGGTAGTTTAACTGCAGCCAATGTTTAGCTCTCCCCCTTGACCCTGTTTCTGAGGTGTAGGGTGCCACCAGGTCCCGAGCCTCCATGGGTTCTCTGGGAGCAAACCTGCGCATCTCACTGACCCTCATCTGCAGGCACTCAGGTTTCAAATTTGCCCCTCTCTTAAGCCCAGTGCTATTCTTCCACTGGCTTCCTGTCATCTACAGATTAGCTCTTACATATATTTGATCCCCTATCCTGACTTATTTGTCTTTGTAACTTTACTGCCCTGTTTAAAAATTCCCCTCACAGTGTTGCAGGATTTTTTTTTTTTACCTCAATACCCAGGATTCGTTATCTTACTTCCAAGAATGAAGAGGTGGACACAAAATGAGCAGCAGGCAAATTTTATTAGAGTCTAAGGTCAGGAAGCAAGAATAGTATGAAAGCATTCTTCACAGGAGGGGATATTTGAAAGTGAATGCCCACAGCTATAAACAAGAGTCCTCGTTTTATAAGGTTCTGGTCAGCCCTCCCATCCCTCCCCCCCTTGTGCCTTCTCAGGTCCTACCCTTATTGGCTGGATAGCTCTAGGTGTTGGGTTGTCCATTTCCTGATTGGCTCAAGTCCATCGTATGAGGGGTGGTCTATGGCCATATCATTCCTTATGGGTCATATGTTTTGTGGTCTACTACTTATTTTTAGTTAGGTCTTTTGTCAAATTCCTGAGGGAAACCTGAGGGGGAGCGGGTGATGTCTGTTACATTTTTAAGAGGAACCTGAGGGGGTTTGCTGTGGGTCAGACACTATGTGTTTTTTTCCCAGCCAGGGACCTCAGGTCCTAATCTTTCCCTCTCCTCCTACTGAATTCTATCTTCTCCTATCATAACATGAGCACCTGGGTGGCTCAGCTGGTTAAGCATCTGACTTGATTTCAGCTCAGGTCATGATCTCGTGGTTCTCTTGAGCTCAAGCCCTGCGTCAGGCTCTACACCAACACCATGGAGCCTGCTTGGGGTATTCTCCTTCTCTCTCTGACCCTCCCCTGCTCTCTGTCTCTCTCAAAATAAGTAAAAATAAACATTAAAAAGATAATAAAAATTTAAAAAAAGTAAAAATTTCCCTGACAATTATTTTAGTAGGTTTCGAACAACAACAAAAAATCCCATGTTTTTGATCTGCCATTTTAAACTCTAGGTCAGATGATTTCTCAATATGCATTCTTTGGGCTAATGTGAAAATTGTGAATTCCCCGAGAACAAGTGAAGAGCTGTAGGTGAAGGGCAGCCTTGGAATAAAGGCCACAGTGTATAATTTACATTCATATCAGGAGAGGTGAGCCTAACACATGTCCTTGGCATTTGGAAGTTGATACAACACCAAATTTGAATGCAGAAGTGCTTGTATAGGCTTCTTCCCAATCATGAGTGTGTGAGAAGAGCAAAAATTTTCTGTTCTTGGGGCACTTGGCTGGCTCAGCTGGTGGAACATGTGACTCTTGATCTCGGAGTCATGAGTTTAAGCCCCACATTGAGTGTAGGAGATTACTTAAAAATAAATAAACTTAAAAAAAAAAGTTTTCTGGGCGCCTGGGTGGGTTCAGTGGGTTAAGTGTTCAACTTCAGCTTAGGTCATGATATCACGGTTTGTGGGTTTGAGCCCCATGTCGGCCTCTGTGCTGACAGCTCAGATCCTGGATCTTACTTTACATTCTGTGCCTCTCTCCCTCTCTGCCCCTCCCCTGTTAGTACTTTGTCTCTCTCTCTCTCTCAAAAACCCATATTTTTACCATTTGCTAAAGTGTTATCTTTCACTTGATGACCACTGGAACATCACAAAGAACAAAGGTTTTCAACCCCTTGTCAGAGATTATCATATAGACGACCCACTGGAAAGCATGTGGGTGCAGGTCTTGTGAGGCCAACGCCAGTGGTTGGTGACACTTAGCCATGAGGTGAGTTGCTGTGCCCAGAACACCAGGCTTGCAGTATGCTTTTGGGTCACATTTGTGCTTTACTAAAATTACAGTAACTCCATGTTATGAACCTCTGGGTTTGTTCCCAAATAATTAAAATTACAAATATCAAGTAGGAGGAGGCTACTACACAGGCCCAATAATATTTACTAGCATTTTAGTTAAGGCTTACCTTTTCCAAAGTGGTTTCGCTAACATCTGGTCCCTGTGGTAGCCCTAAGAGGCTTGGAACACACCTCTTCATGGCCATCCTCGCAGAGACAGAAGTTGCAATAAATTGTTGGTTTATTTGTGTTTAGCCAAATCTGGCCTGCTCTTGAAGTGTCTTGTGGTCATAGACACATACACACGGCATCAGGAGGGTAAGCACGGGGTCTAGTTTTCTTTGCCCAGGGCATGGTAGAGGCTGACCTTGAACATAGGACTATGTGCCCCAGCTATCACATACTTTCCAATAGAAAACATTACATGTGATACAGTGTAGGACAGCCCATAAAGGCAGCAGAAAATCAGGGAAGAGAGAGATCAATTGTCTTGGGATGGCTAGAGAGGCTCATGAAGGTAGTGAGTGGGTCTGGGCTTGGCCTACAGGGAAGGTAGAGCTGAGGAATGTCGGGGGGGCGGGTGGGGAACAAGAGAACCCCATGGGTGGCGCAAGGGAGTAGCCAGGCCAGGGACAGACCTCTTTCACAGAGGGAATGATGTGTCTGGTTATGTATGCTGAGGGTCCGAGATGAGCCCCTGGGACCTAGATGGATGGTGCAGGGCATTAGAGAGAAGGGAGCCCAGCTGAGTAGATTGTATGAGGCTTCACTTTACAGGGCCTTAGGGGGTGAGCACATTGCTTGGACTTGATTTCCTGGAGGCCTTTTGAGCCATTAAAGGTAGAGAATTAGTGACTGAGCATCTATAGACAACTTTTGCAGGAGTAGATTCAGGTCGAGTGTGCTCAGCAGTGGCTGATGGGTTGCAGGAACCCTCGTGGGGTGGGAGGTATGGTTTGAGTGAACCAGAGAGCCCAGAAAGAGAGGCCAGCTGAGGGACCATGATGCACATGTCAGAGGAGCCAAGGAAATGCTGGAGCTTGTTCCCAGGTTTCCTGGTGCCATTCCTCATGCAGATCACCCTCATATCCCTAACTGCACTTCCTTTTGTTCTGGTTCTCCCTGGCAGGGAAAAGGCTGGCACAGTTGTCCAAACAAGGAGAACTACACATACATTTCTGGTAGCGGCTGGACAGAGAGGGCCTGGACACCCAACTTCTCAGGAAGACGAGACCCCTCCTTGGATCATGCAGCCTGACATCTCTCCAGTGGCCTCCCACAAGCAGTGACCAGATTAGAAAAAGCTGAGACCAGACCTGCCAGCATTAAAGATGGGGCCCAGGATGTTGGGGTGAGGCTGTGGGGGGAAGGTGAAAGGTGGTGGGAGGGTCAAAAAAGACCACGTATGGGGAGGTCAGGGTCAAGGGATCCCAGAAAGTGCATGGCTGTGCTACAGACCCACCCAGGGAAAGGGTGACCATGAAGACTAACAAATAAATATATGACAAAGTCTCAGGGGCTATGTGTTTTGCTGTGTGAAAAAAATCAATAGCTAAGTTAAGGAGACAAGTCAGGTAGTCATGACAAAAGCAAACAGGTAACCAGGATGCCAGAATAGCTGGGCAGCTTTCCAGGTGCCACACACAGGTGATCAGAAAAGGTGCTTGAATACCTTCTGCATCAACCCTACCATGGACTGGGGACATTCTCCAAGAAGGCAACCCATGGGCTAGGAGTTGTTTGCCTTTTATATATACATGCCGATGGGCAAATGTCAAGGTCAGCGTTATATTTCTCATGACTTTCCTAGGACCCAGGTGATGCTGTGCATGGGATCCCCTAGGAGCAGGAAAGACTTCTTTCTGGTGTGTGAGACCCTCATTGCTCTTCTTGTCGTGGCCTGTCCTCAGGGGAAGGAGAGAAAGATTACTTCTGGAAGGTCCCTCCTTCCTGCCCACATAGTCTCTCTCCAGCTTCCTTCTAGGTGCTCTAGAGGGGGAGATACCACCTGGCTGTCACTCTTCCAAGTATGTTTTTCTCTTGGGGAACAAATCACATGACACTGATTTTTCCCTCTGAATTTACTTTCCTAATTAAGTGTGGCTGGAATTACAGTTTGCTATAATGCCTGGGCCCTCCCAGATATGTTCTGAATGCGGGGATTTGTTACCATAACTGTGGAAATCTCTACAACAGGGACCATATTTTTAGCCATGTGCCCATGTAATATCTAACAGGGCACCTGACACAGAATTATCACTCATAAAATGTCTGGTGAATGAGTGAATGAGGTGTTGACTCTAGTTAATACATAAAGTTAAAACACTTATACACAAATCATCAAGAACCACATATTGTTTATTACAAATGAAAATATTGTCAAACCTCCCTGCAACACACACACACACACACACACACACACACACACACACACACATACATCCTTTACCCTCCTAGGCTTCTCTTCTTACTAGAGAAGCTCTATAACCCTAACATTTCTTGTGAAGGTCTTTCTCCCAAGCTGTGTCCACCATTTGTTTGATCTTTCATTCAACAAGTGTTCCTTGAGTATCTCTGTGCCAGGTCAATGAATAAAAACAAGAATCTATGTCCTTATGAAGTTTAGGTTCTGGTGTGGGGACACAGGCAATGGATACAATAAATTACTCAAATATATTGTTTACTAGGTGAGTGTGAAGGTAATAGAAGATAATCAAGAAAGGAGCTATGGAATACAGTGGGGTGCGGGGGTAGAGATTAGCTTAAAATAGGGGAGACAGGGAAAGCTTGACCTAGAAGGTAATGTTTAAGTCAAGAGCAAAAGAAGTCAAGGGGTGAACCATGAAGGCAGCTGGAGGAAACATTCTAGGTAGAGGGGAGAGCCAGTACAAAGACCCTAAGATGTGAGCATCCCTGGCATGCTCTAGGAACAGCAAGAAGGCCAGTGTGCCCTCAACTGTGGCCGGAGGGCAGCGGGCAAGCAGGAGAGGAGCAGGACATAAAGCCTGAAAGAGCTGGGTGGCCAACCAGGCAAGGTATCACAGGCTCCTGAAAAAACTTTGCTTGTACTCTGAGTTGGAGGGAAGTCTTTTCCCCAGGGTTCTGAGCAGAGAAGCAATAGGATTTTAATAGAGTTTACCAGTTAGGAGGTTGTTCGAATAGTCTGGGGGAGAGCTGATGTCAGGTTGGGCCACTGTCAGCAGTGGGGGTGATGATGGAAGGAATTGGATGAGGGGGTGTGAGAGAAAGAAGCAAGGATGACTCTAGGGTTGGGGGTTTCAGGGTGTGTGTGGAGAAAAAGGAAGACGTGGAGGCTGGACAACCCTTTCTGGCTGCTGCTGGAGGCCCGGGGGCCCCCTCCCAGAAGCTGGCCAATGGGATGACACTCATCCAGGCAAGCAGGCTGTGTACTCAAATCCACCCCAACCTCAGCTCCTCTCTAGGAAGCCAGTGGGAGAGCCACAGCTGTTGTCATTCCTGCCCTGTTCTCTTCCTGACCCCATATCTGGGATGGGCTACATCTGAGCTTCTGTGATGCATTCTGTGTCTCAGTCTCCCTGCTCCACATACCCACTCCCTGATTTTATTCACTACCCTCTGCCCATTTCTCATTCTCTCCACTCAAACAAGAGCAGCCAAGTGACAGAACACCCATAAGTAGAGTACCATGGGACCAGGAGACTGCCACCCAAGTCTATGGCCACAAAGACAGATTGTCTGGAAGGTTCTTTTTCAACTCAGACCATTCCTGGAAAGTTGGGGACGTGACTGGCACTGGCCCCAGCTGGGAAATGACAGGCAAAGTGTTGTCACATCCCGGTGGAAACCATACCTAAATAAGAAGCAGGAGGCAAAAATACCTTGGAGCAGACACAATGGGGAAGGAAAAGGTGGGGTGCATGGAAAGGACCGGTAGAACCCCAAATCAGTCTGAGAAAAGAAGAAAAATCAGTGGGAGCTGAGAAGACCTTGATCATGGCTCCTGAAGAGGGACCATTGAGGCCTTGTCCAGAGTAGATGGATAAAGGAGGATGGCCACCCCTCATGTTATAAGCAGGAGGACTAGTCTCACAGACTGCCCTCACACTGTCCCTGCTCCCTACCATCTGACTACCTGTGGAATGCACCATTCTAGGGTGACTATTATCTTTGTTTTAGGTAAGGTATCAGGCACTTTTGGGTGCCTGAAGCTACTGTCAGACGAATTTTTTCTTCTTGAGCTCAGATGGGTTGGCTGAAGACAAGGGAGCTGAGTGGGCCACAGAAGGAATGGTGTTGGGGGTCTCTGTTCATCTGCTTAAGTGTGTGATGGCCACAACATGGTAGAGTGGGAAGAGTTTTGGGCTGAGACTCTGGGAACCTGGGGCCAACCCTAAACTCACTATGTGATGCACATCAAGACCTTTCACCTGAAAAATGGAGAACTGGACCAAATGATCTCTAGTATCTCTTGCCATGTAGTAATTCCAAGATCTTTAACTCCATCGTGTTCATGATTCTGATTCCAATTACAATGTGTGGGGATTTTCCAACATCACCAAACAATTGTTTGACACCAGCAGGGTCCCTTCAATTCAACTCATTCTGACACTGTCTACCTGAAGGAAGCCTCAGATCCCTCAGGCTGAGGGCTAAGTCCCACATTGACTGCACCTGCGCTTCTGACTGACCAGTTCTTACAACACCCTCCTTGCATTCCCGTAGTTTGCTAGAGCATCTCACAGAAGTCAGAAAAATGTTTTATTTACTAGATTATTGGTTTATTATAAAAGCCTGTAATTCAGGAACAGCCAGAGGAAGAGATGCATAGGGCAAAGTATAGGGTAAGGGGCACAGGGCTTCTATGCTTGCCCCGAGTTCACCAAATGCCCAATCTCCATGTGTTCACTTCTCCAGAAGTTCACTGTTCTCTTTACGGAGGCCTTATTCCATAAGCATGGTTGATCAAATCATTGGCTGTTGACACTTGATTCAACCTCCAGCCGCTCTCTCCTCCCCAGAGGTCAGAGAGGAAGGGCTGAAAGTTCCAACCTTCTGATCACACGGTGATTTCTTCTGGCCACTAGCCCCCATCCTTAGGTACAGTCCAGAAGTTGCCTGTTAACATAACAAAAGTTAACAAAAGTTAACATAACAAAAGACACCTTGATAGCTCCTATCACTTAGGAAATTCCAAGTGTTTTTGGAGTTCTGCACCAGAAACAGGATGAAGACCAAATATATATTTCTTTTTGTAAATCACAATATTACAATGTGGATAACTGAGGGCAAACTAATTTTCAGGTACATAATGGAAAATGAAAGCCCTCTCCCCTTGCTTAGGGAGCAATTGAAAGAACACAATTCTTACAAGGCATCTATACTCAGTGGCAGTCAGTTATAAAAGCCAGGTAACTTTGGCTCTCAGCAAAATTATTCTGGTATCTGTGCAAGAATGGCAGGTTTATGGATTACCTGTGGCAGAGTTGTTGTGAGGATAAAATGAGTTAGTATATAAGAAGAGTGTTTAGAACTGTGCCAGGCCTGCTGGAAGCATGTCTAAGTGCTAACCATCATTATTATTCCCATACCTACCATGGGATGGGCCACACAGACATTTCTCTCCTGCTAAGGAAGAGTGGAATTTCTCAGTCTCATTTTCACTGAGCTCCAAACTCAAGCCAGCAGCCCTGATTAACTCTTGGCCAGGAATCTGGCTCTGTGGGCCACATGGGAAGATCCTTCATCTCTGAGCCCAGTCTCCGAACACAAAGCCAGCCTGTTGGCTGTGGACGATTCAGAGAGGTCAGGATAAGGTGCATAAGGTGACGGTTGAGAGAGCAAAGTGCAGTGATGTTCATGAAAGTTCTTGGTGACCTACAGGCTCCCTCCAAACATAGGAGGTTTGAGGAATGCTGTGTCTTCCTCCTAGATGAGCAATAGACAGTGAGCTCATTTCAGCCAAAGTGTTTTAGAGCATTTTGGAGACAGGAGATCAGCAGGTTGACCTGCACTCCACCTCCAACAAGCCCCAGAGAAGTGAAAGAGGTTTGTCCATGGTGTGGCAGTGGCTGGAAGGGGCTTTCCGCATAAGACGTCAGAGTTCCTGGCTTTCTAGCTTCTGACATGTTGCTGACCCTGAACCTTATAAGCCAGAGATTAAGAGTGCTGGTCCCTGAAGTCACAGCCTCCCATGCTGGAGGTGACAAAAACAAACAAAACAAAAAGCTTCCTTCCAAAACTGTATGTACTACTTGAGATGATGTACGTGAGAATCTGGGCCACACTCATCAGCTCTGAATCTCCAGCAGGTGCCTTCCCCAGCCAGTTCAGTTAGAGCCACTTTCCATTTCTGACAACTCCACTAGAGGGAGCCACGACCACTTGTATTTCTCCCACAGGCCAAATGGAAAACAAAGACCCAGAGCTGCCCTTGGGTGCCCATGGCACCTCCTAATTTGGAAGAGTTTATGAGACAGGTCATTCCACAGGGTCCTTTCATGACCAGCCAAACCTGCTGTGTGAATCCACGCAGGGCTGAGAGTCTGCATTGTCCTTCCTCAGGGTCTGTCCGGGTCCCCTTCCCACAGTCCTAGGTGGCTGGGTGTCCAGAGAAATGGGTTATGACTTGCTTTCCCCTACCCGCCATGCATGAACGGGATGAGGTGCAGTGTGGAGTGGAAAACACGGCTGCTCAGAGATCCTGGGCCCATGTGGTGGGCTCCCTGATCCTATCAAGCTCCCACTAATGCCAACGCTGCAGGTCAGGACATCATACTTTGAGCAATACTGGCCTGGAGTGCAGTGAGGACGCCCGTTGTCGTCTACATCCAGTGCAGCAAGTACTGAGCTGACAATAAGCCAGGGATTGTCCAGCTTATAGAGAGCAGTCCACGCAATAAATGCGTGAGCAGCTAGATCTCCAAGGAAACAAGGACAGTCCCTTTTCCCACCTTTAGTCAATGAGCTGAACTACTAATTACCACGTTTGAGGGGAGATCCCAGTTGGTGCGGGGAGCTTCTGGCCAGCAGGGGGAGCCAAGACTGCTTCTTCGCAGGCCTGAGAGTCTGAGAAGAGGAAAAGTACTGAAAAGAGTGAGCAAAACGGAGCCCAGCCGCAGCAGCATAGCACTGCAATCCTGATGTGCACGGACACCTTGGCGAACTGGGGTTTGGCGGGAGTGGGGATTTTTTTTTTTTTTCCCAGGTGTTTGGTTTCCCTCCCGTTGTCTCAAAGCGCATACACGGTGACCCTGTGAAGCTAGAGATGCATCAAAGAGATCAAAGAGATCATCTCGGTGGTATGAGATGATAACTATCCCTGTTTTTGTAGATGGAGAAGAGGCAGAAGGGGGCTTGTGCAAGGTGACAGTAGGGGAGGGCCGGGCTGGCTGCACCAAAATGTTTCCTGCCCAGGTGTGTTGTGGAACGGGTGTAAGCCTGGGGTGGGTGTGGGGGGGCAGCTCCGAGGTCTCTGTTGACCCCAATGACCATGGTGCTAATCAGACTGTGCTCCTTAGGGTGGGGAAGGTGAAAGAATTATTTTGGGAGAAAGACACCAAGTGAGGCAGTCCTCAAGGCTAACACACAAAATGACCAGGACGGTATTTACCTGCCCTGCCCTTGCAAAGAAGCATGTCCAGGAGCTATTGTGTGTTCCCTCCTTGTTCCCCATTAGCCAATGTCATCTGGGGACTCCTGCATCCTGAGCAGCACCACAGGCAGGCAGGCAGCGAAGGAGACGCACTGCCCACCTTCCAGGAACTTGCCACCGGATATTTGCATGGCATCCCCGCCTCTTCTTCACTCAGTAAGCCCTCTTCTCTCCACTGGGTGGGTGGACATTGGAGAGAGCTGAATCCCCCACAGATTATTTGGAAGGGATTTGCATTCCAGCCACCAAAAACCCCTTTCTTTCCTTTCTTGGCATGAAAGTGGCTGCCTAGCAATTTTGGGGAAAAGATACGAGTCCAGGCAACACTAAAATAGGTAAGATCATTGGTGCGCTGGATGTGTATTTTGAGCCCTAATTCATTTGAGGGACAAATTTCTATGTGTGTGTAAGTGTGTGCCATTCTGTGCATGTGGGAGTACCACCTCTATGGCAAATTATGGTAACAAAACATAGGCAGTAAATATTTAGTTTGGGGAGTTGGTGCATATTTCCCAGATCCACCCATACTTCTCCTAAGGGATCCTTCTCTTGCCCCAACAATCCTCTAATTAGCTTATGAACATTTTCTTGTCTTTGTGACCAACACGCACAAATCCAGTGTTCAGATAGAGCCCCGATTGCAACTAAATGGTGGGACCAAACCTTTTCTTTACAGGCAGTTGCCTGATTTTTCTCTAGCTTTACTGTGATAGCTTTTGGTATGAGCAAATGAGCAGAGTCCTTCTTTTATAGATCTAAATGAAAAGGTGTGTGTGTGTGTGTGTGTGTGTGTGTGTGTGTGTGAATGCATGTGTGTGTGTATGTGTGTGTGTGTGTCCTTGCCACCTCAAACACACTTTGTAAAGCATTTTTAGTAAGGAAAACCATGTCTCCATGCCATTCTGTCCTACACAGCTTTCCTTCCTGCCAGCCACTGAAAGGGATCTTAAATAAGAGCCCATGGGGTTCCCCCCACCCCCTGCACTGATGTCCTGGATACAAATTCTGACTTCCTTGTGACAATGTCCAAAAAAGCTTCTTTGTCTCTTGTTGAGTGCAAAAGCAGCAGCTTTTCAAGACAGAGCATCTGCCCTCAACCCTTAGCCATTCTGCAGCTTTTTGGATAGTAGGAACTGTCAACATCAGATGCCAGCCTGATGCACTGCTCTCCCTGAACTCGTGTCTTTGGGACACTGCAGGGCCTGCCCCCAGGTCCCCTCTGCCAGTCTGCACAGCTCCTGTGGCCAGCTGAGGCTCTGCAGCTCCCTTCTGCTGTCTTGAGTGCTGTCAGGTTGCCGGGACCAGGAAGGGGTCCAAGGACCAGAAGTCAGGGACTGGAGAGCAGCGTGTGCTATAAATTGCTATGTTGATCCTCTTCCTGTCCTTGTGGGACCCCCATTCTCCCTTCCTCCCTCCTTTCCTCCCTGCCCCCATCCTAGCCTTCCCCACTGCTGTAACTGACCCGGAACATCAGAGGCAGGAAAGTCACTGCTCCAATTGAATTTTGCTGCAGTTTCTTTTTTTCCTCCCCTAGCTGCTGAGAGTTATTTTTAGCCACAGATTTTTTTCTTTTTTCTTTTCTTTTTTCTTTTCTTCTTTCTTTCTTTCTCTCTTTTATTATTATTATTATTTTTTTTGCAGGGGATCCACAGTCTATTTTTAAAGCCCTTACGGTGGCCAGATCATTGTGTTTCTCCCAGGGACTTTGGTGTTAGGTGGGACAGGCCATGCAGTGGGGACCAGGGGTCTTCTTGAAGAGAGGAAGGTTGGCAGAAGCTGGACCCTAGGCAAGAAGAAAGGAGGCTCCTTTCTTATGCTGGGGAGCCCATGAACACCCACCATGCTCTTCTCTCCAATGTCCCAGGGCTTCAGGCGAAAGCAACCTGACTCTCAGCAGCTGCAATGACATTGCCTTCAAAGGCAGTAGCAGTTGGTTTAATTTACCATGTTTTTCTCTCCTTTTCCCAGATGTCTATGCTCAGATCTCTTCCTACCTGCCCTCCAGTGGCACCACCTTATAGAGAGGAGCTGCGTCACGGGAGGTTTTGGACAACGGATTGGACACAGAGTCAGCCTTGGGAGAGGAAGGCACAGACAGTGGCTGGGGGTGGGTGTGCTATGCATGGGGCAAGAAGGCAGCCAGGCAGGGATCTGGGGGCCATGGCTCCATGGGAGGAAGAGAGCAAGGAAGAAGTCCAGGACTCAGAGGGCAGGGTTGCATTTGGGAAAGCTTGGGAGTCAGTTGGGAGTGACTTGGACAGAGATGCTAATGGATGGCATGCTATGTGTCCTTCAGAGGCTACTTGAGACCCTGTCCCTCCCCCTCTTATTCCTGGAACTTAGCCATTTACCCCAAGGCCTTTGGCAGGTGGGGGAGGGGGCCAGAGCTCTGAGTGCCCTGAAAAGACCCCCACACTCCCCATCCTCACATATTCCCACAGCTACCTGGCTGAGACTCGGCAGATCCCACGGTGGCCTCTTTGCTTATTATATCAGGCTCCACACAAGCCCGGGGTTCTGGGATGCCCCTTTTCCTGGACTCTTACTTCCTCAATACTCAGTGAGTCCTTTCCTGATCATCCACCTCCCTTTCCAGCACTCTCTCATGCTTCTCCTTGCTTAATTTTTAGTTTATCACCACCTGATGTACCATATATCCTACCATCTTTGGTTTATTGTTTGTCACCCAAGTTCCATAAGGATAGAGATGTTGCCTCTTTTGTTCGCAACAAATCCCTCAGTGCCCCGACCAGTGCTGGCACATTTTAGGCACTGAATATATATTTATTGAATGAATTAATAAAAAGAGCAAAATGTGCCATGGGAAAATCATCCATGGGAGGCTTTCTCTCTGACCCTTCCAAAACACTCTCCAAGCCAGTTCAGGAATGGGTTGAGGGGAAAATAGTGACCACCCTCCACCCCCACACACACATACACACATACATACATAAGGTTAGGTCCCAGAATGGGAAGCAATTCAGAACCTTAGCAGGAAGAGGCTGAAGACACCCTTAGATCTAAGCCTCTCATTTGTGCAGAAGAGTTTACACACGCCCAGAAAGGTGCAGTAACTTGCCCAGAGTCACACAGCCCACTAGTAGCAGAAAGTAGAACCTTGGTTCCCTGCTTCCAGGCTAGAATTCCATAAGTTCCAATGGCCACTGACCACTCTTTGCCTAACAATGTGGGATAAACATTGCATTCCCTCCCAGGGTAAAGAGGCAAGTGCCTTACTGACCTGCGGGGAAGAATGTCCCTCAAACTGGGGGCAAAGAAATCAGCAAGCCAGAGCGTGCAGGCTCTCATCCAGCTGGAGGGCTCAGGCAGGCTGTGGAAAGTCTGCCTATGAAGTCGCCTGCTCTCAGAAGGCCCCAAACTATGAGCTGTAAAGAAACCGCGTCAGCAAAGAGACAGATAGGCTGCCTCTAGGAGGTGATGGAGGGCCGTGTCAGCCTCATCCCCTGTGGAGTCAAAGTTCCTACCAAGGGGAGTTCTTGGGGTATTAGGTAGGGGGCTGCAAACTCCATGCTTTCCACACCTGGAATGGCCTGTGTGGAAGCCACTGAGCCTGATGGCTGCAGGGGCAGCTGAGTGGGGACAAGACAGTGAAGTGCCTCTTATTCTGGGACAACAGTCCACCAACCAGCCAACTCATCAGTGACACTGATTCCCACCTGGCATGGAATCCCATGACCCTGGAGAAACAGAGGCATCCCTGAGCTCAGGACCCTGTGTCATTGTGGGGAGGCAGGAATACAAAACCAGGAGCTGCAAAAAAAATCATTTATGAATCTGCAAGTACAAATTGAAATGATGACAGCCATGTAACTTGAAAATGAGGACAGCAGGTCATAGAGCAATGGTATAAACCAATAATAAAAGTGAGTTTGTGTGTGTGTATTGTGTGCACTAGATATTCACATGTATAATTTGCATCAAAACAGTTTTAGGATGACTTAATTCATTTTGCTATCATGTTTACAATGTTCCAAGTGCTTTTCACACCCCTTTATGCTGCGTGTCTTCACAATATGCTCCTGAGACCAGCCGGCCAATGACTTATTGTCTGTGTCCATGGTTAAGGAAACAGAGGGTCAGAGAAGTTAAGTCCCAGGTCCAAAGTCTGTCCCACAGGGAAGTGGAAGAGATGGAACTTGAAACCAGCACTAATGGATGACAAATGCTGGGGGCAGGGGGAGAGGGAGGGCGTGGCTAATCAGGGCTGGCTTCAGGGAGGTGGCTCTGAGCCCAGTTTAGAGGGAGGGAACTGCCTTTCTGGCCATGGAACATGCCAGCCTGGCCAGGGCCCACCTCAGAGGATGGAAGAACCTTGTCATTCCAGGGAGTGCCCAGTCCAGCAGAGCTGGTGCATCTGAGCCTGCTCTCCAGGACCACGTGTCCACTCATCTCCACCGGTATGTGTGCGTGTGTGTGTGTGTGTGTGTGTTAGGGGAAAATGTGGAGACAGCAGGGCAGCATGAGGTGTGTGGTGAATTGAAAGACACGGAGGTGTGGGAAGACCCCCTTGTCAACACTAGTGTCTTAGGCTCAGAGTCCCAGAGTCCCAGAGGGCCTGTGGGAGACAGGAAAACACCCCATCCTCCTGGCCACCATCCCCTCACTCATACTACTCCACTGTCTGTGCAGGGAGTTTAATGGTGGCCTCCAAACAGATATGTCCATATCCTAGCCCTTGGAACTTGCTAGTGTGACTTATTCGGGTACAGAGTCTTTGTAGATGTAATTAAGTGAAAGACCTCATGATGCAATCATCCTGGATTATCTGCCTGGGCCTTAAATCTGATGGTAAGTATTCCTACCAGAGACACACAAAGGACAGATGACAAAGCCAGGTGAAGATAGAGGAAGAGTTGGGAGGCACCAGAAACTGGAAGAAGCGAGGAAGGACTTGCCCCTAGAGCCTTTGTAAGGGTTACGGCCATGCCAAGACCTTGACTTCAGACTTTGGGTGTCCAGAAATGGGAGAGGGTAAGTTTCTATAATTTAGCGCCTTCCCCTTCAGGACTCAGCACAGGGGCTTGATTCTCCAGACACCTCTCCTGGTCAGGGTCTCCTCTCCATGCCAACCTGAGCTTATCCCTGTGGTGACATTTGTCATTAGGGTGTCTGACCCTAATTTCTTTGTTTCCCCCTCAATCTCAGGGTGAAGGTAGGGGCCTTTCCAGTTTATGACCTCATCCCGCATATCTTCACGGGGTCCATTCCTGAGCAGGTGCCTGGGGCAGAGGACACCTGTGTGTGCCAGTGTGTGAGAGCATGTTAGGTCAGAGGTCAGAGAGGGAGGGTTCACTGAGGGAGGGAGATTTATTGGAAGAGGTGGGATTGGGTTCAGCCCTAAAATACAAAAGGGCAAGTGGGTAGGGGGGCACGTGGGCTAATGCACTGAAGCAAGGCTGAGTATTTTCCCACAAGGGTGCTGGGCTGCCAGGGTCTAGGAGACCACTAGACGGTGAACACCAGCTCTTAGTTCTCACACTGGGCTCTTGAATCCCTGGGACAGTCCTGTGGGATGGGCATGAGTATTGTCCTCATTCAGAGAAGAGAGAGAGCAGAGACACAGACGATTGAAGGCATTCCCCAGGGGCTCACAGTGAATAAGGGGGAGGGGCTGGAAGACTAACCCTGACAAGCTGAATCCGGGACTATTATGCCATCCTTCCTTCCCTCTGGATGAAGAAGATGATGGTGTGGTGTGCCAGATGCCACCCAAAATACTCTGCATGCATTAATCAGTTCAGTCCTCATATCTGCCCTGGAGGTAGGTTCTACTGTAGAGGAGGAAACAGGCACAGAGAACGTAGGAGAATTGCTCAGGCAAACCACCTCTGTTAGTAAGCCGTGGGGGTGCTTTGGGGAGAAGGACAGTCCCATTTCCCTAGGGCTGGGGAACAACCAGTATTCATAGGATATCACGACTGGAGTCAGAAGCTTTTATTTGCCTGGCTCTGCCTCTATGGTTCTAAGAGGAAACTCAGGTCCACCAAGATTCCTTCCACATGGTGTTGAGTGTCCCCAAAGTGCCTCATGTGCTCTAGGATTTGGAAGCGAATACTCGGTTCCCACTGGTTTCCTTTCACGCCCATTCCTGATTATTCCCTTGTTCTTCTCTGGCTTCTGGTGCAGTTTCCATCGTTTGCCTTAAAATGTTCCTAAAGTGACCTGCATGGGAAAGCCGACTTCACCAGCCCAAGCTGCTCTGTGCTGCCCGGCCTCAGAGATTTTAGTGAAATGGCTTCCATTCTTTTCCTGTGTTTCCATCTTATCCCCACTCCCCACCCCATCCCCCACAAGCCAGGGTCCAGTGTGGGTCCCAGGCCTGGGCCATCCGAGGGACACACAAAGGACCGTACTGTTCTCTCCCTTCCCCCCACCCCAGATGCTGTGCCGTTGCCTCCAGATGGAAAGTGTCCAGTCTCTGGGGCCCCCCCCTTGTCCCCAGAGGGCACAGGTTTCTCAGGACAATCACCTTCTCTGTTAGATTCTCCTCAGTAGTTCTTCAGATAAGTGCACATGGGTTTGAATATATGATGAAGAAGCTTCTGTTCTCTAGCTGATGTTTTGAGATGAGTCAGATGGGGAGGGACCAACAAACTAGGGAGTTTGAACACTATGTGCCTGGCCACAGGGGTCATTAAAGGCTACAGTATTGTCGCATTAGAACACGGATAGCATTTTCTAACTGTTACAAGACATTTGCTCTTACTGGGTCCTCTTCCCCTTCAAGTCTCCAGTGACAAACCACCAGATCTCCAAGGCACTTCTGCTGCTTTGGTAGGCTCTGGAGCAGGACTACCCCACACTAAGCTTCCAGTTGGAAGACACATAGCTTCCAGGAGGATATGCTCTCAGCAAAGTGCTCTGGCTGGGCTACTATGAGCTGTGCAAGGAGGAGAGTCCCAGGCCAAAACTCCTTTATAGCAAACTCCCCCTCTCTGTGTATTTTATATATGGTTCTCCTATTTGTCTGTGAGGTTGTTTATCTGACCATAGTGTGGGGTTTTGTGAGCGACTGGAAAAGTCAGGACTGTTAATTGGATCCTAGGAATCTGCAAAGTCTGTCCTTGTCAATATGGTAGGAATGCTTGTTTCCACTTGTTTTCTGAGATTTTCCAGGTCCAAAGAGAACCCAACTAAGGACAGAAGAGCACAGAAGAATGAATGGGCAGAGACTTACTTATGGTCCAAGACGCCGTGAGTGGGATTAGTAATGGTGATGATGATGATCTGAGGCTAATAAATGGTGACATGTGGTGATGGCGATGGTGATGATGAAGATGATGATATCTGCTAGGGTTTCTTGAATGTTAAGTCTGTACCTGGTATTGTGCTAAGTGCTTGCCATGCAGCCGTCCATTTAATCCTCACAGCAATCCCATGAGATAGGTACTGCTACTGTTCTTGTTTTGCAGATAAGGCTCAGAGAGGTTAAGTAAGTTGTTTAAGGTCACACAGCAGGCAAGTGGTGAACTGAGGCTCCTGTGTAAGAAGTCTGCCTCCAGAGCCTCATCTCGGAGGCAATGCCTTCTGTCATGCTTTATGAGTCCCTCGTTGCCCCTCATGCATTCCAGATATTTAACCCATAAAACGGGTTCTACTCTCCCTCCAAAAGTGCAGGTGCTTTTACTCAATAAAGGGGCATAGTGAGCAGACAATTACATGGAAAACAGCCATTGTTTGTGGCTGGGGGAAGGGGTGTAGCCTGGAGTGGATGGAGAGGAAACCAGAGGAGTAGATTGGATAAGATGATAAAGGTTACATTTTGACTGTTTCTTGGAGGCAATAGGGAGTCATCAAAGGTTTGGGGGCAGAAAAATGACAAGATCAAGTTTATATTTCAGAAGCCACCTGCAGTGATTAGGGTCCAGATGGGGCCATCTTATCCATATTCCTACAAGCCACACCACCAGGAAGACCCTTGCTTCCCCCCACGTTGAGGCTGTGCCTGCCTTGAAGGTAGGAAGCAAGGGCCTTTCCCTCCATTTTACAGAGAGGGAAACTGAGGCTTTAAGTTCTGTGCCATTTTGGCTTCCCTTAGTGCTCAGAGGAGAGGGAACATGGCATGCAATTGGTGGGTATTGGCAAATGTTTAACAACTGACCCTTTAAGGGGAAAACACCCTTATTTGGAGGATTTGCAAGTTCCCTTGGTATAAATACCCCACTGTAGCCAACTTCAAGCTACTAGTGGTTTATTACATGGGTTGCAGAATTCCTGAAAATGTAACAATTGGGCTCTAGCAAGCTAACAGGAGCTGGCTCCAACATACCTCTGATGTAGCCTAGTGTCCTCCCCTGGCTTGTATTTATGCAGACACTGAGGGAGCTCCAAGCCAGTGCTGATGAGAGAGGCAAAGTCACTTGCCCAGGCCAACTTGGAGACTTAGGAATGCAGTGAGGGATAGAAGTTGGCTTCTTAGCTCCCAGGCCATGTGTTTGTGCAGGCTCTGTTTAAGAGGACAAAATGTGATCTCTGCCTAGATCCCTTTCAGAAGAGATTTTACATTCACTGGTAGCAAAATTTTCCTGTCTTCTAGGAAATGTATCACAACTTCCTACCAGAACTAGAAAAATAATGTCATGGAGTACTTTTAATAGGGAGTACAAATCCCCTAAAGTGATGAATGAAGTTTGAGGATTTAAGTCCATATATCATTTTCCAGTTTCCTTAGTGCTTATATGGCCCTGGAATTCATTTGATCATTTATTCATGTGAAACAAACTGAGGGCCCAGACATGGAGATGATGGGAAACAGAAGAGAAGAGCCACCAGTTAGGTACTGATAAGACAGAGGTCAGATGTCAGAGGCAGGAACAGACAGTAGATCATGAATCCTGGCATGTGAGATGAAAGTTAAGAAGTAATCAGTCATTGGGGTTTTGGGAAGCAATAGGGGAGGCTCTCAGGGCCAGTAGGTAGGAGGGAGGTTCTCAGCATCAGTGAGCAGACAACATGGCTCACAATAAACCTGACCTTGAAGCATGAGACTGGCCCAACCGTTAGGTTCTTACTCACTTCTTGTTGGTACAAGAAATAATGCCAGATAGGAGATTTCCCTAAGCTGCACCAAAGAAGAGGAAAGAGGTTAACACTTGCAGAGAAACCCTGGGATATATCAGGGCTTGTATATCTGAAGTCCTCTGGCTGAGCATGTATCTTCTCAAGTCCTAGTGGCAAGGAGAGACTTTTATATGATGAGTGGTATTATTCTATTATTTGTTTGAGAAAACAAATGCTCAGAGAGGTTAAGTGACTTGCCCATGGTCACACAGCTGGTAAGTAGCAGAGCCGGGGGGTGGGGGGTGGGAGGGCAGCAGCTGAATACAGATTCAGGAAAATTGGCAGGCGGTTGGGATATGATAGAAATTGACTCAGTTGGGTGTGTGCCTATGTTTGGGGGGGCAGTATGGCAGCTGATGGGCTGGGGTGGCTGCGTAGAGGGCCTGGAGAAGGAGAGTGATATTTCTGTTTTCCTTATGCCAGCGGGAGCAAGGTGTTCACAGCTCTGTCCGTGTGTCCTCCTTGGAGGAAGTGCTCTGAGTGTTTACACAAGGGCACATTTCTGGCACGCCAAGGGAGCCAAACTCTAAACGGAGACAGTACTCCCAGCTTGGCAGATGCCTGAGAGTAAGGCGCTCACTGACATGTTGATGGAGAACAGGGACTTCTTGTTTACCCAGCTCACCATCTGGACGAGCAAGGCAATGTCCAAGGAAATAGCTGTAACTAAAAGCTTAGACGCTGCCTCTCTGGCTTCCTTTGTGCCTGTTCTAGAGTGCTTTGGCTGCTTCTTGGCCACACAGTGTGGTTGGTGGGCCAGGGCAGGGCAGGGGCTCAGAACCATGGGCAGACACAAGGGCGGCACGGGGACGGGGTCATGGGAGCTGGGGAAGAGGGTGACTGCAAATGTTTGGAGCAGAATGGGAGAGGTTAAGAACCATTCTCCCCAAGGGAATAAAGAGTGCAAGGGACTTTTCTGTTGGAAGAGGGATTGAGATCAGATAAATGGGAGAACTTCTTAACTGGAAAAGTTGAGAAATGGTACATGTGTTAAGCAGGTCATCTGGCGAAATTCTTTTGGTATGTGTGGCAGGAAAGGTTGGGGTAGAACTGGAGCTGGGTCAGGGGATGACTAGCTCCCATCCTACACCCTACACTTTGGGAGACACAAGTGCATCCCACTGCACAGAACTAAGAAGTCTGGGAATATCTGAGTCCCTGAATCCTTCGAGGGGATGTGGGTATGAAAACAGTTCAGTAATTCCCTTGACTGATTCTTGTTCATAAAGGACAACACTCATCCAGAAAATCCAGAACTGTGACCCCACACTGTTTCCATTTGACATGGGGATTCCCTCCTTACTGCTTTGGCATAGGCTAGTTTGAAAATTCCTTGCATTGGTCAGGATACCAAACAACAACAAAGGGGCACCTGGGTGGCCCAGTTGGTTAAACATCTGACTCTCGATGTTGGCTCAGATCATGATCTCACAGTTTGTGAGATCGAGCCCCACACTGGGCTCTGAGCTGACAGTGCTGGAGTCTGCTTGGGATTCTCTCTTTCTCCCTCTCTGCCTTTCCCCCACTCACACATGTTCATGTATGCTCATGCTTTCTCTCTCTCTCAAAATAAATAAACATTTAAAAACAACAACGACAACAACAACAATGCCTCAGTGGCTTAGCACAATAAAATGCCTATCTCGTTCATGTCATAGTTCAAAGTGAGTTGGTGAAAGAGGAGGGCATGTGGGAGGCTCTGTTCCATGCCTCCAGGGACCCAGGCCCTGCTATTCCCCAGGCCTCATAGTTTTCCACTGCTTGTGGATTGAAGGCGAAGGATGGAGGGAAGAGAGAGGGAGTAGGATTATCCAGAGGAGTGTTAGAGGCCAGTCCTAGAAGTGGCATAAATTACTCTTGTCAATATTCCATTGCCCAGAATCAGATACATGGCCCCATCTGCCTGCAAGCAAGACTGGGAAAGGAAACTAGATTTGTATTTGGTGAACTCACAGCAGCGTCTCATACATTTCCTGAGGTTTCTGGGAATATCCATGTTAGGGGAGTTGGTTGCAATGAGAGGTCACTATGATTTCTCGTACAGACACTGGATGAAAGGAACACCTTATGAATAGCTCAGAACCTCTCTAAAAAGATGGCAATATACTCAGGGGAGGGTGGTTCTCAAGCCCTGAAGCTGGGCTCTCAGCCCTGTGTTGCAGAGCCACCTGGTGCTGGTGACAGCTCCATCCTCAGCACCCAGAAAAGGTTGTAAATCTGGGACTGCAAGGAACTGAGCTTTTGCAGGGTGGCTCCACCATGGTTCACTTCTATTTTGTTTGTCCCAGTGATGAAGGCTTTCAGGACATAAACTGCAAGAATACGAGTTTTGTTGGTTTCCTAGAACATTTGAGTTGGTTAGTATTTTGCAAGGTGTCAAGTCTAGGAATTTAAGGTAGAAGATTTCAATAGACTCTGGTTCCCAATACTACAATTTATCCAGGACATTCTGGTCTGTCTAACATGGATTTTCAGACACTTCTACCAAACTCTACATAGAGAAGTTTATAGAAAGGAAAATGCCTCTAGCTACTTCTTCAACTTATGGATGGAATGACCACCCATCTTATTTTGCCTACGACAGTTCTGGTTTACACCTACTGTCCAGGCATAATTATTAACAGTGCCTGCTTTTGCTCTCAGAAGTGTTCCAATAAGTCATATGGTCACCCTGGTTAGAGGAGGCTCAGTCCTGATGCATTGCTGCCAGCTAGACTGCGCACGTGGCCTGATGTCTCCATGATGATGCAAGAGTTGGGCTTAGTTACTAATGCCCTTGTCATTGTCTTTGTTGAGTTTATTAACCCTGCGACTTCCAGGTTCTTTAGGATCCTGATCTCCTTTCTGTTGGGCTTCAGAATCATGGGCCTGTGTTAAGCATTACTCAATAAGTAGTCAATAAAAAAAAATCAACATGCCTAGGAGGTTAATAAAGGATGGATTATAAGTTCCAGTTTGCAGATGTACAGTTTAGGACCATGAAGGTCAGTGACATTTCCAACGTCATATGGAAATCAAACTCTAGTTCTGCACCAAGCATCCTGATTTTAGGCCATTCTTCTTTCCTCTATGATAGATATGACGTCTCAGATGCCCCTTACCTAATAGGTGGTCTAAGCAAAATTCTGTAGGAGGGTCCAAAATCAAACTAACAACACAAACAGAATCTATGCCATGATTAGTTTCTAGATATCACTATGGCTTTCTGAATGCTCGGTCTGTATGATTCGTTGTTGTCACTGAAAATCCTTATTTGCATGGAGTAATATACCTACACCCTCTAAGCCACATATACTCCCAGCTCTGAAGCTGATCAGTCAGCCACAGGCTCACAGAGCACCTCTCTGCAGGTAAGAAATGGCATTTGTGCTGCAAGAAGGAAGTATAAGATGTGAATCCTTCATTAGTTGGACATCAAGATCAAATAGAGTCTGGGATTAGTGTCATTTGGGGGGAGGGTGACAAGCAATAGTGTGTAATCTGGTAGTGATTAAGCTTGACTCCAAACCTACATGCCAATCACACTGAACTCTCCCAAGCAGGCACCTGGGATCTGTCTTGCTTATGGTATTCTGTTTAATCTGGATGAGCCATCTGTAAACTTGATTTGGAAGTACAGATGTGAACTTGGATCTTAGGCTGTGCTTTTAGCAGTGAGGACCTTCTCACAAAGTTCCCAGGGAACAAACACGGAGGAGGAACCAGAGCAGCAATGGGCAGTGTAGATCCTGGGGCCTGGCACTCAATATTCCTCTGGTTCTCCTGACTGATTTCTTTGGGGTCTTGGGGATGTGGGTCAAAGCTGATTTCATGGACACTTACACTCTTTACAATGGTAGGGGAACTTAAAGATCATTCAATAGCTTCCAAGCATGATATTTATTGATGTATTTTATAACTGATGGCATACAAGGAGGTTGCAGGGGCTACATGGACCTCAAAAAGTGTTTGTTTAGTACTTGTATATTTAATTCAATGTGTCTTAGAAAGAAATATAACTGTCACATTAAACCCATAAGTCCACAAATAGTAGTGATTAAGATAAGGTGAGAAGTAAGTAAAACAAAGTCAATGTAAAGAGAAATGTCAGTACTAAAGCTGGCAAACGAATGTGTCAGAAAATGTGAAAGTGATATCAAATGAAGTTTGGAAATACCAGATCTGGTGTAGTCTTGTTTTACAGAGAATGACACTGAGGCCCAAACGAGGAAACGGTTGATAAGGAACCAGAACTGTGGTGTCCACAACTGCCTCCATGGACACCACCTGCCTAGGAATGCTTTCCAGGGCCACTTCTCCTGAGTCCCACATTGGAGTCTGGTGCCTGGTCAGCATCCTTGCTTCCTAATTGGCAGAGCTCTTACTGGAGAGCTGGGCCACAGTTTCCTCCTCCCACTGAAGGGCGAGTGCTTCTTGTCCTCATTCCTCCAGACACACATTTTCCATCCTGTGGAGTACGGTTTGTTTTTCCCTTCTGTGGATCTGAGATAGAAAGGTAGTTTCCTTGGAGCCTCAGGACTCCAGTGTTGCCTGAATGTTTTGGAAAAAACAAGACAAATTAATTCTGCCTGCTCACTTAATGAAGAGCAGTATATAGAAGCAGAAGTAACTCATAGCTTGTTTTTTTTTTTTTTTTTTTGAGAGTAGATCTCCAGTGTCAGCAGGGCTTGGGGACAGGCCCCTTGTTTCCTGAGGTCCTCTGCCTTAATCCCGATCACCAGGAATTAAGGCCTGGGTGACAATCTGTCAAACAACTGCTAGAGGAAGACACTTGATCAGTCATACAGTGGTTTACATTGTTTCCCTGGGGCTTAGAACTTCTCTCTCTGTTCTGAGGAGCAGCATCCCCACCTACATGGAGCTATAAATATCAGGAGGCAGAACTGAATGCACCGCAGCTTTACAACCAGGCCACTACACGCGGCTGTACACGCACTCCCTAGGCTGGCAGGAGACTGCAGAGCTCATGCTGTCCCTTGTCCGTCTCCAGATGCAAACCAGGGGCTCTAACTTGCTTTCGTGAGAATCCAGACTTCTTTTAAAGATTTCTTGTTTCCATCTGGATATTTGGATATATGTGTCATGTGGACAGACTAGCATTCCAAAACTCAAGACTATGAAAGACCTTGGTGAAGGAGAACGAACCAGGAAAAGAACTGGCTGATGTGATGGAAAGAATACTAAAACTTAATGACACACTAAGGTTGCAAATAAAGGGATGGAAAAATACATACCAAGCAAATAATACTAAGAGAAAACCAGGGTTGCCATATTAATGGCAGCCAAAAAAGACCCAAGAGAATGGTATTTTTGGAGATAGAGTCATTCTTTAATTACTAAGGGAATAATTTACGAGGAATATATAATAATTCTGAGCTCAATTACACCTAACAATTCAAATTCAAACTATATAATGCAACCATTGTCAGAAATGTAAGGAAGGACTGGCAAATACATTTATAGTGAGATCTTAACATGCTTTTCTAAAAACTGATCGATCAAGCGGATTAAAAAAAATAGCACACGGGAGATTTGAACAACACAATTAACAACCTTTGCCCAATGTACATAACTAAAATTCTTACACTCTATATTAGAAAATTAGATTTCAGTGTATATTAGAAAAATACACTCTTTTCAAACTTGGGCAACTTGACTACTATTTCCATTTTTACTTGAATGAACTTTGTCTTTTAACTTACTACTTCCTTATAGTAAGCAACATCCACACTCAAACCAAGCTACTGTCAAGTTTGAGATGGTGATTATTACATTGTTAAAGACACATTTTATTAAGTATGTAAGTATTACACATTTTTTAAGGGCCTATGTACCAGACTCTCTTTGTGCACCACTAATGATATATGCAGATATAAAGAATGCTAAAACTCATGAAGTAAGAGTCTAAATCAAGTTATGAAAGAGCAGTGGGGGTAATCTCATAGAAATTTAAATTTTCTAAATTTCTTTTTTTCTAAAAGAAAATAATGAAGAGAAGAGTAAAATGAACGAAATAAGAAAAAATAATACAAAGAAGCAACTAAGAGCTGATTCTTTAGGAAAAGTAACAAAACCAGCAATCCTTAGGCAATATTGATTAATAAAAGAACATGCAAAAACAAAATAGAAGTTGAAATGGAGAATTAATCCCATTTACAGTATAGATTTGAAAGTTAGGAACTAACTGTGATGAACTTTATACCAATATATTTGAAAACCCGGATAAAATACAGCTTAATCAAAGCTGAGTGAATAGGAAGGCAGATAACAAGAATAGGTCTAAAGCCATTAAGGAGATTGCATCAGTACTTTGACAGCTACCTACAATACAGATAAACAGAATGATGCAAAAAGATGGTTTTATAATGAGTTCCACAAAATCTTCAAGGAATGAACAATCATTATTTCATATAAATTGCATCAGGGAATAAAGTTGGAGTTTGATATGAAATTCAGGTAACTAATAAGACAAGCAAATTATGGGTCAATCTCACTTACAATAGACAGAAGAAGCCTAAATCATGTATTCACAATCCAAACCCATCAATGCATTAAAAAATACATAGTGACTTAATTGAATTTGTTGACTTAATTTCAGAAATTAAGAATAGTTAAAAAGTTGTTAATGTAATTGAACACATTAACAAAAGTGAGGAATAACCTGCTATCATCTCATAGACATAGAAATAGTATTTCAAAAATTCAATACTCTTTCTTGATTAAAAAAAAACACCTTAGCAAAATAAGAATTGAGTGGAATTTCTTTAACCAAATAGAGAAGGCCCACCAAAAACCCACAGCAAAATCTTATTTAATGGTCCAGTCTAAGAAACATTACCTTAAAAGTCACAAACAAGATGGGATGCCTGTATTAGCACTTGTCTTCAAAATCATACTAATAAGGAAAAGAAATAAAAAGAACAAGTATATGAAAAGAAGAAAAAGTATGTTATTATCACAGATGAAATAATTTTCAACATAGAAAATAAAATAATCTATAGAACAACTATTAAAGATAATGAGTTCGTTGAAGTTATTTGATATACGATTAGTATGCATAAACCACCATCATTTATATAAAACCAACAACAAATAATGAATATTAATCATGAAATGGAATAGTATAAAGCAGTTGAAAAATACGAATGAGATCAACCTGTATCAACATTGATGAATCTCAGTAAACAAAAGATGCTGAATTCAGAAAAGCAGGCTGCAAATTGATGTGTACAGTGTGATACCATAAATGTAGCAAAAGCATAAAACACACGTAGGAACGATAGATACCTTTCTAATTAGTGCTACCTCTGGGGGCATAGGGACATGGAGATGAAGGGGAAAGTTTAGCAGAACTCTATAATGTTCTTTTAAGAGGAGATCCATCTCAATATGGCAAAATGTTAATATCTGCTTAATTTCAGTCTATTATATTATTTATTTACCTTTTTGCACATTTTAACCTTTTTGTATAAACTTTTAAAAAGATCGAGACCCTTAGGGACAAGACTTAAGGCCTTATGGCAAGTGGGTATTTGGGATAGGCTGGATGACAATTCCTCCTAGGTGGGTAGCTACCACTGATATGCCTTAGGCAGATCATTTCTTGGGTGTTTCCAGAAGGCGCAGAGCCTTATTGAAGACATCACTTGGACTTCCTGGCAATCTTCTGCCACATGGTCTGAGCAGTGTGAACTTGCCCAAATTAGAGCAGGACTGTTTCCTAATACTACCCACTAACCCCCAAACTGCCACTGCGTGGTTCCATGTTTAAGAGGTGAGGCTGCTACACCCTTTATACTGTAGCTGAGGGATGTGGTGAATCTATTTAAGACTTACAGTAGGTGCTATAAAACATAGTCCAAGGGACATATTATGGATTGAGGCCACTGAGGACAGAGAGCACAGAACTCTTAGCAAAGGAAAATTCAGGTAAAAAGCAAAGAATTTGCACACAGTTCCGTTTTCATATTACCAGTTTTGGATTGAAAAGGATAATACACAATACCTAGACTGGTAGGTGGAGAGGAAAGAACGATTTGGAAGTATGTCTTTTGGATTCCCTTCCTTGTGTATCTCCCTTGAAACATCTTTCCCACAATAAAATACAACCACAAGAAGATAAATGAGCTGGTGTCTTGTGGGTGGTGCAGTGAGCCTCTTAGAAGAAAAGAACAATATAGAGAAAATTCACAGTGTTGCAGTCTGGGCAGTCTGACGAGGTAGCACCCTCTCCGTACTGTAGATTCTTGATGAGGTTTGTTCATTTGGGAGAATTTTTTCTTTTTTCTTACAAAGTGATTAATTGTCCTCTTTTTCTGCTTTGTTGAACTATCATGCTCTAACTGATGATTGCTTGCTACAACCTTAGAGTCTTAAAAGTGGAGGGAATATCCACAGGTCATTTGATCTAGCTGCGTGTCCTCTGGCCTGACTATTCACAGCACTGTGGACTGAACTAGACCTGTTTGCTTTGTAAAAACCATAGGAAAAAGGAACATGACTAACTGGACTCTCATTCTAGTTCTGAGAAACCTTCCTCTCTGAAGCACATGTCCTTCTGTCTAACTTCAATCCTTCACATTGCAGTCCTGTTGATTCCAAAATGGAATTGAATCCAGTGCAATTTCCATGAAGAGTCAGTCTTCCTATAACACACATGCCTGACATCATGTAGAATCACTTTGAAGCTTTGACTGTCTTGAAATCACTTGCTTGTGGAAATGAAGACGAGTGCCAATACTAAATAGATCATATCTGGAGCATAGTGTGTGTCTCTGGATCTGTAGACAATCTTTGAAATGGACATTCAAAATGAGAGTGTGCAGAAGAGATCAACCACACTTAACATGGGTACTGATGGAAACCACAAAACAAAATGTGTTGTGGTGAACTGGAATGATTTGGCCCAGAAAAGAAGAGACTCAGATGGGCAGGAGATTATTAACAGGATGGATGGTTGGGCTTCACTGACACTGAGTAGGACTGACACATGTGTATAAGAAGAAAGGCTGGAGAGGAAGGGGAAAGATCAATAGGGCATTCACACTTTCCCATCATTAGCTCCCTGGAGTCTGGTCTCGGAGGTGAGTCTGGGCTGTGTTGGAGCAAACTGCTCTGTGCATTAGTGGAACTTCCCATGTGCTCAGTGGGAAGCTCTTTCCCTGCCATCCTGCTTTCACTGGTGATCTTTCTGAATGCCCCCCAATACTTTCAGGGAACTGGGCTCCAGTCTGGAGACATTTGGGCATCTCAGCCCTGCCTCTGACTAGCTGAGCAATCTGTGCTCTCCTAGGTATCAGAATAGGAGTAAAATGTAAATATAGGATCTGATGACCTTTCCTTTCACCTCTAGATTTCACTGGTTCTTTTTGTTTTTATTTTTTTCTTTTGTATTCTAGGGTTTTCCTTTTTAATTTTTTTTTCTTTTTTTTGTATTCTGAGCTTCTGCAATTCAGGTACATTCTTCATTTAAAATACCCTGACTCTCAACAGACAATATGAACAATATGAATACTTTTGTATTTTTTTTTTATTTTTTTATTTTTTTTAATTATTTTTTTTTTCAACATTTATTTATTTTTGGGACAGAGAGAGACAGAGCATGAACGGGGGAGGGGCAGAGAGAGAGGGAGACACAGAATCGGAAACAGGCTCCAGGCTCTGAGCCATCAGCCCAGAGCCTGACGCGGGGCTCGAACTCACGGACTGCGAGATCGTGACCTGGCTGAAGTCGGACACCCAACCGACTGCGCCACCCAGGCGCCCCAATACTTTTGTATTTTATATCAGAACACAAGATTTTTCATCTGAGCATTTTTACAAAACTTATCAGCACCAGTATGTACTGCTAGAGGATTAGAATACAAGTTAGCAGGACCCTGAGCTTCTTTAGAACACAACATATATCCTGGCCATCTTTGTGTCCCCAAGGCCAAGAACTTGGCCTAGCACATGATAAGTGTTCAGTAAATGTATTTTTATTTTTAACTTTTTAGTAAATTTTTTTAATGGCAAATGGAGATCTAGACATCACTGATTTAAAGTGCTTTATGTTGTGTGTCCTTTCGAAACAGCACACCTGTATCCCTTGGATAAATGCCTAGTAGTGCAATTGCTGGGGTGTTGGGTAGTTCTATTTTTAGTTTTTTTGGGAAATCTCCATACTGTTTTCCAGAGTGGCTGCACCAGTTTGTGTTGCCACCAACAACACAAAAGACATCCTCTTTCTCCGCATCCTTGTCAACATCTGTTGCCTGAGTTATTAATGTTAGCCATTCTGACAGGTGTAAGGTGGTATCTCATTGTGGTTTTGATTTGTATTTCCCTGATGATGAGTGATGCTGAGCATTTTCTCATGTGTCAGTTGGCCATCTGGATGTCTCTTTGGAGAAGTGTCTATTCATGTCTTTTGCCCATTTCTTCACTGGATTATTTGTTTTTGGGTGTTGAGTTTGATACGTTCTTTGTAGATTTTGGATACTAACCCTTTATCTGATATGTCATTTGCAAATATATTCTCCCATTCTGTCAGTTGCCTTTTAGTTTTGCTGATTGTTTCCTGTGCTGTGCAAAACCTTTTTATGGTGTGCTGTTTCGAAGGGACACATGCACCCGCATGTTTATAGCAGCACTATCAACAATAGCCAAAGTACAGAAAGAGCCCAAATGTCCATTGATGGATGAATGGATAAAGATGATGTGGTATATATATTCAATGGAGTATTACTTGGCAATCAAAAAGAATGAAATCTTGCCATTTGCAACTATGTGGATGGAACCAGAGGGTATTATGCTAAGTGAAATTAGTCAGAGAAAGACAAAAATCATATGACTTCACTCATATGTGGACTCTAAGAGACAAAACAGATGAACGTAAGGGAAGGGAAACAAAACTAATATAAAAATAGGGAGGGGGACAAAACAGAAGAGACTCATAAATATGGAGAACAAACTGAGGGTTACAGGAGGAGCTGTGGAAGGGGGATGGGATAAATGGGTAAGGGGCACTAAGGAATCTACTCCTGAAATCATTGTTGCACTATATGCTAACTAATTTGGATGTAAATTAAAAAAAAAAAATTAGAAAAAATAAAAGTAAAAAAAAGTGCTTTATGTTGTGCTCAGAAGACATTTTTCTGATGGTATTGTCAGGACACTACCCTTCTTATGGACAAGAGAACTATCTTAGTGCTGAGAGCTTTTTATACGTGTTCATGCATTTATTCTTGGTCTTTGTGTATTTGAACTTTAATCTTTTCTATTCTGGGATAAGGGAAGTTCCTAGGGAAGCAGGTAAATAAATATTCTTTAAGCACCATGGTATGCTAGGGGCTTTCATGAATGGACGCAGGATGTATTAGCCATGTCTTTTATTGTTTGTATTCTGATGCTTTGACATCTGAATATACTGTTCAGACTCTGGAGGGACTACCCCTCCAAGATTAACTGATTTCTAGAGAGAATACCCGGCTAACCCACAAGTGCATCTTTCAAATGCAGGCCAACCAATCCAGAGCCCACACCCTGTCCTGGATCTCCTGGCCACTAGTCCCTTGCTCTAATCATCCAGGGCCGGGTACCAGCAAACTAAGGACATTACCTATGTCCCACAGCCCACTGAAATTACTTAACCCTAAACCCTCCTACCTGTTTTCTTCCCACAGAAAACACAGTAAAGGCTCTTGCCATAATTCCTCTGCCTCCCCATCTTAGCTGATCCCGGTGTTTCCCTGTGTGGCCCTGGGTAGTGTGGTGTGTACTCTCCTTTAGGGAACTCTGAGTAATGAGTGATCTTTTCAATGGCAATCACCTCTTTTTTTCTTTCTTTTTTTTAAATTTAAATTCTATTTAGTTAACATACAGTGCAATATTGGTGTCAGGAGTAGAATTCAGTGATTCTTCACTTACATACAACACCCACTGCTCATCACAACAAGTGCCCTCCTTAATACCCATCTCCTGTCTAGTCCACCCCTCTCCTCAGCCCTCAGTTTGTTCTCTATCTTTAAGAGTCTCTTGTGGTTTGTTTCCCTCTCTTCTCTCCTGCTCCCTTCCCATATGTTCATGTGTTTTGTTCCTTAAATTCCACATATGAGTGAAATCATATGGTATTTGTCTTTCTCTGATTGACCTATTTCATTTAGCATAATACATTTTAGCTCTATCCACGTTGTTGCAAATGGCAAGATCTCATTCTTTTTGATGGCTGAGTAATATTCCATGGTGTGTGTGTGTGTGTGTGTGTGTGTGTGTGTGTGTATACACCACATCTTCTTTCATCATGGACATTTATCCATTCAGTGGACATTTGGGCTCTCTCCATAGTTTGGCTATTGTCAATAGTGCTGCTATAAATATCAGGATGCATGTGCCCTTTTGAAGAACTACGCTATGTTCCAGCAAACGCAATATTAGGTATTCACCCAAAGGATACAAAAATGGCAATCGCCTCTTGATCTGTTGGCTTTCCATACCTAAATAATAATAAAACCTGTATTTTAACACACATGGACTCCTCACAACATCCTAGGAAGAGGTATTTTACAAATAAGGGAAGGGTTCAGAATGGTTAAGTGCCAAAAATCAAACAGTCAATAAGTGGTGGAACTTATTGACTCCACCTCAAGTCTGGGGCCCCTGAACTCAAAGTTCCTTCTGTCACTACATGTGATAATGGTCATTTTATGGAAAGTGTTCCACATTAAGTGACACAGAAAGTGTTTCACACAAGCAAATATGAAAATATATTTACATTCCTACTTTTATACAGAGGTACCATTCTCTATGAGGTGTTTTTCATCATGCTTATTTTTCCTCAATCTATCTTAGGTTTCTTTGTTCTTACCAAACTTGTCTTTCCCCCTAACACAGGGAAGAACACATTGGTAGTGTATATTGTTTCCAGTTCTACTCTTAACCAAATAAATTGTGTTTGATGCCAGGATAAGTAATTTGGAGAATAATGTTCCTGTAGCTAATTATAAGAAGAATGTCACTTTTAGAGACTATGTTGTGCCAGACACCATGCTAAGTACCATACATACATTTTCTTGTTTACTTCCTCAACAATACTGTGAAGGGCATGCAATTATCATTCCCATTATGAAGATGAGAAAACTCAGGAACCTATCCAAGGTCACATGTGAGTGAGTGATGGGGTCCAGGACCCCAGTTGCAGGCGTCTGATGCTAGAACGCATGCACTGGGCAGGTGCTTCTCAAACTGGCATGTTGGTGACCGCCCTCCCCCCTCCCCGGGGTGTTTCTAAGATGCAGATTCTGATTTGGGAGGTCTGAAGTGAGGCCTGAGATTCTGCATTCCCCAGAAGCTCCCAGGAGATGTACATGCTGATGGTCTGCAGACCACACATCATGTAGCAAGGCTTGCATCCCATGTGGCCCTGCCTGAGATGAAGGGATGTGAGCAGCAGCCATTACTCTGCTTTCCAAAGAATCAGCCATTAGGGCTCCTTCGCTGCTCATTTCCAAACTTCAGCAACTCTCCAGCTGCTGTGCTAAAGCACAACAGCCACTGGGGATGACGTGAGGTTTGGGAGAAGCAATACATCTCATCTTCACTCATATAATTGGCAGCGATGGGGGAAAAATGAGAAGTGAAGGAGAAAAACATCCAACTACCGAAGGCAGACATTTCTTTATTCCAACAGGAACTAGACTCTCCATTTTGAACAAATGAAGTTTTCATAAAGCAAGTTTTCACTGGTGCATATTTGAGCTGCACTTAGTTTGGTGAGAAATCTGACCAAGAATATAGAAGGAAAACTTAGGAAAGTAAAAGCTACCCTTAAAACAAATTCTCTGATGATTTGTATGGGAGACAGGATGCTGCTCTCTCTCTCTCTCTCTCGCAATGTACAAGATGCTGTATCAACTGGCAGAAGAATTCTTAATGTAGATCAATGATTTGCAAAATACCTTTTCCCTTGCATATCATCCCATGCTACTTCACAAGTAATTAGGGGAACTATGTGATATTTTATTTCCTCTCCTAAAAGAAAATAAAAAATGTGTGTATAACAGATGCAAACATCCATGGTTTTCATCTCAAGGCAAAGGCTTTGTGTTTCAACAATGTGGGTCTTTCTTTTTAATTTGTAGTTAACCTTCAAGTTCCTTAAGGAAAGTTCTGTGGAAAGATAAGGGCTGGGATTATGACAAGACTTTTCTCGATCAAATACTCATCTTCATAACTCTGGGGCTGCAATTTCCACTAGGCACTCCTTGGCCCTTGTTCAAAGAGTAAATGGCCACAGCTCCTTCTTCCTGGTTCAGCTGGAAAACACTCTCCAGCACAAATCCAGAGAACTTTCTCTTCCTCTCTTTTCCCAGTGTCTGGGGAAATTTATTCATTCATTCTATAAAAACTGATGAGTGCCACATTTCATGGACGAAGCACTTGGGTAAAGAATTAAAAATATAATCATAAGGAATGGTCTTTGTCAAGGGAAGCACAATTTTGTGTGTGTGTGTGTGTGTGTGTGTGTGCATATGTGTGCACATGTGTGGGGGTAGGTGAATGGGACAGTAAAGTAGGTGAAGTAAGTGGATAATTACAACACAGTGTAAGAACCGTTAACATAGAAGAGTGAACAAAGACCTCAAAGAACATATATAAGGGACACTGAACCCAGATTGAGAATACTGGTCAGGAAGTTTTCTTAGAAGAGGTGAACAGTCAGCTAGGTGAGATAGAGGGAGAGGTAATCCATGCAGCTCGTGGGAATGCAGACTGCATGTACACTTGTGGAAGTGAAAGACAGGAAAGGAGAGGCAATACTGAAGGAATAAGTGAGGTACTGTAGTTAAAGTGTGTGTGTGTGTGTGTGTGTGCGCGCAGGTAAAGTGTTGGTAGTGCATGTGTACGTGTCATATATCCTGATTTACTCACTTAAAATTATCTATCATTTAAAAAAGTTTATTTATTTTGAAAGAGAGAGTGACAGTGCATGGGAACGGGGTAGGAGCAGAGAGAGAGGAAGAGAGAATCCCAAGCAGGCTCTGTGTTGTCAGTGCAGTGCCCAGTGTGGCTCAAACCCAGGAACCGTGATATCACGACCTGTAGCCGAAATCAAGAGTCGGATGCGTAACTGACTGAGCCACCCAGGGGCCCCTAAAATTATCTATTGTACATTTATTTTTATTTTTTTTAATTTTTTTTCCAATGTTTATTTATTTTTGGGACAGAGAGAGACAGAGCATGAACGGGGGAGGGGCAGAGAGAGAGGGAGACACAGAATCGGAAACAGGCTCCAGGCTCTGAGCCATCAGCCCAGAGCCCGACGCGGGGCTCGAACTCCCGGACCGCGAGATCGTGACCTGGCTGAAGTCGGACGCTTAACCAACTGCGCCACCCAGGCGCCCCAATCTATTGTACATTTAATCATGTCACCAAATGTTCTCCATAAACATGACTTTTAATGGCTGTATGGACTATATGCAGAGAGTACAAACTAATTATCTAACCATTCCCTGATTGTTAGATATTTCAGTTGTTTGTAATTTTTTATTATTATGAATAATGCTTCAATGAATATCTTTGCACTACATCGAAGTGTGCAAACATTGTAAAGATTTCTGGTGCATATTGAATTAAGTACCTCTGCGGAAGTTTACTTCTCTAATGGCACATGAGAATGCCTCTTCTATCACTCCCTCAAGGTTTGCTATTATTATTTTGAAAAATGTTTTCAAATTACAAAATTAAAAAGTTTATCTCAATATTTTAGTGCTGCTTCAACATCTTAAATTTTCAGAAATTATACATGCTCTACTTGAATATATTCTCTAACAAAGAAGTAAGCATTCACAAGTTCTGTACCAGCACCATTTATACACCTCCAGCATCTAACTAACTCCTGTGTCCCTGGGCTCTGGCCACTGGCCCTGCTTCCCAGCCACAGTGATGGCTCCCAGGACCCCCACAGTCATTCAGTCCTGGTTGCCATCACAGTCACTTTATCTTTTGACACCACTGGCTGTGCTCATTCCTTCTTCTGCAAAGCCTCCATTGCACTTACTAAAGTGACAGCGGCTGCAGTTCCAGGCCTGAGGTCTAACCGACTGAAAGCACAGAGGTTCTGCTTCCCTAGAACTTGCCTGGAAAGGCAAGATAACATAACCTGAAGGTTTGGGGAGTCAACGCCTCCCTCGACAAGCTTTGACTAGTGAGCAATAAAAAAGATATGGCCTGTACACATGTCACTTGCCCTTCCTTCCTTCAACAGACACAGTGGTTTCAAATGACTTCTCTGCAGATATTCTTCTTTATAGTGAAGTGTGTGTGTGTGTGTGTGTGTGTGTGTGTGTGTGTGTGGCTCTGGTCTGCTTGGTAATACACCACCTTGTGTATTACACCCCTCTGCAACCTTCTCCCTTCCCCTTTCCTGGGCTTGCAACCTACCCTTAAATATTAGCATGTAGATTCTGCCTCAGGCTCCATTTTTAGGGAACCCCGGCTACCCAAGTACATAAAGTAAAAAGTGACAGTTTCTCCTTCACCACTTCCCTTCTATCCCACCATTTTCCCCAGAGACAATCCCTGTGAACATTGTGGTGTGCAATTCCTTGTATTTCTACCATGTGTACATTTATTATTTATATTTACATAAAAAGACATCCTTAAAAAGCATACACGGGGTCACACACCATCTTACTTTTTAAACTTAATTTGCTGAGGCATCTGGGTGGCTCAATTGGTTGAGCGGCCAACTCTTGATTTCAGCTCAGGTCATGATCCCAGGGTCATGGGATCGAATCCAGCATTGGGCTCCATGCTAAGCATGGAGCCTGCTTGACATTTTGCTCTCTTTTTCTCTCAAATAAAGCAATAAATTAATAAATCTTAAACTTAATTTGTCTTCAAGATCTTTCCATATTGGCACATGGGGACTACTCACTCTTTTTCACAGCTACATACTATTCAATAGCATGGATGCACCATAGTGGTTAGACCTTCTCCTGTTAGTCTGTTTCACGTTTTATTTTTTTTTATTTAAAAAAAAATTTTTTTAACGTTTATTTATTTTTGAGACAGAGAGAGACAGAGCATGAACGGGGGAGGGTCAGAGAGAGAGGGAGACACAGAATCTGAAACAGGCTCCAGGCTCTGAGCAGTCAGCACAGAGCCCGGCGCGGGGCTCGAACCCACATACCCCGAGATCGTGACCTGAGCCGAAATCAGACGCTTAACCGACTGAGCCACCCAGACGCCCCTGTTTCACGTTTTAAATCATTACCTATATTGTCATAGGTCTTTATGCATAGATATGGTGACTTCTCTAGAAGTGCTTCTTAGCAGTATATGCGTATTCTAGATTTTACTGCCAGGTTACTCTCCAAAAAAAGCTTCTCAAATTTAATAGCCTCCAAATGTATATCCTCCTACTTTCCTATACCCTCACCAACACTAAATATTTCCAATATTTGAAAATTTTTGCTACTCAGATGGGGATAAAATATTTCTATTCTAATATTTGAATTTGCATATCCCTGATTACTGGTCAGTTTCAGCCTCTGTTCATAAGCTTATTAGTCCTTTGATTTCCTTCTTTGTGAATTATCTCTTCATTTCTTTTTGTATAATGAAATTGGCTTGTCTGTATCTTTGCTGAATTTTGAGTTCTTCAATGTCAGTACTTTGTCTACTACATGTACTATCAACATTTTTTACCAGACTGTTGCTTGCTTCTCTGCCTTTATTTACATTGGACTCTTTGCATGCAGACATTTGATATACTTAATCTTTTCTTTTATGATTCCTTGGTTTTGTGTCTTGCTTAAAAAGGCCTTCCTACAACAAGATCATGAAAGCAGTTGATCATAGTTTCTCTAAGACTTTTAGGGACTTAAAAATACTCAACTCTAATAATTTTGTGTATGATATAAGGTGACATCCCTTTTTGTGTAATTTATCCTCTGCCAATTGACTTGAAATCCTGCCAGCATCACACAAAGAGTGTTTTTCCCTTAGCAGGACAAGACCACTTAAAGTAAACCCACTGCAAGAGAGGCTCAAACTCTCAGAGAAATTGATAGAGGAAATAGTGGGGCTACGACTTTACCTTGAAAGTTGCAACTAATAACTAGGAAGATATATTTATTTACTTTACTATTTAGTAATACTCAGGGAATAATTAATATTGTACACCTACTCTGAGAATAAATTAAGGGTAGATCAAGTGTTCAGATTTTTTGTTTTTGATATTTATTGATATTTTCTCACTAAAATTGAATGATAGCACAATATGCCATCCTTCACTTTATGTTTAACTTTCTGGCAGTATCATAAGAGATATAATTTTTACAAAAATGATAAAAGATTTTATTAATTTCACCAATAGCTCCTCTTAAACTCTTGATAATTATATCTTTCTGCTTTTGATGACCATCCTTTAGCATCCTTGTAGTGTTTAAATTTTTCCATTGTTAGCTGGTCTTACACTGTAGTTACCAATGATTGGCACAGATTACTACAGGTCAGGTATTCCTACTTGTATTTAATCATAAGTTTTACTTTTTTATTTTCGTGAGTGATCAAAATCTCAGGTTCTTGCCATTCTTCTCCTTTCCTGTCTGTATCGACTTCCGACGTTGGGCTATTTTCAAGGGTTTCAGACTTCCACTTGGAAGAACTCTTTGTTCATCACTACTTCCATCAAACGCTCAAGGTTCTACATGAATATTTCCCTCTAGCAAGTTGGAAGTATGTATGTTGGATTCAGCAATTCTTTTGATTCAGAACTTAACAGCAGGTTCTGAATAGATACTTAATTGATTTTTAAAATCACAATACTCAGAAATTCACTGGGATGCAGAATGTGTCTCTCTTCCATCTCTGGCACATTCTATTTCACCTTTAATCATTTCAGTCCCAACTCTATCACTTATGAATTATAAGCATTGCACAGGTTACTTAACTCCTTTTTTTTTTTTTTTCAGTAGGATCCATACCTAGTGTGGGGCTGGAATTCATGATCCCAAGATCAAGAGTCACATGCTATACAGACTGAGCGAGCCAGACACCCCATTACTTAACTCTTTGAACTTGAGTTTACTCCTCTACAAAGTAGAGATAATACTTAATAATTAAACTAGATAGCACACATGCCTGGCACATCTTAGTTCTCCTCTGATATCATTTCCTGATTCTTTCCTTTTATTCTTTTTGGGAAATAGTTTATTGCATGTGAAGGAATTTTGTAAATAAATATTGCAGAAATGTTACTGCTCCTATTATGTAATATTTATGGCACAATTTCTTCCTTCACCACATCATTTTTAATATAATATTACACAGAATGATGGTCAAGCTTCCTGAGCCTTAGTTTGCCTATCTTTAAGATAGGAATATAAATACTTATTAAATATTATAAACATTCAATAAAGTCACATTTATTTATTACATATCCAATAAGTACTTGACACATAGTAGTGTCTCAGTAAATGGTTGCTATTTTTATTATTTTATTACCATTCATATACCCACGTGTACCTCGTTAGTTGCTCTCTCTACTTTTCAGTTACCTGGACTCCTTACCCTCCCCACTCCAGTCAAAAATGTGATCAAGGAATGAGGAAACCCAGGATATTGTGATGCATTGAAGATAGTTTGAAGTCCTCATACTGAGTTATAACACAGAGGACGAGAAATCTTTACAGCTTTCTGAGTCCACACAAAGTATACTGTTTGTGTAACCATCCACTGATGAGTGGGATTCTAACATTCATAGTCACTATACCCTTTGCCCGGTACAACAAACATGCAAACAAGGAGCCGCTGCTCTATGTCTGCTCCTATTCTCTGAGGCTTGTTGCTAAGTCCTTCCTTCCAGCCAGTGGAATGCTCTAACTTTCATGATCTCATGGGATCTTATATACAAACTGGGCAGTTTTTATCATTCCCATCTTACAATGAGTCAGTAGATCTTGTTATCAAAGAGCAGGGAAGGCTCATTCCAATGCTCAGATGCCAGTGAGGGTCCCAGACTCCATATGCCAGTGATTGGAACATCTGCTCATAGCCTTGCCAGATGTTCTTTCCAGCAGCTGTCTCTGCCATCTCTGTTTGCAAGTGACTGTGAAGCTACAAGTTTCTGTGAGTCAAACCTCAACATAAACGGTGGAAGGAGGGGAGGTGCATACCAACCCGCAGCTTAGAGATGCCTGGTTTCCTCTCCCCAGTCCTTGCACGGCAACTGCACTGGGCTTTAGTGGGTAAACACAGAACTGGAACTCAGCCATCAGCAAATTGGGATTGACATCTCTCCATCACGTGCTGAGGTGAACACATGGGACTTGTCAGATGAAAGGAGACCCACTAATGAGATATTAATACAGCTTAATTGGAACAAATGACTATTACTACACTTCATAACTTTCACCTGTTTAGCATCCTTTCCAGTTCATCTTCTGCTTTGCCACCATAAATCTTCTGAAGGCACCTCCTTACTCAAATAGCTTCAATAGTTCTACATGGCTTCTCAAGTAGAGTCTAAACTCCAAAAGTCAGCATTTAACAATCTGTTGCAAATCCACATAGCTGGACTTATCTTGGCTGACCCTTCTTTATGCACCCTTGTACTTCAGCCATAGTAAACCACATGCTACTCAGGGTCTTGCACCGTATTCCCTCCCCCAGCCCAGCCATTTGCTTTTGATGTTCCTTCTGCAAACATTGTCTTTCCATCTCCAGCACTGCCCCACATGTCTCGGTTATACTCATCCCTCACTGTCCAGTTCAGATGCCACCTGTTTTATGATACTGTCCCTGAGCTTCCCAATCTGAGTTTATTCCTCCCTCCACTAAGCTTTCATAGCATCCTTCATTGCCTTGTGTTAGTATTGTCTCCCAAAATGTATTGTCAGCCCTTGACAGCACAGTCTTATATCCTATCTAGTGCCTAGATTAATGGTTTACATAGAATGGAAACACTATAAATATTAAACCAATTAGTATATACTGTCCTCCCTACTTTTCCATTGCCTTTAACATCCATGACTTCGTAGGTAAAGCAGGCAGTTTTTATCACTCCCACCTTACAGTGGGTGAAACTGAGACTCAGAAAGTTAAAGTGACTTTCCCAAGGCCACACAGATGAATAGTAATGAAGTTAAGAAGACAACCTGAAAAGAGCTCTATGGCTGGGTTCTTTCAGTCTGCATCAAAATGAAAATTGTACCACCTGTAATCAAAAGTGACAGAGGTCTGTTGGGAATGGAGTGGCCTGAATTGGTAGGAGAAGTAAGCAGGAAAGAGCTTCACAGAGAAGGCTGTTTTTGAGCAATGTTATAATAGAATGGAGGGAATGGATTGACACAAAGGAGGGAAGTGAGCATTTCAGGCAGGAAATAGTGACAAAAGTGGAAATGAGCATATTGCGGTATACAGATGGGAAGTAGTGTTCACCATTGTATCCTCATGGCCTCGCCCAGTGCTGGCACAGAGTAGGTACTCAGTGTATGTTAACTGAAGAAGGGAAGGGACGAGGAAAGTTTGGAGCAGGAAAATTGCATCTAACTTAATGAGAAAGCACAGTGATTGCCAGCTCATTGGTAAAACATTACCAGGTTATCATTGCATCTTTGTTGCATTGAAGAGTTGTCACGTCCTTGCAGAATGGGATGCATGTGCTTCACTCAGCACTGCAACAGGGGACAGAATCATCTAGGGCCATTGTCATTACTGTTCTCATCTTTGTCCTGTAGTATGATTATCAGTGGTAAGCATTGCCTGGATTTTGTCAGGTAAGAGTCCCAGTGGGTGAGCCTAATAGAAGTCTACTTTGCCTACTTCTGAGCCACTCTGCCTTGAAGGTCCTGATGGCTTTGAGCTAACATTGTTAATTTTGGTGTGAGAGGAAAAACATGGCAAAGAGGGCAAGAATTTTGGGCTTTTGTTCCAGCCGCACCACTGAGACTATGTGGCCTTGGATGAGTCATGTTGTTACCATGTCACTTAGCCTAATTTTCCAGGTTGTCAGATAGGAATGATAGTACCTCCTCGCTTGATGGAATGTGAGGCTCAAATGAGAGAAGAGATTGAAGTACTTTATAGTTTGAAATGATGCATGATGTTGGAAGCAAGGGTGGATCCTTGTCTCAGAAAAAGTAATCAAAAAGCCTACTCTCCAATGAAGAAAACTGGGATTTTTATCTTGGGACCAGAAGTGTAAACCACAGCCAATGAGAAGATTATGTCTTCAACACCCCCAGTAAATTTATGATGGCACAGAAAAGACCCACAGTCTCCTAATAGTCCATTGGTGAAGCGCTGCCTGAGAGCCACCCACTGAGCTCTCTGGTCCAGCTCTCCATGCAGACATGGCCTGACTTGCTTCTTTTTCTTGTTTGTTTGTTTCTTAGGAAATCACCAAGACTGAGATAACTCAGCCCTTTATCTTTCTACTTCAATCAAACTGCAGTCTGATATACATTTAACCCAAAGAGTCCATATGGTGACTGGGACCAGAGTAAATGAACTCCATGTGTGCTTGTGCTTCGCTTTTTCTCCCCACTCATGCCAGCTTCCTAACAAAATGCAGCTTATAAAATTGCTTATTTGTACCATGCACCAGTTTTCCCATTAATAATCAGTAATATTACTATACCGTCTACCCTAGTGGCTCTCCATCCCTCAGGAGCAGTCTGGCCAGAAATCTAAAAGCATGCACTGCAGTCTGTGAAATTCTTACTCGGCTGTTATTTTGGAGCTCTTGGAAGCAGCGTGCTCAGATGGCTGACAGCGTCAGAATGGGAAATACCTGCTCCAGAGGGGGCCAGCCAAACAATCTCGGTTGGTTTTATTGCTGCCATATCCAGGAATCAGGTGCTTGGAAAAAATATGCTGACAGGACCAGACTGAGGAAACTGTGATGCCATCTGGGGTCAGGAAGAGATTTTTGTCCAAATGCGAACTGCGGGGGCTGAGGCAGTGTGGTGCTCTGCTGGCATGAGTCTGGAATAACCCAGGAGGTACTGAGGAAAGCAAGGAGAAAAGCATCCCAGAATGTCATCAGGGAGAACTGGGGACTTTGGTAAAGATGAGGAAGACCCTGAGGTTTGAACCTTCTGCACAAGACATTCTGGAAAATGTTTTATTTTGGGAAATTTCAAACATATGCAAAAGTAGTGACTGATGGTATAATGAATCCCCATGTACTCATTACTCACACTCAACAACTATCAAGTCAAACCAATCTGGTTTCATCCATACCTCCATGCACTCTGTCCTCCAACCCCCAGCTTCACGGGTTTTACTGAAGCAAATCCCAGACATCATATTGCTGCATGCATAAATACTTCAAAAACTGTGTCCAAAAGGGGGGACTCTTTTAAATAATGTAACCATTGTATAATTATTACACCTAAAAATCACAATCATTTAATTACACTAATAAATATTCAGTATTCAAATTTTCTCAGTTACCCCCTAAAAACACTTGATATTTTGATCAGTTTGAGATAGAGTCAAAGAAAACAATGAAAAAGAGAGAGTGAGAGAAAGAAGAGAAAGAAAGAAGGGAAAAATGAATCAACATGTATTTTCTGAATGTCTACGATATGCCAGCTCCTGTCTTGGATTCTAGGGCATCCAACCTGATTTTTTTTTTTTTTCAACGTTTTTTTTTTTTTATTTATTTTTGGGACAGAGAGAGACAGAGCATGAACGGGGGGGGGGGGGCAGAGAGAGAGGGAGACACAGAATCGGAAACAGGCTCCAGGCTCCGAGCCATCAGCCCAGAGCCTGACGCGGGGCTCGAACTCACGGACCGCGAGATCATGACCTGGCTGAAGTCAGACGCTTAACCGACTGCGCCACCCAGGCGCCCCCCAACCTGATTTTAAAAGATGAAAAATCAAGGGACAGAAAGGTTAAGTCATTTGCCCAAAGCCCATGTACCAGAGTAAAGTTTTAAAGATATAATTCCAACTCAGTTCTGCATGGTCCAAAGTCTGTCTCTTTGTTTTATATCGCATTGCATTTAAAATTTTTTTTTTCAACGTTTATTTATTTTTGGGACAGAGAGAGACAGAGCATGAACAGGGGAGGGGCAGAGAGAGAGGGAGACACAGAATCGGAAACAGGCTCCAGGCTCTGAGCCATCAGCCCAGAGCCTGACGCGGGGCTCGAACTCAGGGACCGCGAGATCATGACCTGGCTGAAGTCAGACGCTTAACCGACTGCGCCACCCAGGCACCCCTGCATTGCATTTTAAATAACTAACTTAAATACTAGGGACTCTTGGAAAGAAAGAAAGAAAAGAAAAGAGGGAGAGGGGAGTAAAATTCCCCTGTCATCAAAAAGTCATAAAGTGTAATTGCTCCAGAGCCAGACATTTCTGGATTTGAATCTCCACTCTGCAGCTGAGTGACTGAGGAGAAATTAACTTCCTTGAATCTTGCTTTCTTCATCAGTAAAATGAGATGTGGCAAGGATTAAAAGAAATAATTTAAATACTTAACAGTGCTCTTATTATTGTCATATCTGAGGAATGGGGATGGGATAGAGAGAAGGCAGGAGGGCATACATATTCACCCCATTCTTTTGCAAGCCAGTGTTTTTAAGGCACTGCTTGGAGGATGACTAAGAATCAGAGACAGAAAGTCTGGTTCTGATGAGGGGAGCAATAGGGGTCAGCCCAGAAGGTAGGGAGGAGAGGTGGTCATGGAGAGGAAGGAGGGGTCAGGGAAGTACTGGATCAGTGCCCATCCCTTTCTAAGGGAACAAAAGGTAGAAATGAAGATGAACGTGGTGTGGAAGTGGAAGAGTGGGAAGACTGACCTGACTGAAGTAGTGGATTGGGGCCAAGCAGCAGAAGTGGGGAATAAAATTTTCTCTCTCATGGGGCGCCTGGGTGGCTCAGTCTGTTAAGCGTCCGACTTTGGCTCAGGTCATGATCTCATGGTCCATGAGTTTGAGCCCCGCCTTGGGCTCTGTGCTGACAGCTTGGAGCCTGAGCCTGTTTTGGATTCTGTGTCTCCCTCTCTCTCTGCTCCTACCCTGTTCATGCTCTGCCTCTCTCTGCCTCAAAAATAAATAAACGTTAAAAAAATTTCTCTCTTTCTCTTTCTCTCTTTGAGTATAAGATCAGAAAGGAAGAATAGTGTGAACCTTCTCTTTACAGAGAGGGGGCATTTGAAAGTGAATGCCCTCCTACTATAGGCAAGGGTCCTTGTTTTATAAGATTCTGGTCAGCCCTCCCTTCCCTTCCCCCTCATTCCTTCTCATGTCCCACCCACCCTTATTGGCTTGATACCTCTGTGTGCTGGGTTGTCCATTTCTGATTGGCTCGATTCCATTGTATGAAGGGTGGTCTATGGCCAAGATTCTCTCTTAGAAATAACTAAAAGATATTCTTAATTCAGAAAAAGACTTGCTCAGGACTTCTTCAGAAATATGAGTCTGGCAGTGGTATGCCGGATTGGATAAGAGAGAGATGGGAGGTAGGGACAGCTACATTTTTGGGATGTTAGCAATCCCAAAGAAGGTCTCAAGGTCTCAAGGAGTGTATGTAGATTTTACAGGTTTGTGCAAAATCTCTTAGGCCCAGAGATTTTTGAAGTCTATTTATAACATTGAAACTGTAACTTGTTGGTAGTAAAGTCTTCTGGTCTCCAGAGAGAAGATGTTCCAGGTGTCCAAAAATACTAACCAACTATGGCCCTTTTGCAGAGAGAACCCATTGATCAAAGCCAAAACCCTTCCCACCAACAATAGCAGACCTAAGCAGTGATGGATGAAGAAGATGTTGCCAAAAGTAATGCCAGCAAAAAATGCAAAAGAGACACTACATTATTATAATAAAGTAAACTCAAAGACCCAAGGTGCTCAGATAATCTCAGAATGTAGGCTGATTTTGGCTACTTGTTCAAATAGGCACTTATTTTAAGACTCTTTAAAATGCCATTTTGGTGCAGCAGCCTTAGTGTCAATGAAATTTGAGCTGAAGACAATGTCAGGTGTTTCCTCCATTACCCATAGCTATTAAAAACAATCTCATGGCCTCTTAGGAAGACTTCATTTTGACCCAAATTGAGGTTCAGTCCTTGATTTCCAAAGAATTAGATTACTAGAATCATTAGGTCGTAATGAAATTCCAGGGGCATCTTGCCCATTCCCATTCTTCCTGCAGGAGAGCACTGATTCTATGAGATATATATATATATATATATCAGAGAGATTTATAGAATCATGGAAAAGCTTAGCTACCATCTGTGAAGGAGATTCCACCAAATGTTTTGTGTTTTCTGGTTTAAGAATACTCACTTCCAGGAAATTCTTCCATCTCTCTTGCTTGCATTCCATTGTTGTAATTTAAGTCAATATCCTAGATTTGCAAGCACATTTAATAAGCTTTACATAAGCACTTTACGAACATTTAGTCAGAGTACCAGGATAGAGCTGTGATATGATATGGTCCATTTATTGAGACATGGTGATTCACTTTCAGCACAAAATAATGGTGTAAGGTCACTGATAACTTTGGTTTTCTACCAAACATTAAAGTCGGTGATGAATATATTTATTTATATCTATTTTTTTCTTTTTTCCTTTGTTCTTCCCTCCCTTTGTTCCTCCCTCTCTGTTCTTCCAGTGACACCTGTTAACCACACATATTTTAAGGCCACATTCAAAATCAGAGAATTTTTCATCTGTCTCCGATTTATTCGTTTTCCCTCCTCCTCCCTTGAGAGATATCTTCTCTACAGAATCGATTTTCAGGAGCAATAACCTTTCTGAAGGGACATTTAAAAATTCATTTATTCTGTTCTTTGGTCAATAGTGAGAAAAGAGATGGTGATTAATTCCAACTTCTAAAGCATGTTAAGTTATTTGAACCAATGCTTCCATTAAACAGAATTAAAAATTGGCTACAATATTTTCAAAAAACTGTTCTTAAAAACAAAAATTGCTGACAAGATAAGTAATCAACACCAGGAAACATCTAAGGAAAGTGAAAAACAGAAAGATAAGCTGAGCTCCAAAGTTTCTTTGACAGTATTCTTGACCCTGGGCTTCAGTTTTGGCAGACATAAGGGGAAGAGTCAAGAACTTAGTCTCACTACAGCTGGGAGGTCTGTCTAATAGGAAACTCTTCCCTCTATTCATCTAAGATCCAGCCCAAATATCTACAACATCAGAGTATGAGGAGCTAGAAATAAGCCTAGCTGTAAGTTTGACCCCCAGGGAAAGCAGCACGTGCCAAAGAGGGAAGAGGAACAGAGGTGAGGGAAACAAACACGCCTGGGAGGTTGTGGATACAAGATGAACTTTCCAGGGATTTGAAGCTGGCATTGGTACCATGTAGGGGATTCAGGGAACCTGAAGGAACAAACTTGGTTGAAGTGGACTTAAAATGGTAGTGCTACCAGATTCGACAAAACAAACAAAAATACTTTTTGTGTGAAGATACCTTTTATCCTAGACATCAAAGGATCCACCCCCTCCAACTGCCTTTTGTAAGGATAGCAAACAATGCACAGTAAAACGCAAGCACAAAAAGGTACAAGGTAATATGGATGGGAATCAGCGGGAAAAAATGACAAATAGCACCTGACCCATATAGATTTTAGACATTAGAACTATTTAACACAGATTATAAAAGAACTGTGCCTTATTTTTGCTTAAAAAGTATAAAAGCACGCAATTGTCTGTAAGTGGATAAAATGATTTAAAAAGTAACTTAGCAGATTGGAAAGACGTACTAATAAAATTTCTAGAATCAGAAAACATAATAACTAGAGATATAACTAACTAGGTGGGATTTAAAGCAGGTAAGACTCAAATCAAGGGAGAAATTGTAACCAGAAAATGGATTAGAAGAAATTATTTAAAATATAACACAGAAAGCCCAAAAGGTGGAAACAATGGGGAAAAAAGTAAAGAAACTTACTCAGAAACTCACTCAGAAACTCAGAACAGAGTTCCTAAAGGAACAGGAGAAAGAGGTAACAATGACATCTGCAGAGAAAAACGTCAATGAAAGACACTAGTCCACATATTCTAAATACTTAATAATTTACACAAAATGCAACATGGATGGAACTGGAGAGTGTTATGTTAAGTGAAATAAGTCATACAGAGAAAGACAGATACTATATGTTTTCACTCTTATGTGGATCCCGAGAAACTTAATAGAAGACCATGGGGGAGGGGAAGGGAAAAAAAAGGTTAGAGAGGGAGGGAGCGAAAACATAAGAGACTCTTAAAAACTGAGAATAAACTGAGGGTTGATGGGGGGTGGGAGGGAGGGGAGGGTGGGTGATGGGTATTGAGGAGGGCACCTTTTGGGATGAGCACTGGGTGTTGTACGGAAACCACTTTGACAATAAATTTCATATTAAAAAACAAATAAAAATTAAATTAAATTTAAAAAAATAATAATTTACACAAAATGAATGAAGAAAAATAAATCCACACCTGGACTCACCAGAGGGAAACTTCAGAGAACCACAGACAAAGAGAAAATTGTAAATGCATCAAAAGAAGAAAAAAGGGCATATTATCTTTAGACGAGCAACAGTAAGATCAACATTAGACTTCTCAACAATCACAATAGAAGCCAAAAAAAATCAGATAATGGAAAACCAAAATAAAACAATTGTTAACCTAGAATACATTCAAAAATAAGGTAAAGACATTTTCAAACAGAAACAGTTAAGTTCAGTGCCAGAAGTTTTGCACAAAAGAATGTACTTCAGTAAGAAGAAAATGACTCTACTGAGGGTTGATGGGGGGTGGGAGGGAGGGGAGGGTGGGTGATGGGTATTGAGGAGGGCACCTTTTGGGATGAGTACTGGGTGTTGTATGGAAACCAATTTGACAATAAATTTCATATATTGAAAAAAAAAAGAAGAAAATGACTCTAATGGAAAGTATGAGATGCAGAAAGGAATAAGAACAGAAAGTAATGACAAAGAAAGGATACATATAGAGTGGATTAACAAACATAAAAATGGTTCTTTGGAAAGTCTAACAAAATTGATAAATCTGATGGACAACTGACGGAGAGAGAAGGGGATAATAAACACTATTTGGAATAAAAACTGGGTATAATTACAAATTCTGTGTAATTAAGAACATAAGAAGATTCATTCACAACTTCAATCCAACAAAATTGAAAACCTAGATTTCTTAGGGTATATATAGATATTTTAACTAATTCAAAAAGAAATAGTCACCTTGATTAATCTTATTACCTTATCATGGTTATCAAATTAATAGTTAAAATATTCTCCTAAAGAAAACACCAGGCTTAGCTGATTTTACCATGAAACCAAAATTTAATAAAAAAATTTTCAGTCTCACAGAACTATTCATACACCCATACAAAAGACTAAAGCCTCCCTAACTCATCTTATGAGGCTTGTATGACCTTGATACTTAAGCCTGCCAAGGACAGTATGAGAAAGGAAAACTGTAAGCCAATCTCATTTATAAATATAGATTTAAAATTCTAACTAAAATAATATCTCAACAAAACTAACAAACTTGGTTTATCTGAAGAATGCCAAGGTTGCTTAACAATAAAGACAGTTAGATTCACCAAATTAATAGAATCAAAGAAGAAAATATAATTCGTTCAAAAGATGCAAAAAATTGATAAATAAAATCCAATATATTCATTGTAGAAATGATTAAGACACTAATATTAGAAAACTAATATTAGGAGTTTCTTTAAGCTGATAAGGACTAACATACCTATAAAGAGTAATGCATATATATAACAAAGTATCATCTTTATATATATGTATATATATATTTGTATGTATACACACACTAAGATTACATATAAAAAATTCATACATATATAAAATATATATACTCTAAAAGATTATACAATTAAATATATATACATATATATACATATATATACATATATATGTGTATATATATATAATATGTATTTTAAAACAAGGATTAGATACATATTCATACATATACAAAGATTATGCTTATGGACCAATGTTAAAATCAATCACAATCACCACTTCTAATCAACATACTAGAAAGTTAGGTAGCATGATAAAGCAAGAGAAAGAAATACCGATGTAAGGATATCACAGAAAGAAACACAACAGTTCTCATTTGCAAATGCTGTATTTCCAACTTGGAAAACTCAAATGGGAATTTAGCAGGTTTGCCAAGTTCAAATCAACATTAAAAAAACCCCAAAAACAATGGCTTCTCTCTATTCCAGCAAAAATTAGAAGTTGAATATTTAAGAATTATATATCACTTACATGGGGCACCTGGGTGGCTCAGTCTGTTGAGCGCCAACCTCGGCTCAGGTCATAATCTCACACTCCATGAGTTCAAGCCCAGTGTCAGGCTCTGTGCTGACAGCTCAGAGCCTGGAGCCTGCTTTGGATTCTGTGTCTCCTCTCTCTGCTCCTCCCCGCTCTCACTCTGTCTCTTTCTCTCTCCCTCCCTTTTTCTCTCTCTCCCTCCCTCTCAAAGATAAATAAACATTAAAAAATAAAACTTGCAATAGCATTAAAAAAACAAGTGATTACAAATTAATCTCACAACATTTTGAGGACTTTTGTGGTGAAAATTATATGACTGTAATTGAATGATACTAATGAAAACATAAGTAAGTGGAGACATTTACTTGTGCATGGATAAATAATCATCAAAATGTCCATTTTCCCAAAATTATGTTTAGATTCAAAGCAAACAAAAGTTTCACAGTTTTGTGAGGGTTTTTGTTTGTTTTGCTTTGTTTTGTTTTAATGGAATTTGACATAATGTATATGAACCAGTAAACAAGAAAAGCTGGGACACTACCGAAGAAGGAGAGATGTTAAGAATGGATATGAATTTATAGTCATTAAATAATTATATTGTAGAGTTGGTTAAAGTATGGGGAAAAAAAATAACCATCAGCCAGTACTACCTAAGAGGAAGCCCATAAATAAATCCATACATATATTTACATTTAATGCATAACAGAATTTCAAAGTAGCACCACGGGAGAAAATAAGGTCTTTTCAATAAGGATTGGTTGGACAATATAATATAAATATGCATAAAAAAGTGAGATTGAATCTCTATTTAATATTATGAACAAAATTCATTACACATAAATCAGATTTAGATATGAAAGTTAGAAGTATAAAACTTTTTGAAGACAATTTAAGATACTTTAAGATACCTTGTTTTTTTTTTTCTTTTTTTTTTTTTTTTATCTTGGATAGGAACATTTCAGAACTACAATTTTGTAGTAAGAAAAAATATTCATTAAATTGTATATTTTTAAAATTAAGAATTTCTATCTATAAAAATATAAAGAAAAATTAAGCTATAAGCTGAGAGAAGAAATTTATATAGAAATAGAACTGAATTAATATCCAGCATATAAAAAGAAGTTTTACAAATCAGTATGCATGGTATAGCTGAAACTAAAGATGGGCAAAGACTTGCAGGTATTCACTAAGAGAATGGTCAATATGAAAAGATTTTCAACTTCATTAATAATTAAAGAAATAAAAATTAAAATACAATGAGTTATCTCATCTCACATTAAATAAAATAGCTACTATAAAAACAAAAGAAAACCAAAACATAAAGTAACATGTGTTAGTAAGAATGTGGAAAAATTAGAACCGTACTGCATTGTTGGTAGGAATGTAAAATGGTGCAGGGTGACTGGGTGGCTCAGTCAATTGAGCTTCTGACTTTGGCTCAGGTCATGATCTCACGGTTCATAAGTTTTTTTTTAATATGAAATTTATTGTCAGTTGGTTTCCATGCAACACCCAGTGCTCATCCCAAAAGGTGCCCTCCTCAATGCTCATCACCCACTTTCCCCTCCCTCTCACCCCCCGTCAACCCTCAGCTTTTTCTCAGTTTTTAAAAGTCTCTTATGCTTTGGCTCCCTCCCTCTCTAACATTTTTCCCCCTTCCTTTCCCCCATGGTCTTCTGTTAAGTTTCTCAGGATCCACATAAGAGTGAAAACATATGGTATCTTTCTCTGTATAAATTATTTCACTTAGCATAACACTCTCCAGTTCCATCCACGTTGCTACAAAAGGCCAGATTTCATTCTTTCTCATTGCCATGTAGTATTCCATTGTGTATATAAACCACAATTTCTTTATCTATTCATCATTTGATGGACATTTAGGCTCTTTCCATAATTTGGCTATTGTTGAAAGCGCTGCTGTAAACATTGGGGTACATGTGCCTCTATGCATCAGCACTCCTGTATCCCTCGGGTAAAATCCTAGCAGTGCTATTGCTGGGTCATAGGGTAGATCTATTTTTAATTTTTTGAGGAACCTCCACACTGTTTTCCAGAGTGGCTGCACCAGTTTGCATTCCCACCAACAGTGCAAGAGGGTTCCCGTTTCTCCACATCCTCTCCAGCATCTATAGTCTCCTGATTTGTTCATTTTGGCCACTCTGACTGGCGTGAGGTGGTATCTGAGTGTGGTTTTGGTTTGTATTTCCCTGATGAGGAGTGACGCTGAGCATCTTTTCCTGTGCCTGTTGCCCATCTGGATGCCTTCTTTAGAGAAGTGTCTATTCATGCTTTCTGCCCATTTCTTCACTGGATTATTTGTTTTTCGGGTGTGGAGTTTGGTGAGCTCTTTATAGAATTTGGATACTAGCCCTTTGTCCAATATGTCATTTGCAAATATCTTTTCCCATTCCGTTGGTTGCCTTTTAGTTTTGTTGATTGTTTCCTTTGCAGTGCAGAAGCTTTTTATCTTGATGAGGTCCCAATAGTTCATTTTTGCTTTTAATTCCCTTGCCTTTGGAGATGTGTCAAGTAAGAAATTGCTGCGGCTGAGGTCAGAGAGGATTTTTCCTGCTTTCTTCTCTAGGGTTTTGATGGTTTCCTGTCTCACATTCAGGTCCTTTATCCATTTTGAGTTTATTTTTGTGAATGGTGTAAGTGGTCTAGTTTCATTCTTCTGCATGTTGCTGTCCAGTTCTCCCAGCACCATTTGTTAAAGAGACTATCTTGGGGCGCCTGGGTGGCGCAGTCGGTTAAGCGTCCGACTTCAGCCAGGTCACGATCTTGCGGTCCGTGAGTTCAAGCCCCGCGTCGGGCTCTGGGCTGATGGCTCAGAGCCTGGAGCCTGTTTCCGATTCTGTGTCTCCCTCTCTCTCTGCCCCTCCCCCGTTCATGCTCTGTCTCTCTCTGTCCCAAAAATAAATAAAAAAACGTTTGGAATAAAAAAATTTAAAGAGACTATCTTTTTTCCATTGGATATTCTTTACTGATTTGTCAAAGATTAGTTGGACATACTTTTGTGGTCACGATTCATAATTTTGGTGAGTTCGAGCCCTACATTGGGCTCTGTGCTGACAGCTCAGAGCCTGGAGCCTGCTTCAGATTCTGTGTCTCCCTCTCTCTTTGCCCTTCCCCTGCTCACACACACACACACACACACACACACACACATACACACACACTCTCTCTCTCCCTAAAATAAATTTAAAAGAACATTAAATATAAATATAGATATAAATACAAAATATAATATATATATATGTGGTACAGTCAAATATGTATTTATTTAAATTTTAAAAATGGAATTATCATATGATCCAGAAATTCAACTTCTGGGTATATCCCCCAAAGAATTGAAAGCAGATTCCCAAAGAGATGTTTGTACAGCCATGTTTATAAGAGCAATATTCACAATGGCCAGAAAGTGGAAACAACCCAAGTGTCCATCAACAGATGAATATATAAACAAAATGTGGTGTAGACAATAGAATTTTATTTAGCCTTAAAAAAGGGTATTGTGACACGTGCTACAACCTGAATGAACCTTGAGGACATTATGCCAAGTGAAATAAGCCAGTCACAAAAACACAAATAGTGTACGATTCCACTTCTATGAAGTACCTAGAGTTGTCAATTCATAGAACCTAGACTACAGTGGTTGCCAGGGGCTGGAAGGAGGCAAGAATTGGGAGATATTGCTTAATGGATACAGAGCTTCACTTCTGCGAGATAAAATGAGTTCTGGAGATGGATGGTGGTAATGGTTGTATAATATGACTGTACTCAATGCCACTGAACTGTCCACTTAAAAATCATTAAGATGGTAAATTTTATGTCATACATATTTCATCCATGATTTTAATGAATTTTAAAAAATAAAAATAAATACAAAGGTATATAATTTCATACCTTTCAGTATAGAAAAATTTAAAGTTTGGGCAATAGCAGGTGATGGTGAGTATGTAAAATAACATGCTTGTATACTGCTTGTGGGAGTGTAAAATATTATTCAGCCATAAAATATCCTGTACTTTACAATGACATGAGTAAAACTTGAGGACATTATACAAAGTGAAATAAGTCAGACAGAGAAAGACAAATTCTATATTATCTCACTTGTATGTGGAATCTAAACACAAACAAACTCATAGAAACAGAAAAATCTAAAAACAAACAAACAAACAAACAAACCCAGGGGTTGGTTTGGGTGCGAACATAGGCAGATGTTAGTTAAAATGTACAAAGTGTACAAAATCCCAGTTATGAAATGAATAAGTTTGAGGGATGTAATGTACAGCATGATGATTCTAGTTAACAATATTGTATGCTTGAAAGTTGTTGAGAGAATAAATCTTAAAAGTTCTCACCACACACACACACACACACACACACACGAACACATGCATGCACACACATACGCACACGCACACGCACACAAAGATGTGGTAACTAACCTTACTGTGGAAATCATTTTGTGATATATGTGTATATCAGGTTATCACATTGTACATCTTAAGCTTACACAATGTTACATGTCAATTATATCTTAATAAAGCTGGAAAAAGGAGAAAAAAGACTGAAAACCTTCATGTTTTGTGCATTCTCTTCTCTTGTCTTCCTAGTCTCTCCTTCCCATGTTGTGGCCCAATTAATTTTTGCTTGCTTCTAAATTTTTAATTACTTCATATATGATCTCCTATCCAATCCACTGCCATTGCCTTTTACTTGACAGAGAAAAAAACAATTTACTGGAGGGAAACTCTGACACCTTGCTGATATCCAAAAAACAGCTGCACCCAGCCACATCTGTGCCTTCTTTTATCTAAGGCCAATGCCTCCATGTTGTCTTTGGGTCCTCTACCTGTCACCTTCTCAGGAAACCAGCATGGATTACTACAAATAAAAATATTTATTTCTTTTTTATGACTACATTATATTCTATTGTATGTATATGTATATATATTATACATATGTAATGTGTGTATATATTTTTTCTTTATTCATTCATCCATTGATGGGTACTTAGATTATTTTCATATCTTATAAATAATGTTGCAATAACATGGGGATAAAGATACCTCTTTGAGACAGTGATTTTATTTCCTTTGGATACATACCCAGAAGTGGAATTGCTGGATCATATGGTATATCTATTTTTAATTTTTTAGGAACTTCCATACTGTTTTCTACAGTGGGTGCACCAATTTACATTCCCACCAACCGGGTTCCCTTTTACCCACATCTTTGCCAGTACTTGTTATTGTGTGTGTGTATGTATGTGTGTATTAATGGCCATTCTAATAAGTGTAAGGTGATATCTTATTTGCATTTCTCTGATGATTAGTGATACTGAGCAACTTTTCATGTACTTGTTGGCCACTTGCATGTTTTATTGGAGAAAATGTCTATTCATGTCCTTTGCCCATTTTTTATTTTTTTGCCATTGACTTGTATTAGTTCCTTATATATTTTGGATATTAATCCCTTATCAGATAGATATATGATTTACAGATATTCTCCTCCACTTTTCATAAGCCACCTTTTCATTTTGTTAATTGTTTCTTTTTCTGTAAAAATGTTTTTTTTAGTTTGATATAGTCCCACTTTGTCTATTTTTGCTATTGTTGCTTGTGATATCCAAAAAATCATTGCCAAGACCAATACCAAAGGGCTTTTTCCCTATGTTTCCTCCTAGGAGTTTATGGTTTTGGGTCTTACATTTAAGTCTTCCATCCAGTTTGAGTTTTTGTGAGTGGTGTAAGGTAGGAGTGTCATTTCATTGTTTTACATGTCGTTATCCAGTTTTTCCCAGTACCATTTATGGCCGACTATCTTTTCCCCATTGAATATTCTTTTCTTCATTGTCAAATATTAGTTGATCGTACATGCGTAGATCTGTTTCTGGGTTCTTGCTTCTGTGTGTCTGTTTTTATGTTAGTACAACATACTAATGTTGTATGTTTGGTTACTATAGCTCTATATTATAGTTTTAACAGGAAGTATGATGCCTCCCAGTGTGTTCTTTCTCAAGACTGTTTTGGCATTTGGGGTCTTTTGTGGTCTTTTTTTTTTTCTACTTCTGTAAAAATGCCACTGGAACTTTGAATCTATAATGGTTTTAGGTATTATGGACATTTTAGCAATATTAATTCTTCCAATTAATCATCACAGATATTCCAGTTATTTCTGTTTTCTTCAGTTTCTTTCATCAAGGTCTAACAGTTTTCAGTTTACAATTTTTTTACTTCCTTGGTTAAGCTTATTCCTAAGCATTTTATTGTTTTTGATTCTGTTGTACAAGGATGTATTTTCTTTATTTTGTTTTCAGATAGCTTATTGATAGTTTGATACTGTAGTATAGTTTGTTGATAGTACAGGAGTACAACTAATTTAGTTCTGCAAAAAAAAAAAAAATGGTTAAAACAAGAAACAAGTGTTGGTGAAGATGTGGAGAAAAAGGAACTATCTTGCACTGTTGGTGGGAATGCAAACTGGTGCAGCCACTGTGGAAAACAGCATGGATGTTCCTCAAAAAGTTAAAAATAGAACTATCTTATGATCCAGTAACCATACTACTGGGTATTTATCCCCCAAATACAAAAATGAATTCAAAGGGATACATGCACCCCTATGTTTATAGCAGCGTTATTTACAATAACCCAATTATGGAAGCAGCCCAAGTGTCCACTGATAGATGAATGGATAAAGAAGGTGTGGTATATATGTATAATGGAGTATTATTCAGCCATAAGAAGAATTAAATCTTATCATTTAAATGACATGGATGGAGTTAGAGAGTATAATGCTAAGTGAAATAAGTCAGTCAGAGAAAGACAAATACTCTATGATTTGATTCATATGCACAATTTAAGAAATAAAGCAAATGAGCAAGGGAAGAGAGAGAGAGAGAGAGAGAGAGAGAGAGAGAGACACCAAGATACAAACTTTTAACTCTAGAGAACAAACTGGTGGTTACCGGAAGGGAGGTGGGTCCAGGGATGGGTGAAATAGGTTATGGGGATTAAGGAGTGTCTTTATTTTGATGAGCACTGGGTGATGTATGGAATTGTTGAATCACTGTATTATGTATGTGAAACTAATGTAAAACTTTATGTTAACTATATTTGTTTAAAAAACAAATTTTAATCACAAGAAATACAACAAATTTTTATATGTTGATTTTGAATACTGCAAATTTACTGAATTTGTTTATTAGTTCTAACAATTTTTTTTTTTTGGTAAATTCTTAAGGTTTTTTTTTATATAAGATCATGACATCTGCAAACAGAGACATTTTTACTTCTCCTCCCTTTCTTATTTGGATGCCTTTTATTTCTTTTTCTTGCCTGATTGCTCTAGCTAAGACTTGCAGTTCTATGTTGAATAGTAGTGGTGAGAGCAGATATAGGGTGGATTATCTTAACTTCCTGCTAGTTATTCCTCGTCTCTAAAACAATTATGGCACCTGAGTCTGAGTGTACCATGGGTCAAAATTTGCAGTGAGAGCTGGAAAATGAACTCTGAGAGATGATGGTATTGGTCAATAAGGGCACCTTTGGGAACTGAGTCATAGTCAAATGGGTCATTTCGCTGAGGTGGGGGAGTAGCAGGACACATCTCAGATAGCAAAGGCAAATGGAAGCTTAACAGCTCAGAAAGAACAAGCAGATATGACTTAATTAGTTAATTACTGAAATAGGTAAATTGCATAATCTATCAGGCTGCCAAGAGAAAAGATTTCTTCCTAAAAACAACAGGTAAGACTGCTCCAAGTGGTGCTGAGAAGGTGCTAATATTTCAGAGAAATGTAGAGTTATGTGAATACCACACTGTGTTCAGTTTTTTTTTTTTTTTTTGCTTTTTGGTTTTTGCAAATTATTGTGCCCAATACATAAGCTTCTTTGCACTGGCTTTGAAGATGGAATTCATTTGTCCAAGCAAAAGTATTTAATTCTGTTGTTCTGCAGTCCATAAAATATTTACATTGTTATTCTACATATACACATTGCTTACATCCAGCTGCATTTCTCTCTGATGCACTTTAAATAAGAGATTTGGACTCTTGACAGTGTCATCCAAGCCAACTGTTGGAGGAAAGAATCACAGAATCATTGCAGCTTACAATGCCCCCAGGATGTAAACAGGCTATCTTTTGTCTTTGGGCAGGATAGAATCCAAATTAGCCCAGATGAAGAGGCATGTCTCCTAAAGCTGAAACATCCAGGAAGACAGAATGCATGACCAATCTTTCTTTCTCTCTTTTTAAAATTTTAATTCCAATATAGTTAACCTATAGTGTTATAGTAGTTTCAGGCATACAATATACTGTACCTTACTCAGTGTTCATCATGGTAAGTGTACTTTGAATCCCACTCATCTATCTCACTCATATGCCCCATTCACTTCCAGTCTGGTAACCATCCGTTTGTTCTCTACTGTTAAGAGTTGGGTTTTGTTTGTTTGTTTGTTTGTTTGTTTTTTTGCTTTGCCTCTTTCTCTCCCCCCACCATCTTTGCTCATTTGTTTTGTTTCTGAAGTTCCACAAATGACTGAAATCATATGATATTTGTCTTTCTCTAAGACTTATTTCAGTTACCATTATATCTGTTAGATCCATCCATATTGTTGCAAATGGCAAGATTTCATTCTTTTTTATGGCTGAATAATGTTCCATTGCATATATGTATACCACATCTTGTTTATTCATCTATTGCTGGAAATTTGGGTTGCTTCCATAATTTGGCTATTGTAAATAATGCTGCAATAAACATAGGGGTGCACATATCCCTTCAAGTTAGTGTCTTCAAATTCTTTGGGTAAATACTCAGTAATATGATTACTGAATCATATGGTAAGTCTATTTTTAATTTTTTAGGAACTTCCATACTGTTTTCCACAAACTGGTGGTTGCACCAGTTGGTAGGAACCAACAGTGTGCAATTTTCCTTTGTCTCCACATGCTGGCCAACACTTGTTGTTTCTTGAGTTTTTGATTTTAGCCATTCTGACAGGTGTGAGGTGATATTTCATTGGGGTTTTGACTTGTATTTCCCTCATGATGAGTGATGTTGAGCATCTTTTCATGTGCCTGTTGGCCATCTGTATGTCTTCTTTGGAGAAATGTCTGTTCATATGACCAATCTTCCTTAATTATCACATATTTCCTTTAAAATCAGAAAGTTCTGAATAAGCCATTCTCCTATTGTAATCAGTGTGTTTCTTAGATATGGCATTTAAAGAGAAAATCCCAAAGTCAATGACAGTGGACTCTGAGCTCCAAATGTATGAAAGTGAAGTGGCAGCAATTTATTTAGTTCTATTTATTTTACACCACCAGTGTTGTATGAAAGAAAAATAATTGAACTGGGAGTTAGAGCCTGTGTTTGCTGCTTTGGTCCACATTGCCCATGTGAAGTAAGATGAGTCAAGGCCAGATTAATTCTTCCTACTCAGTGTCCTTATAATAATAACATAATAAATGCCTGTCTTCCCTGCTTCCAAGGGTTTGTCTGAGGATTAAAAAATATGCAAAAGGAAGAATTTTTAAAAGTGTAAAGTACAGTAAAAAAAATAAAGATTTAAAACAGTTCATTACCATGTGTTGGATGATAACTGCTAGTATGAATCCACCTTTTTTTTTTTACTGTATCATTGAAAACTACAAACTGGCTCTTATTTTTCCTTCTAGGGTTAAAAACAATTAGTGTAGTATTAATGACATTTGATTGTTCAAGGGTGTGCATGATTTTCACAATCCCCTCCTTGGTCTTTCATCTCCCTCCTGCCTATTTTGTGATTCCACTGCTCATTAGCATCTCCACTTGAGTGTGGTTCCACCAGATTGACCAGTTCACTGTCTTCTGAAACAGGACATCCCCATGTCTGCATCTTTGCTCTTGCCTTCCCTATGTTGTGAATTGTACCCTTCTCTTGTGCTTTGAGGATCCTTCGAAGATCATGGCTTCTGCAAAGCTGCCCAGCTGGCTGTCTTGACCAGCTCCCATCTTTCTCCATCCCAAACACCTGCTAGAACATGTTAGATTGCATCGCTCACTTGACTGCCTTTGGAGGCTGTCATTTTACATTCATTTAAGTCTTGACTCCAACAAAGAAGATGATACATTTGTTGAGAGTATGCACAATGCATTTTTTTCTTACCTTTTCCATGGTAAAAAGACACACACTGAGTAAGTATTCAGTACTGAAAAGAGTTCTTTGATATAAAGAATAAAAGGAAGAAAAGTGCAAACTATTCAGAACTTTTTTCTTGTGAGAAGGAGCAAAATTGGTTTAGAAATTCTGAATCCAATTTTTCTATGGCATCCCTATCTCTATACTGGATAATTAAACATAGTACTTATTTCTACCTCAATGCAGTGTGTGGGTAAAATGTATGTCAACCAGTGAGAGAGTTAAGAGTAGCATGTTAGAAGTTTCCGTTGCATGATGTCAGAGTAACAGTATTTTCTATATATATATTATATATATAGAAATATATATATAGAGAGAGAGATAAATATATATAGAAATATATATGCAAATATATATTCTATATCAATGGAATTGAAAAATGTGTAATATTCATAAAAACACCCTATATTCACGCTGCAAACGAATACAGTTGCCACAATGCAGGCCAGATCTTTGCTCTGTCTATCACTGCCAGCAACAGCTACAAATGAGTTTAAAGGTGTTTGGAAAACTAATATTCTGATACAGGTTTAAATATTTGTCATATGACACTGACACCTTGGTTATGACTGATCTGTTATGCACAGCAAAGTAATAGTTCAGGGCACTGTGCTAGGGTGGCTGAGAAAGATACAATAAACAGTGAATTAGGGTGTTTAAGGGGCTATGTTTAAGAGACTGTGTTTTTACTAATGTTCTCAACCCAAGGACAACTAATGTTCACTTTTGTGAATGAAAGATCACCACATGTATGCAGGTATATATGTATGTATCTAATGGATCTATTTACTTGTATTTTACTTCTATTACAGGAAGGATTTAGGTAGTTTAAAAATACATGCAGCACAGAGGTATAAAATAAATCGTGAAGGGAAATGAAGGCAGAACACACACACACACACACACACACACACACACACACACGGGTCCTATTTGGTTGCTGAAGGAAAGCTGCAAATGTGGCTCTAAGTTTGCTGAAGACAACAATAATGAGTCAGCTTTAAGAACCACAATGCAGTGTTTAAGAGACTTATAAGTCTGATGCTGAAAATAAGATTTCTTCAGGGATCCTCCCAAAAGAAGACATTGGTAACATAGTGGATGATACCCTTCACAAGGTTCTGACAGTAGTTACCACCATGAATTTATAAGGTCTTTTCTGATAGTGTTCCTCATTGCAAACTAAAGGCATAAAAGCAATTGTACAGGGGATACAAACCACACTGACCTCGTATAGACCTCACTGAACACATAGACTGACCCCAGGGTGGAAGCATCAACCAACAGCACTTTCTGCAACGGTAAAAGGTTCTATATATGTATTGTCCAGTACAGTAATCACCAGCCACATGTGGCTATTCAGCACTTAACATGTGGCCAGTGGACTGAAGAACTTAAGTTTAACTCTTATTTTAATTCATGAAAATGTAAAAGCCACATGTGGCTAGTGGTTATCTTGTTGGACAGAGTGGCTCTAGAAAAAAATGTCCATATTTTATGTCTTTCCAACAATCTTTCATGAGTGTGATGTTTTGTGACTGAGATTTGGTAAATTACAGGGTTAAAGGAATATTTAGAGAAGGGGAAATTTTACTTCTGAAAGAATTTTTGGGTCTGCTTCAGCACAGAGAAAATGAGGCATAGAGGCCTTAAAGCTCTATGCCATCAGGCAGATGTACTCTTATTACAGAATGTTTTCAGAAGTAAACATTCCCAGTATACGTATTTTTGGTTAGAAATTATAATCTGTGTTCTGATGCTCTAATCTATTTGTACCTTCTAGACAAACATATCATTTTATTTATTTTTTTATTTTTTTTATTTTTTATTTAAAAAAAATTTTTTTTTTTCAACGTTTATTTATTTTTGGGACAGAGAGAGACAGAGCATGAACGGGGGAGGAGCAGAGAGAGAGGGAGACACAGAATCGGAAACAGGCTCCAGGCTCTGAGCCATCAGCCCAGAGCCCGACGCGGGGCTCGAACTCACGGACCGCGAGATCGTGACCTGGCTGAAGTCGGACGCTTAACCGACTGCGCCACCCAGGCGCCCCAAACATATCATTTTAATAACTTACTTTTTTTTGTACTGTCAATACTGCCAAACTCCTTCTCTATTTAACATCTGAGATACTGAAGCTTTTTTGGAGAAAAATTACACAAACAAATTGGCAGTTATTCAAATTCCTGGTTTCTGACCTTGACTGGGCCTCAATGCTTTCTTGTGACCCTGCTATAGGTGCCTTTTCATCTCTTCATCCTTTCCTATCTCATTTCTAAGGAAAGGGGGCCTTTTGCAAAACAGCACATTTGGGTCACTGTGGGAGGTGATCAACGTTAGCCAGAGAGAAGTTGGCTTTTCTTGAGGTGATCCTTTCTGAGGACATCACCATTGCCTGCTGGGATACACATAAGCATGGGTCTCTCCAGGCTCAGACACAAGGGCCAAAATGCTTTCTCCAGTCTGCCATAGAAGAAAGGCAGGATGGAGCAGGATCCTGAAAGGAGGGCAAAAATGAACAAGAAGAAAAGGGGTGTTCTGGGGAAAAGGTAATTCTGAGATTCCAAGTGAGGTGGAGTCTGACTGTATTGGAAAGTGACCTAATGGGCAACAGTTAAGAAATATCCCAGTCATTGGATTCTGATTGCATCAATGATTGACCATAAGAAGATTGCATCTTTATGGTAACAGACTATGTCACCTTCTAGATGATGTCAGACAAAACGGTAGAGTTGCATATGTTTTCCTAATCCACTTTTCTCTGGGACTATCTTCTACCTTTCATGGTCTCCCCTTGTATGTCCATTAGTAGGTAACATTTTCTACTTCACTGGGAAACTAGAAACCTTCAGATGGAATCTCCATGGGTTTCCCAAATTTACTCTCCCATCACAGATGCAGTAATCCATTTCCATCTGTCCTCCCCCTTTCCACTCTATCACAGTGAAAAAAAAAGTCCCTTACTCTTCCTTAAGATTTCTTCTAGCTGTGCTCTGCATCCCTCTACTCATCATTCCTAGAGATCTTGCTCCATTAACTACTCCATTTCTACTATATCTTCAATCTTGTTCTTCCTTCTGTTTTTTTTCACTTATTGTCATTAGCATTTAAAAAACAATGTTTATTTATTGAAAGAGAGAGAGAGAGAAAGAGAGAGAGAGAATCCCAAGCAGAGTCTGGGCTGTGAGTGCAGAGCCTGACCTGGATCTTGATCTCAAGAACCATAGATCATGACCTGAGCCAAAATCAAGAGTTGGATGCTTAACCAACTGAGCCACCCAGGCACTCCATATCATCATTAATATTTAAATATGCTCAAATCTCTCTTACATTAAAGACAGAAAAGTTTACCTCAATCTCACAGTCCCCTTTAGCTATTCCTTCTATTTCTCTCCTGCCTTCTAGTTCCAAGATTCTTCAAAGAATGCTTACTTGTCCTAACTTCACTTGCCCACTCCATTCATTCTTTGACTACTACAATCTGGCATCTGTTTCCACTACTCACTTGAAACTGCTTTTTTAAGACAACCAATGACCTACATCTCACTGTATTGCTTATATTAACTGACCTTCCTGAAGTGCTCCTTTCTCTTTCTGAAGTGCATTTCTCTCCCAGATGCCCAAACCTGAGACCCGGGAGCCATTCTTAACTTTCTTTATCACTTTCTGCTCTGCCTCTCTACAATGCAGTTTTCTCTTATCGTTTTCACCAGCATTTCACCAGCATTTCACCAGCATTCTGAAACTTCCCACCACATAGTTTGGGTGAAATTAACCACATTCCATCTCCAGGGGCGAGCCCTGATTTTTAAATCCAGTCAGGACAGCCCATTTTCCTAGCTGCAGTGATTTGTTCAAAGATGGGTAAACAACACTGGTCAGGACAATCAGGGTCACTAAGACTTAATACCAAAGCTCTTCCTATCAGACACAAAGTATACAGCCTATGGAATTTCTGGCAGCCATGCTTGAGAGTAGAGTCTGCATTCAGAAAAGGAATGGAGAAATGAAGGAAGAAAAATACGTCCTGGCCATAAGCCCTGAGTTCTGGGTAAAGCCTTTCCTGAAGTTGCAGCTCTGTTCCCAACATGCTCAGTTTTCTTAGCCAGTAAATTACCTTTCTAAATTTAAACAATTTGGGGTTAAGTTTCCACTTCTATTATCAGAAAGAATTGTAACTGGTATGAGCCCCTGCATCTAAATCAAATGATTTAGATCCCTAATATTTTGCAAGTCTCTTTAAAGTCCTTAATGGGAAATCCTCTCATGAGATTTCATGAGCAAGCTCAACTCTAACTTAACAATAAGAAAACTATTGAATTCCATAACAGAGAGTCCCATGGTATAAAGGCTTCATGGCTGATTGATTCAGCAGCTCAATGATGCCACCAGGATCCAAGTTCTTTTTCTCCTTCTGCTATCACATCTTCAGTGCTGGACCAGTAGCAGGATGGATATAGCACTGACTCATCCAGGCATGAAGTCAAGAGGATGAAGAGAACGTCTTTCTATGGCTTTCTTATCATTGAGGATGTCTTTCCCTGAAGCTCGCCAGCAGACCTCCCCTCACATTTCCTTGAAAAGGATTGGGTCATGGGCCAGTTTCTCTTGAGAGAGATTGGAACAGTTGGCTTCTCTTCAGGCACATGACTATGTGTTAGATAATTCTGTTAGAAAGAAGAGAGATGATTAGGAGCTTAGGAGGAAACCAGTGGAGGTCCACTACAGTGACCAATGAGGAGCTTCATGCCCTGGCTCCTGCCAACTTCTCTGACTTCATCTTTTGCCACCCACCTCTTTATACTGGATCCTCCATGAATATTTCTGGTGCTTTTTCTCTGTGTAACTAACTTTCAGCTCAGTCTCAGCAGACTCCAGTCTCTGTTTCCTCAACTCAGGGAGTTTACCAGGCTCTGCTTGGGCTCCATCTCCTTGCATAGCTTCTAGAAAGCATCTTCAGGCAAACAGCTAAGGTGGTCACAGAGCTCACTTCATTTGTTTCTCTTTTCTAAGAGATCTCAGTTCCATCTTGCCTATTGCCCAGTGTTACCACCTATATTTTATCCAGCTTTCTAGTTTATGGTGGTAGGAAATGTCTAGTACCAACTATTCTGCTATGGTTGAACACTGAAGTTCGCTGTAAGGATCTCAAGGGTAGGCATTACGTTTGTTCTTTTCTTTTATTCTTGAGTATTTAGGGGCTGTTCTGCCCTCAGTGCATGTTTATTAAAGATCTGTCTAATGTAATGATTCCTGACCTTTTGGTCACTTCCTTGAAGTTGGCATTTCACTGAACTTTAACTCTATCCAATCACTACTGATCAGTTCTCAATATATATTTTATGCTCACGATGGCTTATGATATAGATACTACATTTTACAAATAAGGAGATGAAAATGTAAAATGATGGAATTACTTACATAAGATCAGAGTGATTAAATTAGAATCCATCTCTGATTTAAAAACTTAGGCTTTTAACTGTTTTAGTATAATCTCCTTTTGAGATTTTGACAAAAATCACTTATGAACATGGTCTTCAGAAATGATTACTTACATGTACAATAAAGGGTATAAAATTTCAGAGGGTTCACAGACCTTTGGAACTCATCCACAGTTAAGCCTATGTCAGCAATAGGACACCTGGCTAAAGAAGCCATCCATACCATTCATGGTCACCTTAAATCCTTGGTGAGCTTCTGAACTTTCCTTCCTGCCTTCTAGTGGTTCTATATTGCCATTTACAATTAGACTTCATACCTTGAGGGCTGCCATTCCTCTGCTTGTGACACTGCCCTCTGCAGAATCCAAGGTAAGTTCACATGGGTATATCCTTGCCTGGTAAGATCACTTCTTATGCCATGTCTTGCCTTACTACTACTTAGCCCTTAAGAAAGATTGATGCTAAGAAGGAGGTTATATTTAGAGCTAGTTTCACATTTTCCCATAAAAGATCATTTGGACTAATTCTATCATGATTTATTTCCAAGTTTATCTCAAATACTCAAGGCCTGATCACTGAAATGCATGGTCTTCACCACAAAGGAGCCAGTGGTATTGCTAGGCAATCTTGCTACATTTCCTAATCCTTTCCCTTTACTATTCTCTTGGGTGGTTATTTCACATTCCCTGCCCCTCCCTGTCCAACTTTCAAGACTTTCTTCCCGTCCTCACTTTTAGTTGATGACTTTGTTTTCCTTTTCACTGAGAAAATTGCTTCTGATTGCATAAGTGAAAGTCCACCAATTCTCACAACCAAATCTACTAAACTATTTGTGTCTGAACTTTGCTCTCTCTTTCTCACTTCTATAGACTGTCCTTTTCCAAGGCCAACCCTTTCTTTTGGATCTTCAATCCCATTCTCCTTTTGCCTTTTCAAGAACGTTGCACCAATTTTTCTCTTTCTACCACATCAGCAACTTTTCCTTTTCTACAGAATCATTCCCATAACCATGCAAACATATTATAGTAGCTCTAATCTTTAAAAAAATTCTTGTCACTCTTTACCTTCCTTCAGCTTTTACTCCATTTTTCTTTTCCTGATTGACCCACAAATTCCAAGAGTTCATTTTACCCACTGTTGTCAGTTTTCCTTTCTTAATCTATTATCAGTTCAAATTTTCTAGAGCCAATAGTCAATTGCGAGTTCTGCATTCTATTCATCTTATCAGCAGTATTTAACAAAATTGTTCTGTCTCTGCTGAAATACTACTCATTTGCTTTGACAGACCCTATACTATCCTGGTTTGCTTACCTTACCAGTCATTTTTTGCTGGCTTTTCCCCCTATTTTCGGTCCCTAGAATTAGAATATCCTGAAGCAAAATCCCTGGACATGTCCTCTTATCCTTCTACCTTCAAGTCCAAGTGCTTTAGTCCAGTACTCTGGATTTAACTACCATCCACCCCAGTAGCTCTTAGTGCCCCTGAGGGGACATTTGGCAATGTCTAGAGACATTTTTTTATTGTCAGAACTGGGAGCAGGTGCTACTGGCAGCTAGTGACTAAAGGCCAGGGATGCTACTGAGCATCCTAAAATTCACAGGACAACAAAATGAAAACACCTTCCACAACAAAAATATATCCAGCCCAAAGATCAACAGTGTTGAGGCTGACAAATCCTGATCTATCCAGACCTTTCCTCTGAACTCTAGACTCACATGCCCAACTTCCTACTCAATATCTTCATTTGGGTATTTAACAAACTTAACATGTCTCAAACCAATGTTTGGATTCCTTCTGCTTCAGCTCAGTTTCCCTACAAAACAGAACCTGAGACAAGACTTATGATTTAGTGAAAGGTAAGATCCCCATGCAGTGAGAGTAAGGACAGTGGAAGTGAGATAGGGAAGATAAAGTTCAAATATAGGGTGTTGAGTTACCAAGTTGGCAGCTGGTTCATGAGCCACAAAGATATGCATCCCTGTCACTAGATTATGTAGTTGTTTGACCCTGAAAAGATTAAAGGAGAGGAAATTTATCTATAGGCTTCATCTTATCTCATATCTACTACTGGGCAAGCTCTCACTGGTCCATTTAATTAATGCCTCCAAATAGCTGTGCTGCTCACCTGGACCTTCTTCCAGTCTTGAGAAATCCAAATCATTGCAGTGTGGTCAACCTCAGGAGGCAGAAATCTGCTGCCCATGCAGAGTTGTGTGTTCCAGCAGCAGCCAAAGCAAGGCAAGTGGCCTCAGGGCAAAAGGAATGGAAAAGTGGAGGGAATCTGAGGAGAGGCTTACTGAATCTGAGGTTATTACTGTCCAATACAGTAACAACCAAGATACACAAGGTCCAAGACTTTGTGTAGCTCACATTCTGGTGAGAGAGAAGCTGTCCAATTCACTCCTCCAGTAAATTACATCACCATCCACCTAGTTACTAAGGCTACAAACCTAGGAGACGTTCTTGAAATGTTTCTTTCCCCCACATCCCAAATCCTGCCATCTCTATTTTCAAAATGTAATTCTATTCCAACCACTTCTCACAAGCCTACCAGTACCTTGCTTGTTTAAGCCATCATTGCCTGTACTACTTAATAACTTCCAACCTCATGCCTGTTTCCAGTAACCAGAATAATCTTTAAAATGGCAAATCATATTATATTACTACATGGAACATATTATATTACTAAATGAAATATTCTTACAGTGGCTTAAGAGGCTCTACATGATTTGGTCCCTCCCTACTTTTCTGACCTACCTTCTGCAACACCCTTCTTTGGCTACTTCTTTCTTGCCACACTGGTGCTCCTTTGTTTCCCAAATATGCTAACTTGTCTCTGCCTTGGGATCTTTGCATTTGCTCTTACATCTATGCTTCTGTTTTTCTGATTCCCTGTTCTCTCTCTTCTTTTTCTAAAAAATTTTAATGTTTATTTATTTTTGTGAGACAGAGAGAGAGAGACAGAATGGGAGCAGGGGAGGGGCAGAGAGAGAAGGAGACACAGAATCTGAAGCAGGCTCCAGGCTCTGAGCTGTCAGCACAGAGCCCAAGGCAGGGCTCAAACTCATGAACCGCGAGATCATGACCTGAGCTGAAGCTGGACCCTTAACCCACTGAGCCACCCAGGAGCCCCTGTTCTCTCCTTGAATTTCTTTGTTTAACTGTTACTTATGCAAAGGCCCTTCCTATCCATTCAGACTTATATTTGTCCCTCCATATACCCTTTTCTTAATTTGCTTTACCTAACATTATAATGTCTGTCTCTCCCACCAGAATGTAAGTTCTGTGAGGTCTGGAACCTTGCATATCTTAGTCATTACTGTGTCTGCAGTGCTGAGCAAGACTGACACACAGCTGAGACTGAGCAAATGTTTGAGCGAATACATATCTTTAGACCCCTATCAATGGTGGGCTTGCATCCAGAATGTTGAATTCTTAGCTCAATACCATTCTTCCAATTCCTTGGTGTAAACCTCTGGATTTTATTATGCCTAACAAAGCCCTGAATTTCAGGACCTGAGATCCCATGCAGTCTGCAAATCTCTTCTCTTAAGAAAATCTCCAAATGGTGAATCAAGGCAAGTGCAATCCACATGAGGCTAGGGAGATGACAGTCTTGGAGGCCTTTAAAAGAAGGAAGGGGGTTACAGGCAGAAGGAGGTGCAAAAGCAGAGTAAGGAAGCCCAGTATTACTGGGACATGGTCAGGAAATGTTCATCAGGTCTAGTAGGGTTATTATTGATGTGGATGTAACAGCAGCAGCAGCAAAAGCAGAAACAGGGGACTTGCCAGTCGTATTTCAGTACACAGCTCCTTCCTTCCTTCCCTTTTTCCTTCCTTCATTCTTTCCTTCCTTCCTCCCTTCCTCCTTCAGTCTCTTCCTTCCTGTAATAAAGCAGTAGCACAGGAAGGCAGGAAACCGTGGAGTTAGTAGGGTACAGGAATATTGTGTGTGGAAGGTAGGGAAATGGCAGTGTTTAATATGGTTCGGAGGAGTTTAGGAGAACTCATTGTTCGTAAAAGAAAAGGGTAGGGTATGAATCCGGAGGAGTGGAGGGAACAAATATTCTTTTTCTGAAAGGAATGCTGGAGTCTGAATCTGGAGGAGGGGTTTAACTAGTTCCGTACCCAGAATCGGTGCACTGCCTGGGCAACCCCACACAGGCCCCTGCTTTCCACTAGCCACAATAGAGTGGGGAGGATACAATCATTGGCTTTGATTAAAGTGGTGGCTGGTGTAGGCGGGAGGCAACGCGATCCTCGGTGGTGGAAGGGTGGTCCCAAAGCAGCGGGGGAACCAATCAGCGGTGACTCCGGGTTCTTGCATCCTCCTCGGAGACTCCGTAGCAGTTGAAGTACCCGAGCTGCCGGCTGCCTTCTCGCGCGCTGCGGGCGCCGAGGCGTAGCACGTCTGGGGGCGCAGCTGTAGCCGCACTCCGAGTGCACCGCGCACGCCCCCGGCTCGTGCTGCCCTGAACCTCGGCGCGGACCCTTTCCGGAAGAAGTTGCAAGCCTTGCAAGTGGCTTTGTGGAGGCACTAGGCCGAGAAAAGTGGCTACGGGAGGAGGGACGTAGGTGGGAGGTGGGCAGGAGACTTGCTTCTCAGATTCGTCCCAATTAGCATCAAGTTGGCAGACAGCCCCACAGCCCCACGAAGCCTTTGGTTGTCCACAAATCGCATTCTCCGTATTTCAGAATAATCTGATCGTAAGAAAACTTCAACTCCCATCGTAGGTCAAGGAGGGACAGCCTCTTAGCACCGCCGCCTCGCAGTGACACCACATACAACACACCCACAGTGAGCCTCAACTGCAGAGCTCTCCCCAAGGTGCGCATCTCTGCCCGTCAGGCGGAGACAAGCTGGGTCACCCCTGCAGAGAGACCCCTGCGGGAGGGCCGGGATGGCACGCAGAGCATGGCGGCAGAAGCCAATTATCGTGGGACTGCACAAACGCAAGCCCATCCGAGGAGTTTTGCCAGGAACACCGCCGCCTGCATTGCGTCGGACCTGACCATTTCTAATGTGCAATTCCCGGGGAAGGTCGCGGCCAGGGAGCGTGCATGTGCGGGGCTGTGCACCATAAGGGAAGGAGAATTGGTGGTCGGCTTTTCTGGCAAGAGAAGGAAAAAGCTGTTCCGGCAAGGGTGGGAACTGAATGACAACCCCCCTCTGCCAAGCCACCCCCTCATATTTTCCATCTACCTCCTCGCTCCTGCCCTCCCCCGCCCTCCCCAACCCACGCCCGAGTGGGCCAATCGCTGCTCCGCATTCCAGGCGCTTTCTCAGGTTTCTGCTGATCTTGCAGCGCCCAGAAATGGACCGAGCGGACCCGCCGCCGCACGCACCCTGCCCCACTCGGAGCTCCTGACGGCTCCACGCGCACCGCGGAGCCTCAGCGAGGTCCACGCTGGGGTGCGGGAAGCGGAGGGGATCCGAGAGCCATGTAGATCCAAGCTCTTGCTCGCCCGCCTCCTTCAGGATCGAATCAAGGGCTCCCATAAGTGTTAGGAGGGGGCGAGAGTGCTGTTTATCGTCATTTGCTTCCGAGCCTCGGGAGAGGGTGGCATTTTGCTTTTCCGCCCCGCATCCTCCGGAACTCCCTGCACCAGCGAGAGGACGGCGTCTCTAGGTTGTTGGCAACCGGTGAGAATGGGGGTAGGGAACGGACATTTCCGCCGTAGCGGCTCACTCAGTCGATTGTCCCACTGAAGGGGCGTAGGACGAGGGGGCGAGGGCGGCGACTTTGCCAAGCGCCTCTCGGATGCTGCCGCGGCGCCGGTCGCCGCTCCCGCCGGGTACTGCAAAGGCGACCTGCCGCATTCCTACTCGGGCTCTCCGCCGACTCAGCACCGCCCCTGCGCCAAGCCGGCCGGCCAGGTAGGGGGCTCCCCCGTCCGGGGCTGCAGAAGCGGGGGTAGGGGCACCGGGTGGGAGAAGCCACGGGTGGGGGGATGCTGCCCGGGACCTAGAGCTCCCTCAGCGTCTCTCGGCGCTTTCCCGATCTTTAGTTTAACGAAGTTGTAAACAGATCGGCTGTTGGGCATTGGGGAAAGTGGGATGGAAGAGCCCAAACTTGGATTTCCGGGTGTCTGCGTGTGTCTGTCTGTGTGTATGTGCTAACCCTAGCAAGAGTCCAGTGCTTTCTAAACAAGCTAGAGGTCTGTGCTCTTCGGTGTCTGTAGGTCCGTCCCATCTGAATGCTTCTGATTTTCTACCCCCGTATCACTTTCTATTTCTCTGCAGCGTCCATCGATCGCCCTGGTGGGAGCTTAGAAGGCGGCAGGCGAAGAGGGGTAGGAGGGGGGAGAGCCGAGGAGAAGCAAAAGGGGTGGCAGGCAAGGGGGTCTGCTGAGCTGGCTCTGCACCCGGTCCTTGGAGGGTCGCAGAGGGGAGGGGAGGCCAGGGTGACCCCCGAATGGATGGCCGGGTCCGCTAGAACGGCACTGCGTTAAGACACCTTCTAGCAGGAAGAAATACCAACCCTTCCCCCCCCCCCCCCCACGACAAAAAGCTGCACCCGGGCTGCAGGCGAGGGGGGATTCCAAACTGAGCAAAAGACAGGGTAGAGGGGAAGGTAAGGAGAAGGGAAGTCTTAGATCTCTCCACCTGCTGGTTTTGAAGCCCCTCCCCCTGAACGTGGGGGGAGCCGCGCACTCCGGTGGGGGGGGCGCTTGGGTCCCCCCCACCCCTCCTCTCCCGCTGCTTCCCACCCCCGGCCCTCTCCTGGTCTCTCACCCCTGTGCCCCGCTTCCACCATGACGGTGATGTCCGGAGAGAACGTGGACGAGGCTTCGGCCGCCCCGGGCCACCCCCAGGAAGGCAGCTACCCCCGGCCGGCTGAGCACGATGACCACGAGTGCTGCGAGCGCGTGGTGATCAACATCTCCGGGCTGCGCTTCGAAACGCAGCTCAAGACCCTGGCGCAGTTCCCCAACACACTGCTGGGCAATCCTAAGAAACGCATGCGCTACTTCGACCCCCTGAGGAACGAGTACTTCTTCGACCGCAACCGGCCGAGCTTCGACGCCATCCTCTACTACTACCAGTCGGGAGGCCGCCTGCGGAGGCCGGTCAACGTGCCCCTGGACATGTTCTCCGAGGAGATCAAATTTTACGAGCTGGGCGAGGAGGCCATGGAGAAGTTCCGGGAGGACGAGGGCTTCATCAAGGAGGAGGAGCGCCCCCTGCCCGAGAAGGAATACCAGCGCCAGGTGTGGCTGCTCTTCGAGTACCCTGAGAGCTCGGGGCCCGCCCGGGTCATCGCCATCGTCTCCGTCATGGTCATTCTCATCTCCATCGTCATCTTTTGCCTGGAGACTCTACCTGAGCTGAAGGATGACAAGGACTTCACAGGCACCGTGCACCGCATCGACAACACTACGGTGATCTACAATTCCAACATCTTCACGGACCCCTTCTTCATCGTGGAAACCCTATGCATCATCTGGTTCTCCTTTGAGCTGGTGGTGCGCTTCTTCGCCTGCCCCAGCAAGACAGACTTCTTCAAAAACATCATGAACTTCATCGACATTGTGGCCATCATCCCTTATTTCATCACCCTAGGCACCGAGATAGCCGAGCAGGAGGGAAACCAGAAGGGCGAGCAGGCCACTTCGCTGGCCATCCTCAGGGTCATCCGTTTGGTAAGGGTTTTTAGAATCTTCAAACTCTCCCGCCACTCTAAGGGCCTCCAGATTCTGGGCCAGACCCTCAAAGCTAGTATGAGAGAGCTAGGGCTGCTCATCTTTTTCCTCTTCATTGGGGTCATACTGTTTTCTAGTGCAGTGTATTTTGCCGAGGCGGAAGAAGCTGAGTCGCACTTCTCCAGTATCCCCGATGCTTTCTGGTGGGCGGTGGTGTCCATGACCACTGTAGGATACGGTGACATGTACCCTGTGACAATTGGAGGCAAGATCGTGGGCTCCTTGTGTGCCATCGCTGGTGTGCTGACAATTGCCCTGCCCGTACCTGTCATTGTGTCCAATTTCAACTATTTCTACCACCGAGAAACTGAGGGGGAAGAGCAGGCTCAGTTGCTCCACGTTAGCTCCCCTAATTTAGCCTCTGACAGTGACCTCAGTCGGCGCAGTTCCTCTACTATCAGCAAATCTGAGTACATGGAGATCGAAGAGGATATGAATAATAGCATAGCCCATTACAGACAGGCCAATATCAGAACTGGCAATTGCACCACAGCTAACCAAAACTGCGTTAATAAGAGCAAGCTACTCACCGATGTTTAAAAAACCAATCAAACAAACAAAAAAAAAGCCCCACTTAGAAGCTTGAAAGACTTAAAAACAAAACAAAACAGAACAGAACAAAAACCTAGTGACCCACGTCACTGTTTGTAGATACTTTACTAAATAGCCTTTGAATGCTCTATTTAACTGTCAATGCATTGTTGCATTGAGGATGGGGGGGGGATGGTGAACCTGAAGCTTTCAAGATTCATGCAAAAAGAAACTATTTTCATTTTATTAAAAAATGGGAAAAGAAAGTGTATTTTCTAAAACTGGTTTAAAACAATTCAGTCCACGAGCTAGTCTAGGTAAAATAAGATTCATATGCTTCCCCATACCGAAACATTTTTAATCCTTTGGCTTCTTTAACTTTTTTCTTTTACTAAAAACCAGACGATCACTTAGAAATATAAAATTTAAATTTGCATGGGACTCCATTATAAAACTTTTGCAAACTGCACAGCACATTTAAGACAGTGCATCTGATGTATTATATGTAACATGATATACCAGCCAAATGGGGCAATGAACAAATGTATTTGTGTTGATCATCCCAACCGTATATTACAAGGTGAAAACCCCCACAAGTGCACATACATGCACGCAAAATTATTTAAGACTGGTTCATAAAGCACCTTATACATCTGATACTGGTCCTGGTCTGCAGGGATTTTCCCTCTGCCCCATTTCCCCTGCTCATCCATACTATTCTCTAAGAAAAAAGAACACTGAAGTAAATTAACTGATTCGTCTGCAGTGCTGCTAAATTTCTCAACTGCAGGTGAGCCAAACACAGGTCTTTTCTCACCAGTCCTGCACCCTGACCCCTGGCCTCCAGAACTGGATGTAAAATCTTAGCCTCCTTATTGCAAGAGAGCACAAATGGAACTAAATGTAAGCATGTTTGAATCTGATCATATTTATTTTATAATCGCATGCCAAGAACGTTAACTCAGACAATAGGGGATAAGCTTACGTTGGGATCAACTCTTCTAAAAATAGATCCTTTTTTCATTTGCATTCACCAAAAGTGCACTCCTTCATTTATTAACTATTTTATTAGTAAATAAAGTACTGTATTTAAGTGCATATGTTAGTCAGATGGGAACAATAACTTTTTGGAGCTCAAAGCATGTTCTCTTATTCAGCATTATGGCCTATTTGATTAAGGTGTACCTTGAATTAATTAATGCATGATTTCAGTAAAAAAAAAATTTAAATCATAAAAATTAAAAGTTTGTGGGATGAAGGGCCCAAAAGAAAATAATGGGGGGTGGGGGGTGGGGGCCATTCAGTTGATTTTCCTGCCTTTGCTCAGGGAAATGTCAGGTTTCTGTGCAGGTGTAGGCAGAGAGAGGACCAATATGCCCATCCCTTAAAGGGAAGCTATGTGGAAAACTAAATAAGTCATCAAGGTATATATAGCAACACCTAAGAACAGGTATTCTTTCTAGCTGAAAATAAACACAAGCAAAACAAACAAACAAACAAACAGACAAACAAACAAACAAACAAAAAAAGGTGCAATACTGCATGTTTTTGGTGCATTCTTAGGATGTAAATGAACATGTTTATCTCTTGTATGCATCCAAAGCAGAGCTGATTTCTTTTTGCAGTCATGATTTGAGGTCTGTAGAGACTTCAGCCCTCCCCTTGAGGCTCCCTGAAGAAACTCAACCAATTGATTTAATAGTTGCTTAGTGCCTTTATCCTGTACCCACAGTGAACTGCAGAAAGTGCCTCCATTAACACAGCTGAGAAGTTATGTAACAAAAGGGAGGAAAGGTTGAGGCACAGATATTTTTGCTTTTGCTTTCTCCACCCTCCCTGTCTCACTTCACCACTGTGAGAAGACCACCCCATCCTGTACCCAGGAGAGAAGAGATCCAGGAGGGTGCTGTCTCCCTGGCCATCCACTGGACTTGGTCCCTTTGGCAGCCTGATCTGGGATGTACACTGGGGCCTGAGACCGATCATCACTCTGGACGTGAACCAGGAGCCCGTTTTCTCCCTCTTCTCCACCAGAAGCCAATATCAAGTTTTTGGAAATCTGTTTCCTGTCGAGGGCCACTCTGGATGTGAAAGGCTTCCTCAGGTCCAATGTAGTGTTCCTTGCAAAGTTCTGTATTTCTCCTCTGTTAGCAACAGCACTCTGCAAATCTCTGATGGTCTGTTCTCTTTAGGCATCAGTGTGGATGTGGGAACACTCCGTATATCATAACCTTCCTTGGGTCTTCCCTCCCGGCCCACTCCCTTCAAATATTTTCTATGATGCGCCTATGCTCTTCCTACCTGGCAGTCGCTTCACAGGCTGAGCATCTAACTTCTGCTGCCCCAGGCACCCAGCCCAGAGAATGCTGGGGACCCTAGGTCTAGCTGAAAGAGAACCACGTAACACAGGCCTCTGTGGCCCGGCAGCCGTCCACCAATGGAAAGGCACTCACAGCCTTTTTAAAGACACCGAAGTGGGGAATCTTCATTCTGCACTTAGCATGTGGCTGCCTGCTGCTGCCCACCCTGCCCACCTTACATTCCTTCCCTGCTTCTTCGGGAATCCTCCCTGTTACTTCTGTCCCTTCCCCCACCTGTCCTAGAACTAGCAGGGAGGCAATAAACCAAGAAGCTAGAGTAACACCCAGGCTGGCTGACTCAGTTGAAAGAAAGAACATGGATATTTTACTTTCCTGTGCGGCTTTTGAGAATCTGTAAGACTGATGTAACATCATGGAAGACAAGGGGCCAAGGACTGCACAGCATCTGACCACAGGGCATTAAACCCTCCGCTGTGATGTTTCCTTCTCTTTTGAACTTTGACTTATCCTGGCTATTCCTCTCCTACCTGCTTAAAAATCTCCAGTTTGGGAAAACAAAGCCAACCTCCCCGAAAATTCTGGGGATATCTTGATCTTTTATTTAGACTTTGAGGTCTAGGACACACAGAACTTGAAACGCTGCACTCCGTCAACAGCAATAATCCACTCAGTACTGTGGGATGGATGGGTCAGAGGATGACAAAATGGGACCAAGACTGATCAGACTGGTTTTGGCTACCTGGTATACCTCTCATAGATTCACTGGACTGGGGTTCTTCTGCATGTGTTACAGGAAAAAGGGCTGCATGCATGAGCCTGTTGGCCTGGGATCGGGGAAGAGTTGTTATGAATTTGGGTGGTAGGGGGGAAATGAATGCTGCTTATCCATCTGTAGCTCATTGCAACCAAGTCAGTAGGAATGGAGTACAGGGATTATCTGTGTAGCATAGGCATGCGAAGTTTGACAAAGCTCTTACCCCTCGCACTATAATGTGCTGAAATGTTTTTGTAGACCTGAAGGTGCACTTAACAAAACTGCCTATTAAGGAATGACTATCTTTTGGTTTACTTATATTTATTGTAGTGGGATTTTTACCTTTCAGTCCCCTTCCTCGATCTTGAGCTTTAATAGCTCATGTCCTGAATGCTTGTTTTCTCCGAAAGGAGAGACTTTCTGACATGCTGATAGCCATAGCTCAGCTCTTCCAGTGCTTGGGGGCCCTAGTTCAATAGGGTTGGAAGTGGAAGGGCTGGGTCACACCAGGGCTGTTAGCCATCCCAGCATCTCTGAAGGGGTTAACTCACCTCAAGTGATCTGAATTCGAGAGAGACCAAAGACATTAATTTCCTCTGTCCTCAGATTTAGAGAAGACAGATTGTAGCCAGGAAAGCTTTTTGTTTTTGCAACTCCTCTTCCCCATCTGTGTACAGCCTTCCCTCGCTCCCCCTGAAGAAATAGAGTACTGATTACCAGTTAGAACAGTTCACTAGGGTGCATGAGTGAGTTAGCCTAGCAAAATCAAATGAACCAACGGCATATTCTTCTGGAATATGGCTGATGGACAGTCATTTCTCTAAAATTGTACAACTGTGGTGGAACCAAAGCACAGGTGACATCATAATCTTTACTCACTTGAGAATTAGAACACAGACAAACATGTAAATGGTAAGTGAGAAGATTTCTTTAAGTAGAAATTTGGTTTAGTCCATAAAGGGCCTTCTTCATGTTGTGTAGAGTTACAGATTTTTTCAAATTAGTTAACATCTGAAGAGTCCATAAAAATAGTTTCCTAAACCTCCCTTTTAGTATAGGAGACCTCAAAACACATGCTTTTAAACAATTTTACAATTGAACTCCTTGTTTGGTAGATTGCCTTGGACAAGAAGGAGAAAGAGCACATTAACAGAAGGCAATTCCCCATTTTCTTCCAGGGACAACTCATTCCTGGGAGTGGTGAGAATTGGTGGGTGGTAACCATCCATGGTATAGAATTGTTAGAAAGAATATAAACTGCCAAACAGCCATTTTATCTTCCCATTTTGTCAAGAAAGGATGAAGTCTTTCTATGTTTCTGTTCATTTCAAGAAGACAAATAAATACAAATTTTTAAACCAGACACAATCCAAGTTGAATTGCAATCTCAGGAGGTGGCCTCTCATCCACCATGCGGTGTATTAATACTCGTATTTATATCACGGAATTTCAGGGTATATGCGAACATGTTCAGCATGACTCAGGTAAATCTCAGAAGAATGTACTTTACTTACCATTTTTTGTAAAGAAGTGGACAGGAGCTGAGTTGTTAACCAAAACTGTTCCATTACCTTGGGTCACTGTGTGAACTCATTCAGGGTATAAGTGTAAGGCTCAGAAGTCTTGGGATTTAACGCCAGTCTCTTTGCTCAGGCAAAATGACCATGGGTTTCCTTGGGAAGTCCAATGTGTACATAAGGGGGGAGGCCCTGCTGACCTCAGGACTATTAGCTTTAAGGAGATTAGCCCTAGTCCCAGTGATTTTTATGTCGGAGCTAACTAGGAGTTTACTTTTTATGACACGAGACTTCACAGAGTCTAGAAGTGTTTTGTACCATAATCAGAGAAGAAGAAATGGTGCAAGGAAAGAAAACAAAACACAAAAGACCCCTTGCAAAATATTCCAGGTCAAAAGTTGTCTCCTCTCCAAAACCTGCAGAAACACCTTTCTTCTCATCAGTGCACTGTCTGGGAGCTGTTTGAGGCAGCAGCTGTAAGCTGACAGCATGGACTCTATGTGACATACCTCTAACATTAAAGATAATGGTATTACCAAGGTTCAAAACTAAAAATTGAGTGGTATTAATTTAAAGTGCACCGTCAGGACAACAAACCATTGAAGCTGAAAAAGCACTAGTTTCTTTCTTGAGTTTGCCAGTTGCTTACACCTTGAGTTAAGGGCGTGTCTCATTTCCACCTGCTGTGCATTTCCCCTGCCCTAACTGTTCAATATGTCAGGTGGAGGACATTGAATGTTATGAACTGAGAGCCTAATTGAAGCGCATAGTTTTCATCTATGCAATTTCACTTGCTTTTGTCACTTTATGATCTGTTCATATTTGGCATCAATTAAAGATAATTTTTAAGGATCTTACCAAGGAATATTGTGACTGGTTATTTGTCTCTTGTTTAACTGGTCTTTAGGGAAGTTTTTCATGTGGGATCTCTTTAAATAATGTGATGAGCCCAGGGTAAACTCATGAAGCAGCCTCGTGGTACTATCTGTTCTGTGCAAGGAAATGCACTGGGGTTGAATTCTGATAATAAATTCACAGTTTGGTCTCAGGTAGGATCCCAAGGAGAGGCCTTTGGAATTTGGCCTATGAAAGCAGTGGGGGAATCAAGCTTTGAAAAGGAAAAAAGAAATGGGGCCCCAGGGAGCAAAATAATTGATTATATTCACTTAAATTGTTTTTGATTTGAAACTTTATTTTCAGTTGCAGTCTAAGCCTTTCAGAAAGGATAGTGTGTGTGTGTGTGTGTGTGTGTGTGTGTGTGTGTGTGTGTGTAACAGTGCTGTGGTCTGGCATCAACTAACTTGATAATTACAATAAGGTGTTGGAAGCGATTTTGATGTGAAATAACGAAGTGATTCCTGGTGGTTCTTTGCATAAACTTTTCCCACATAGTTCTATGTGTGGTTAACATTTCTTTTTTTTCTATTTTTTTGAATGACTTATTGGTGCATTTCCTTTTGATTCTTCCTGAGATTTCGAGGTTCTCTTTTCTTGACTTTCAATCTCATTTTATGCAAGCTTTTTATGTCAGACCAAACAGGATTACATGCTTTATGACAGGTGTCTGTTACGTGATGCATGTATGGTGTGGCAGGGGCATCATCATAGAATTGTATTTTATTGTGATGGGCTCACATTGTAAGATTTGGAGGTGAATGTTATTTTTGTTGTAGAAGTTGCTCATGAAAGTGCATCATGAGGCTGGCTGGGCTTCCTATGATTTTTCTGTTGTGATCAGAAAACAGACGAGTTGAACTCTGACAGAGAAAGGTAAGAGAGAGCTAGAACTATGTAAATGGCGGTGGGCAAAGGAGCCAGGACATTCACACCTCTGAGTGTGTTTCTCAAAGCTTAGCTTTGGAATGGTTTTCTTGAAGCAGAGATGGACAGATCCAGGGAGCTGTGCCAGTAGAGTTGTAATGGAAGCTTTGCTGTATACCGAACTTCAAAAAGAAGGCAAGTCAGTTTTAAGGGGCGGCCAATCAGAGGACTCAAGGACAGAAAGCTGATGTGATTTGATTCCAGCCTCTCTGCCACTGGGTAGGGAAACTGGCTGATGCTTCCTGCAGTCAGTCTAGATTTGTAGAGTTAACCAGACTGGAGCGTGGAGGGAAGGCTAACCCCGAGGCTGAATGGAGCCTGTCCATTCAAAGTCTTATGCAGATAAGACAGCATAGTAATGCTGCATGACTGGAAAGCAGCCCTTTGGACAGACTTAAAAACAGGTCATTGAAAATATCCTATTTAATTAACTGAATTTAATATATAATTGATTTTTATAAAGCTTATTTATTTTGAGAGAGAGAACATGAGCAGAGGAGGAGCAGAGAGAGAGAGAAAGAGAGAGAGAGACAGAGAGAGAGAGAGAATCCCAAGCAGGCTCCACACTGCCAGCATGGAGCCTGACGCAGGGTTCCAACCCATCAACCACGAGGTCAGGACGTGATCCGTAACCAAGAGTTGGATGCTTAACCAACCGAGCCACCCAGATTCCCCAAATATACCATCAATTCTAATATGCACTGTTATTTGACATATTTTAAAGAACAAGACAACATGTTATGATCCGCTGTATTAATTCATCCCAATTTTAGAGATGAAAAAATGTTAAAAAAAAAGAAATGAAAAAGAAAAAGGGAATCTTAGAATTAATGAACCACCATGATTTAAACATTATGTCCCCCTTTGTTTCCTAGTATGAGAATAGCTTTGAATTCTAAACCTATTAAATTTGCAGTTCCTTCAGATCTGAGCCGTTGCTTCACGTTTTCTTTTCACTATCTGTTAATACCACAGTGTTTTTGCTCAGCCCTGTCCTTAATTTCAGCTTTGTGCAGATACGTTTTGGAGCCTCCTGTCTGCATGCTGGAGGCCTCAGACTTCATCATGTCTGGAAGGAGCTTTGTTCTTGCTGCTTCCCCCTCCCTTGCCCCTCAACAGACTCCCTCTCTTAGAAGATGGTCAGAACCTCTCAGCTCTTGGCTTTATCAATTTGGGGGCAACACGACACCCTCGATCCCAGGGAGGTGCTAATAGCAACACCTCCAGTTTGTTTAGCGCTTTGGCAGTTTTCAGGCCACTTCCACGTTAACTATGTTGTTTTGTTCTGCTTGGGGAATTAGGTAGGGCTGATATCACTGTCCCTGTCTTATAGGCCAAAGGATCTGCCCAAGGTCACTGGGCGGAGGGGGCAACCCTGGGTTCATTGATGTTTCCATGGTCCAGTGCTGGCATATGATAGGGACTCTGAGTGTTTATTGAGCTGCTGGGATGCTAGAAAGTGTAATGTTACATAGTGAAGAGAAACTAGTAGGCTTTGCTTAGGGATGTAGGCTCTTTGAGTCTTTAAACTGCTCATTTCTAAAATGGAAATGTAATGGAAATGTTGTGGGATTAAATGAGATGACACAGGTTAACATGTTTGGTAAATTCTAACATGTTCTAGAACACATGTTATATGTAAGATACAACATATGTGTTATATGTGTTCATATGTTCTATGTGAGATAGAAATAGTTATGTTTTTAATTAAAATGAGAACAGAGGAGCAGGGGGAGGGGGCTGCCAGATGATTTCTCCTCAGAGGAGGAACTGTCCTTTAAAGGAAGACTCCAGGGGGATCAGATGCTTAATTCAAAAAATAATGGTATTATGGTAGAGTTTGAAGACTTGGGGGGCAGAGACATTTTCAGTAGGGATTTTCAGTATATCCTGCATATAACAACAGCTATGCTGCAGCCCCACAGAATACTGAGCCACCATTTCTGGTTCTGTTCCTCCCTTACACTGTCACATAATACTATTTTACTTCTTCAGACCTCAAACATCAAGGGCACGCTCTGCTCTGTTACAAGTGAAGGAACCATAAGATATCTTCAGTCATTTGCATCCCTTCTCTTTGCCTCATTTCCCTCATGTACAAAATATTGTGTGATTTAATTTTTTTCTTTCCACCTGTGAATATTGAGAAATAAAGCAAGATGTTGTTTGCGAAGTTTTCTCATATGCTTGTCTGAGAGATATTATATAAATATAAATATATTCTTAACTTCCCTTGCTAAAAATAAAATAACCCTCACAAGCACACATGAGTCAATGCAGCCTTTTCTTGAATAGCACAATACTACAAAGATGTTTATAAAAATGTATAGGTTATCTCTACTGTGGTCCAACTCTTTCTTCTTAAAAATTATTAGATAAAGCCGTGATTTACATGACAGTGGAACTTTCATCTGAGGTTCTCAAGGAATTTCATTGTAATTAAGAAGTTGAGTATTTGTTAGAATCTTTGGCTCATGCAACATTTTTCTAGAGAATAACATTCAGGGGTTACATTCTCTACCTTATTAATGATTTTTTAAAGATACAATTTACATGGCATGTTCATGTTTGCTGAAATAGATAACATGTTTCCATGTTGTTTGAAGTGCCCAGCAGTAAATACATTTTAGGAATGTTTCTAGAGAAACTAATTCCAGTAGAAATTATTTTTTCAGAATTGAAATCAGAGGATGATCAGTGAGTAGGAGCTTAAGCTTTGGATAATTAAGTTTTGAGCTGAGGGCCACATCCAACTTTTATTGAAAATGCTCATTTCTCGATGTATTAAGACTGTTTGGAAATCCAAGGTGCTTTAATTATCTCTACAATGATCATTGCTTTTTTCCATTCCATAAAATATTATTTCACTGTTACAGGAAGGAAGTAATTTGTTTTTATGTGAATTTCAAAGGAAATTTCTGAGAGTAAGTTTTGCCCCATCATTGTTCCCTCTTCATTAGCAAGCAAAATAATTTTCAATCTTAGAGGGAGTAGTGTATGCCAATCTTTTTTTTTTTTTAATTTTTTTTTTCAACGTTTATTTATTTTTGGGGGACAGAGAGAAACAGAGCATGAACAGAGGAGGGGCAGAGAGAGAGAGGGAGACACAGAATCGGAAACAGGCTCCAGGCTCTGAGCCATCAGCCCAGAGCCCGACGCGGGGCTCGAACTCACGGACCGCGAGATCGTGACCTGGCTGAAGTCGGACGCTTAACCGACTGCGCCACCCAGGCGCCCCAGTGTATGCCAATCTTAAAAGATGGGATGTCCAGCTCTTAGTTTTTGAAAAATCACAAGATATTGGTTTATTTTTTCTTTTTAATGTTTATTTATTTTTGATAGAAAGAGAGACAGAGTGTGAATGGGGAAGAGGCAGAGAGAGAGGGAGAATGTGAAGCAGGATCCAGCCTCTGAGAGGTCAGCACAAAGTCCCACGAGGGGCTGGACATGGGGCTCAAGGTGGGGCTCGAGGCGGGGCTCCAGCTCAGGAACTGAACCGTGAAATCATGACCTGAGCCAAAGCTGGACATTTAACCAACTGAGCCAGGCAGGTGCCCCATATTGGCTTATTGTTAAAGGACATTTCTAGTTAAGATAGAATGACTTTCTTTTAGGTTTCCAGAGGATGAAGTTCCCATTTGTTGGCATTTAAAAAATAATGTTTATCTTTAATGGATAAAGATGAATACTCTAAACATCATCAATCACAGGTTTAGTAATTAAAAAACAGAACAATTTATAGCTCCCATAATTAGCATGTTGGAAGAAAAGTATTTGTCTTCTGAAACAGTTTTCAGGTGGTGCATTAGAGCAGCGTTTCCAGCCGGGACACCCATTGGATGGGCAAAAGGAGGTCATTTAGCCTGAAAAAGGAAAATACTTGTCTTTAATTATAAATCTCAAGATTGTAGCAAGAGTATGATGGGCAAAATGAAAATGATATTGTTTTACCTTTCTGAAGGCAGAGAGTTTAGCCGGGATAATTTTCAAGTCTTTAGTTTTAAAATAGCTGGTTAGGAAATAGGCTCACAGTGGGGAGATTTGAGACTCTGGCTCATGTGTTGTGCATATTAAACCACTCATTAATTATTATGATGACTAAAGCCATGCTTCATCAGTTAATGCGGTTTAATGTTCAGTGATGGGACTATTATGCTGTTTCTAAAAAGCCATAGATATTGTGTTATGGGTCAATTCACTGCACTCAGTGGTCAGTCGAGTTGTGACTTGGGTTTTTAAACTCAGGATTATATTATCCAGGAAGCTTACTGGAATCCAGTAAGATAGACTCTTTGTTATCACAGATTATATAGATAGAGTCTCATGGAGAAGAAAAGAGATTCGTCAGATTTGAGGATATGGTCTTGGGAAGCCTTAGCATTCTCATGTTCAAAACCAAGTAACATTTTCATAGGTCCTAAATGTACTGACCTAAAAGGAATATGGTTAGAGGTGATTTTTACAAGACAGAGTCTTGTAAAATGAATGAGGATAACCATGTTCCATTTAAATTTACTTACTTTATACCTGACGGCTTTATATTAGGTGCGGTTTCCACTCTCCGCATAAATACAGTGACTCTGTGAATGAAAATTCTGAATTTGTCACCTGTTGCAGCAAGTCCCAATTTCTCTGGCTGCGCTGACATTTGACCCTTATTGTATTGGGTTCAGTTCCTCAGTTCCATAAACACACTAGTTGAGAATAACCACGAAAACGGTTATTCTTGGTGCCCTTTTCTTTGGGAAGGAACCTTATTTTGGATTACTTTGACAGAGAGTGTAACTTTAACCATTGATAGTTTATTGCTGAGTTCTCTCCCAAGACACAAAGACTGAACACCTCCAGAAAATACATTTCCTCATCCATTCTAGTTGACATTGGATTGGTACATTTTTCATACATATCCCTGCTTCCTTTAGAAGTCAGATGTTGGCAGTTCATTTTTCTAGAAAACTGTTCATGTTCTTAGGCTATCAGGGGTTTGACTTGTTAGAACATCATCTTTTGGATTGATGGTTGTAGACATCCTAATATTTTCTGAGAATCTTAAAAATGCTGTTTTACTGGCACTTCAGTGCTATGTATCTTTCAAGACCAAAGGTGGAGAGGGTCAGAACACTTAAAGATGGAAAAATAGAAATTTATTTCTTCCTCATTATCCTTTCCTTCCCTGTACACTATTAAGTGCCCACACATCACTTATTTGGGGGACCTGATGTCTGTATTGCCAGGAAAATGCCTATCCTGATCCCCAGTTCATGTATGTGAACACACACACACACACACACACACACACACACACACACACATTTATACACTCTGATCTCTACTCATCTACCTGTCCATGAACCCATAGGTATCACCTGTGTTATAGGTGTGTTAGCCAAAATGGGGTAGCCCTTTTAATTGATACTACAGATTTGTCACCACTCCCTTTTAATTAAGACACACACATACAGAGACACACAGTAAGATATCATGATAACTTTTTCCATTTTGCAGTTAAAGAAACTGTAATTCCAAGTAAAGGGAAAAAAAACCCCAAAAACCAACAGAAGTTGGGGATCCCAGCATATTTTTCAGTGGGCTCTGGGTGCTCACCACAATGAATATAGTGACAGTGTGTCTGATTCTCTCTTGCTTGGGTTTATGCTCCGTTGCTCCATGGATAGCTCAGGCACATAGTGACAGAGAGTGGCCTGGGGTGGAAAATGTGTATGTGGATCGTCTCTGAACGTTGGTCTCTTCCTGACGGGTCCAGTTCCTTCCACTTGGTTAAGTTCAAAAAGTGTCTATTTTCTGTTGTGTGGTCTGCTGAGAAAGTGACCTTCCTAAGGGGAACACTAAAGCTGGAAACTTTCCTTGCCCTTGAAGAATTTGGGTCAGTGGACCTACGGCATATGTCTTTACTCCTCTAAGACTTTGTTTGCTGCTTTGTAAAATAACTAACTAACCAAATAAATAAATAAATAAATAAATAAATAAATAACTGCCTTAACAATGTTGTTCCCCTGACTCATAATATCAAACTATTTTGATACTTTTGTTATTTTGATATTTTGGAAGAAGCTGCTGTACCTCCCAAAGCCTGGCAACGTTCCTCAGATTTGTGTGAATTGAAGACGTCTCATAAATGAATAAAAATTTAAGTGATATAACGTACTTAAGGTAAATAGTTTTGATATTATTTAAACTAACTGCTCAGTAAACTTGGACCCCCAGCTTTATTTAGACTCTAAACTTGCAAACCACAGGAAAGATGCAGTTTTGTTTGCTGTATGTACAAATGCTCCACCATTTAATGGTGTCTTAAAGGGGTAGTGTAATAAGTGTTCCTTTTTTATCATTTGCAATTTATAAGAAACCTTCACATACATGATCTTATTTGACCCTTGCAGTGGCTTCTTGAGGAGACAGGTAAGTTCTGACTCTTTCTTTTCCAGCTGCAGGTTGAGTCCTCCTGGGGAATAGACTAGGAGGTGGAGAGCCATGCAGCAAGACTGTTAGGGAGTGCTCTCAGGGGATTATACCTGGAAAGGGAGAGAAAGTGAAGCTGACCAGAGGGAGGTGTCAGGTTGCCACACAGTTACAACAGAGGCTCGGTCATCCCTGTAGGGAACTCTGAAGCTACAGTGGTCCTTCAGACTTTCCCTGAGATGGGATAAGGGGGCAGGACTTTACTTGTTCTTGCTGACCCACCTCTGGATGAGGATACCCTGAGAAGAACTTAACCTTGGGTGAGGTCACTGTCTTCATTAGAGGCAATTCCCAAAGAGGGCTCATGGCTGAGGGCATTCCCAGCAGTTGAGGGGTGAGTTATTCAGTTGTGAAGGGGGCTTGGGTCTTGCATCAGAGCGCCCATAACAGAGGACGTCATAAACTTGTATGTGGCCAGAGGGAAGGTACCAAGAGGGAGAAAGATGAACAGTAAAGCAGAGGAACATTCAAAAGTGGGATCATCAGTTTCTAATAATTGAGAGTTTACTGTAGTTCATAGATTGACTTGTTAAATGGATAAAGTGCTCTGAGGCCCCTGGAGGTGCTTCTTTCTAATGCATGCTAGAAAGCATCTTCCAGACTAGCCTGAGCTCTCCTGTATGGATTGAGTTCAATTATTAATCAGGAGTGATGGGCAATGCTGGCTAATGCTGCCTAATGGCACAGGCTGGGTAATTGTGCTCCTTTGTAATGCATGTTCAGAGCACAGATTCGGATGGTATTGACACAGTCTGCTCCTCGCTCCGCCTGAACACCTCTGTGGTGTAATGCTTTGAGTTCCCAGTAAAATGCACCAAACCACTTGTGTGACTTAATGCATCTGTGTAACATTAGCACTTCCTCTTAATGTGTCACATGGATGACAAAGAAGTGCCTGGAAAGGAGTTGGTGGGAATGGGGCTTTTAAAAGCAAACTCAGCCTGTGTGGCCCTATCACCATGCCCCTAAGTGTTTTTGTGGCCAATTTAGAACTACTCAGCATGGACACCATACACCTGCATCCTCCTTAGCAGAGTCAGCTTGGCATTTGGTCCAGAAATGACAGGGTTATTTAGATTGTCCATCTGAAAACAGACCTCAGAGGAACTAATTGTTTGGGCAGCTTTGCACTTGGACCTGAAAAAAAAAAAAAAAAACAACTCTAGGCTATGGTGATTAATGGTAATTCTGATTACTCTGTGTCTCTAACCTGCTAGCAGGAAATTTGCATTTGCTAAAAATCCAGCTTGTTGCGCTCCAGATCCAGATCTGATCCAACGTGGATTTGAGTCTATGCAGAGAACAAATATGATTCCCCAAACATCTGTCATTCTGTAGTATCAAATCACGGTTGTGTTGGAAATCTAGATTTTATATTTTGAATCCCAAACCATAGCATTTTAATACTTAAAGTGTAGAATAAAATGTCAGCTTCTTTTGGCTTAGGTAGTAAATCATACAAGCCCATGGATCCTTGCAGTTTATAAAGTAACCATTTAAGGAGTGAAATTGGGTTAGTCAGATTTAAGGCCTGCCAGTTTTGGAGGTGTGAAAGACCCTAGGATATTTAGATTTTGCTCTAATCACTGAGACCTGAAGCCTGCTGGTCTCTGAACAAAGGAAGAGGGAAGATAAAGAAGCTGTCACCTCAGAGGTTTGACTCTCTTACCTCCATTTTGGGAATACTGTCTCTGTATGTATGTGTGTCCTCATGCGGTATTTTTCCTTTCTTAGTTACTTTTCTTTCTTGCTTCTAAGTTTTTCTAGCCACCAGTAAAGCAGTAGCAAAGCATGACCCTATTTCAGATGAGACTCTTCCAGAAAAATGACCTGTGGGAAAACCTCAGTTGGAACAGAGAAGTCCATTTCTTTCTAGCACTCTAGAAACATCATCCCTGTCGTCTGAGTCTTCTAGAAAAAATGAGCTAGTGTCCCAAATGAGTTCCCTTCTTTAAGTGATAACAAAATTGAAAGGACTCTAAAGAAATGAGATCATTAACATCTCAGTGAAGGAAAGGGTTATTTCTATGGAGTAAATGGAATAGCTATAAGGAACTGTGGGAGATAGATTAGATTGTACAAATAAAAAAACATTTGCTTCTACCTAAGACTCCACTGATCCACTCTTAGAAAGATATTTGCAAGAACATGAGACTCAGAATTACCTGTCCTTTTATTGAATTCCCTTGTGACTTATGCCATATGTGTATAAGGGGGCTTTAGAAGCCTAGTCCATGGTCATTTTTCTCCATGCAAAGTCTACAGATTAATGTAGGGAGCAAACATTAATGTAATTAATGCAAAATCTACCCTGGATTTCATAATTCCCAAACCCTACTAATCTGAGATGACTATTTTAAATAGCACAGCTTCCATTTAGACAGAATTTCTATTCATCCACACTTAAGGATGGAATAATAGGAGCCTATTATATACATGATTACATCATGCATATAGAGGATCGAGCTTTGCATCAGCTGGAGTCAAGTTACATTTGGTTGGGAAATTGTGCATGACAGTATGAGATATGGAGATGTCTACCGACCAAAGCAGTTTGGTTAGCATAAGCTCTAGTCCACAGTAGTAGCACACTAAAAATCCAGAAAACTTCCAAGACCTGGAATATTTTTAGTTGCTGTGAAATGAAAATTGCTTGGGTGTTAGCTACTTAAGAGAGAAGATAAGGAAGCTTATCCTTGTTATAAAGTTTTCTCTCTGTCTTTGCAGCCATAGGGCAAGGGCAGCTCCTGGGCTTCTTGGGCAGTGTTTCCATGAGCATGTTCTTAACTCAGCAGTAGCATCACAAAGGTACTGGTGCCATCAGAATGGTGGGTTTTGGTTTGGTTTGGCTTTGGTTTTTACGCGGATGCAAGATCTACTCAGAAACCATTTACTGTGTTACTATTAGTATGCCCTACAACTCTTGTAGTTGGTCTACTTTTTCTCTTTCCTTTTTGATTCCTTCCTTCCTTCCTTCCTTCCTTCCTTCCTTCCTTCCTTCCTTCCTTCCTTCTTCCTTCCTTCCTTCTTCCTTCCTTCCTTCCTTCTTCCTTCCTTCCTTCCTTCTTCCTTCCTTCCTTCCTTCCTTCCTTCCTTCCTTCCTTCTTCCTTCCTTCCTTCTTTCCTTCCTTCCTTCCTTCTTCCTTCCTTCCTTCCTTCCTTCCTTCCTTCCTTCCTTCCTTCCTTCCCTCCTTCCTTCCTTCCTTCCTTCCTTCTTCCTTCCTCTTTCTTTCTTTCTTTCTTTCTTTCTTTCTTTCTTTCTTTCTTTCTTTCTTTCTCTCTTTCTTTCCTGAAGTGTTAAGAGACAAGCCTCCATTTCCAATGCAGCATGGAGATCTTTATACCCAGAGAAACCAAAATTGTTTGGACCTTGTCTATAAACCAATGGTGACAAGATCTGATACTAATAATGCCTCGGATACATGTCATGGAATAATAGAAACTCAGAGTTGACCTGAACCTTTAAAGTCATTTTTTCTTCACCTATTTGTACTTAAATGATCTCAACAGCCTCCTTCCCAGTTCCCCATCTTTTCTGTATTGTGCCACTTCAGTTTGATAGTCACTGATTTGCAAGTCTGGTTCTGTCATTATATCATTGTATCTTAAACATGATTCTACTGATGGGGAAAAGCAGACCACTGGAAAATGTCTCGCTGCTCAAGGTCAGAAATTCTGATTCTTGAACTAGGATTTAGTCACATAGTCTTGTACTGCTATGAAGATAAGTGATCTGATGCAAGATTGGAAAAATGGTATAAATAGTAATAAATATATTTTGTTCTTGTGACCATTTTAAGTCATTCTGTCTGGACACAGTGGTGGTTTAGCATAATGTTCAGAACATTCATTTAAGCCCATTTCAAAATGTTTTTATTTTTCTGAACAGAGATGTATATAATTTGTTTAAAAACATCTTTTCATAAATGTGTTGAGGTCTTCCTAGTACAAGATGTACATAATTGTATATTTCACTAGTGCTGTATATTGTAATATTAAATCTTTTTTTTGTTTGTTTTTGTTTTTTAGCATATCACACACTATTTTATCAGCACAAGCTTTCAGCCATAAAGGATATAAAATCAGACTTTGGCTAGATAAGAACTTTAGCAAACATTAAAGATTTGTCTACCTCTTTAGATGTTTGGTATCATTATTCCCTTATTTATTTATTTATTTATTTATTTTTTTTTTCAACGTTTTTTATTTATTTTTGGGACAGAGAGAGACAGAGCATGAACAGGGAGGGGCAGAGAGAGAGGGAGACACAGAATCGGAAACAGGCTCCAGGCTCTGAGCCATCAGCCCAGAGCCCGACGCGGGGCTCGAACTCACGGACCGCGAGATCGTGACCTGGCTGAAGTCGGACGCTTAACCGACTGCGCCACCCAGGCGCCCCTCCCTTATTTAAAAGTATCAATTCTTTCCTACTCTATACAGGGTAAAGTTCACATTCGTTAGTGTGGTAAAGTAGGACATTAGACCATCCAATGCAGCAAACCTCCCATGAAAGGGATACACTTCTCTTCTCTCTTAAGTAGCTAGCACTCAAGAAATTTTTATTGCATAGTGTTATCTTATGCCACTTTAATTTGTGCACTACCTCACAGAACCACTCACCATTTCCAGAAATTTCCAGCCACCATTTCTAGAAATGAGGTTAATGATACATTTATTTATACATCACTATATCTCTGCATGCATTGTTCTTTGCTTGAATATATGTTGGTTTCCTACTTTTATTATTACTGGACGGCTATTCAATCCATAAAAACCCAGCTTGGTCATCACCACCATTGGATCCCTATGACAATTAAAATTATATTCAAATAGATTCTTATTTTTATCTATCACTCCATTACACTGCATTTCTCAGGAGTAGGAATCATGTTCGGTATATAGTAGGTGTTCCATAAGTACTGGTTGAATGAGGAAAGAAATAATTTTTGCTATGGCGCAGATGCTGTGGGCAGAACTCAAGAGAATTTTGCAAGCAGGTAAGATTTTAAGTGCTCATAATGTATTATCTATGCAACAGCTTTCTTCAAGGAACTTAATGTTCTAAAGTCTTTAGCCTTATTTTATCCTTCCAGATTTACCATTTGACTTTTGAAAATAGGGTAAATAGTACTCCATCTGTTATTCCTGTGGGCAGGAAACAGGCATATCTCCTTCACATGGCCCATATAGGTCTTCTTATGACTTCTTTTCCTCAATACACCAAGTTAAAAATTACATAATGGCGTTGATAACTACACTTCTGTAAGCATCCCTAGGAGAGGGAGGGAGACAGGGAGACCTTTCTGGAAAAGATAGTGAAACAAGCCCAGAAAAGGAAGAGAACCTTCTAAAAATGACACTAAATTAATGGCAGATCTAAGACTAGAAGCCAGAAGGCCCAACAGGGTTGAAATATTTTCTCTCTCTTAAAAGTCAGACTATTACTATTCATAGTGCAGTGGGGACTGCTTTTTGTCTTTCTGTTCTCACTCAAGTCTAGGAGTTGTGTGCAGCTTTCCACTTAGGTCTTCTGATTTTCAGGGCTCATGAAAGCAGATAAACTCTTTTAATGCTTCCAGAATTAAACAAGCCCGAGTCTTCCTATCCCTCCCCCCAAAAGCATCATATTATAGACACATTGTGGTTATAAAAGTAATTTGCCCTGCATAAATGTCTTCAGGGAAAAGCTGTGCCATAGGTTCTCTTTGTTGAAGATCAAGTGGTCTCTCCTAGGTGAGCTGGGTCTCCTTTGTCACCCAGTTGAATCCTGTCCTTCTCTTCTTTGCTAATATTGCCTCTACCATCCCCGTCTTGTGCTATTTCTTTGTCCTCTGTGGTGTTTGCAACACCTCCCAATATAGCATCCTCCTGCCTTTAATAAACGTGCTGTTAGTGTTTTCCCCTCCTACCTCATCATTAATAAAGATGTTAAGGAAAACTGGGCCCATCACCAATCCATGAAACACCCCACTAAACACCTCCCACCCACTCGCAACATAACCATTTATCATTACCCTTTGTTTACAATCCTTTCAACTCTTCCTCATCCATGTGGCAGTGCTTACACCCCAGCCAGCTTGCACTTCTTCCTCCAGGGCGACAGAGAATCCTGCACTCTTCAGCTGCATTGTAATCAGCAGGATAGGCTTTGTTTGGTGACAGTGCAATTTGGTGAGAAGTACGGGATTTGATGAAGAAAGAATACAAATGCTTGAGGTCTGACATATACATATTTTTTAGTGATTATTTCCAAGAAGGAATAGATAGCACACAGAGGGTTGACTTAGAAACCGGATGCCAAGAAAATGACAAGTGTAGCCAGTTAATCTGCCAAAGAGATGCTAGCAGTTTTGTCAACCCAGAATGTATGTAGAGACACTTAGAGAAGCACATACACTCACTCACTTTCTTGTGGCTTAAAAATAGGTTTATACTCACCCTTGACTCCCAAGTGTTAGATGAAGAACAAACTCTCTTGGTCTTTTCTTAGGACTGGATTTTATTTAACTTTGATATACAGACTCTGAGAATTGAAAATCAAGTAAGATAGGGTCTCTCTTCACAAGGAGCTCAGTGTGGGAGACAGAGGGACTCTAGCACTGGCAGTATGGTGGGGTAAGCTCACTATCAACACACAGGCATCCTTACTTTTTTGGGGGGGCAGGGGGCTTATGACAACAAAAATATATTCTCTCATACTTCTGGAGGCTAGAAGTCTGACATCAAGGTGTCATGAAGGCTGTGCTCTCTCTGACGGTTCTAGGGAAGATTCTTACTAGCGTCTTCTAGCTTCCAGTTGCTGACAATCCTCGGTGTTCCTTGGCTTGTATGGGCATCACTCCAATCTCTATCTGTCTTCATGCAGCTGTCTTTCCTTCGTGTGTCTGTGTCTAATTTCCCTTATCTTATGAGGATCCCAGTCATTGGATTAGGGCCAACAACTAATCCAGTAAGCATCATTACATTTATCATTACAGATTGTTCCTTTTCTACCTGTGTTAATTGATCTAATTTTAGTGTGTGTGTGTCCACATTCTGCCACTCTTGAGTTATAGTTGCTCAAACTGCACGCTGTATTCAGGCATAGATATACCATAAAAGATGAAGAAGCATTTTCTTTATAATGCCCGTTTTGTCCAGCAACTCTTCAGATTAATTTCAGCAGGGTATCTTTTCTCAATTCTCTGAACTGTCAAAGCATGATATTTACCTCTTTTATGGTACCTCACACCTAACGAAGAGTTGTTTATGTCTTTCTGCCCCACTACATTATAAAGTACTTACTGGAAGGAGCCACACTGTGCATATATGTGTGGCTCCCACAAAACTGATAGCCTTACTTGCCTTAATATATGCATGAATAGATGTACATAAGAAGGAAGGAAGGAAGGAAGGAAGGAAGGAAGGGGTGGACATCTTACTATTCTTCCAACTAAAAATTAAAATAAAAAAAAAACCCAAACTATTTTCCTTCCTGAGACCTTTTCCTCTCACTTTTCTACTGATAAAATTCAATCAGAAGGTGATGAGGAAAAATAAGTGATATGGGTCTAAAGAGTGTCAATAAGTTTCACATAACAAAATAGAATGTGTTTTGTCCTTCCCTCCCCACATTTGTTCTGTTAACCTGACCTCTCCACAATTCCTTTTCATGAGCCTCTGCACTCCTGGGGGTGGCCAGCTCCTGCACCTCCCGTGGGAGATGCTGGCATTGCTGGTACCCCGATGGGATTTTGTCTACTTCTCCCTCTATACTAGATAGTGCCTAACATACTCATCTAAAACTTGAAAGGAAAGGATATTTTAAATTTGCATACGCCCTTTTAATCTTTCTTCAAATCACCCTGTGCTCTGATTCTCTCCCTTTCTGTCTCAGTGATTCTTACATCTTAGCAATTTCACATCACTTGCATCCTATAATAGCTACTTAAATCCCATTTTGATTTTTTTAACTGAAGATAATGGTTGACAAGGGTGTAAATATGAATATAATTCCACCCCTTCTTTTTGCTTGGGGATGAAACTAGCAGGGAAATGCAGAATATTACATGCATAAGTGTGATATTTGAGTGAGCAAGTTCAGTAGAACGAAATCAGGTGGGCTTTTGCACATCTGGGTTCTGGTGCTGTGGCTTCGCCATCGACAGGTGGTGTGATCCTATAATAGTTACTTCCTCTTGCTGGACCTCAGGTTCCCCATCCTTTGCAATCCTGATCTCTAGGTGTCTTTCCAGCACTGTGGATGCCACGCAGGGTAAAACAAAGCTGAACATCATTCTTGGGAAGAGTCTCAGTACAATCGTACAATCTCAAAGCACAATTGGCTTTGTATTGTCAGCAGCTGGCTCTTCACTTTGTGTTTATTCAGACCTCCTGCTTCTCATACCATCCTCCTGCTTCTTCCTTATGATTGAGTGAGAAGGAAGGAAGTGAGACGATTGCATCAAATATTACTTCTAGGCACTTCTTGTAATGTTTGGGGGAAGATCAATTTTTTTTAAGTAAGCCTATTCATTTCTTTGCGGATTTGATTTTAAGGTTTTATACTGATTTTTCTGGAAAGTAGAAAGCTTCTTTTAACAGGGACGATATGGACACTTAATGGTGCTTAATAGAACGAGTTTTTCTGATACTTAAAATGACAGTGATGATGCAGGAGCAAGCTGACTAAGCTGAGCCTGGTAAGCCACATTTATTCATTTATCAATTATTCATACTTGGACTTCTTCCAGAAATAATATAGAGTGGTATACAATAAAAAATCACATTGGCAAAAGTATTGTAAAGTCAAAGGTAAAAAAGCCGTGTAGTGAAGGGAGGAGAGACAATTGTACAGAAAAGCCAGAGTTAAAGATTTTTATTTCAACTGAGCACAAACTTCACCCTTGAGATTCCTGACAGCCAAGGAGAGAAAGGAAACATAATGAGTCACATGGTTCTCATCATCTACCAAAAAAAGCATGTTATGCCTTGAGGTGATGTGATGCCTTGGTCTAATTTTTCTCTAATACTAAAACTCTAAGAGCAATTGAATATATGATTTTTATGCCAATAAGAATTTTTTCATCCTTTATTAGTGCTTTTACAACAGCTGTAGAGTTTTAACTTTATAAAACCATATTTTATATTGACCTTCAAATAAAACTGAAGGCATGTTATATTGTAATTATGAAAGCATTTCTATTGAGATAAAATAAAACAGTACGTGGGTTCTTGTTTTTGTTTTGTGAAATTGATAGTTAAACTGGACTCAGTGATAGACCTTAAAGGATCAGAAGATAGAATTGTTATAATGTTCCTTATATTATCTGTCTCAAAGAGGAATGGTCTCCTGCATGCTTTTGACAGGATCTAGATAGTATACCATCTGAGTGCGAAACATATAGGAAATCCAGCTTTTTGTAGAAAAGGTAACCATATGCTTTAGCTACAGAGCAGATTGGTGGCAAATTCAACATTTTGTTGTGCAATTAAAAAGCTTCCCTTGTAATTTTACCCTATGGCAATGCATTTCATATGACATGGAAGTGGCCGCTGGCTTTTTCAGACAGGGTTAAATTTTGACATTTAAAGTCAGGATAACAGTGAAGGTGGATAAATTCTATACGGGATGTAGTTTTCCCATTGGGGATGTAGCCTTGAGTATAAGTTAATTCTTGAAGTCCATGGATATAATCACTGGGATGTAGTATTTCCCCAAATCATTGAATTATGAAACTGTTTTACTTACAGCAAAATGATAGAACTTCAACAGGAGCTTATGAAATATAATGTGTGTTGAAGATGTGATATCACAGATGAATTAATCGTTGTAAGAAATGATCAAATTTTATTCATATGTTTAATATACAGTAAACATTGACTAATATCATAAAGATGTTAAAATCACAAGATATGATGCATAACATAGACTAACAGTCTTCAAAGACATGATGCGCTATTTGATGCTGGTTTGCAGTTATTCAAGACAAGATCTGAGTTTCCAACCCCTTCACTTTTCCAGAGTGCTTTTGGTAGGTAAGGTATGAGCACAAAGCACTGAGCCAATTAGGGATCACAATATCAGCTTATTATCCGAGGTACTGACAAATTGTGTTATAGGGCATCATTTAGACTTGAAGCATGCTTGAAGCAAATTGAGAGTCCTCCCTTTCTGTATCACAGAGAGCTGAACCTGCCAGCCAAAGCTTAGAAAGAGAAGCAGAGGAGTTGTCAGCTCTCTCTACATCTCCACACACACCACACCCAGTGGTTTGTTTGAACCTATGGAAGCCCACTCAAGAGAGCCGATTGTTAAATTTTCAGGAATTTTGCAAGCCTATTGTAAAATGTAGCCATTATAAAAAAATAAATATTATAAACTTTAAGGAAATTATATTTAAAACAATGACACTATTCACAGCTGATCATTTTACAATTATTTACTACATTTTATAATTATCAATGCTCTTGAGGTTATTCATGTCTGTCATATCCATATAATAGAAAAACCCCATAGTTGGTGATATCAAGTTGGTAGCTTGAAATTGGCCATGGTAGGAGTATTACGCCACAAAAATTGGCTAATGCTGTAGGCCCTTTTATATTTCTTGAAAAGCCAGTTGTTAAGCATTTTTCAGCACTACTGTGCCCACCCCTAACCTTGACATTATGATTGTGTCTATTTTGTTAAAAGGAAACTGAGGCAAAGAAAACTTAAGTAACTGACTCAAGGTCACAAAGCTAGTTAGCCAGGCAGACTGGCCTACATCTTCTACTCTGATATTTTGCTAGATCATCTCCCTACATAATGAAAGTAATGTTTCTACTCATGGGACAGCTGCTTCATGTGTGAATAGGATATCAGGCAGTAAAAGACTATAGTAATTGGCTAATGGAGGCACCAAAATAATTACCTAATTTATTAAAAAATGCTGAGAAAAAATGGGGCACCTGGGTGGCTCAGTCAGTTGAGCATCTGACTTTGGTTCAGGTCATGATTTCACAGTTTGTGAGTTGGAGCCCCATATCAGGCTCTATGTTGACAGCATGAAGCCTGGAGCCCACTTCTAGTTCTGTGTCTCTCTCTCTCTCTCCCCCTCCCCTGCTCATGCTCTGTCTGTCTGTCTGTCTCTCTCAAATAAATAAATAAATAAATAAATAAATAAACATTAAAATATTTTTTAAAAAATGCTGAGTAATGGTCTGTGCCAGACCCTGATTGTGGAGCTCCTTGCTCCTAGGGAGGTTATAGCAGGAGGAAGACACAGACAAGTCATAGGGTGTTTCACTACAACATGGTTAGTGCTGGGGTAGGGTAAATATAAGGTCCTCTAGTAGTATATAGTAGAGGCACCTAGCTAAGACCCAAGATCCAAGAGGTCTTCCTGGAAGAAGTGACTTTATTTAAGCTTAGAACTAAGGATATGTAAACCTTAGTTAGACAAAGATCATGGAACAACTCTGTACGCAGCAAGAATAGCATGTGCTGAGGTCTAGCAGAGAGAGGGAGTGCTAAGGAGTTTAGGCACTATAGGAGGTTCAGTGTGGATGGAGTGTAGACACCAGCACAAGGAGCAGGGGGCAGGATCATGGTAAGTCTTGCCAGCCAAGCCTCAGATATTATATTTGATCTCAAAGGCAATGCGGAAAATTTTTAAATAGGAAAGTGATAGAGTTAGCTTTATATTTTATACTTCATCTGATTGCTATTTGAAAAGATTGGAGGGGCCCAAGACTAACATTTGAGAAATCACTTAGGGTTCTGGAACATGGGAATCTAGACAAGATGGCAGTCTGTAAGATGAAGACCCAGTCTTTTCCAGTGGGTTTTTTCACCTTGGAAGGTTGATAGCAATGCTGTTGAGAAACAATGTCAGCACAGTGGCAGGGAAGCCTGGTAGCAGTGGGTTGGGGATTGGATAGGAGGCAAGGAAGTGTTGACAGTGTTCAGAAGAATCTTGGGAAGAAGTGTATAAAGAAAGAGTGAGGGTCACATGAAGCTGGAGAAAAGCATTAGATTTCACCACCCACCGAAAGTGGCTTTATTCTTTTTTTTTTCTTGCTTATGACATTCCTTACATTCCCAGTGTTCCGATTTCAGGAGGAGACACACACATTACTTATAGCAAACAACCCCAGTATTCCCCCCAATAAGCCCAGCCTGGGTTCTGGAATGTCTTCTTCTTCCTCTGGCCTCCTTTAACAAAATGCTGATTTCCTCAACTCTCAAGTTTATTCATTCTTGGCTGTCTGAGGACAGAGTCCGTGTCCTACTCATCAGTTTATCCTCAAGATCTGGCTCCTTGTTGATTCTAAATCTTTGTGGACTGACTGACTGACTGATTAAATTAAATGACTGCCTTCTAGACATAAAGATGTAAAGTTCCTTTTGAGGGTACTTTCAAATTAAGAGGTGTTTGTGAGCTCAAAGGGATCTCTAACTTGAGAATGTGAGAAGAAAAGCTCTTTATACAGTGTAGGATATATTATTTTGTCCATGCTTGCCCACTCAGTCCAGTCTTTCCACTTTTCCCAGAGTCAGATTGAGGTGGGGAAGAGACATTTCTCACCACCACTTTCCTCAGGCCCCTATTTCAAAATTGAGAAATTCAGAGTGTACTTCTCTGTTGTCCTTAAGACTTGTTCATCTTCCATTTCTGAAGTAGAGTTCACTGAACTCCTAAGCTAAAACTTCAGTGTGGTCCTCAGCAACTCCTACTGCATCTTGGACAACCACTTCAGCATGGGTTCTTGCCACATGGAGCTTCTCACACTGGCCCAGACTCCACTTCTTGCATAAGCCCCTCTCATTACACCTTTGTCCAGAATGCCCTTCTTCACTAGGACAGATCCAAGTTGTCTTTCATGACCCTGCTCAAATGTCACTTTCTTGATGAAAGCTTTTTGACTCATGTAGGCAGACCTAGTCACTTCCCATATTTCTGCAATAGCTCTTACCGCATTGTGGGGTAATTTATCTGTTTACAAGCCTGTCTATTCTTAATCATGAGCTATCTTTGTATAGACCCACCACAGTGCCCATCACATAAAGGATGTTAGGTAATATCTATGGAATGATAAATGAATACATGAATGAAGACCCATTTCCTAGTGGGCCCCTGGAAAATGTCTTTGTATTTTAGGAAGGCATTCTGCTCCCTCTCCTCTCGATTTAGTGATGCTCATTTGAAATCCAACTGTCTTTTGCATATCCTGTAATATCTCTAGTCAGCTATATAAGTTTGAATACCTCTCTGGAGGGCACACGTGAATGCTATTTCAACATGAAACTGCTTTTGTTACACTTTCCTATAATTAGGCTCTCTATATAATGGGACTTGCTAAATTGGGAAGAGTTAGAGCATGTGTGGGGGCAGGAAATAAAACCGATAGATTATATTCAGCTCAAACTTTCAATCACTCAGGAGATTTGTTGCAGACATGGCAGATGGTGAAATATTCTAAAAAGACTTGTAGAAAAGGATCCACAGAATGCACTGGAACCAAAGCAAAACACAATCAAATGTGAAGTGCAGTGGTCAGACATGAACATGAGAAGACACTCATTCAGTCTACTAGTATATACCTTTTGTGTGACTATTCTAAATGTCAGAGATATTGCAGTGAAGGCACAGACAAAAAAGTCTCTGACCTCAGACAGTTTATATGCTAGTGGGAGGATACAGATAATAGTAAATAAGTAAAATATATAGACGGTGCTAAATGTATGGAGAGACTAAGGCAGAGAAGGACAAAAAGGAATGTCAGAGGATTCTAACTTTAAATAGAGAAGCCAGAAAAAGCAACACTGAGATGGTGACATTTAGGTGAAGACCTAACAATGAGGGTGAGCCATGCAGATACCTGGGGGCTGAGCATTCCAGGAGGGGAAACAGCAAGTGCAAAGGGCTTGAGGTGGATATTTGTCTCACTTGTTCAGACAATGGCAAAAAGCCAGTCTGATAGCAGTAGGCCAGATTAGGTTGGGTCTGTAGGTCATTTTAAGGACTTTGGCTTTTACTTTGATTAAGTCAGGAAACCACTGGAAGGTTTTAAACCAAAGAGTAACATCTGATGTTATTTTACAAAGATGGAATGGACCTACTCTGGTAGCATTTTGAAATAGACAAAGCTGACCAAGACACTGTACAGATTCTGTCTTTATTCTCCTTCCACTCTACCTGTGTACTACCTTCTCTTTTTCTCTAATTTAACAAATCTTTATTAAGAACTTTTTTTAGTGCCAATCACTGAGGATGCAGTGATGAGCAGATAGATGGAGTCTTCAGTTTTACAGAATTGCAGTGTGATTGGAAGACAGATATGAAACATAATATGTGCACTAACTTGGTCTGGGGGCACAAAGGCATCTCTACAGAAGAAGGAGCATCTGAACTGAAATCTGAAGGCTGAGTAGAGGTAGCCAGGTGAGGGTATGGAGGAGAGAATTTCAGGCTGGAGAAGCTGCATGTGTGAAGATTCTGAGGTTGAGGCATTCCCTATGTCTTCCTGACTCTCAACATATGGTAAGAGGTCAGTATGGCTAGGTTGCGAGAGCATGGGGGGATAGGGGGTGGACGCAGTGGCATGAAATGAAGCTGGAGAGATGGGATGGAACATGAAGGACCACATAAGAATTTATTCTGAGAGAAATAGAAAACACCAGAAAATCGCATGATAAGAGTTATATTTTGAAAATGTTGTTAATTTTAGCTGTAATGTGGTGGATGGATTTCCAGGTGAAGACTAGTAAGGACATTGATGGGGTGAGAAGTAATGGATATTTGGCTAATCATGTGTCATGGATGTGAAGAAAGGTGGGTGGATTTGGGGCATACCAGGAGGTAAAATGAATAGAATTTGGTGATTGAATATGGCAAGGGTAGGGGAGTGGGCAAATATCAAAGATGACTTCATGTTTCTGGCTTGAGAGACTAGAAGGTAACAGCACTGAATTCTGACATAGAATACAGGAGGGTTAATAGGTTTGGTGGGGAGAAGTAGGAGCTGAATTTTGGTAGCTGTGAAGCATACATGAAGATGTAGGACAATGTGTAGTTAGAGTGATAGGTACCAGAGATACAAATTTGGAAGACCTCAGCACATACATGGTAATGGAAGCCTTGGATGTGATGTGACCACTAAGAAGAGGTGAAAAGGGCTCTGGGGAGCTTTGAGGGATGTCATATGTAATGGGCAGAGTGAGTTTGAGGCTCAGAGCAGTGTGAGGAAAGCCAGGAGAATGTGGTGTTATTGAAATCCAGTGTAGAAAGGGGTGGCTTCATTTACTGCAGTTGCTCTCAGCTCTGGGTCCTGTGTTCCTGAGGTTGCTGGGGTTACTATATCAACTAGATTTGATCCTTCAGACTGTCTCCTCTTCAAGTCCAGAAAAAAGAATTTTCTGCCTCATTATTGAGACAAGCTCTTTTTGTCTACTTTCTTCCCTTCTGCCTTAAAATCAGATGACTTTAGTCCTGTCCTTCCAGGTTTATGCAGCATAGAGAAGGTCTTTGACCCACTTGCAAAGCTAAAGAGTAAAGTGGAGAATTTATGGTTTTTCTTTAAATGGATTAAGTGACATATTCAGGTTCTAAGAGTATTTCTTGGGTCATCCTTGGGTCTTCTCTGGTCATCTGCATTGAAACTTCATTTTACAGATGTGAAGACTGAGGCTCAGAAATGGATTTCTCAAGGACTAATCATAAGCAAGTGTCAGTTAGGACTTGATCTTGAACCCCCAACCCAGTGCTTGCATGGGTCTTTGCTCACACATACCCAAACAAAGCACACCCACAGACACACCCACTTACACGATTTGGGGCATATATTTATTCAGCCACTATTGGTGTATTTTTCTCCAGATGATATTAATGGATGAGATTAGGAGAAACACAAACTTTTCCAAAGCCAGTTTTGGAGAGACCATCAGATGTTGTTTATCACACTTCTCTTTTGTGTCCTCGTTCTCTTCTGATAGGTTTTGTAGAAGCGTAAAGGCAGATAGGATATCGATATTGAGTTGCGGAAGTCAAATGCAGAAACTCCACAGACCCAATAAACCACCACTTGCCTAAAACTGCACTTTATTTTCGAAATCCAGAGGGTTAAAACTTATGGCAACTGGCTTCTGAAACTTCATGGCTTTTGTTACCATATGAGTAGTAACAGGCAGGCTGGGTTACGGGGAAAGAGTAAGACCAAATGATGACTTCCTGTTCAGTGAAAGACACCAGGGATTAGTTACAGACCATAGACGTAGGGATGATAGTTTCAAAATCTGAAATCAGTAACGGTATTGATCCAGAAAAAGGTAAGAGGTCAACAGAAGGAAGCAGAAAGTATAAAACTGGTGAACAGCTAGAAATATTTGAAGAAATGCCCTGTTTCATCATAATAAAATAAATGCTAATTTAAAAAAGTGAGAGGTTGTTCTTGATCTTTAATATTGGCAAATATCTTAAAATGGGATAATAGCACTTGTGAGGATGTAAGGGAACAAGAACCCTCATACTCCTTTGGTGGAAGTGAAAATCAGCACAGCCTGTTTGGAGCAGTAATTTAAGTATACACCCATGACCCAGTAGTCACTCTCCTGTGGACTGACTCCAGAACTGCTCTTGCACAGGTCTGTCTGGAGAAATGTGTGAGGCTGTCTGTCACAGTGTTGTTTGTGATAGTTGGGCAATGAATATAGTGTAGGTGTCATTTCCATGGGAAAGGACAAGTTGCATATGGTGTGTGTACATTGTGGAATATTGCATCGAGTGAGGGGTGGATCTTAAAAAGTTGGACTGAGTTAACATTGAGCTCTAGAGAACATGTTTTTTAATGTGAGTAAACACACACACACACACACACACACACACACACACACGAGTTAGAGCTTTGTCTGTTCCTCAGGGACACCTATTTATTCAAAGACATATCCCCATCGCATTAGGGTACTTATCAGGGGACTGAGAAAGGGGACTCAGGGTCAGGATCAGAGATAAAGGGAAAAAATAACACAAAAGAAGTGCTTTGCAATGACTCTCAGGACCTGGAATCCAAAAACAAAAGAAAAGACAAGGTATAAGATCTGGTGTCAGAAGGTTGACATTTTCTATTTGAGCCTGGTCCTTGTGCACATGACATAAACGTCAAGTCTCAGTTTTCTCATCTGTAAAATGAGAATAATCAATAACTTCTCTGATAGGATGTGGTTGGTAGCAATCGAGAAGATGAAAGCATATTGCTTGGCATGTAGTAGATGTATAGTCAATGTTAAGTTCCTTCCTCCTGTCCACCAGCATCTCTTGAGGAGGTATAGGGGTTTGCCCTCCACATCTCTCTCCTTGGCCTGGTTTTGAATAGTTGCCATCTGTGAGCATTACCCTCAGTGGGCACTGCTGCCCAACACACAGAGTCAGACACAAGCCGTCCTGGGGCCAGACATACAAGATCCTCCTCTCAATGTTGGTCTCCCATGATCTTTCAGCTCAGGATGGGCAAAGCAGTGCTGGGTTTCCCAGATTGTTTCTGGGAAACAACCTGGCTTGTCTGCATCCTGATATTCTGGTTTTCTCTGCCTTTGTTCCCATTCTAGTGAAAGGCTGGGCTGCTCCTCTCAAAGACCTTAGTTACTTCTCAATTACTTTATCCAGCCAGCCTGGAATTACTCTCAAATCCACATAGACTTTTTTTTTTTAATTTTCTTTTTTTGAACGTTTATTTATTTTTGGGACAGAGAGAGACAGAGCATGAACGGGGGAGGGGCAGAGAGAGAGGGAGACACAGAATCGGAAACAGGCTCCAGGCTCTGAGCCATCAGCCCAGAGCCTGACGCGGGGCTCGAACTCACGGACCGCGAGATCGTGACCTGGCTGAAGTCGGACGCTTAACCGACTGCGCCACCCAGGCGCCCCAAACCCACATAGACTTTCAAAGGAGGTTTTGTTTTATCTTTTTTGATTATATTTTATATTTATATTTATATATTTATATTTATATATATTTCTAAAAGAAAGCCCTTCCCTCTCTTTCACTATGAGTAACCAAAACCTTTCAATGGTTCCTCATAATCCTTAAGGTGAAGCCCAAATGCCTTAGGACAGACTCACCTGCTCTCATTTTACCTGAATAGCCTGATCTCTTTTCACTCCCTTAAGTCCTTAAATTGCTTGCTTCAGTCAGAGAAATTCTCTTTCAGCTGCTTTTATGTGTTCTGCTCTCACTTTAGTATGTCTGTCCAAGTTGTGCATTCATTCCATGTAACAAATTGGGGGGGGGGCACCTACTATATGCCAGGCTCTATTCTTTCTGAATGAAATATTTTCCCTATGCCCCATCTTTGCCTAGTTACCTCTTCATCATCTTTCAGGATGCAAGTGAAGCATAACTTCCAGAGCCTAACCCGGTCCCCTTCCCTATGCAGGTTAAGTGCCATCACTGTGCATTCCAGAGTATCTCAGATGTCTCTTCTCATTGCACTTTTGTATAGTTTCCTTTGCTCTTTTGTTTCTATCCTCAGACCCCAAGTGCTAAGAGCACAGGTGCCCCATCTGTTTTGATCATCTCTGAGTCCCCAACTCCTAGACTGGCACAAAGCAGACACTCGAGTGGCTAGTGAGTATAAGAGAATGATCTCACAGCATGTTCTTGTGTTGTGTTACATTGCTGTTTTAGATTCGAAGAGATCCTGGAGATACCTTGAGGGCAAGCCTTTTTTCCCCAACTCTTTTTATAAAAAAACCAAATACTATCAAGATATAACTCAAATACCATAAAACTTGCTTTTTAAATATGTACAATTCAGTGTTTCTTAGTGTATTCATAGGCTGTGCAATCATCATCACTATCCAATTCCAAAATATTCTTATCACCCCCAAAAGAAATCTTGTACTCATTAGTAGTTTCTCCCCATTTCCTCCTCTTCCCAGCCCTGAGCAACTGCTAACCTACTTTCTGTCTCTATGGATCTGCCATTTCCAAATATTTCATATAAAGAGAATCATACAGTATGTGGACTTTTGTGGCTGGCTTCTTTCATTTAGCATAATGTTTTTAAGGTTCATATCTGTAGCTTGTATCAATATTTCATTCCTGTTTATTGCTGAATAACATTACATTGTAGGGATATACCACATTTTGTTTACCCATTCATCAGATGATGACTGGACACATGGGTTGTTTCCAACTTCTGGTTATTTTGAATAATACTGCTATGAGAATTCATGTATAAGTTTTTGTGTGAACATATATCTTTAGTTCTTTTTGGTATATACTTAGGGGTGGAATTACTGGGTCCTATGGTAACTCTATGTCTAACTTTTTGAGAAACTGCCATACTGTTTTCCAAAGTGGCTGCTCCACTGGTAATACACAGCAGTTCAAATTTCTTCATATCCTCACCAACACTTTTTGTTTTCCTTTTTTAAAATTAAAAAAAAAATTAAGACTTTCAAGTAGGTGAAGCTTTTATTTCTCATCAGTATTTTATGGCCCTTTATGGAAAAAAATATATATATTTTTGCATTTGACTTTGGACATGTTATTTAACCCTTGGTGAAACTCTGCTTCCTACAGAGGCTAATATTTCTACTCTTTAGGGTAGTTTCTGCCTCATAGGGCCATTGTGGGGATGGACTGATGTGATGGGTAGGCGGCACTTAATGCAGTGCGTGCCCACTGGATTCAGTGGATGTGAGCCATTATGATTATGGCTTCTGATGAACTTCTTCTCTGCATCCAGGGATACGCACACAGCTCAGGCTTTGGCTTGGTGATGGTCCCTTTGGTGGGAACAGTTGCCTGTGGCAGTGACCTGAGAGGGCTGGGGAATAGAGTGGCTGAAAAGGCCAAGAAGCTCTGGAAGTTCAGAGGTCTCTGGCCTCATATGCTCCATCCACATATATGGAGTGTTTGGGGTGAATAAAGTCATACTCACAGACCCACCCCCCACTTTAGTGTAAGCATGGAACTCTAATATAAACAGGGTGTCCCGGAACACAGGAGCTGTGGCCAGTGGATGTGAATTCAAAAAGTCGGAAAACAGGGAGCCGAGTGCTTTGGCTGTTCCCACTTCAGATGCTTTGTGAGGTCGGTGTAGAAACACTTTGCAATCTGAGAGTTTTGGCTAACCAATTGATTCTTTTCAGTACTGGTCTGTCACGGCCAGCGGTCACTCAGCTCACAGTATCTCATGATCACTTCATAAGAAGAGCTTCTCATCTTCTCGTTCCTGACAACCTTCTCATTCCTGACAAGGTGACTTTGGGAAAAGCACCTTGCCATGCTTAATGCAAAGGTAGCAGCAGCAAAGGAGGTGACACAATCCTTCTGTGGCTCCGCTGTCATTACCATGGATTGCAGAGTTCCTTGAGCTTCAGGGATCAAATAACTAGGCCTCTGAAGCCAGAGGACCAGTCCTGCTAAATGGTATTCCCTACCCCAGGTCCCTGGGTTTCCCTGATCTCTGAGCAGCCAGAGTGAGGGGTACATTAATTCTGTTTATGTATGTTCCTCCAGTAGTCATCTGATTGGACTTCCTGATAAAAACACCAGATGTGCCTGCTAGGAGACTTTCAAAGTAGATTAACTTGGGTGTCCTATTCACTATGAGACCTGCGCACAGTGAGAGGTTTTGCACATCTTCCCTGATTGTCCCTTATGGTGTCCCTTTCAGCTCTGGACCCTGGTGCAAGCAGGAGCATTTCAGGATATGTTGGGCCAGAGGGGCGTTCCTTCCAGAGACTCTTGGGACTTGCTACAAGTACAGGCTAAGCAGTTTTAGCACTTCTGCTGTGGAGGTTGGATTAATTCGGCAAAGTGAAGATGCATTGAAACTGTGGGGAAAATTGGGGTGAGGAGTGTGATGCAGAAAGAATATGGGAGCCCAGAAATGACATGTGTTGATAGTGACCTTAAGTGGTTGGGGCACCACTTTGTAAAAGTGTTTCTTTATCTGAAAAGTAGGGCATTAACTAGAACTCTTAACCTCTAAATCCACGCTTATTGCCTTTGAGTAGCCTCAAGATTAAAAGGACCAGTAATAATAATAAGTGGTCTAAAACCGAGGAATATTTTCAGCTGGGGTCATGGGAGAAGGAGAGGGAGGAGGCCTCCCTTACTCCCTTCCTCTTTCCCTGCCTCCCTCCCTGCCTCCCTCCCTCCCTCCCTTCATTCGTTAATTTGTTTGTTCCTCCCTCCCCCCTTCCCTCCCTCCCTTCCTTCCTTCCTTCTTTCCTTCCTTCCTGGCCATGCAAAAAATATTGTGACTGAATGATTAGTCAGGAACCAGCAGAAACAACTGATGACTCTTGGGTGTCTTGAAAAATCTAGGGTCCATGATATTTTCAGAGGAGGAGTGTATAGATAGAAAGTTTTGGGAAATGTACTCAGAGATGCCAAATGGAGATAAGGGAGGTATATCTGACAGCATTTTTGAAGAAATAAAGCCAATAATAAAGCCTCAACCAAATGGGATATCTTTTTTCAGCTTCAGGGAACTAACCTGTGGTATTTCATTCATTGGACTCTTAGGTGACTTGATCTTTTTAAAATTTAAAACCACAAGTATTTTTTTTGGCATACATTGTATTTACACATTGAAATTTCTTCTCTGTTTTCAGAATAAAAATTCAGATAGTATTTTGGTTGAGAGAGCAAGTGAGAAAACAGAGAAAATAAAATTTATTTGCTCCATGTAGGCAACCAACCTGATGCAATCATCCAAAACATATTTGGGGATATCAGCTTTTTTTCTACAGTGGCTTGAGCATTGGGTCACTGCCTGTGTCTGTGACAACACACCCATGCATCTCAAACATGCATGTTTGGGTGGGCCTGATTTACTCTAAATTTTCTGCATTGCATGTTATCCTTTTGAATTTGTGGAATGAACTATGGTGGACAAAGGACCCTGGGTGAAGGGGGGCAGAAGGAAGAAAATGCGCACATGTGGGAGGGAATTTTCCTAAGACCGAGAAGGGAGGCTTGATGGACATGGGGAGTCTGCTTTTCCTCCACTTACCCAAATTCAGCTCTGCCAGTTCATATCTGTATCTCAAAAGGAACTTGGGAAACACCAGTGTTGATGCTGTGGTGGAAGACATTTTCAGGGTAGAGTGTTGGATTTGGTTGTCTTGGTGGATTTAATGAGCCTTTTAGAACTCTCAACTCTGTCCTTTGATTGACTATTCTTTGTACTCTGTCAACGATTCTGTTATTCTGGAAAGTTGTTTATGATGACATAAAAAACCCAATGGCATCCCAGTCTCTATGTGCTAGGTGAAAGGGACTTTTGCAAGGTCTTTTGCTTCTTGCCAGTGAGAAAACTGCTCTCTCAGCAGGGCTTTTCTACCAGGTGGTGCAAGAGGATGCTGAGGTCCACACTGCTGGCTGTTCTTTCTAGGCAGCAGCAGCAACAGCTGGTGGCTGAGCTGAAGGCCCTTCCAGGGTGTTCCCAAATGCCTCCTCTGGGTGCTGGTGCACCAGGAACAGCTCACATCAGAGGAGAGAGAGGAGGGCAGTGAGAGTGTCTAACAGAGGTGGGAGAAACTTTCTTACCATGCTATTGCCTAGACAGATGGTATGACAGTGAATTTTTCCAAAGTTCTTCAAAATGCATCTTCTGAACTGGGCTATTTCATGCTTTGATTTCTTCAGGTGACCTAAAGCACCCTGCCATTCTCCTAAACTCCTGATTGGATTAGCTCCTTTCGACCAAGGAACACCTCTCATTAAAAATGCTCAACCATCCAGGGAAGGGGATTCTCCCAAATGTTATGTTAGACTGGTGGGATCATGGGTGTTTTTGCTCACTTTTCTAAACCTTATGTACTTTTGGTATATTAATTTAAAATAGAAGTTATGATGTAAAAAACTTGTTTTCCCAAAGCTCATTAAGCCTAAACAGGCTCCTCATCACCAAATCATCGTTTAAAAACACTGTTTGGTGATTAAATTGTAAATGAATCAAAAGCATATGGATTCATTTTTCCCACCAGGGACATGATTGCAAATTTATATTTTGTTGAAAATAATACATTTGTAAAAATTATTTAGTTTTTCTTTTAAAGCTTCTTCAAACCAATGCTGAAGGATATACAGCTGGAAAGGAACCCACACAGAAATAGGGTTCATACTTGGGCTTACCATGATCTCCCGTGGAAAAAGGGCAAGGGTGTGATAGTTTATAGAGTGAACATGTACATCAAATTGTAGGCCCTCATTGAGGCAGACATCACGGTCTTTGGGTTAAGATAGAAAATGTTTTTGTTTTTGTGTTCCTGGCGTGCTAATGAGACTGCAAGCATCTCCAGAGAAGGGACCTGTTCCTTCAATTGCTCCATGAAGTCACCTGCACCAAATCTTTTGTATAGAGTTTAGTCCCCTACAGCCTGTAGATGGATGGAAGCCGATTTAGGGTACTGAAAATGCTCTCAGAACTTTTTTTAAAATATAATTTATTGTCACATTGGCTAACATACAGTGTGTAAACTGTGCTCTTGGTATTTGAGGTAGATTCCCATGGTTCATAGCTTCCATACAACACCCAGTGCTCATCCCAACAAGTGCCCTCCTCAATACCCACCACCCATTTTTCCCTTTCCCCCACCCCCTTACCCACCCTGTTTGTTCTCTGTATTTAAGAGTCTCTTATGGTTTGCCTCCCTCCCTCTCTGTTTGCAACTATTTTTTCCCCTTCCCTTGACCCATGGTCTTCTGTTAAGTCTCTCAAGATCCTAAATGTCCATCAACTGATGAATGGATAAAGAAGATGTGGTTTATATATACAATGGAATACTACTTGGCAATGAGAAAGAATGAAATCCTGCCATTTGCAGCAATGTGGATGCAACTGGAAGGTATTATGCTGAGTGAAATAAGTCAGTCAGAGAAGCACAGAATGGTTGGAAACAATGTCATTGTCATACATGCCAAACAGTTGGCACCCTCAGAGCTAAGAGCAGTGCTCTGGGGGGGGGTGGCTGATGCAGCTGGGGTGGGAAGAGGTTCTCTGGTGGCTTTGCCACATACTCTCCCCCAGGGAGCTGTACTCCATATCATCTCTCATTTCTAGACCACATGATCCCCTGACCCTGCACTGCTGCTGAGGCAGAAAGAAGACAGGCCCTGTTTGATTCTCTCTTTGGCACTTAGCACAGGGCTTGCTGGCTGGTTAGTCTTTAGTCTGGTTTGTTGGAAAAAGGGCACAAAGCCAAGAGCAGTAGTTCATGTGCTGTCAGGAGGACCCTGTACTGGGTCTGCTGTCCTGGGCGGGACTGTGTGCCGATACTTCTGACCCTGGTGTACACATGGAGGGTCCACGATCAGAAGAAAGAGATGGATTGTACTAGATATAGTCTCAGCTGGACCTCTTTGATCCTCCAGGGAATATTTGGCCTTACCTGGAGACATTTTTGGTTGTAACCACTGGGGCAGTGCTCTTACTGGCATCTAGTGGGTAGAAGCCAGGCATGATGCTAAACATCCTACAGTGCATAAGACAGCCCCCTACCACAAAGATTCATCTGATCTGAAATGTCAGTAGTGTTGAAGTTGAGAAATCCTGCTGTAGAAGAGTGTGGGTTGGGTCATTTGTCAGATATGAGTTTTGATCCTTCATAGCAGACTTATGAGCTAGGTGGTTTTTAAGCTCCTCCATAGCTTTTGGATTTTTTTATTTAAAAAAAAACACAAAAACGGGCAGAGAGTTGGAAAATGCGAGGCATGAAAGACAGGTGGGAAATTAAGATCATTTAGTTTGAGAAAGTGAAAACTTGAATTGTCACTTATCAGCCATCAGGCATGGAATTTTTTTTTTTTTTTACATGAAGGGTACTGAGAAATTATTATTCTCCTTTGGAGACAATAGAAAAACAAATGGTATAAATTGAGGAGAAAAGATTTGTGTTCGATCTGAAAATATATTTGTGTGTGATGATGGTAAGAAATTAGTCTCAGTTGAGGGAGAAAGTCATAAAATCACCTTTCATGGAAAACTTCTAATGAAGTGAATGTATAGTCATCTGTCTGGTATGATGAGGATAGCCTTGACCCTAGAGCAGAGTCCCTTTGAGTCTTGGCAGCCTGTGGCTCTGGTTGTATCCTTTCCATATTCCACAGGATAAGTAATTTCGAGATTGTTATTTTTTCCCTTGGCATTCCGTCCCCGTTCTTCATCTGCTCACCTTGCCTGCTGTCCATCTTCACCTGTAGGTAGATACTTAACTGGTTGCTTACCCTCCACCTGCTTCTTTTTGCTCATTCCATCTCTCTTCCTTGCAGCATCATTGACTGTTGGCCGAGAGATTTCCAGGACTGAGGCTCACATTGAATACTACCCTGTAATTGTGACCCACACTGGGTATAAACAAGGAGCTCATCACTCTTCTAACCCATGGTGTGATTGATGCCTTGGCTTGGGAAACTTTGCAAGTCACATTAGCATGGAATTTTGCTGCCTTATTGGATTTCAATGCTGTGTCTAATTTGCTGACCAATATTATTATCCTTAGATCTTTCTTGATGTTCCTCCAAATCTCTCCTGTCTGCCAAAGTTCTGTGATTGAGATGATTGTTTCCCTTGCAAAGTATTTTCTGGACAGATTTGATTTTTGTGGTCTCTGCCCCATGGTTGTTACAGAGGAGAGAGGAAATGATTCAATGTGATTTCTCTGCAAAGTTTTAGTGAAAAAGAAAGGAGAATATAGGATTTTTTTCTCCTTCCTCTCTATCCTTTACCCAACCTTATGTCTTTCACTTGCAGCCAAGGGTTTATTTCCAAACATCCTGGGTACAGTACTTGTGTGCCTATGTAGACCAGTTATCTTCATTTAGAGAAAAATTCTGTTTCATGACTGCACCTGTACCCTTCCCTAGGTCAATGATCTTACAATTTTTTTGCTTGGCAATGGTTAGAGAATGTTCATGCTTTTGTAATAGCTTGCCCCTCAGAGCACATGTCTTCCTGTTGCTAGCTCATTTATATCCTCTTTCCTGGTGGAATGTTTGATTTTCAATCCTGCTAGGTAAGAGTGCAGACTTTGTGGCCCCACTAATTCTAATCCTTGCTCTAACACTCTGTGACCTTAGGTATGTTATCTACCCTTCCTATGCATTAATTTTTTCATCTCTAAAATGAGGCTCATGATAACTCTGACCATAGAGGATTCTCATGAGGACTAAGTGAGATAAATTACTTAATACAGGTCCTAGTGCAATTAATACCTCAATGAATATTAACTATGTGTACTAGTTACTCAAAGAGGCCTGAAGCAAAGAGAAACATGTTGGCAGTTGAGATGTTCTGAAACCTCCAGGGTTCTCAGATATTATTACTATGTTATCAGCTTGCTACCATTTCTCCATCTCACAGATCCAATTGTGACTCAGCTATTATCTTGGATGGATACCCACTCCATGGGTCATGGGGGAGACCACAGATACCAAGATGAGGGCTTGGCCCTTGGAGAATAAGCCATTCCTGCTGACACTCTGGAACTCTCCTTGCCGTGGTTTGCTGCCCTCAGTTGTCACCTCTTGCTAGGGGTCATAGCCAGCTTTCTTTCTGCCAGAGTGCCATTTTTCTCTCCAAGTCGCAATTGATTTATCAAGTCTATTATGGCGAGCTATGGTTTCAGATGTTGTCTAGAAATCGTCTATTCATCCTTTTTTGAATCAAGGCAGTTGGTGTTGTCTGGCCTCTTGTACTTTAGAACACCCACCGGTGTAGATACCAGTCCCCTCAGAGAGGAAAACATATGCTCTGTTCCCCGGCTTTAGGATGTGGTGGCTGCTCAACATTTGCCAGCTTGGGGACCAGCACCTGAAGCTCTGTCAGCAATTTCTTAGAAGTTACTTGTGGAGGTGATCTGAGCCTCTAGCTCCTTGCTTACTTCCAGGCCCTTTTCTTGTCTAGATGATTTATGGGACAGGACTCTCTAAGTAGCATATCTAAGGAAATTTGCATAAATTAGGAATGTTTACTATGTTTTTATTTTAAATTTTGGTTAGACATAAGTGTTTGAGAGCTTGGCTCTATGTTAGGTCAGGTTCTTGATGCCCTGAGAGGCTCATTTGGTTCACAACCAATGGTGCACTGGCTGTTCTTTAATCTTAATAGGGGAATTCTGGGGTGTCCGGAAGGTAGGAGGAAGGTAGGATGCAGAAGGAGGGCTGAGGGGCACCCAAGGCCCCGTTATTGCATCAGTGAAGGAAACAAAAGCCAAATAAGGATGAAGAGTGGAGGGACAAAGCCCTGGGAAAGGGAAGGACTTGCTGTGGACACACATGTAGACCGTCTTCTGCCTCATAGCATCCCAAACCCTTGAGCTCAACCCAAACTTGCAGATAGCCCAGAACTTCTACTGGCTGCCAAAAGCATGCATGAGCTGAATAATCTCCGGGGTATTGTCAAATATGAGTTGGTACTGGCATTACTCTTCTCCTTAATGACAGTTCCCTGTGCTTGTCCAGAGTGGGTAACTCTTAGCAGAGTTGAGTCTAGTTCAGCTTCAGCATGTGTGGCTCATAGGCCGCCAGGGAGCAAAGAAAATGCACCGTGAGGCCAAGAGTCAGGTGTTGTATGCTCCTGTCAGGACCTGCTGACTCCCACTTCTTTGCTGTGCCTAAGGTGTTTTTGTATTTGTTCTTAGGCCAGCAGAAAAATTCAGCTCTGTTTACTTCTGTTCAGCTCAGTTTTATCTTAAGTCAAGAAATTCTTCACCGACTCTCGATGACCATGGAGGACCCTGGAACTTTTGAGATGGAAAAGATAGTTTCTGCCCTCAGAAAGCTCTAAGTAGAGGAGTGATTACAAATCAAACATCTGGTTTAGTGTGATGTGTGGCGGAACAGAGGGCGCGGGGGAGCCAAGGGAAGACAGAGGAGAGCTGCCTGCCTGCTGGTGTGAGGTGAGGTGGGTGGGGCAGGACGAAAGGGGGACCAAGAAGGCTTCTCAGAGGAGGTGAAAAGCTGAAACACAAGTAGGAGTTGCTTTGGCAGACATCCCAGGAGAGGGAAGAGCATGTGTGGAGGCCGGAACTGTGAGACCCTAGTGCTTTTACAGAGCTGCTGATAACTCTGGGTAAAGTGTGGGGTTGGGGAAGAGAGCCTGGCAGAGAGAGGAGGACAGTGGCAGGGAATGGGGTTGGAGAGGCAGGCACCGCTCAAATCGTGAAAGGCCTCATGGGCCAGGAAGGGTATAAGATGCAAGGGACAAGGTGTTGTTAATAATCTTGCAGCTCTTCCTGTGATCACGGTGTGAAGGAGGGATTGAAAGCTGAGAGAAAAACCAGATCTCTGGAGAGCCTTCACCCTAGAGGTGGTTGGACTTGCTCAGCAAGAAGATCCAAGGGCCCTCATTTTGCAGAGGGGCATAAGCACACTTTGCTGTGTCAAACAAGACAGTTAATGGTGGCCTGGGATGCCAAGCTGGGCTCGCTCCATGCCCATGGTTGGGAGCTGACTGTTCCTATGCTATTTCTCGAGCATAGATCCTTGGAAGGGTTAACAGAATAAAAAAGGAAACAGAGCTTCAGCTATGGGGTATGTGAAAAGATCTTGTGAAAGAAAGCAGCCAGAAAATCTCAGGCAGAGAGCGAGCGGAGGAAGGGAAAATAGGCGGAGTAACAATGGATTTTAACAGAAATGTGAGCCCTTGTCAGAGGGGATGCATCTGACTCACTCTTCAATAGGGAACTGAGCAGAGGGGCGTGTGGTGGCTGCCTGCCCACAGGAAGGGGACAGGGGGATTCCCATAATCTGCATTTCATTCATTTACTTTGCGTTTGGACCTCCTTTCAATGTTAAGGGATAGTATAAAGAATCTAAGCACAGAAGACAATGGATATTGATGTATCAGTTACACCGTCAGCAGTGATTCATGTGGGAGCTGGCTTATAATACAAAGTCAATGCTAGGAAATAATATCTTTGGTGGTGCTGTCCTGGGATACAGAGAGTGCTAGAATTTTTTACTGAGTGCCGACATTTATTAAGCGCGTAGAATGTGACAGGCACAATTCTTAGAGCCTGGCATGTCACTCGTTTAATCCTCTTGGCAGATCCCAGAGCTAGGCCTTATTATTAGCATCCCCATTTTACAGATGAAGAAATCAAGACACGGAGTTTATGTAACTTGCTCAAGGTTGCAGAGCCTTCTCTGAGAATGGCCTAGTTAAGTGAGGTAAACCAGTTAGATGATATGGAAATGGATGTACATGCTGGTCAGAACTGTTCACAGGCAGCACTGGAAAATTCCAAGTGCATTTGGGAGAACAGAGTTATAGGAAAAAGCCACAGGAAACCAAAACCAAGACATCCCAAAGCAAACCAAATGGCACAGTGCAACCTTGCTGGAGGCAGGGAGGACTCTTGGACAGCAGGGGTTGGGAGGAGAGGCAGAGGTATCTGCTGGGGAGACAGCTCTCCAAGGAGAGCATGTGTCAGCACAGCAGCAGACACAAAACAAGCATCATCAAAGCAACACTGCCATGTGGTCTCCCGAAAGCCCCACATTCAGGACTCCGTCCTGGCAGCTGAAACCTGACTGTATAGAATCAGTTCAGCTCTGGCCTGGGGAAGTTGGGGCAGATATGGTCACAGAGCCCAGGACCTGTAGAACCCTCTGGAGGTTTACCTGCTCCACTTCCTGTCTGCATTTGACCTCACTTTCCATCTCGGAACACCCAAGGTTTCTGTCCTTATACAACCCTGGGATGGAGGGATGCTCCTGTTTCTTTTGCTAGGATCAGGATTTTGTAAAATCAGCCATGGTTTCTTTAAATGCCTGAGGCGTCAGATCATTTGTTTGCTCATGGTCTCAGTGACAGTGGGAATTGGAAAGAAATGTCAGCCTCTACTGGTCCAACTAACTCCCTTACTTTACAGACGTAGAAACAGTCTCAGAACGAGAGGTGCATGACAGGCCACCCAGCTGGTTTGTGGCAGGGACAGCAGTGAGCCCAGTTCTCCTGAATTCTGTTCTATACCCCTTAGCAAGCTAGTTTTACTCATGTTCTACTTTAGCAAAGCGCTCAATTCAGATAACCAGTGAAGGGGTTAGTTATGCATTCAGAATCAGTGACTTCCTGTGTTAACAAGTCTCTTTATGTTTGTTTTTTGCTCTATCCCCTGGTTTTCTTTTTCTCCTTTTCTCTCCCCACCCATTCCACATCTGGCTTCTCCCATGATAGCCTCCTTGTCCTCATATTTCTTCTATTTTGTCCAGGTTGTCCCTGCTGCTCTTTCTCCCTTCCATGGCTCTCCTCCCTTCCCTCTTCACACACAACCAGGACAACGTGCTCCCCTCACACTGGCTCATGGTTTCCCTCTCAACATAGGGAGAGACACAGACAGACTGGCTCCATCCTCTCTCCTCAGGAGTGCTAACAACCAGTCCATCTGCTGTGGATCTGGTTATTATTTGAAATTTTGCCTTATGGTGAAAGATGGAGGCCAGGATCCCTATATTTTCTCACTCTTCTCCTTAAACACAGGGAAGTGGATTTTTGTCACCTAATAGGCACATTCATAAAAATTTGGCAGGGAATAGGGAAGCCATATTGACATTACCCTTCCAGGGGAATTAGTGTAGTCCTTTTTGCAGATGGGCACATAATGAATTTTTGATGACTGAAATGACACTAGTCACTAGTGCTAGTCATGGCTTAAGCACTACTCACTGAATAGCCTTGGATGTCAGTTTTGCTTCCTAGGATTATTTTGCCATGTTGGACTGTAGAGATTTGGTCATTGAGAAGACTGAGGATAGAGCAGTGGTCAGTAACCTTGGAGCCAAATTTGGAGTGTGAGGGCTGCCAAGGGCTAGAACTGCACCCCCACCCAGCTCTCCGATCAGAGTGGCCTTGTGTGGGGGTGGGGAGGCAGTGACCTTCAGAGCATTGAGAGGAGAAGGGGGCATCTGCCAGTTCCTCTCAAGAATTCATTCATCACTAATGGCCCCAGAGTGCAATTCTGCTAGTTAGGACTTCTCAGTGGAAGCTTCTCATCCTATGTTGGCACCTCAGGGGGCAACTAAATTCTGTTCAAGTGCTGTCCTTCCTTGTCAGTCCCACCTCCTGCAGACCTGGTCTTGCTCGGGATGCTCTCCCTTCCTCTTCGGGAGCCTGCTAAACAGACATGGTGAACTTTGAAGTCTCCCTCACCACTTACACACGTATCCACCCCTTCTTTTCTTTTCTTTACTTTTTTTTTTAAGTTTATTTGTTTATTTTGAGAGAGAGAGAGAACACAAACAGGGAAGAGGCAGAGAGAGGGAGAGAATCCAAAGCAGGCTCTGTACTCTCAGTGCATAGCCCAATGCTAAGCTCGAACTCATGAACCATGAGATCATGACCTGAGCCGAAATCGAGTCAGACACTTAACTGAGTCACCCAGGTGCCCCCATCTCTTCTTTTCAAGTCTGCTTTACTTTTTTTTTTAATTAAAAAAATGTTTTAATGTTTATTTACTCTTGAAGGAGAGAGATAGAATGTGAGTGGGGGAGGGGCAGAGAGAGAGAGGAAAAACACAGAATCTGAAGCAGGCTCTAGCCTCTGAGCTGTCAGCACATAGCCTGATGCAGGGCTCAAACTCACAATCTGTGAGATCATGACCTGAGTGAAGTCGGTTACTCAACTGACTGAGACACCCAGGTGTCCCTCAAGTCTGCTTTTCTGAGCCACTGGCCCTCTTTTACAAGGGTATCATATAGGGTTGGCCTCTGAAGTCCAGTCTTCCCCCTGTCCCATCCAGTGTGTCCCTGTGTGAAATGACCAGAAATGAAAGGGGATTCCATTTTATCTCAATATCTGTTACAGGGCCTACTCCCAGATTCCATGCCTCCAATGATCCCTTCCTTCTGAACATGGACTAGCATAAAACTATCAGGTTCTGGTGGGACCTTGGACAAGTGTCTTCACGGCAACTATAAAAGGAGGCTGTTAAGACCAGCCTTTCCTACTTCACAGGTTCCATTTTGAAAATGGATTTTGAGAAGTATGGAATGCTATGAAGGAAATATCATATTAGTCTTAGCCTTTTAGCTCTTTGAGTTAGTGTTTTCACAGTTGGGTTGATGAGTAATATTGTACATCCACCCTCCTCAACAGACACAGCCCATATTATGTTGACTAGTATTACCAATATCATTTGATGCCATGGAATCAAATTCTTTTTCCACAAGGATTAAATCCAAAATATAGACCTTATTACCCTTCTCGTTCTAACTCCCTGGGATAGTCTGCCTGTATTATAGGACTGAATTATTTGGGCATTTTTCTAGAGATATGCAAAGACATCCTTACTTTCTTGAAGGAGAGGCCAGGGGGTTGTAGAGAAAAGTGACACTTCCTTCTGAATCTCTGACCTTCCTAGACAAAATCTTTACCTAGGGTAGAACCTCCCTCCTAGGGGGCATTTGGATATGAGGATTGGGGTTGTCATTATGACATTTGGTGCCAGGAGCCAAGAATGAATGCTAAGCATTCTGTTCTGCTGCATCCAATCTGCACTATGAAAAACTGTCCCACCTGAAATGCAAGAAACACAGGTAGAAAGGCCATGAGCTATAGAGAAATAGAGACATAAGTCCCCTCTGAGGCCCGGGTTTCAACACCCACCTTTTACAGAGGACTAGAAAGGGAAAGTGGTTTGCTTAAGGTCATGTATCTAGCTAGTGGCAGAGCTGGGACCAGAGCCCAGCTCTGGAGTTCACAGCCCAGTGAGTCTTCCGCGGTGTCGGTGCAGCAGAGGGATGGGGAGGGCTGCAGCCACAGGAGCACCCCTCACTGACACAGCCTGCAGACACGCCCTGGGTGGCAGGGCCACTTGGCCATTGATTGTATCTGCAATTCTGGAATTGAGCCTGCATGCCACCCCCCAGGCTCTCTGCTGCCCAAGGCTGGTGGGGGACTGCTGCTTTCCTTTGGAGCAGTAGGTTTGCTGGTTTTCTTCCTCCTTCCAGGAAACACCCCCTAAACAGCCCCTATTCTGGGAGCAACATTAGTTAGCTTAATGAAATGTAGCAGCTTCCCTGGGGATAGAAGTGGGTCTCTCTTGTATACACTCGTGGAAGGAAGGGGGAGAGAGGCTCTAGGTGGGTGGACAGCAGGAGGTCGGAGGTTTATTCTTAGCTCTGTTGCTATGTGATGCTGAGCAGGCCATTGAGGCTTCTTGTTCTTGGCCCAACCAGCTCTCAGTGTTCTGCCTCTTGTACCCTACCTTGGGCATTGCCAGTCATGTGTCTTCAAAATGAGGTGTTGGAGCTGGGTGGGGTTGGGGGAGGGAAGTTTTGGGTGCTACATGCATCAGTCAGTGTCCACACAGGAAACAGCACCCTTCAATGAAGTAATTGAAGAGATTTCAATCAAAGAATCATCATCTATTGCCTCTATGGAGGCAATCAGATTAAGGGTACTCAGTGGCCTCAGAGCCCCTCCTTCCCCCCTGTGTAGACTCTTATCCCTTCTGGAAGGGAGTCTCAAGTGGTTGGTAATATTCCTTTTCCTTCTCTAAATTTACTCTTTGTGCTTCTGCACCTGCTCTGTAACCCCAGCTTGGTAAGGAACACAGTGCCTGGGCCACCATGCTTCAAGTAAGGACAACAAGAGAGCAGGCTGGGTGCTTGTCCACTGCTGGGTCATTGTTTGTTGACTGTACTCCTCCTCTGGGGCACAGCTCCTATCAGGTGGTCCTCTCCACACAGCCGACCCTCTGGGTTCTGGGAATTCTTTCCCCCCTTTATCCTGTTAGTGAGTGGAGCATCTGTACTCACCAGGGGTGTTTACACAGCCATAAGGGCCAGCAGTGACCTGGGTGTGCAGAAGCGAGGTTTCCTAGCTGCCCGTGGAGATGTCAGGAAAGGCTTCTCAGAAGTAGGGATGCTTGGCTTGGGTCTTGACCAGATCATGGACGAGATTAGTACCACACTTACAAGCAGAAATAACAGCACATGCAGAAGCACCACTGAAAATGAAAATAACAATGTACATTTAAGAACTGCAAGTCCTTTCCCATTCCGTTGGTTGCCTTTTAGTTTTGTTGGTTGTTTCCTTTGCTGTGCAGAAGCTTTTTATCTTCATAAGTTCCCAGTAGTTCATTTTTCTTTTAATTCCGTTGCCTTTGGGGATGTGTCAAGTAAGAAATTGCTACGGCTGAGGTCAGAGAGGTCTTTTCCTGCTTTCTCCTCTAGGGTTTTGATGGTTTCCTGTCTCACATTCAGGTCCTTTATCCATTTTGAGCTTATTTTTGTGAATGGTGTGAGAAAGTGGCTTTGACAATAAATTTCATGTATTGAAAAAAAAAGAACTGCAAGTCCTTGTTTTGATTGCAAATAATAGAAACCAAACTCCAAGAAGTTTTTCAAAGAGAAAAAACAACTGTTTTGATTCCAAGAACTAAAAAGTCCAGGGACTGCAGGCACGGTTGGCTTCAGGTACTCAGAGATCATCCTCAGCCCCCTGTCTTTCCCTCTGTCTGTCTCAGCTCTGCTGTCTTCTGGGTTAGCTTAATTCCTAGGCAGGGTTTCTCCTCTGTGAGAGGTAGGGTGGTAGAGGTGAGGAGGAGGAGGAAGGGAAGCAGTTCCTGTGGCACTAGGCTCATGTGTTTCTCTTAATATGTAAATCTAGAGAAAGTGAGACACTTCTCTCCCAGCCTCCATACAGCACATGTTATGGGCATTCCCAGCTGGGGAGAGAAGGACAGACTCTAACAAGGTCTGGGCCCATACCTATCCTTGGGCACATCACAGGTGCAGAGTTGGTGCACCTGGACCACAGAGAGAAGGTTTCCACAGAAAAGAGGACTCTTATTACCTGAAGAAGAGGGGGAAAGGCAAAACATTTGGGGAAGACCAAAACTATGGCTCCCATAGTCAGTTTCACTGGCTATAGCCGGACAGCAGGATGTGTATGTCAGAGGAGAGGGATTGTGGGGGTGTTCCGGGATGAAGCTAAACAGAGAGCGGGGTCCAGGTAATGACAGCTTCCTCATGGGCAGCAGGGAACCCCTGAAGGATTCTAAATGGGGGAGACTTTGTCATACTTTTATTTTTGAGGCATGATTTGAAAAGCAAAGCTGCTTTCCACTAAAAAAATATATATATATTTAATAATAATAATAATAATAAAATTACATTAAAATTTAAAAGTAAAACATGCAATACTTTCTAAAGCCAAAAATAAATGTGTTTGGGATTATTTGCTACTTAGGTCTCTCTGCTTCATTCTCTTCCCACACATCCAACCAGGAGTCTGGATGCATCGTCTAAGGACCAAGCATGGTCAGAGGGTGTGGATTTTCAGACTGCTTTAGAATTCTACTTGTGCAGGGGCCTGATCCTTTTAAGTCTGGGGCTTGAGGGCCAGGACTTAATGTGGCTGATTGCTGTGCTGGGCTCCGTTCAGCTGTCTCTATGGAGCTGGAAGAATTTGCTGGCAGATCCTGGCTGGGGCTCTGACAGGCAGCCTCCTGGAGCTGCCGACCTACCATGGGCCTGTGAGTCACAGCAGGGTCCCGTGACATGTAGAGCAAGTGCTGAGCCACACGCTCCACTCCCCCCTAGGCAGGTAATCATTACTCACACTGTCTAATTGCACAACCATGTTTCATTTGTCAAGACCCACCTGTCTCCATGCAGAATAGGGACTGACAGTCTGGGGGGTGGGGGTAGACATTCATCAGCTCAGAGGAAGCTGAAACATTTTGCTAAGAGTGACTATTGGAGGATCTGTAGCAGAAGCTTCTAGAAGAATGCGGTGGGAGAGAGGAACATGGGCTCTAGAACTGGACTGTTTGGGTTCAACTGCAGATACTGGCCCTTACTGACATGCCATCTCAGGCAAGTGGCTTTAACTTGCTCATCTGTGAGATATGAGGTCAAAGTACCCACTTCAAGTGTGTTAAGATAAAATGGGATGGTGATTGCAAAGCACCTGGCACAGAGCCTGGTCAATAAGTGTTAGCTGTTATCAGTGTTACATTTCTCCGGCCTTGTGCTTAAATGCCTGTTTTGTGATGAGATCTCTCCATATCGCTTGATGTTATTCTCCTTGGGTGCTGGACTATCAGTGGGTGGTCAGCTTAGGCAAGACAAGCCTGGACAGGGAAGGCAAGAAGGTTTTACAGTGGTCTTGGCCTGTAGGGGCATGTCTCCTGTCTTTCTCAGAAAGGGCTTCCTCCTTACCAAACTTTCCCTGCGCTTCTGGAAGGAGTAGAGATAATTACAGAGCTGGAAGGGACATGTGATTGATTTAGTTTGCATAAGTACTTGGTGTGCAAGCATTTTCACAGTTTCCTTATTTATTAACTCTGACTGCAGATTGGAAACCTCAACATTTTCATATATTGTCTTTCCTGGGGTCATCTGCATTGAAAGTGAAAGGCTTATTTATCCAATAGTGGGTTTTCAGGACAATTTCTTCTTATTCTAGTGCTGTGACTTTTATTCTAGTGTATAAATTGTCTTTCCCTCCTAGTTTGGACCAGTTGAAACATAGGACCTATCAGTTACAAAAGTGGGAGTCAGACAATGAACATTTTGTTTTAGTCATAAAGCAGAAGTAGAGAATAAGACCTGTGGTCACGACAGGGCTCCTAGATAGTTTCAGCCCTGAATTAAACTTTCCCATGTGGTCACAGACAGAGTTGCACACACCCAGCCCCTCCCACAGGGTCAGGCCTCTTGACCCATGGACGGAGGGTGGGGGGTGGAGGGGCACCTGTGCTCTCATCTCATACCAGCACATCTGAACCAAATCTGCTCCTCTCCAGGGTTCTCAGCTCAGCAAGTGGCACCACGGAGCACCCCGACACCCAGGGGGGAAGACTTCAAGCCCTCCAACTCCTCTTTCCCTTCCCACCTTCCATCTTATGGAACAAAAAGTTATAGTGAAGGTGCCCCAATGAAACGCATCTCTCTCACTTCTAACCCTACCTCAGCTCCACTGCCACCTTTGCCTGGTCCAAGCCATGCTCACTTCTTGCTTAGACAGCCTAGATATCTTCCCAGCATCTCTTTTTGCTTCCCCCTCACAACACAGCAGCCAGAGTGATGGCAAACCATAAATCAGACTATGTTACTCCTCCAAACTCCTCATAGTTTTGAATTAGAAGGAAAAACCAAGCTCTTTACTTTTGCCTCTGAAGCTCCTCATGACAGCCCCTGCCAGCTTCCCTGAACTTACCTCCACCCTTCACCCCCACCACACTGCTTCAGCCACTGTGCCCTTCTTGAGGTTACTTGAGAATTCCAAGCTCACCCTTGCCTCAGGAACTTTGCACATACTATTTCCTTTTTGATACATTCTCCCTCCAATCTTTGCTCATCATTTTATTCAGGTCACTGCTCAGCTTTGCCTCCTCAGAAAGGCCTCCCTAACCACTCCTTCTAAAATAGCTGCCCTCTCTATTATTTTCTTTTCCTTTATCACACTTCTTTCAAATCACTTATTACTACTTGACTATATTATGTGTTTTTATTTTTTTTGTAGTGTCAAGTTTTTGTTTAAATCCATTAGTTAACATACAGTGTAATATTAATTTCAGGTGTAGAATTCAGTGAGGGGTGCTCATCACCACAAGTGCCCTCCTTAATCCCGGTCACCCTTTTAGCACGCCCCCCCCACCTCCTCTCCAGCAACCCTGTTTGTACTCTGTAGTTAAAAGTCTGTTTTTTATGGTTTGCTTCTTTCTTTTCCCCCTTCTATGTTTATCTGTTTTATTTATTAAATTCCACATAGTGGAATCATATGGTATTTTTTTTTCTGACTGACTTATTTTACTTAGCATGATACTCTGTAGCTACATCCACATCATTGTAAGTGGCAAGATCTCATTCTTTTTTGTGGCTGATTAATATTCCATGGAATATTTGGAGATGCTGGTTTAGAACTTTGTTTTATCAATGCTGGGTCCCTGGTGCCTAGCACAGGGTCTAACATAGAGTAGGGGCTCAGCAGATGTGCATTGAGTAAACCTATCTTGTGGGCAGGCAAGGTAGAAAGAGAAAACTTAGAAGGGGTGGAATCATACCTGCTCAGGCCCTTCTCCTGGGTTCACTTGCCTTGTGAACAAAGTATACAAGGTTCCTATCTTCTGGTACAAAGGCAGGATGAATCTCCCTGCCCTAATGTTTAGAGAGGCAGGTTGGCATTTTGGGGGGTTGCTATTGGCCCCATTTTACAGATGAGAAAACTGAGGCTTACTTGAAATACTTTGCTCAAGGTCATATGGCTGGAATGTGGCAAAGTCCCAGTTCCAAATTCTGCCTCTGTGCTCTTCACCTCTCCACTCTGTTGCCTTTTCGGCTGGTGTACTTCTCAAAGCTTTTCTATGCCTCATTAAAATCCTGTGAGGTGTCCATTTTACAGATGAAGAAGTAGATGAGGAAGGCATTCTGGGGTTGGGAGTGTTGAGTGACTTCCCCAGTATGACACAACTTGAAGTAGCAAAGCAGAATTTGGATCTAGGCAGCTTGACTCAGAGCCTCTGCTCCCCACCCCTGCTCACATCCACTGCCTCTTCCTGCAGAGCAGAGGCCGTCAGGGTGCCGTCTGGAGGATCAGTGGGGTGAGCACATGTTTAGCCCTTCAGGCAGGCCCCACGTGATCCAGTTGGCATTTATTGGGCACCTGCTTTGCACTGGCACTGTGCTAGGTCCTGGGGATACAGTGTTGAAGATGACAGTCTGTGCTCTCAAGAAAGTCAGTGTAGGGGGGGAGACAGAAGAATGAAACCCAGCAATTTTACTACAGTGTAGTAAGTACTATGATGTTGTGAGCCTGGGGGGGGGGGTGGGCAATAGAGCATGGGAAGGACACTTCATCTAGTCTTGGGAAGTCAAAAAGGTTTTCAGAAGAGGAGATATACCTGAAATCCTGGAAGATGAGTGGAAGTTGGCCAGTTGGAAGGGGAGAGGGTCAGTGTGCAGGGCAGGTCAGCCCCAAGAATCACATGCAGTTCTCTGTCTTTGGACTGGATTGTTTAGTGAAGGAACGGGGACAGTCCATATCTTGAAGGGCTTTAAGTGATGAATGAGAGAGCTGAGACCATGTCCTGCGGGCAATAAGAAATCTCTGTCTTGAAGAAAGCAGGCAGTGTCGGCAGATGTGCCTATAAGATGGGTCACTCTAGTTTTAGTATGGACAGCAAACTTGAGAGGGAGCCAGAAAGGGGTAAAGACAGTCAACCAATTATGGGACCACTGCAGAGTTTGAGGCCTGAACTAAGACGGTGGATCTGGGGATGGAGAGAAGAGGAGAGATTCAGAAAGTATGACAGAAGTTCAAGCATCAGCTGCCATCTTAAGTAGCTCTATGCTTGATAATGTCTGGGAAGAGGCGCTAAGCACAGTATAAAGAAAATATGGACACAAGGCTATGTGTCTTCGCTCGAGCACAATGCCAGCCCATCCCAGGTGCTTCGCAGGTGTGATGACGTCACTTCCCCTCTGAGTTGGTCCTCTGAGGAGGCTCTGGGCAGCTGCAGCCAGACTGCTCCTGCTGTGATGCTGCAGCCTCCTGCTGTAGCAAAGCTGGTCTGCAGCTGCCGTTCTTCCCTCACCCAGCTCTCCCCATGACTCTGCAGAACTCAGGAGTGCTGGTTCTTCCCGCAAACCTGCCCTCCACTGCTTCCCTTCTGCTCCCGTGCCACTGGCATTCAAGAGCCCCCGACCCATCACAACTGACTGCTCCACCTTCACTTTATAAAGTTTCTATTGATGCTTTCAGGAATCCCAGGAAATGCAGGCTTCTGAACTTAGACAGGTGGGAGACTCTATAGGGACTCTGGAAACACAATGAAAGGGAAGTAGAAGAAGAAAGTGAATTACAGCAGCTCCTCAGATCTTTTCTTGGCTGCAGCAGACTCTCTGGGTAAGATCTGAGCAGGATGAGCTGCCTCTTCAGACTTGAACTGTCCACTAGCAAGGTGGTGTGGATGAGCTGACTTAAAATCGCAAACTCCTTAGAAATGCAGTTCTGAAGCATTCACACGTGTCACAAGCTGCTGCTTGTTTTGCCTGATTGAATTGAACTACTGAAATGCTTTTATTTTTTAAGGGATAGGGTATAAATAGAATAATCTAGAATAGAGCAACCAAACAGGTTTGATTAATTTATTTGCTTCTTTACCTGAATAAGAGTGGATGTTCTGAAAACCTCTGTTATAAAACACCCGTTGGGAGAATAGTGTGGGATAATGCACACCTCTCCTTCACCCCATCCCTGACTGCTGCAAAGAGAGCACCTTCCCTTTTCCTCACAATTTCGCCACTGCCTAAGGAAAAGCTAAAATGTGAATATATATTGTCACTCATTTCTTTTGAGAGAAAATCTCATTTTCCATATGGCAAATCACCTTGGTTTCATAGCACTTCTTGCAGAAGAGACAATATATGCATAGTAGTTCAAGAGCTGAGTTTAAGTCCTGGCTCTTTTGGCTAAGGTTCTAACAACTACCTATTCTGTCTGTGCCTCAATCATCAATCTATGGTAAGGAAATTATAAAGGTCCCTACTCAAAGTGTTGCAAAGATGGAATGAAATAATGTGTATAAAGCTATTCTGCCTGGTACATGGTAAAGGCTTAAAATGCAGTTGGTAAGGATACTCAGAGTGGTAACAGTAGTGATGATAATAAAATATAATAAAGACCTCAGGGCACTTTTTTGAAGGTTAAGGCATAAGTGGTTAGGTCCATTTTGGAGCTTAGAAAAGCAAGACTTTTGGCCACAAGTCAGAGATGGCTCTTAGAGTGAGAAATGGACCCAGAGATCCTGGAAAGGGAATGCCTCCCCTTTCAGCTCTGTGGCTCCCATCCTCTCATCCTGGGGCCATTCATATTGCCAGGGCATTGAGGAAAGTCTGTGCATCTATCTGTCCCTGGTAAGGAGAGGCGGAGGAATTGGCTACTCTCTAAACTGCAATTCAGGAAGAGCTCTAATGAGGCTATAGCAAATTGAGAAGGTATTGATACCTCCAGTGAGATATATGGCAGCTGGAATTCATATGGAACAAAACAAGGTTGTGTCTCTTCTCCCCATTAAAGTCTTGGAGTCTGTCCTGGGATGAGCAACTATAAGAAGCTGTTATCAGCCCTTTGACCTGTGGCCCCACTGCCTCCCACTTCCCGCTCTTCTGAGGGCACGTTTGCCATCACTTTGCTCTTAGTGACTCCCTCTTCAGCTGTTCAAGTGCCTTCCTGATTTATATAAATGGCCTGGAAGAAACAAAGACATCCATGAACCAAATACTAAAGGTTCTGAGATATATGCTGGATCTCTCCACACTCCTTTTAGCAAAAAACAACAACAACAACAACAACAACAACAACAACAACAAGAAAAACATCTTATCAACTATCTCAGTAAAATTTGATTCAAGAAGAAACACTATTTTCATATAACATGAATCCCAGATTCTTTCCATCTACAGAAAGAACTTGAAAAACAGCATGAATGGAATGTCTATAGAATTACGTTTGTTGCTGAAAAAAATCTATTTCAAAAATAATTTATTGATTACTAAGCACTTTCATGTTTTCTTAATTGACTCTTAGAACAATCTTGTAACAAGCAAGTTAGGTGTTATTAGGGCAATTTTACGTTTTGCAAAATCTACATTTTACCATTTTAGATGAGGAGACTGAAAGTGCTAAGGAATTTGCCCCAGATTTTACATTTGTAAGTAGAAACACTAGGACTCAAGCCTTTCCCTTTGAGTCCATGCCCAGCGTCCTTTCCAGGACACCATGCTGTTTCGTTGCAGAAAAGTGTACTTGCTCCATTCTGAGTTCCAAGTTCATTGCTCCTTCCATCATGATACCATTCTGCTTTCACATTCCATTTCTCTAGAGCCATTTTATCTGAAAGAGTCAACTGTTCTTTACACTGGGTCCCAGTTTCAAGGTCTATTTCCTCAATCTCAAGGGAGAAAGGAGCCTACAGAAGTCTATGGCCTTGTCTATACGTGTTTGATCTTCAGAGACCCTCAGAAGGAAGCCTATGGATAGAAAGCAGTTCTCCCAAGTTTCTGTGACTACATCTTTCATGTATTGACCTTGGACTACCAACCCAATCCACTTGTGCTGCACAATATATCCACAGCCCCCATAGGGCCTTCATCAGAGTGACAACTGTATCCCACAGGAAACTTGCGGCTGTGGGAATTTTCAGCAGGAACCTCCATAACCATCTCCTGTCTGAGCACAATAATCCTAGGTCTTTCCATTTATCCTCATAGTTATTGCTTCACAACCTCTTGTTCATTTCCTTTCTCTTCCTCAGACACTACTGGGTCGTTTCCTCAGGTGCATTTTTAGAATGAATGGCCACTGTAAGCTCTCTGGTCTAGAGTCTTGCTCTTAAACTTTAGTGTGCTTGACAGTAAAATAGCATTTTTAATGTCTGTTTTTGGTACATGTATTAGTACACCTTTTTGAACACAGTGTAGTTTCATATATATGTATCTGTGTGTATACATGTATGCATTTCCCTATTTGTAGATGGATTCTTAAGGTTCTTTTTAAATTTCTTAACATGAATTAGAAATTAACATTAAAAGATAGCTCATAGGGGTTCCTGGGTGCCTCACTTGGTTGGGCGTCTGACTTCAGCTCAGGTGATGATCTCCCGGTCTGTGGGTTCAAACCCCGCATCAGGCTCTGTGCTGACAGCTCAGAGCCCAGGCCTGCTTTGGATTCTGTGTCTCCTTCTCTCTATGCCCCTCCCCAACTCATGCTCTGTCTCTCTCCATCTCTCAAAACTGAATAAACATTTAAAAAATTAAAAAAAAAAAACTTTAGTGTGCTTGAAAGTCATGGAGAGAACTTGTAACAACACACACCGCAGGCACAGCCCTCAAGACTCTGATTCTGGAGTCCTGGAGTTGAGGCCAGGGAGCTGCATTTGGATCAGCCCCTTTGGGAATTTGGCTGCAGGGATGGTTTGCAAACCAGCTGATGATCAGAGCAGTAATTTTAAATGACTGCAGAGGAACGCATGGTTTCTGTCACATAGCAGGACTCAATAAATTCTAGTTGAATAAATGAGTATGTTGTTCACTTCAGAGTGGATTGATGCTAAGAGCTTTCTAAAAAGTGATTCTTCTGTCCCTTCCAGGCACAAAGGAGATTAGTTTTTGCACATTTTTGAAAACCAATGGGCAGGGAAGTTTACCTGCAGATCCACTGTCAAGGAAACAGATTTTGGCACCTGAGTGACTCAGTCAGTTGAGGGTCAGACTCTTGATTTCAGCTTTCGTCATGATCAAGCCCTGCTTTGGGCTCCAAGCTTCCTCTCCCCTTATGCCTCCCCTGCCTGCTAGCACCTTCTTTCTTTCTCTCTCTCTATCAAAAAAGGGGGGGAATAAAAAAAGGAAGCACATCTGATCACTGCAGCATAAATTCTATAATAAAGCATGGCATATGACATGGTCTTAGTTTCCACAAAATTATGACGTAGGAAAACCCATACCAAAATGGAGTACCAAGATGCATAAAATCCTATTGTCCCCCTGGAAAATTTTGTTACACACATTGGAAAGATCACTAGCAATATTGCTATGACATTTCAGAAAAAGGAGTAGTTACATTCAGCTGGGGGATTTGAGGGACTTTGCGGAGATAGAAGATGTGAGCTGAGTCTGGATAGATGGGAACAGCGTGTTCTTGGGGGATGATCTACAGCGTTCTGGAGGATGGTCTACAGTGGAGAGAAGCTCATCTGTGAGAAGGAAAAAACTTGTTCCTTTTTTTAAAAAAATTTAATGTTAATTTTATTTTTGAGGGAGGGGAGGGGCAGCGAGAGAGAGGGAGACACAGAATCTGAAACAGGCTCCAAGCTCTGAGCTGTCAGCACAGAGCCCAACACAGGACTCAAACTCATGAACTGCTAGATCATGACCTGAGCTGAAGTTGGATGCTTTACCAACTGAGCCACCCAGGTGCCCCAAGAAACCTTTCTAACCATGGTAAGTGGACTGGCGCCCCAAGAAACTGTTCTAACCATGGTGAGTGGACTGGCTTGACTTAGGAGACTTGACTTGACTGGCTTGACTGGCACTTAGGAGAGTAGGGAGAGGGAAGATGCTAATACAGACATGTTACATATACACAGTTCTATTTAGTTCTCATGACAGTTCTATAGGGAAGGTAATCATGTGCCCATTGTGTGGAAAGAAGTTCAGAAGAATAAGTGAAAATAAATCAAATAGTTCAGAATCACACAGCTGGCACAAGCCAGACCTGGGGTTTGAACCTAGCTCATGTGAATGCCCAGCTTAACAGCAGGGTGTTCTCTCACTTCCCCAGGTGAACTGCTAGAGAGCCCTGAATGTCAAGCTTAGGGTTTTGTGTTCAACCTCCAGCTAATACATGCCTTGCAAAGTAGTATGGAAGCTAGAATCCAGCCCAGAACTCTGTCCAGGTCTCTTTGCATCTTCAGTATGTCTTCCGGAACTGCCATTCCAGAAACAACCACAACCATGCCATTTTGACCTGTTAGTGTTTTATTGTATGTAAACAGTATCATGGGATAGCAGGTGGAGAGTTTTACAGATTCCTTCTTCAGCAACAATTGTCTGATTAATATTGTCAACACATGGCCTAGTTCTCTTGTCAAGAGCAGACAAGTGTCATCAGTGCATGTGTGTGTGTGTGTGTGTGTGTGTGTGCGTGTGTGCGTGTGTGTATAAAAGTTGTTGATAAATCAGCCGCTTTTCATGTGAACAAAGCCTGCATCTCCAGCTGACATCTTAATTCTAGGGCTCAGAAAACCCAGGACAGGGATAATGAAACTTTCTGCTTGTAAGTAACACATTAAGAAATTCCTTGACTCCGTGTGGCAAGAATGCCCATACAGATGTCTCTGGTTATTGCTTTTCATCAGGAATTTTGTTACTGCTCTCCTGCATAGGAATTAGGGTGAAGCACCTTTCCTACCAGTAATGGATTTGGTGAAATAGTCCCCAGACAGGACTAATAAGATAAGAATGGCTTGAAGGTGGCTCTCTGTTTCCCAAATAAAACATGTTCTTTCATTGTGTGATACAATAAAATACTAATTTAGAAAGGATTTTTTTTTCTTCAGTTGTTTCCAAGTTTATAAAGTATGTTCCCACATCATTTAATTCTTGAAATAGTCCTGGGAAGTCTCTAGAATCATCTCCATTTTGTAGATGAGAAAACTAGGAGCCAAACTGAAAGTTAAATAAATATTAGTGAATATAGGTGGGACCACTAGAATTCACGTTATACGCTCTCCTATGTATTCACACATTTGCTTGTTCATTCATGCCTTTATTTATTTATTCATTCAACATTTACTGAACACCTGCTATGTCCCTAGCATTGAGTTAGGTTGTGGGGATCTGGAGATAAAAATGTGAGCTATTTTGAGCTCTCTGAATAGAGGCTAATGAAAGAGGGAACAAGTCAATTATTGGTTTATTCTTCGGAACTCTAATTGGTGTTATTTCCACTCACGTTTAAATACAAATAATCAATATTAGGATCGATGAGTCTTCTGGCTAATTCTCCAGTCCCTAAAGACATTTTAGTCTCACTTATTCATCTGCACATTTTTGGGTGTTCTATTACCTGCCCAAGTTCAATATTTGCCTCAGTTCAATATTAATTACTTCCTGGATGCATTTCCTTTCTCTTGGTTGCTAAAAAGAAAATGTTTCAATGTATCTGTGTGTTGAATCTATATCAGATAACTTTTCCACTTGAGTCATCTCTATAAATGTTGTCCCCCACTTTCCTTTTCTGAGCCTTCTTGGAAACGATGATTTAATTCCAAATGCCCATAATTTCAACTTTATAGAATAAAACCTGTTCTCCCTACTTTGTGCTCCCTTCTGAAATTACTTTGTATTTTTAATATCACACACCACACAGTGCCTTGGAGTATAGGTATATGCTTACACATCCTGTCTTCCTTGCTAAATGGTAAGCTCGCTGAGAGAGAGAGAGAATCATGGTATATTTAGCACTACACCATTCGCAGAACCTAGTACATTCCATGATAAGTTTAAGTGTTTCAATAAACATTGATAAATTGAGATCCCAGAGAGCCAAAGCTCATCTCTCCAAAAGATTCCTTCTTTTTAAAAAAAAAATTTAATGTTTATTTACTTTTGAGAGAGAGAGAGAGAGAGAGAGAGCGAGAGCGTGCGCCATCAGAGGAAGAGCAAAGAGAGGGAGACACAGAATCTGAGGCAGGCTCCAGACTCCTAGCCACCATGTCAGTATAGAGCCTGATACAGGGCTCAAACCCACGAACCATGAGATCACAACCTGAGCTGAAGTCAGATGCTCAACCAACTGAGCCACCCAGGCGCCCCTCCAAAAGATTCCTTCTTAAGGGCACCGTAAGTGATGCCACCAGTGTCCTCTCCCCGTAGAAATGTGATCTTGACAGTGAGCCCACCCACTACCACTTTTCAGTAGCCCATGACCTCTCTCGCTGGGTGTTTGCTTTCCTTGCTCCCAGTTTGCTTAAACATTCTTGTGTTCATCAGGCTCTTTGGTGAACACAAGTTCTTTTGCTTGGAGTTAAGTTGGAATCTTTGAGCAGAGTATCAGGATGCCTCATCAGAGGCCACACCTGAGGGTTTGTATTGGCCAAGCTGTGGTTGTTCTGTGTCTCCCAGATACCATTTGTGTGGGTGTTGACTGTTTCCTCAAGAGAACACTCAGAGACCTGGTCAGTGTAGGGAGGAACACTGAACCCCATAGAAGAGAAAGAGACTCAGAGTAAATGGGATATGAACTTTTCTCTTCAGATCAAGGATATGGGCAGGTGCTGCCTGGGAATGAAGGGCAGGGAAGTACTTGATTTGGGGTCAGGGATTTTACTACTAAAGTCTTGGGCTGTTCTGAAGGTAAAATTGCCAAGTTATGTAGGTCTTTAAAAATGGTTCATTTCAATGTATGGATGTATTGAGTCTGACCCTTATCTTCTGTGAGTAGCCAAAGCAGGTAATAGGTGCCCATTATGGGACGGTACTGTTCATTCTGCAAAGATCTCCCTATTGGACAAGGCTGTGGCTGAGATTATGGGGGTATCAAGAATCTCCATGCCTCTTAGCTTGCATGATGTGCAGCTGGTCTGGGGAAGACAGGTTTGTTACAACCCTTGAAAAATATAGGCCTGTAGCTGGATCCTGCAGAGTAGTTTTGGTGTGCTAAAGAGAAAAAGAGACCTGGACGTGAGCTACACTCTTCCAAGGACTCTGTTTACCATCTGTAAAGAGGCGATGCAGTGTTCCATATACTGATATACCTTCAGGGATCAAGTGGGTGATGTCATGGAGAGAAGTAGGCCAAGTGTAGGCCAATAGGGCATGAGGAGAACTGGGGGTGGGGGGAGGTGCAGGACCTGCATAAAGGCTCTCAATTTTAAAATTTGTCAAGCCACGAATTTTCAAGCTCTGTTGTAACATGTTTGGGCTTATCCTTGGAAGGAAGGTGTTATACAAGTCTAAGTCATTATTATCATCAAACAGTTAGGTAATAGCATTATTTTCATGCTCCCTATGGGTAGGGTTCAATACCATGTGCTGAAGAAGAATACACAAAAGTTTCTACCATATGACCCCTGTTTTTGAGGATTTGAGTATTTGGTCTAATTTTGTAGACAGATGGTCCATCCATCCATCCAAGAAATACTTATCAAATGTCTGCTATGTGCCTCCCTCAGGACTATGAGCCCAATGTGGGTTTACAGTGGTGATCTAAAGCCCAAGGTCCCTGCCTTAATGGAGGTTACATTTATTAAATACAGTGAAGTCCCTTGAAGGTCCCAAGGGACACAGTGAAGGCCAATATGTGGGCTTTGCCCTCAAGTTGCTCATGTGCTGGTGGGAGGGACAGATATCCATATGACCCCCATTCTAGGCATGAAATGTCACTGCTAGAGTATAGGTATGCTCCAAGTTCTGTGGCTGCAACTAGAATGGAGGATTATTATACCCTAGGAAGGATCAAGATAGACTTCCTAGACGAGGTGACATTTTTGTGTGTCTGGATTTTGATAGGTAATACAGTTCAGGTGTGAGTGGGTGAGGATGAGTTTTAGGGAAAGAAAAGTATATGAGGGACCCAGAGGGGAAAGGCTGTCAAGAGGTGGTAGTGCTGGGTGACTGAAGCTTCAAGGGATGCTATATGGAAAAGAGGGCTGGGAGATGGACAAGTCATGGACGAATGCACTTACCATGTGAAGGAGTTTGTGTTTTATTTCCTTGCCATCAAGGAATGGTGGAAGATTTTGGACGTTGCAGACTCTTGCAGCAGCTCTCCTCCTCTCCCACCCGAAAGGATAACTCCATTCCCACTTTCTTCTCCCTCTTCTGCCTCAGGAACAAGTTTAACTACTTATCCACACAGCCTGAGTCTGACTTCTCCACAGGAACTCTTGACGTTTGTTTAGCATTTTTCTCTCATATGTCCTCATCAGATTCTCTCTCACCTGCATTTTCCAAATTTTCCTGCATGTCTGGACCCTACTCCCCTTCCTATAAATATGCTCAGTTTCCTCTTCTAAAGTCAAAACTGAAAAATCTTCTCTTAGCCAGGCACATAGTGGGTGCTTAATGATCATAATTATAACTATTACTACTACTCTTTCAGGCTACTTTTCCTTTGGCCATGCAACTTTTTGGTCTACTTCATTGCCATCTGCTTTCACTTTCTCTTCACTCACTGATTCTTAACTCCCGGCCCTCTTTTTTTTTTTTTAATTTTTTTTTTTCAACGTTTATTTATTTTTGGGACAGAGAGAGACAGAGCATGAACGGGGGAGGGGCAGAGAGAGAGGGAGACACAGAATCGGAAACAGGCTCCAGGCTCCGAGCCATCAGCCCAGAGCCCGACGCGGGGCTCGAACTCACGGACCGCGAGATCGTGACCTGGCTGAAGTCGGACGCTTAACCGACTGCGCCACCCAGGCGCCCCTTAACTCCCAGCCCTCTTGTGTGTGCCTCACTCCTAGCAGGGGCTGGGCTTTCATCCTGATTGTCATATGTTGTGACCTGTCCCCAGCAATTGCTCCCCTCAGCCTCTATGATCTTTGAGTGTGCTTGATCCAGGAATTTACCTGAGCCCCTAGGGTGGGCTAAATGAGTTGTCCCTCATTAGTGCCAGGTTCCTGTGGTACCTCAGTTTCTCTCCTTTTGCTGCATTTGGTTGGAAGTATCTGTGTAGCCAGCCTCTGTTCCTCGAAGGCCCAGACCACACTTAACTCATTTTGGATCCCCAATATCCAGAATAACCAATACTTAGCGTTGCCCATTATGGTAGCCACTAGCCATATGCGGCTACTGAACACTTGAAATGTGTCTGAATTGAAAGGTGCTAGAAATGTGAAATATACATGAATTCCAAAGATTTAGTACAAAAACATAAAATATCTTATGAATAATTTTACAGTGAGTACATGTCAAAATGATTATATTTTGGATATGCTGGGTTAACTAAAGCATATTATCAAAATTAATTTTACTTGTTTCTTTTGACTTTTTAAATGTGACTATGGAGATATTTTAAATTCTTTATGTGTGGGTTCCATTATATTTCTATTGGACAGTGCTGTCCTATAACATGGCTGGGAAGACAGGCCCTCAAACCATGGTTACTAAGCTGAATTGAATTGAGTTGAACAGTATCCTGTTTTTTGAACCTCCTTTCCTATTTCAGTGGTGAGCCTTTCTTGGTGTTCCTCCACCTCTGGCTCTTTCATCTCCCATCCTCTGAGCATTGGTCACCATTAGATCTGAGCCTTTACTCAGCCTGTGTGTCCCCAGCAATGTGGAGACTGACATAAGAGGATGAATAAATGTACAAAGCCATGGTGATATTTTTTAAAGCAAATGAATGAAATAAAAAAAAATGAGTGAGCCCTGCCAAATGGTGAGAGTTAGCCATTGAAGGCTTCCAGGGTGAGGTGACATTCCCAGGAGGCTTTTGGAGGTGAGGCACAGGAAAGGGCAGGCTGGCAGGCACAGCTCTCCTCCACCCACTTGCATAAAGGCTGCTGTGAAATGCAGAGCAGTATTTTAAGTGCAACGAAGGTCGTGGATTGAAAACTGAGAGACCTTGAAATCGAGACGTGTTTGCTGTAGTAACCATGGGCGTTGCCTCTCTGGATAGGAACAGCAGGGAGGCCAGGGTGGCATTGCTGGACTCCTTCTGTGAAGAGCTCCAAGGCTCTTCAGGCCTGTTCTGGAAGAAGGCAGCTGACAGCCATCATTGCAGCTCAGGATTGGGCAGGGGGCCTTCCCTCTGCTGGATCACTCCCTGCTTCTGTTTTGAGCAATGGTCAGATTGAAGAAACTTGGGTTCTCTTACTGTTGCCACACCTTACTCTGGAACGTCTCAGTGCCATGACTTACAAGCCCTTCCCTTTGCCTTCTCAGAGCTTGGGGAGATGAGTGATATACAACGGAAAGGATCCTGAGTTTCTCTAGGTAAATGTGAGATCCCAGCTGGAGTTCTGTTACCAGGAAGTCTGCAAAATACTTAACCAATTTGGGACAATCCCCCAGCTCTATTTGCCCCAGTGACAGGGCTTAGATGGTTTAAATACTGATGTTAATAGTATTGATTATTCAGTACACCCTATGTACTGGTCCTCTTGCTGGCCAGTGAGCTGGATGTTAATATCAGCATCATCATACAGTTGCTCAAAAGATCCGACATGTAAGGAGCAGAGCTGGAATCTGAGCCCATATGTGTCGCATGCTGTTTTCCTGTTATTACAGACAGCCCTCAAAAAAGCCAGGAGCCCTGAGGCCATGTTATGTATTCAGTTCTCATTCAGCAATTAGCTTTTCCAGCACAATTTCATTTGGCCCCAAAACTATTAGGATTTGATAGATAGATGGTGAATGGTAACCCCTAACATTTAACTGTAAAGTTATATTCCTAACTTTCTGGAAAAGTGAACTGGACAGGGATTTTTCAGTCATTTCACAAATAACTAATCTAAGGCTCAGCACAGTCAAGTGGTAGGTTCAAGGTCACACAAGGAGTGACTGGCCAAGCTGTGTGTCTGGATTCTGGGAAGGGACCGGTGGAAGGAGCTGTCCCTTCCCTCTGCAGAGACTTGAAATTCAGAGGGTACAAGTTCCCAGGACAGAGGATCAGGCCCTTCCCAGGCTGCCCTTGAGGCTGGGGGAAGGGAGAGGGCTGCTGTCTGCGCATTGGCGTGCCTCTGTCTCTAATGATGCCATCTGTCCTTGCAAGCATCTTGTGTGGTGGCGGCATCCTGTTCTCCCTTGCTTGTATCCTCAGCATGGGTCTCTCCGTGGTCTGAGGACCCATTGTTCAGGATTGTGGTGGCTTAGAAGAAAACATATGAGCACCTTCAGAATGGTGGCAATGCATCTTACCTTAAAAACTGCCTGGAAACAGATGACTCATGATGTCCTCTGTTTCCAGGCAAGATCACACCTACAGCTTCCCCGACAGTGTGTGGGGAGACACAGTGCGTTACTGTTCTTAATGGTCTGTGTGAGGATGACATAACCCAGTACCTCGTGGGTAGGCAGCTCCTCTTCACATCAAGCTTAAGACTAAGGAGTCAGAGAGGGAGTAGGACTCTTTACTCAGGATCTTTAAGGAAATGGTGGGTGGCGCCTGCCTCCTGGGGCTGACCAGGCAAGCACCATGAAGCACTGAGCAAGCACCATGGGACGATGGCTGAGACCAGAGACGTATCCCCTGGGCTGAGGGTGCATACAGGCTGGTCAAGGTCAAAGGCTAGGCTGGAGGCCGTTGGTGGAAGTCCTTCATTTTGCAGATGGAGAAACCGGGCACTTCAGGCAGTGGTTCACTTCTATCAGTACCAGGTCAGAGGCCAGATCAGAATGTTTAGTGATTGCCCCTTCTCCCTTCCTGGAAGGTGTATGACCAGCTAGCCAGAGATTCTCAACCCAGACTATGCATGGGAGCCTCATAGACACACCCCTCCCACCACGGAGTCTGAGTCAGTGTTGGGGGGGGGGGGGGTTGATGAGATTTTGTTTTTAGCCTTCACAGGTGATTCTAATGTGTGGCCAGGTTTGAGAATGGGCTCGTGTGAAAGTGGAACAGCCAGGAAGTGAAATCACCAATATTTGGTGATTATCTGCTGTAGCCAGTAAGGTCTTTGGTAGTTAGGTTCCTCCTGGGATGCATGGAGGTAGAAGGCACAGTTCCTGTCTTCCAGGAGCTTGAAGCTTATTGTTTATTTGGGAGGGAGTAAGGCACACATGAAAAACAAGAGGCACAGGAGAGTTGTGTTGCACTGAAATTACTAACGTTATTTGCCTGTTTAGCTTTGACAGAGAACAACATATCCCACAGGGTGTTCTGTACAGGTAACACAAGCGTTGTATGCGACATAAGATAAGGCAGGATTCCAACACAGCAGCAAGGGTATTTCTGTCTTAAGGATGACTGTCTCCTTGTCATATAGGTCTCAACTCTAGTGTTATATCCTCCATAGAGGCCTTCTAGAGTGTGCCTTCGCCTGTCAGTCAGGCTCTAGCACATTACACATTACACTTACCTTGGACTGGAGTCATTTCTTTGTTTCCATTTTCCACCTCTTTCCACTGAAGCATAAACTCCATAAGAACAGAGAGCTCGTCTTTTTCATCTCCCACTGTATCCCAGTGCCCAGAACAGAATTTGGCACATTGTAGGTGCTTTGTGAACATCAGTGCAGTGAATTGTCAAGGAAAGAAGTTTGTGGTGAAGGTAGCATATGAGTTTTACTTTGGGCACAAGTAAGACTCTCCAAGGAAAGGGAAAAACATGGATGCACAGTGGGTTGGGTGTGGGGCCTGAACAAAATTGTCCATGTGAAACAAAGGATGCATGTGTTTGGGGAGACAGTAAGTCAGACTGGCTGATACAAAGGGGTGTTCTAGGGAGAGCAGTGGGAGATACTGCTGGGAAGGTGAGTCTGAGCTTATTCATGAAGGTTATGAGAGTCAGGTGCAGAAGTGTGGCCTCTGTCCTGTGGACAGTGGGGTCCACTGAAGGCAAGTGAGGAGGAGAGGCATATGGTCATCCAGCAGCTGCATACAGGTATTTGAAATTGAGAGACCAGCCAGGGACCCTGGTGTTGCAAGGTGATGACCTAAGGAAAAGAAGTCTTAGTCCCTGTGCTCCCCCAAGTACTAGGCGGCTGAAAGCTGAGCTGGAGCCCTCTTCTTGGGAGCTGTGTTCCCCTACTGTGGTGTCAGTTGTGCTAGAGAGGAGTGCCCCCATGGGAGGTGATGGTGTCGGGTGAGGGGGAGGGGCAGGCGGCCATGGGGATGGGCTGGCATTGCGCCCTCACTGCTGACAGAGAGTGACTCAGATCCCCTCCTGGCACCAGCCTGCTCCGGCAGTGCAAGCTGTTCCTTTGGCTCCTAGAGACTGGGCTGGCTCTTCCCTTCTCCCCTAGGATGGAGGCCAGGGAGGAGGGGTGCTGGTGTCTGTGTTCCCACCCCCTCCCCTTCTCCCAGCGCAGGGGTGGGAGAGGAGGAAGTGCAGACTGGGGTTCTGGGCTCAGGGTGCACTTCTGACAATGCTCTCACACTGTCACAAGCCTGTTTAGCACACACACAGCAGGACACGAGGCATGCTGGACAGATGACCAGGTGATGCGGTACTTGCATAGAAGGCTTTCCTGAAAAGTTACCATCAAAGACTGGGTCAGGTGAACAGATACTGATGGAACATGGGCAGTGACTCAATGGCATGACCTAAGATTGTTCAGCACAAAGTGTTTGTACAGTACTTTGTAGCTTGCAAAATCTTTTCACATTCTTAATGTCAATTTCCTCACAACCACCGCAGGAGCAAAGCGGTATTCCTGTGTGTGTGTGTGTGTGTGTGTGTGTGTGTGTGTGTGTGTTTAATCTGAAGCTCAGAGAGGTTAAGTCACTTGGTCACTTGCTGAAGGTCACATAGATGTTGAAAGACAGAGATGAGAACCTTAACCTGGATCACTGGTTTATAAGAGTTTTATTAACCCACACACTTGTGCCAGTTTTCATGAACGCTTAGACATAAGCAGTTGTCATATTTTAACCCTTTATTGTAATGTCACATGAAGAACTATGATTATCACTGGTGCCTCTGGAGACATCCACACCTTTTATGCAGGTGAGTAAACATTGGGAGTCCCTAAGGTTTTGAGTGATGAGTCACTCATTGATCAAATATTTCCTATTTACCCTGTTCATTAGTTATTAGTATTCATACCTAGTCTGACATATTTCATTATGTTGAACCATCTGAAATTGCCATTTTTTGTTGGTCAAAAATGGTCAAATATCAGCCATATTTTGAGGTTCAACTTATTATATCAAAGATGCCAGATAAACATGTGTATTTGATTTAAGAGGATATGCAACATTTGGGAGTTCATATTTTCAAAACAGAGTCTCCTTCCTCAATATATATCATGGAGTAAATACAACCCCAGAATGTTGTTGGAGGATATATCAGATATATATAAAAGAGCTAATTTACTTCAGTGCCTATGAGATTACTCTGAAATTAGCTTCATCTGAGCCCTTGCCCTCTGTAGACAAAGGCAGTTGAGACTTACCCATCCAGGAAGACTCCAGGGATCTTGGAGTCTAGTGATTGGTCAGGGAGTGTTAAGACCAAGACCTTGGGTTCAAAGTTCCTTGGCTGGATTTCTGGGTCTGCCATATGCCTGCTCTGTGACCTTGGGCAAGTTACTATTCTCTCTGCTGCTCAGTTTTGTTATCAGTGGAACAGGAATAATAGTATGCTTATCTCACAGAGTTGTGAAGATGAAGATAATGAATGCAAGGGGTTAGAATTATTCCTGGCATCTAAAAAATGCTCAATTTTAGCTGCTACTGTTACCTTTATAATTATTCTTAATATTCTTATTCCTTGGGAGACAGCTCTCTTGGCACACGATAGAAGATCCTGCTGCCTACAACCTCAGGGATAGGTTTGTAGCTTCTGAGAATGCTGTTATGTTTGATCTTTGAGTTTCCTTTGACTAGGCTCTATGACTAGGTCTCCCTTCCATGGGAGAGGTCTTCACAAAAATTTGGGGAGTGGAAGCCAGTAGAATTATCCTTGGCCACCCAGAGCATCTGTTGTCTGAATTCCCTGGATTGAGTGAGACTTCTCATGTTTCATATCTCTAATTATATGAAACACTGTGCAACATTTGGGGGAGCACAGTCCAAATAAGACCACTCTCATCTCTGACACCAGCTATAAGTTCAGGGGTCCCTAAGACCACATTTAGTTTCAGTAATTTGCCAAAAGCATTTGCAGAACTCACTGAAAGCTGTTATACTTATGGTTATGGTTTATTACAGTGGAAGGTTACAGCTTGAAATCAGCCAACGGAAAAATCCCATAGGGCAGAGTCCAAGAAAAGTTCCAAATGTGGAGTTTCTAGTTGTCCTCTCCCTGTAGAATCAGGACAGCATTAGAGAATTACAGTTGACCCTTGAACAACACAGGGGTTAGAGGTGCCAACCTCCTGCACAGTCAGAAATCATGTATGACTTGACTCCCCAAAACTTAACTACTCATAGCCTACTACTGACCAGAAGCCTTACCAATAACATAAACAATCAATCAGGACATATTTTATATGTTATATGTATTATATACTGTATCCTTACAATAAGTAAGCTAGAGAAATACTATTAAGAAAATCATAAGGGAGAGGTGCCTGGGTGGCTCAGAGTATCCAACTCTTGATTTTGGCTCAGGTCATGATCCCGAGGTCATGGGATCAAGCCCCACATGGGACTCCATGCTGAGCACAGAGCCTGCTTAAGATTCTCTCTCCTTCTCTCTCTCTCTCTCCTTCTGCTCCTTTCCCCCCCTTGCACACACACTCTCTCTCTAAATTAAAAAAAAGAAGAAAGAAAGAAGAAAGAAAGAAAGAAAGAAAGAAAGAAAGAAAGAAAAGAAAAGAGAGAAAGAAAGAAGAAAGAAAAGAAAAAATCATAAGGAAGAAAAAATACATTTATAATACTCAACTGTATAAAAAAAATCCACATGTAGTTAGTGGATCCACACAGGTCAAACTCATGCTGTTTAAAGGCACTTTCCTGACATTGATGAGTGACAGTATACATGAAGTATTGCCAAACAGGGAACTCTTCCTTCAAGCCTTGGTGTCCAGTTTTTGCTTGGAGCCCCATCACACAGGCATGACTGACTTCCCATGTGGCTAATCTCAGTTCCCCAGGCCCTCAGAAGGTTGAGTGTTACCATGTGACCCAAAGCCTTCACCCTACATCATGTTTTTTTTTTTTTTTTTTTTTTTTTTTTTGTGGCTCAAAACTTACACCACAAATCACATTGTTACTATCTAGCTGGCTTTAGATCCCCAAGCAAACAGAGATACTCCTATCAGCCATGACTTTCTAAGGGCTTAGGGATTGTCTCCTAGAAGTCAACATTAAAGGAAGCCCTCTTTCTGGGCAAGGTTAAATTCTTTACCACGCAGGTTCTATGTAGGCCCTGTGGACACCAAGATAATGGGGCATAGCCCCTATTCCACGGAGCTCTTAGTCTACTGGGATAGAAGGTAAGTAACCAGTGTAAGTGAGCCAGGGTGTGGTTGCTGTAGCACCCAAGGTCACTGGAGGACGTGGTAGTGAGGTTCTTCCTGGGAGAGTTGGCATGACTGGTGACAGTGGGAATAAGGCCAGCCTGGCTAGTGAACTTTGTGTCCCAAGGTTTGGATATAAGAGGTTTATGACTTATTCTGACACACTGATCAGTTCCACTGGCCCAGAGGATCTCCACATCCAGCCTTCCTCCCTGGTTCCCTGACTGTGGGACCTGGAGGGCAAGGGGAGGGTTGAACCTCCCAGAACAAATGGGAAGCTCAGCATCTCAGTAGGTTGAAGTAGCCTCCAGGCTGAGTGGAAGTACATGAATGATTGGAGATGAAAGTGTGTAGACATGATTATGTAAGCTCCCAGAGACCTGTCCACCCATCAGCCCTCACTTGGAAACTGCTCTGTCTAATAATTGTAACTGCAACACAGGGTGCCTCTGGAATCAGATCAATGAGGGGGCAAGGCTGTTCTCCCTCCTCCTCAGTCTTCTCAGTGGCTTATCCTGGGCCCCCCTGGGTGGGAGGAACACCCTCAGATGCTCTTTGGCAGAGTTTACCTGCTGGCCAGTGCCATGTTCTCCACCAGACTCATTCCCATCTCTCACCACTGCCAGGAGTTTGCTTATCCTGACACTGACCTCACCATCAACACTTTGATGGAAAGCTAAGCTCCACATCCCTTTTCCCCTCCACCCCTATGCATTTCATGTTCTATTTCTGGCCCTCACATTCCTTCTTTTGGTCCATGGGGAGAAGCAACCCTATTAGACCAATTCAGAGGGATGGTCACACCTGTCAATCTGCAGAGAAGTGGCCTTGCCAGGGGGACTGCCAAGTGTCAGTGGGGACTGCAAAGACCACACCTGGACATAGCCCAGTGCAGTGGGACTCCATGGTCTTATGTCCCAGGATGTTTCACCATCTGACTTGATTTAAGCCTTGTTTACGGGGACTGGGCGGCACAGTGCTTGCCACAGTCTTCCCTTTCTTCAAGGAAAACAGCAGGCTCAGGCTCTCATCTCAGAGCACCAATCTCAGCAGCCACCTTTGCATAACTTGATGACTGCTGATGCTTTTTTGGGGGGTGGGGGAAGGGGGTTTCCAGGCAGCTTTATGTTTTTACACTTCATGATATTTCTCAAAACCATGTCTTGGCTTCTCTGTATATGACCTCAGGGCAACAAGTAAAAAGAAACTTGGTTCATTCAATTCATGAATATCTATTTTAAAAATTCACTATAAAACTGACACTACTGAGATGCTAGGAATTCAGAGATGACAAAGACAAGGTCATGGTGCTTGAGGAACACACAGTCCAATGGGGAAGACAGGCATGTAAATAATGAACTGAGCAGTGAAGTGGCCAATGTTAAGAGGAGAATAGATGATTAATTTTTCTGTAAGGAGTGACAACTGGGGAGGGGTTCCCAGAGAAGGGAATGGTTCAAGCTGGTCTTGAAAGAACACTAGAGCTCCCCAGTTGGAGAAGAGAGAGAAGCTGTACAGGCAGAGAGAGCTGCATAGACAAAAGCAAGGAGGTATGAGAATGCATGATGTGTTCATTGAGGACACAGAAGAATCAAGGACAGCACCCACAACTGCAGCAGCTGTGTGCTGTACAACTCCAGGGGGTCAGTTATCCAGGCTGCAGTGTGAATGGTGCAGTCTGGCATCCTGCAGGGTGGTGGCCAGAGTGTAAATGGAAGCAGTGCGGGAGGTATAGCGAGGGATCATGGCAGGCTTCACTTTCATGTCATCTGTTGTTTGGTCATCAATAAAAAATTGCTCAGCAAATATTGGTTCAGTAACTATTGAGTATTTGGGATTTTAACATGTTTCTGCCATTTGTATCTACCTTGCAAGTAGAGGCTCTTGAGGCCTGTCTCTAATAATACTTAGCACTCCTACCTAGCAGAAGGTCAGCACTCTTCAAACCTGGGAGGCATCATTAGCTCACATTTCAGTGACAGGTGCATGTAAGTCAGTAGTGTTGAGCCTCTATCGCCCAGCATCACAGAGATCTTTGAGCAGTAGGGGATGGTCACAAGCATCTAGTTCAACAACCTCAACAAATGAATGGGGAACTGAGGTCCACAGGAGGAAATGACTTCTTCAGAATCACACAGGTAGACACTTTTAGAGCATGGACTAGGAGACAGATCAGCTACCTTGAACTTAGCAACATTTCCACCAAATATCTAAAAGAACTGTAATTGAGTACCATTTATTTGTCCTTCCTAGAAAGGAGGATTGAGACTCCACCAGTTTAAGTAACTCCAGCTGCTCTGATAGTAATCCTGGAAATCCCAGTGAGCTGACACAATAAAAGTTTATATCATATTTTCATGATGGCCTAGTGGGGAGACAAAAGGGTGTGGGGCTTCTGGCTTGTGGCAGAAAGAATGGAGAAGATACATTCATTCTTAACTGCCTGGTCTGGGGGAGTGACACACATCCCATTGGTGGGAACGATCACAGATTGCATTTAGGTGCAAGGGGGCTGGACAATGCAGTTTAGCCGTGTGCCCAGGTACATAATATGCATTTAGCGAGCATCCAACCACAGTTATAATGAGTCTCTGTCATAGCTGTTATCCCTGATGCTAGCAACACAATGGCAGTCAATCAAGTAGTTATCTGGTCTTTATCCCTGAGCCTCTCCCTGTGTTCCATTCTCAAAATGGAAACTCTGGCCCACAAAATGCAGTGGCCTGTCTAAGGTCAGATCCAGTTATAATGTCCCAGACATAAACCTAGGGGTTCTAAATTTCAGGGTGCACTCTTCTCTCTTCAGGTGTATCTGAAGGCATCTGTGTCTTCTCTCAGAGGACCAAGTTCTCAGCACACCTCTGAAGGGTTGTGTGCAGTGGTGGGAGGTCCAGGCAGGGGGGCCCCTAGGGAGGGAGAGGAGAAAGGAACATCTCCAAGATGTTTTTCCTCATCTGCCAGCCCTGCTTTCCTCTTACTCTGTCATGGAATTGTTTATTTTTCCTGACAGCGGGCACCAGGGCTCAGAGTACTTGCCTGCAAGAAAGAGCAGTGGGGAGGACTCCTGGGCCCGGATGTGTGTGGGTATGTGTGCTGTGGGCTCATGCTCCCATGGTCCCCTGCTGCTTTGGTTACAACTTTGTTTGTCCTGTGGTGTGGGGCAGAAAGCAGTTTCTTCCCACCTCTGGGCACCAGAGGTCATTTCTGGGGGAAGATTATTTTTGGGAAAACATTGGGTTGGAAAAAGGCATGCCCAGTCTCCTGAGCCCTTGAGTAACATCTGAAGCCCCTTCCCCTGGGGTTAAGGGAACTCTTCCCGGGTACTTGGTACACATGTCACCCCTGTTTCTTCTATCCCATCCTTTCCAGGGCTCACCAGACTCCTCATTCACCGCCTTTGGGTATTCCTACAGGCACGTGGAGGGCAAGAGGAGGGCATGAATCATTTGATTTGAATCCATTCTGAAAACATGCCAATGGATTGTTTGGCCTCTTTAGAATCACTTCTCAGTTCCTGGGGTCACCACCCCTTAATCTTTAAGCCCTTTTTACTAGCAACCTTAATTCAGGTTGTTGAAGCTTAAATACAACAAATTTCTCTGTCTCTCTCCCTCTCTCTCTCTTTACCTATTTATTTTACTTATTTACTTATTTGAGAAAAGGGATATTAAAATTTCTTGAGCTCTTTGGTGATAGGCACTGTGTTAACTGCTTTCATTTACTTTACTATCTCATTTTATCTTCAAAGCAACATGGTATCAGTCACTGTGTGGAAGGCACTTGATTAGACACCGCACAGGTCAAACATGATTTTAATATGGTGAATTTAAAATGTAATCTCTGTCATGAGTGATAGCACGGCAGCAAGGCCTTGATTACTGAGTGAGCTCATATTTTGTGTCAGGAAGTGCACAGAGTACTGGATACGCAACACCTCATTTATCCCTCAGAAGGAATAAGAGGTAGACAATCCTAGGAGATAGACATTATTATACCTATTTTAGAGTCTAGTAACCTGAGTCTTAGAGAGGTGAAACCACCTGCCCAAAGCACTGAGCTGGTATGTAACAGAACTTGGGTTTAAACAGTGTCTGGCAGACTCTAGAGTTAAGGAATGGACTGTCTATCACAAGTAATGCAAATAGAAGCCAGAATCATGGAAAAGACAACACCAGAGTTACAAGTGGAGAGCCAAGGAAAGGGAAAGGTTAATTAATTCTCAATGGGGATCTTTGGAAGGTGACCTACATGCATTTGAATTTGAATTGGTCCCTAAAACTTGTCAGAGCTCCCTAAGGCAGAGTTACACAGGAGCAAGTCTAATGGGAGAGAACTCCGTTTCCCAAAGCTAGAGCTTCTACTTGAGACAAGGTCTCAGGAGCCCACCGGAGCCATAGAAAGAGCCAGTTCATGTTTATCCCCATTTATCCGACAACTCTGTCGAGTACTGTAATAATCCCGATTATTACAGAGATATTTATATGATGGTAAGAATGATTGCATTATTGTAGAGAGCAGGTTTATCCCCTCCCATTTGGTACATGGGTCATTAAAGGTCTGCTCAAAACTGCTAAGGCCCAGAGAAAGTTCCTTTCCAGGCCTGTGGCACCCGCACTGTGGGAGCGCTAGGCACATCCCTCCAGGGAGAACAGGCCTATGGTGACCTGAGAGGCCCTGGAGCAGCCTGTGGCCCCTGAGACCCCGGTGAGGCCAGTGAGGCAGCAGCTCTAGGATAGGGCAGGAGGTGTTCTCTTGCCTGCCTGCTTGCCATGCAACCTCCATTCTCCTTGAGCTCTGAGCTTCCCAAGACAACAAAACAGAGTCTGTGTATTGTCATCTCAGGAATAGCTTGAGCCATTGTTCCGGGATATTTCCAGTCCTTTTCTCTGGAGGCAGAGGCTATAGAACCAAATGTAGGGAAGCAAGGGGCCCCCCAGCCCACCCAGCTGACCTCTATTCCCTGCTTGCTCTGTGCCCAGCTCTGTGCCTGAGGCCAGTCCATGCTGCTGCTGTCCCTGCTGATAAAGGCTTCAGGTCTCTTCTCGGAAAACAATCAGAGATGAGCCAGAAAACAGACGGTGACTCACTGTCATTAAGCAAATGAAGTGTTATTGAAGTAGTGATGTGCTGAGGATAGAGCAAGCATAATCCAGCTGCAATTACAACAGGAGAGACGGAAGGCTGGCAAGAGAGAGATCTCCCTGGTTGTTGGGATGGGGAAACTGAACAGACCGGCAAAAGCTGTGTGTGACTTCTGTAGAGGTTTACAATTAGGATAGACATGCCAGATTACAGGAGGAGGGGGCAGTAAATCTTGAAGGGTATTCACTGTGATCAGGAACCCTGGGGAGAGTATTCTCTGCTTCTGGGGGGAGACAGTGCTCCTCAGATTTTAGTGCGTCTCAGGTCACCTGGAGATGCTGTTACAATGCAGACTAGGCTTCAGATGCTCTGGGTGGGGCCCAAGAATCTGCATTTCTAACTAGTTCCTGTGGATCACTGTTGCTGCTGCTATTGCCAGGCTGAGAACCACACATCCAGAGCAAGGTGGCAGAGAAGGAAGCAATAGGATTCTTCCAAAGCAAGTGGGTTTAAGACTCAGCCATGACTTTTCAAGATTGCTTTTTTTTATTTTAAACATCCCGAAGTATTTATCTGGGGGCAGAGGAAGTGAGGACCAGGCACAGAGAGAATGGATTCTGTTTGTGCAAGATGAGTCAAGGGCTACTTAGGAGCCTGGGTCAACCACTGAGCCCAAGGAGCTACCCAGGACCCAGTCTCCAGAAGACCCCCATGTGCCTGGGGCCCTGGGAGTCATGTTAGGCCTCACTGCCCTGGGGCCGCAGGAGAGGGCCTCATGGGTGGTGGTGGAGACAAATGATTCTAGCTTTTCTCCAAAAGGCATACATTCCAGCCTCACTTGTTAAGACCAACAGAGTCTGGGAATAGCAGGATATTCTGAATTCATGAGAAATCCAGATTATGGAGTTTGTCAAGAGCTGTCCTGAGGTGACATCTGCCATGGGCAAACCTACAGGTCCTGGGTCCTCTCTCCTGACAGACAGTTCACCTGTACCAGTCCCGTAAGTGCTCCTGGAAGTAGGTGCCTCGCAGGAACTTAGACAGATAGCCCCCTGTGGGGTGTGGTGGGGCAGAACTCGCCCCTGAACATCTTGTTTACACCACCTATCAGCTCTGGTCTTCTTCCCTTCAGCTGAGGGAAAAAGTAGACTTCAGCCCAGGTTGGTCTATTTGTGACAAGTTCCAAATTATGAGGATCCGAACTATAAACCACCCTGAAAACTGGAAGGGTCTGTATCATTTATTTACACTGGATCTCTATGGGGCAGGGCAGGACACTGTGGAGGCTTATCCCAGAGAGATAGTCCTTGGCTGAGGGACCAGGTAGTGGTCAGTGACATGGCCTCTTGAAACCCCCTTCTTGGCTGGATTGCTTTGTTGGCCCCAGCAGTCTAGCACTCTCAGTCTGCCTCTTTACAACCTCCGATTATTAGCAACTGCACTCTGAAGCAGGGCCCCTAGACCAGCAGTTCTCAACCTGGTGTGATTTTGTTTCCAGGGAAATTTAGCAATGTCTGAAGACATTTTTGATTGTTACAGTTAAGGGCAGGTCCTACCGGCATGCAGTGGATAGAGGCCAGGGATACTACTAAATGTACTACAATAAACAGGACAGCCTTGCACAAGAAAGAATCATCTGGCCCAAAGCATCAGTAGTGTAAAGGTTAAGAAATCCTTCCCTAGACAAGTGCCCAGGGGTCCTGGGCTGACCCAGGGGAGCTGGATACACAGGAAGCCCAGCTGGGACTTTGTCAGAACACTTGCCTCAGGGCAAGGTGTTAGGGCTCATTTTCTCCCCTTAAAATAATGAGGATCCTTATAATTTGCCCTTTTACTTGCCTTTGTCAACTGCCTTTCATATTGTTGTATTTTGGTGTGTCCAGCACTGAAGAGGTTTTAATAAGTAGTTCTGTGATAGCAGGTGAAATAGTGGGGGCACCAGAGTCTTTCCTTGTGTTATATTCCATACTGGCCGTTCTTAGCAACACTCCTAAGTTAGGGTCAGGTAGGGAAAAGGCACAGACTTAGCCATGCATCAAACCATGCAAGCATTAAAACACTGTGGGTATTTAAGAAATGGTAACTAGCATGGTTATAAGCACCCAAAACTTTTATGAAATGCTTCTTTTCCCTCCCAACCCTGGGTGGCCAGGAAGAGAAATTAAGTCCCTAAAGTCTAGGAGTAAATACACTAAAGATGGCAAAAATCACAGGTAGAGAGAGATTCAGGATTCATGCTAAACAAAATGGTTACATCATAACTCTACGTAAGCGAGTGATCTGCTCACCTATCTGCATACTGAGTTGCATTTTGCCAAACCTCAGGTCTGAGTCAGGCGGTGTTGGAGATGGGTTAGTAGTATAGGTTAGAATATTTGGGCATGTGTGCCTCTGTGGATGCCATGTGGGTCCCAGGATGAGGATACTCCAGGGTGCCATAATGGGTAAACATATTTGTGGCTTGGTGCGCAAGACTGTGGGCGGTCAAATGGATTTGATTTCCTGACAATATATATGAGCACTTTGGAGCTTAGTCTTATTTTGTGTTTTTTATTCTTCTTAGCCTCCATTAGAGGTAAACATACTGGCATTATATAAATACTATCCTTTTATTAGTTTATTTAGACTTGTCTGCTGCCTCTTTCCCCCTCAAAAAAGGATCTGAGATAGGTCACAACTAAGGATACAGAGGATATAGAGAAAGGCATAGATGTAGGTAGACTAAGCTTTCTAAAGCAGGAATGTATTGTGTACCAGGTTTAAAAAATTATGCTAACTCTGTAGGCCAATCTAGTCACTGTGATTGTCATGTTTGTCTCAGAGCATCTTTCCAGCTAAAGTAGAAAGGGAAAGGGGATAAAATAATATAAACTTTTTATGTGTGACCTTGAATGACAAAGTGAACAATTCTCCCAACTATGATTTTACAAACAAATGCTGAAGTGGTTTTGATAACAAATCTTAATAGAAGCTGAGGGCACAGTATTCAACTGCAGTTTAGTGAAGACAGCTCCCCAAAGCTCCTAAGGGGCCACTGCTCTTGGGGTTTCACTTGTATGGGCTCAAACTTGAAATGCTCAGCAGAGTAGAATGTCACCATTCCTTATATTCTCTTCCCTAAATATAATTTCTTTGGCTGCGCTTTTTGCCAGGAGTTGTTTACAGATAATCTGAGGCGTTACTTCCTTATAAACTCCTGGATGTTGGTCTTCTAGATCATAATTAGAGAGATACCTTATATAAAAGTGCCCATACTTGATTTTGGCATCAAGTAGGCACTCTGCATTAATCTTTTTGTTTATTTATTTTTTGCATTTGTTTTTTCATCTGTCTGTTCATCTGCCCATCCATCCATCCATCCATCCATCCATCCATCCATCCATCTGTCCAACCCTCTCCTAATTTTGAACAGAGTGGGAGGGTGTAATGGCTGACATGTTACTTATTTAGATGAGCTTATAGGTCTGTGAGATGGAGGCTGCCATCCTCCAGGCCCCATAAATCCCTGATTGTCACCTGGAATTGTGAAGGCCCGTGGGACAGACTGGAGATGAACAGGCCCAGTTGGTTAGCAGGGAAGCAGTTGGTGATATATGGACAAGCCAAGCTGTGGGAGGGAAATCTGAAAGGCCATCCTCAGAGTACCTAATTAAATGGGTTCACCAACTAAAACCAGGCTACAAAAAAGGCTTTGTGATGTTCCTTTCATAAAAGGAAAACAACCCATTGCTTGTTCCATTTCTAGTTACATATTTGTAATTGAGGCCATGCTTGTTTGCACAGCCAATTCTATGGGTGCAAATCAATTTATTTTTGTTTTTAACACTATGCTATTCAGTTGCCAAGAAACACATCAATTGCTTAGTGGTTTATCTAATTCATCCTGTTGGTTGTCTGCAATATGATACATTTCTTTGTTCTTGGTTAAACCAATCATGTGACTAGACTGTGCCTGAAATTCTGCTCTTATCACCATCCCCCATCTCCTGGGCAGGTGCACATACATCCATGTACACATGCACATGTACACCTTTGAGGGCCCAAAGCTTCAGAAAGAGCAGACAGCTCAGAGCAGGTACAAGCATCCTCTAACCCTCTGAAATCCCCTTGTGACAACCCACATAGCTGTCACATCCTGAGAAATTAAATTTGAATTCTTCAGGAGCTGTGCTATTCTGGCTAATGAACTATGAACTTTCTTAAAGTTAACCAGAACATTCTTTCCTTGTCGTTTTTTGGTTCTACCATGCTACTGAGAATATTTCTGTAACCCATTAGTCCCTTTTCCTACCGTGGCAAATACCATAAATAATTAAATCTACCTTTGAATGATTAAAACTCATTATTATAAGGATAGAGGCTCATTAAGGCATAAAGGATTTTGGAATGAGACATATGTGGCACTGGATTTCAGCTTTAAATGGCACTTACAGGCCGTGTGACTTTAAGACAAACTGACTTAAATTTTATTAATCTCTGTTTTCCTTTTTGGTCTTCAAAAATAGAGATGATCATATTTGCCTTATAGGGCTATTATGAGACTTGGAAATAATGTAGGTAAATTTCCTGGAGCATAGTAGTACCCTGCATATGGTAGCAATGGTTGTTTTGGCTTTTATTATTCCAGAGAGTACCAGACAAACAGAGTTATAAAAGGTGCAGGAAATTGAAATTGAGTCCAATGTGAACTGTGCTCAGAACAGCCTTCTGAAAAATTGAATTCTGATGCCAAAACCAATATCCTTTTTATTAATAACATTGGAGTTTCATGGGTAAAGATCCACATCTGATGTATCTAATTGGTGTTCTCCTGAAAGCTGCTGTTATAAGTGGTCTGTGAAGGTCTATGGCACCCACTTGGGGGAGGGTTCCATTTCTCCATCACCTGGCTTTGCTGGACCAGGGAAGAAATGCAAGAGTGGGATCCCTAGGGACTTTCACCACAGCCACACAGGGGAGTGAGGAAGGGGCAGAATTGGACCTTCTGTCCTGGATCCTGCAGCTGTTATCTGGTCCCCAAGCCACATGGGTTTCATTCTTCACTCCATGTGATGAGGGTTGGTTATGTCCAGCAGAGTGACCTGTTGTTGAGCAGAAACAGACTTGAAGAAGCAGACAGACAACAAAACATGGTTGTTGGGCATCTTAAGCCTCTAGTAACTTTTAAGGCAACGGGCATTTTGATGAAATACCAGCAAATCATAAACATATGGATTGCAGTTCTTGGCCTCGGATTCTTAGATGCAACCTTAAGGAGAAAGGGGTTGGCAGAATGTGTTGTTGAGAAGTTACCTACTTGACCTCAGACAGCTGAAAATTCCCATGTAGGGGAAGATCCAGTTGATGATGTCAAGAATAATGGTGGCTCCCAAGAATCATGGCCATACCACATTTCTAAGAGCAGAACTATATTCAATCAGTCATGTATTTGCCAAGCCACAGCTTACAACCAAACCTCAAAGAGTCCACTTGAGGGAAAAGAGCTAAGGCCACTTAAATGCCTTTCCTTCCCTTTCTCTTATTCAGAATGTCATAAAATCAAGCCTGGCATCTTCAGCTAATAAGGGATTTGTGGGACAAACCTTAGAAGAGGAGAACTAAGAAATACTCAGCTACCAGTCTCCTGGGACTATCTGTTTCCAAGGCTGGATTTTTAATTTTTAATTAATCACAAATTAGTAAATAACAATAAATGATAAAAAAAAGTGTTACAATGTCTTCTGGTACTCTGGAAATGCTAAATGGCAATCCCCATAGTAGATTCTCAACAAATATAATTAAATGCCTACTACATGTCAAGTGCTCTGCTGGGCACAATGGAAATCATGGGGAAGCACTGTTTCCCCCCCTACTCTAAGGGAACTCAGAGTCTGGGGAATGCAGGGCCATCATGAAAAGGCCACTGGCTATACCAGGCAGTAAGTGCCAAGTGTCATGGTGAGCTGGCCCCCAAGTTCCAGGAGACCACTGGACCAGAAAACATGTTAGGTGGGAATCTGTTTTCTCCTTGTGGGTTTCAATGACATCAGTTTCAATGGGAGAAATTTCAACTGGATATGTTATGTCTTCCAGACAGTAAGAGTTTTTAAATCCCAAGGGAGGAATTTTTATTTTTTTTATTTTTTTATTTATTTATTTTTTTAATTTTTTTTTTCAACGTTTTTATTTATTTATGGGACAGACAGAGACAGAGCATGAACGGGGGAGGGGCAGAGAGAGAGGGAGACACAGAATTGGAAACAGGCTCCAGGCTCCGAGCCATCAGCCCAGAGCCTGATGCGGGGCTCGAACTCCCGGACCGTGAGATCGTGACCTGGCTGAAGTCGGACGCTTAACCGACTGCGCCACCCAGGCGCCCCTCAAGGGAGGAATTTTTAAAGGGGTCAGGAGATATCATTTTTTCTTGGAACCTTTGCTCCAAGTGACCTGTATTTTCAAGGGGAATGGGCCATAATGCCCTTGTTCTAAGGACTTAACATTCGTGACATTGAGTTGCTACCTGAACTGAGCATGTACTACACCCACATGCATGTGCAGTCGAAGCTAGACCACCACCACCTCCTGTTTCCCCCAGGACCCTCTACGCTGCCCAATGTCCCAGCCAGGGAATATGACACCAGAGAGCCTTCCTGGACATAACCAGTTCTTACTGCTAATAGAGTCTTTGCCTGATTGCCTGCTAGATACACTCAGCATTGATGTAGCCTCTGTTTTTCTTGTGACAATTTGGCTCTGCTCAGCCTCCTCTCTGGAGTTAAGCCACCCATTCTTAAAGGGATGCCCCAAGGCTGTCTTGAAGCTCTCTTTCTTCTTCTCTTCCTTGACCTCCCACCATCTTCTCAAATCTCTACTTGAAAAAAAATTCTTCCCTAAAATTTTTCAAGTATTTGAAGCATTGTGGTATAAAGGAATGAGCTCCAACTTTGGGGATAGATAAGTGTCCATTCAAAGCAGGACTTAGCCACTTGCTAGATGTGTGGCTTTGGGTAAGCAAATTGGCCTCTCTGATCCTAAATTTCTTCATCTGCAAAGTAGAGTCCCTAGGAACATTAGAGGATGCCATGGGCAAAGCATCTAGTATGGTGACCAGCATACAGTAGGCAGTTGTTACTTTTAGTGCGCCCCTTACCCAAATTTCATTTCTTTTCACATGCTTGCATAATTAACTTAGTTCATGAAGTGCCATTTTATGAGACAACACATTGTTAAATACTTTCCTAGTCACTGTCTTGTTTAACCCTCCCAACTGGTTGTGTGTCAGAGATGCTATTTTCACCATTTTTTAGATAGAATTATAGAGGCCAGAGATCAGCAATGTGAGACAGGCTCCCAGAGGACTCCTGTAGCACCCCTCCCATCACCTGTCCCATTTGCCTCATGGTTATTTACTTATCTCATTGAAGCTGGTCAGACATATCATACAAAGGAAGCTATAGCCCTGTCCTCAAGGAGTTTCTAGTCTGGTTGGTGAGAAGAGAGAGAGAGAGAGAGAAGGTACTGTGAATACTTGCTGAGGACAGGACTGTCCTTTTCTGTTCCTACTGGAACCTCTTCCTGTGGCTGCCAGCCCAGGGCTCTGTCTGGTCCAGCAGGCTGCTCAACTGAGGCACCTCCATGGAGAGCAGAAGGCAGAAAAAATTTTCAGGGAAGGAGGCAGGCCAGGGACAGAGATGGCCTGCATTTCAAGGTGGGACATGCAGGCCTATGCTAAGGCACTTCCCCAAAGCTCCTTTTCATGGCTATTCTACCTGTCAACAAGGTCTATGTTTCTAGGTATGAAGCTTTAAATGAGGGAAGGCAGAAAAATGGAAAGACAATCCTGGCCCACTGAGAGCCTAGTTGTCAGAAAGAGCCCTCTACTAAGCACCAGAGAAATGGGTGCCAATGCACAAAGTGCCATGGGTGTAGTAGCCCAGGGTGGGCAATGGGACAGTAAAAAAAGGATGGGGGGGGGCCTGGGGGTCTTTGAAGATGAGCTTTCTGTGGTCTTGAAAAAGACAATATTACTAGAATGGAAGAAATAGCTCAAGAATCAAGGGGTGGAGATTGCCATATTGAGAACCAAGAGGAGCCTTTGTAAAATTCAGGCCACAGTGGGTAGAAGAAAGAGGATGGGGAGAGGATGGCATGAGGGGAAAAGGGATGCCATGACTATATTGTCAAGAAACTGGCAGGTCTGTTAAGTGACCCAGGGATCTTGGTGACAAAGTGAGGCAGCAATTTAGAGAAGTGGAAAAAAAAATAATGGGGTCTGGACCCAAATACAAGTCCTGACTGTCAGTGTTGTCACTGGAACGTGGCAGCCCATTTCACTCTCAGCCCAGTCTCCTGTCCTTCATAAGGGTGAGGCCACCCACCTCAAGGGTGCTGGGGAGAAAGAAAAGCAGACATGACACCCCACTCAGCAGGCGGGCTCCATACCTCTCCCTTCCCTCCCCACCTGCTCTCCCAGATGCTTTCACTTCAACCCAGGGTCCCAGGGACATCGTCCTACTTGTCATGACAGAGGTTTAACAGCAGAGAAAGTCCTCTAACCTTGCAGAAGGAAGCACCTTTTTCCTTTGGTGGAAACCATGGGCCCTAAGTAGCTGGGCCTGTGGGCCAAGATGGACAGAGGAGTGGTGGCTCCACATCCCAGCCTTCAAGTCCCGAACCAGCTGCCCTCTGCCATAGGGCACCAGCCCCTTGGAGTTTGCTTCAAGATGATCTTTGCCATTTCTGGAGCTGTGGGATGCAGCCAGGTGTAGTTTTCCTCCCGTGGCCTGACCCAGTTCTAGTTAAGAAGTATTCAGATTTCTCATGGAGAAGAAAAACAACAAACCAACTTTATATTCCTTTCCTGCATGTTTTTTTCTTTTAATTTTAAAGCAATCATTTAAGTAAGCTTCTTATGTTTTGAATGGTAAACTGAGACACAGAGAAGAATATCAACATGCCTTTATCCCATAGTGAATCAGGATCAGGGGACTGGGATGCTGAGCTTGGCTCCAAACCAGAGGTTTAGAGCCTTAATGTACATACAAAGCACCAGGGCCTGTTAAAAGTGGACACTCTGGACCCGCTCAGTGGGAGTCGGGTGGAGGAGGCCTGTTCTCAAGGTCCCAGGGCCTTCTGACCCCGGAAAAGGGGGATCTGGTGACCACACTTGAGATGCTTTTGCCACCTCTGTTCCTTCCCTTCTTGTGACAGAGTGTCTTTCTCAGAGTCCTCCTTCACTGTCCTGCTCAAGCTTCTGGTCTGGGCATGGTCTGGTGACACCCTGTGAAAACCACTGTTCCAGCCATCTGTCACTACCATAGCCGGCCCATAGATGGGGCCCTGGCTGGCTAGCTTCCTGTGTGGCCCAGAGGGACCACTTGGAGGGCTCCTGGACATGTAAGCCAGGCCACAGGCATGGCCTCAAAGACAGGTGCTTTGGGCCCTGCCCCCCTCTTCTCTCCCTCCTTGGTGGCTGGGTGTTTGCAGCAAGTCTGGGCCAGAGGGTCCTGCCACCCTGGAACCTCTTGGCTGGGCATGAGTCGGCTGTACTTTTTGGGCCTTCTGCTTCGGCCTTAATCTCTCTGGCTCTCATACTGGTCTTCTCAACTCTTAGCTCCCTGAGTTCTTTTGCTCTGTCTCCCAATCTCCTGTCTGATCTCATCCCACTGAGATCCCCAGCATCCAGCCTGCCAGATCGGAGCTGGGAGGCTGTGACTAATGGGCTTGAAGGTGAGTCATCTGCTAAATATAAAAACCCACTCACTCCTTGGAAGCAAAAGATTCCAAGAGGCTCTGCGTCCTTCCCACCCAAACCCATCCTTCCTCAGAGGGTCAAGAGAAGTTTATTCATGAACAGCAAACAAATAAACACCAAAGAGTAGCAACAGCTGCATTGTTTCATTGCCCTTCGGCTCTCTCCTGAGGATCTCTGAAGGCGGTGAATTTCTCTGGTCCCTCTACCTGCTCTAGGAGGAAGGAGCTGAGTTAGGAAGACAGTGGCTTTGGCCCCCTGTGGAATTGTGAAAGAGGCAGAATTTGTCTTTAGGACTCCCTCTCCCCTCTTTCTGCCCCATCCGTATTCAAGAGACCCCAAACTGCCCATCCTCCTGCAAAGGTAAAGATGAGCCTTGTAAATACATACGTGTCTTGCAGGAATTAGGCAATGCTTACCCATGCATGATTGAATAGCAAATGGAGGGGTTCGGGTATGGGGTCTCATAGTTGGACAGGTGCCCTCCCTTAGTGTCACTCTGTTACCCTCCATAGCTTGCTTTCTGCTTGGCTTGACTGCTATGGCTCTGTCACCCTTAGAATATGAGTCCTTGTAGTAGATGCATAAAATATCACAGGGATATTTAATACTTGACCCTTACTTCGTGTCAGGTACCATGCTTAACATCTTATGTGGATAATTTCAATTAATTGTCTCAATCCTATAAGTCTATCCCTAGTCTCAATTTACAGGTGAGGAAACCAAAGTTCATAAAGATGAAAACAATTGTGTAAAAGCCCAGTAATAGGGGTATTAGAACCATGATTTAAACCAGTACTTTATACTTTACCTCTAAGCTAAGCTAGTGACTTTCAAGTTTCCTTTGATGACAACCCATAGCAGGAAAAATATTTTCTCATGATGCCACGAATACACACATACACATATACATATATATCTGTACGTATGTGTCTATCCACACATGCATGGATATGAGAAAAATGTTTGGGGAAACAACACTTACTCTTACTGCCTTCTGACTCTATCATATTTATTTATTTATTTATTTATTTATTTATTTATTTATTTATATTTTGAGAGAGAAAACATGGGGAGGGGAGGGGCAGAGAGAGAGGGAGAAAGAGAGAATCCCGAGCAAGCTCTGCACTGTCAGCACAAAGACGGATGTGGGTCTCAAACCCACAAACCATGAGATCATGACCTGAATTGAAACCAAGAGTTAGAAGTTTAACTGACAAAGCCACCCCGGTGCCTCCTATTCTATTCTATTCTATTCTATTCTATTCTATTCTATTCTATTCCTTTCCATTGTAGTCTAATTTTATTTTAAAAGTTGTGTAGACCATCAAATTGCTTTCATAACCTTCTATAGGTCATTACTTATTATTTGCCATTGAAAGACGCTGGGCTAAACCATACTTAAACTATAGTGATTTTTCCACAGGAAGGTGTCTGGAAAGCCGAGTTCCAGTCCTAGGACAGCAACTAAAATCTGTGACTTTAGACAGCTGTCTTCACTTCTAGGACCTCATCCTGCTAAAGCCTGATGTGAAATGGAGTTTAATGAAATGCTGTGGAGGCCCAGCTCATGCTTTTCTTTAATCTCCTCAAACCCTCTGCTTACATCTCTGTCTGGGGAAGAAGAGTGGGTGCCCTTCCCCCCAGCCTTGTATCTCACATCTGCCTACCTGTGCACACACGTGATGCAGGAACAATGGACTGATGGTCTGGTGGTCTTCACCCTAGCTTTGGTGGTAGGCTTGATCACTGCAGCATGGGTCACAGAGAAAATATGGTTTCCACCTGTCTGTGACTTGTGATCTGAGAGATACAGAGAAAGAGAAAAAACTGTAACAAATCAGATAAACCACAATGGTGTGTCTGGATTCAACAGGACTGGGTCCTGGTATCCCCTTGACCATGAGTGGCTGTGTGACCTTGGGCATGACACCTACCCTCTGTGGGCATGTATTGGATACGAGGGACTTAGCTGAGGTCTCATCCAGCCCATTCTAGAATTATGAGTCCACACATTGAGACAGAGAGAAGAGAGAATGAGCCCTGGGTGGTGCTTACCATGAACGGCTAGTCCAAGAAACCCCTGTGGATGAGAATTCCTTTGTTTTTAATAACTAAAATAGCCTGTCATTCTTCCCTTGGCCTCCCTCAAAACGTGTTTATCTCATTCCAGTGAGTCTCAAACTTCCAAATTGGCTGCCTGTGGTAGGTGAGCTCCTCGGTGGACAGATTGCACACCCGTGCCAAGTGCCAGCAAGTTACTAGAGCAGATCTGCACACAGGAGTTTCCCGTCCCATAGATGAGGTCTGCTTGGGTGCCAGGCTAATTGGTTGCCCTGGTCTGTGAGTGATGGTCACGACGTCTGTGGTAGAGGCCGAGCCAGTTCGACTGTGAGGTTGGCTGGTTTACACACAGGTCCTCGTGTCTCTGACTGGGGGGTGAGGATTGCGTGGGGCTGGTATGCTGCCCCTAGCTCTATGCATCTCAGGTGGCCCAGGAAAACATGCTCTTTCCTGGATCCTGGTCCCCAGGTGGCAGTATTGGCTCCGACACCCCTGCAGCAGCTTGCACTCCACCACCTGGAGGCCCAGCGCAAGGGCAAGGGCACCACTGGCATGTGCTCTGTCTGGAGGCTCTGCCCTGCATGCACCCTTCACCTCTCACCTCTCTGGTGAGGACGCTCAGGCCATTAGGCCTGTGCCCCTTAGCCCTCTGCACTGTTTTAGGACTGGGGGTGTCTTGGGGGTGGTCAGGAGGCTGAGCTGCTTTTACCTGCCCCTAGGCTCCTCTTTCCTCTCCCTGGCAGCCCCTCTAGGAGACTACTGTGCTCTCCAACTGGCTACAGAATTCACAGACTGAAAGAGACTTGAAAGGGTCACCTTGCCCCGCTACCCAGAGGGAAGACACAGAGTCATTCAGTGACCACGGCGTCTGAGGGCAGAGGTGGGGCGAGCTGCTACCCTGGTGTAGGGACTCCCACAGGCAGAGAGGGCCGCAGCTGAGGCTGCCTGTGCATTCTCCCTCTCTTCCCATCAGCAGGGGAGGCTGTCTCTGCCTCTACCAGGGGCAGAGAGACCTCTGGCTCCCCTTGAAGAGGCAAGAGGAGGAAGATCCCAGCATTGCTACATTCCAGAGCAAGTCCGGTCTGCATTTCCGACAACTGCTTTGTAAAAAATGAGCCACATACCTCCAGCCAACATTCACGGAGCACCTGCTATGTGCTAGGCACTTCCCCATCCTTAAAATGCATTTGTGCACAGCAGCAGGCCCCGGTTTATCTCTGGAATGATATGCGGGCAGGAGGTAGGTTCCCCACGTGCTCCTGCCCTTCCGATGACGTTAACGGTGTACGACCAAACACATAGGTGCTGCCTCCTCTCCCTTCTCTGCCCCAGTTAGTTAAGGAGAAGAGTGCTGTGCCCCGCTCACAGCTGGGGAAAAGGAGCATACGCCTGCAAAATGTTTCCTGCAATTGCGGCAGGAGAAGGAGATGCAGTTATGTTGGCTTGAGCCAGGTTCTGAGCAGACACTGCAGGTAAGGAACCTGGAGTGCTGTCTTCTCGGGGAGAGAGGTGCTGTCACTCAGTGGGTGGGAGGACACAGCAGTGCTGTGACTGGGCCGGGCCCAGTGTGAGCCCCATCCTCACTGTGTCTCCTGGGGACACAAGCCTGGCTGCTAGCATTACAGGCAGTGAGAAAGGGCGGGAACTATCGAGTGTAGGACTTGTACTTGACACAAGCCTTGTTAGGACCTGGAGCCTGCCGACAGTGCTTTGTCCCTTGGATGCCCAGAAGCTTTTGCTGCCCCCTATCCCCTACCCTTGTGGTGCCTGTTGTGGGATTCTCCCCAGCCCAGTTAGCTCCTGTTCCCTTGAATCAAAATGGGTGAAGCGTTGAGGAGAAAAGACAAAAGAAAAAGACCTAGGATTTGTTCCATAGAAACTTGTGTTAGTGGGATGCCTGGATGGCTCAGTCAGTTGAGCGCTGACTTCGGCTCAGGTTGTGATCTTGAGATTCATGAATTCCAGCCCTGCATCAGGCTCTATGCTGATGGCTCGGAGCCTGGAGCCTGTTTAGGATTCTCTGTCTCTGTCTCTGTCTCTCTCTCTGCTCCTCCCCCTCTCATGCTGTCTCTCGCTCTTTCTCAAAAATATAATAAACATTTAAAAAAATTTTTTTTAGAAACTTGTGTTAGTCCTTATAAAACCTTTGAAAAGGAGAAGCAGAGTCAACATAATTTGTAAGCTTGCACTCTTGATTTCTTTCCATCTTCAGCCTTTCCACTTGAGGTTTGGGCAGAACAGACTAGTTTGCCTCACAGAGAGCTGGCTGAAGGGGAGTGCAGGTCACTGCCACCCACTTTATAGATGAGCAAATAGAGGCTACCAGAAGCCCCCAGTCCCCACTGCCAGGAATCAGGAGACGGATGGAGGTGCATTCCCTCATTTCTCAGCCTCAAGTAATTAAATCCACTAGCTGCCAACTCTGCCCAGACTGCCCCTGAGGCAGAACGCCCATGCGTGGTCAGTGCTGGGCAGATGCTTCACCTCACGCTGCCTTCTTCCTCACCACAGCAATGGAGATTAAGCCATGCAACCTTTGTAGACTTGTGAGGGCTAAGTGAGGTAAGGAATGCTTGATAGTTGGTGAAGCTCTTTACATGTGTTTATCTGCCCTGGATTTCCACTGTCTTCTCTATACTGCCTTCTCCAAAGTCCTGGTCACCTCATGATTGGTGGTCTTATTGGGGGGAACAGCAGAAACTTTGAAGCCAGATCACCCTGTGTTTGAGTTCCAGCTCATTCATATGCCAGCCATGTGACTTAGAGCAAACTAACCACTCTGACCCTCAGTCTCTTCATCTGCATAATAATACCCACCTCTCCAAAGTGACTTGAGGATCAATTCAGATGAGGGCTGTTAACAAGCACCCAGGACAACCTGGCCCTGATCAGCCTTTACCCCAAAGACGCCCATGGACACACGTTAAGATCTTCCTCCTTCCTCAACTCCTCAGACCTGCTTCTGCTTATCAGCAGTTTTCCAGCTGGAAATATTTGCCTTCTTCACTCTGGAGAGTGGGGTGCAGGAAGGTGACTCCAAGGTGAAAATGCCTGGGATGAAAACACAGAGGGGACTTAGAGTCCTTAGTTTGAGGATCCCCACTGCAGAGGCAGCAGAAGGGAGGCTGGGCTGAGTTTCACCCCTCACCTAAAGTGAGGCCACAAGACTTGCGATATATGCCTTTGTCTACTTGGTACATCTGCAGTGATCTCTGAGTTAGATGTATCTTGGCAGATCCATTTAGTGTTCTGTTCTTTGGGGAAGCCAAAGGTGCCTTTGGAGCCTGCAGAACTGACTGGCTGAAGCCAGGCACGCACCTGCCCTCTAGTGGTGATAAAGGGAAAGGCATGGGCAGCACGACGCTAAGGTACTATATGGTGTGTGTGGTCCCCCAGAGATTCAGCAGTACCAGGCAGCACAAGTCCAGACTAGCCCAACACGTGCGGGTCATACAGATTTGGGGTTCCACACACCCATTCCTTTGTTCATTGCTTCAACAAATATCTACGGAGTATCTACTATGGGTGGGGAGGAGGGTGGTTCTAGGTGGTTAACAGTGATCAAGACAGGCAAGTCTACATGCTCATAGTTTTCATTCTAGTGAGTATGCTGTTTCTTGGGCATGGGTGGAGGTGCTTCTCAACCCTCCCCTTGCCTCAGAGTCAAGAAATCAGCAGCCAGGCACCTGATTCATGCCAGGATTTCTTATTTCTGTTCCTTTTAAAAAATGGTACCAGCAATTAAATGACACAATATAATAGAAAGACCATCGAACGGAGAGTTAGTTGGGATGTATCTGAATCTTGGTGCCTCCACTTACTAGCTGTGTGACCTTGGACTCCTCATTTAACCCCCCAGCTTGGCCTGTTACCTTCCAGCAATATGCCAGGAGCTAATGAGCCAGTGCTGGATGAGAGCATACAGTCCCTTGGGCTCTCCGGTTATGGGGGGGGGGGGGGGGCACCGTGACAGCCACCTGCCCTGTGGCTATGAATGCTGGAGTGCCTTTCACCTGGCATTTGGAAGGAGCAAATAATTAATATATTTGCTTTATAATTTAAAAAAAGGAAATAAATTCATGAAAATTAATTTGATACAATTTTATCAGTTTCACTGTGTGCCAGTATTTCAGTTACCCACTGCTGTGTAACAAACCACACCAAAACTTAGTGGCTTAACACAACAGTGTGTCATTACTTGTTGTGATTTCTGTGGGTTGATTGGGCTCAACTAGGCAGACTTTCCACTTAACATGACTGCTGCTAGGGCTGGGAGGTCCAAAGTGGCTTTTTCACATGCATGTGTGGCACTTCTGCTGGGCCAGCTGGACCAGCAGGGGGAAAGAGAGGACTTGATCAGGCATCTGTCTCTTCATCATGTCTCCAGCGGGTACCTGGCCCTCTTCTGTGGCGGCTCAGGGCTACTAGAGCTTTACGAGAGGCTGAGCCCCAAGGCACAAGTCCTTATCAAAACTCTGATTGCATTGCACTGACCAGAGGAAGTCCCAAGGCCACGCTCAAGGGCAGCATGGGAAGGAGCCACACAGGACATGAGTACCGAGGGTCATGTCCATTGGGTGCCACTCACGTAACAGTCTCAATGATGATGTGAGGAGCCCTTCCTAAAGCAGTGGGGCTGTGTCTTCAGTAGTTTTGGGAATCAAGGTGCATTTTGTTGCTGCTGTCTTTCCCAGGAATGACTATTAATTGGTAAGTTCAAAGTTTCTGTAACCTGGTGTGTCAGGAAATAATAAGATGAGCCTGGAGGAGTCACTCCTTCATTTCTCTGAGTGGAGCCACCTCAGAAGAGAGGTTGTCTGCACATTGAGAATCCATAAACTTCCTTATTCATTTCTCCTTTCCTGTTTGTCACCAGTGAGAGAATGGTGGCATTGGAGGACTAGGACATAAATGGCACTAAGGTTCTGTGACAGTGAGCACATCAAATTTTAAGGTCACCAGGCTCTAGACACAAGCTCCAAAAAATAATTTCCAGCTGTCAAGTCTTAGTGGTTTTTTTTTTTTTTCCTGTTTTTATCTCTGATGTAGAGGTGTGGGTTAATCATACTCCTCAGGTCATTAACCCGCCCTTGTCTTGTTTTACTTATTTTTGTATGTATGTATGTATGTATGTATGTATGTATTTATGCTTTTCATTCTAAGGCACCTAATGTGTATCCTTTCATTTGTACACATTCTTCCAAGCTGTGTATTTCTCTTTTGTTGGCATATATGTTATGTTTAATTTACACAGCCAGGGCTGTATTATAAATCTATTTTTGCTTTTTATGTTTTCCCTTAGTACCGTGGTTTTTAGGTCCATCCGTGTGGCTCCATATTTTTCTAGTTGGCTGTTTTTTGGTGTGCACTCACCCATTGCCCTCCTCTCTCCTGCCCAGTGGGGGACTCCTGGAGTGTGTCAGCTCCCACCCTACAAAGATCACCTCTGGGGACAACCTCAGCATATATGTGAGCATTTCTATAGGCTCTATGTGCAAAAGCTGAATCTCTAGCACAGTGGGCATGTTTATAACACATGTGATGAGGTAGTGCCAGAACTTTTCTGAGTGGATGCCCCGGGCTGTCCTCCAGCAGCAGTACCAAGGGGCAGAGCTTCTCATCACAGTCCAGCCCTAGCATTAGCCATAGCAAGAAGATACAGACACAGCCCCTGCTCACAAGGATCCCGAGACATCACTCTTCCATGCATCCTTGACACAGACCCTTGTGGACATGTGTCTTCAGATTTCTCCTCGACAATCTGACCTGGCCCTGGGCACCCCGAGCCACACCCACCTGTCTCAGTACCCATGCCTCATCCACCTGCCCTCTATGTGTCAGCATATCTATGTCATGGCAACACACCAAAGCAGCTGGGATTGGATTTATTCAAAGAGGGGAACTCAGTGAAGATGAGAGATCTCACCTACCCAGGTTTAGCTAACACATCTCAGAAGTAACCATAGACAGTGCACTGGAACACAGTCACTGGCAGCAAATGCTTTGTCTTACCATTGTCAGTGAGTCTGAAAAGCTGGCTTCTTGTTTGGTAGGGATGGAGTAGACAATGTTACTTTAATGAAATGACCTGATGCCAACCAGATCACCTGCTCTAGACACTTCATTTCACAGGAAAGGACACTAAGACCCAAAAAAGTGATCTCAAGACCGTTGGGTAGTTGAGAGGCAAAGCTGGGGCCAGAACCCAGGGTCCCATTTGTCCAGCCTGACTTCTCTCCTAACCACTGCCCTTGTTCCTTCTACACTTCAGGGACCCTGGATCCACAGACAGTCTTCAACTCTGTTCCATGAGGTTGAACTCCTTCCTTCCCCAGCTTGGTCTTGAAAAAGGCTCATAAATACTAAAATTGGGTTTATTGGGTTTATTATCCCTCCCTCTCCAATTTAGTATGGCCAACTAAAATGAAACAGGAATAAATAAAATAAAGAGGGGGAAGAAGAAAATAACAATCAAAGCTATTTCTCAGTAGTGTAAAGTCAGTTATGGAATAAGGGAATAATATCCCGCAAGAATTCTAGGCCAGTGCGTGTTTCCCCCTCTTTCCAGGTGGAGAAAGCAGAATTAGAAAGGCACCCAGGGAGGGACTGTGAAGAGACATGACCAATTATTTAGCAAAGAGATCTAAAATTACCTGTACAAGGAGGTCTGGGTGGCCCAATCAGATAAGTATTTGGATTTCATCTCAGGTCATGATCTTATGGTTTGTGGGTTCAAGCCCCAAGTCAGGGATTCTCTCTATCTCCTTTTCTCTGTCCCTCCTTGCTCGCTCTCTTTCCGTCTTGAAATAAATAAATAAACTTAAAAAAAGAAGATAAAATAACACCTACAGTCCCACATTATCCTGTTCACAAGAGTCACAAGGTAGGTTTTATTCCTTATAAATGTCTCTTCCTTGTATAACTCAAAGCAAAAATTCCTAATGTCCTCCTATGATGCCTTCATTCTTTCATTCGACATTCTCTGAAAGCATAACCATAGTAGTAGTTTCAGAAACAGTCAAATAACATTTATATGCCTTTGTAAAATTGACAAAGTTGAACATAGGAATCTATGCTTAAGAAAATCTTAATTCTGGATGAGTGATTAATTAGGTAGGAGGGCAGGATTTGAAGATAAGGGGATGAGTTCTGGTAGTAAATAAACAAATAGCTCCCTGGACATGGTCAAAGAAGAAGTTTGCTGTTCCACATCACAACACCTTGGGATACCCCAAAAACTTGCTCTGCAAATTAGAATAGGTTGGGGGAGAAGGGGATTTCAGAATTTTGAGCTAATTTTCTATCTACCCAATAAGAGAAACGTTAGAAATAATGCATGCTTTCTTTGTAATCCTAAGCCGCACCAGGCACCAACTTTGTGAATGGGGTCTCCCAAAGAATCCTCTGAAAGGAACGTGACGTGTAAACATCATGGTGTCTGTTTGTTTGTTCCAGGGACTGTGCCACTGCACACTGTCCCTGACCCTACAACCCAGCGCTTGACCTAGCTGACCCCATGCCTTGGGTTCAGGGGAGATTTTTAAATTTATTTTTGAATTCAAATGCTGTAAAATTCACCCTTTTAATAATGCACAATTTGGCAGTTTTTAGTATATTCAGAGTTACATGACCACCATCACTATCGAATTCCAGAACATTTCATCACCCTGAAAGCAACTTCATACCCACCAGTGGCTACTCTCAATTTCCTCCCTTCTTCTGCCCCCCAGCCACTGGCAGCCACTAATCTACTTTCTGTCTCTGCAGATCTGCCTATTTCGGACATTTCATATAAATGGAATCATACAAAATGTGGGCTTTTGTGACTGCCTTCTTTCATTCAGTGAATGTTTTCAGGGTTCGTCCATGTTATAGACTGAATGAATACTTCATTCATTTTTGTGGCTGAATAATATTCTGTCATGTGGACATGCCTACCACATTTTACTTATCTGCTCATCAGTTGATGTGCTCAGGGAGGATTTTAGTACTAAAAATGAACTGAACTGAACTTGAAACCGATAGACAGTGAATAACTTTTTCCGATTCCTGAGGAGGCTGTTAACATGACAAAATCAGTGGTTTAGGATGATGTCTGTGGTGGGTGGGCCATGAAGATCTGATTTGCAGTGAGGAAGAAATGGGCATGATGGAATTTGGAGATTGTTCTACGAAAGAGGGGAGAAAGGCCAAGGTCACCCAAGAAATCTATGTTCAAGGAGAAAACCTGAACTCTCACTCTCTCCAGCTCTGACCATAAAGCCATAAAGCCATCAAGCCACAGGCTTACAAAAGAAGCTCATTCTGAGGGAGGGGAACACCCAGTGATGGTTTCTACCTTGTCTCATATGTCTCCTGAAAGCTCTGTTGAAAATAAGCCTACCACACTCCTTCCCGGAATCCTCATGACTGATAATTGCCTTGTGCACAATTTTCTGCCAAACCCTGTTGTTAATGAAATGATGATTTAGTTATCCTTGTCAGTACTAGCCCAAATTGTACGAGGACCCATTACTGCATCTGTGAGGCTGGGAGGAATGCCCTGCCAAGGCACCTGTGAGCGGTTCCTACAATGGGCATTCTCAGCTCAAGCTTGACTGGGGAGTGGAGGCTGCCAGAAGCCATGGGTGCAGCCTGCTGCCTGGACCCCCGCCCCACAAATAGAGTTGGAAACACCTAGGAGCAAAGTGAGAAACCAGGCCAGAGCACAACTCTGTTTGTCAATTTTGACCTGCAAAGCCTGGGGCTGCTTCTTGTCAGCATGTGGGGAAGGGATGCACTGAAGGACTGTGGTGACATGTCAGATTCCCTGAGGTCCAGGGAGATGCTCAGCTGGCTGGTGGACATGGGCATCCTAAACCACCTCCTCAGGTGATGCCCACAATATACCTTTCTTCCCTCCTCCCCAGTCTGCCTGTGGTTTGGGGCTTCCACTCCTTTCCCTGCCCCTGTTCCCAGGACTGCACTCTCCAGCCTTCCTGGACTGCTCATGCTGGCTGCTTTGCAAGAGAAGAGAGCAGTAGAAAGAAAGGGAGAGGGACATGGGTATGGTTGGGGCAACCCCATGGTTGCTGGTCAAGGCAAATATAGACAGAAATAAAGTTACTTGGCTCACATGATGTTCAGTACACCTGTGTGGGCACAGGAGTACGTGTGCACACACACACACACACACACACACACACACACACACACATTTCCCCTTCTCTTGTCTTCAGGAATATTCTGTTTAGGAGTGAGGTCCTCAGGTTTGGAACTAGTCTATCCGAGTTGTGATGGAGAAATGTAGCTCAGCCTGGAGTGTATTGCCTTTTGGGGGCTTTTGTGAAGTTAGCAGAACCAGCCTCTCACCTCGGCAAACCAGGTAGTGGAGGCTATGTGGTGGAGGAGTGCTGGTGTAACTCTGGCCACCAAACCCACAGCAGTGTGTAATAGATGCTCAAAACCTGGTTGCATGCCTAGTCATTTATTCTGACCACCTCCTGCATTCTCCTCTAAAAAGGTTGTGGCAACTTACAACAGCATTAATGAAACAGATAAGCTAAATTATGTGAGAGGAGCATATAATATAATAAAACAGAATATAATAAAGTCAGAGGTAAGATCAGCACCTGGGAATCTCTCTTTTGTAGCTGAAATTTGGCCCTGTGAGTCACAGGGCTTCCTGCTTTTGATAGTGAGAAGGTGTCATTGGGGGTCCTGATATGGATGGTGTGTAGGGTCAGAGTGTGGTGCCTTGATACTATCCCTGAAGTAGAGAAAGAAAAGATTCCATGACTGCTTCTGGGGGCACCCCTCACAGGAGGTGGGGGTGGGGGGGAGGATGCCAGCACTCCTGTCAGCACAAGCAACAAAGTATTGCAGCCCAAATTATCCAGCTGGAGCTGAGGGTAAAATCCCCATTATCTATAGTGGCCATTTTCAATGTTTTGTAAAAAGCAGTGGTACCCTTCTACTCCAATAAAATCTTGTGCAAGCTCCTCCCAGAGAGAGGGGGAAAAAGGATAGAGAGAGGACTCCTTCCTCACAGCAGATTTGTGCTGAGCTCAAAAAAGGCACTAGACTATAGCGTGTCTTGCCTAAAATCTATAGTTCTGTTCTCTTGATGCCATCTGCTTCCTAGGTGGTGTCAGGACATCTCAGGCCCTATGTAGGGGATTTTCCAGGGGTCTCCCCCAAAGATTGTAAGGAGATTCATGTGTAAGGGGTTGGTATTATGAAGACACAAGGTGAGAGCTACAGCAGAGTGATGGCCACAACCTTCACATGACAACAGCCTCCACAATGGCTGTTTCCACCTTCTTGGCCCCATGTTTCCACCTTCCTGACATCACCTCTAGGGTTCCCATGCAGTAGGGGGTTATTTCCCACAGGGGACTTACCATTTACTCTGAACCACCAAACTCACAAGCTAATCTCCATGGTACAGACAGTGCCTGTTGTGGGCAAGGGGTGGGTGGATAGGGGCGTCTGTGGCAGAGAAGGTGCCTGCCATAAAGAGGGAAGATGGAGGTGGAGGAGAAAGCATGGCCGCATCAGAGAAGTGAAAACGGGGTGTGGGTGTGTCAGGGAGGGTGAAGAGACCAGATGGATGCACATTTTGACTTGATTCTATAGGAAATGCCATGTGACGCATGACCAAGAAGGACTTGTCTTCTGTCTAGGACCCAGCTAGGAAACATCCCCAGGCAGAGGGAAAGTCAGGGGCAGTGTGAGGGTCTGCAGCAGCTCCTGCGAATGTACATGAATACAGCTGAGCATGTGTGGCCAGCCGCATCTCTAAACCAAATCCTTCTGGTGGGGATTATCCATTACTTTCTCTAGTTCTTCAAGTCCCTTAATCCTCTAGGCTCTGAGCATGGATAATCCAGGGTTTACATAGACCTGATTTTTCACAAGCCTTTGCAAGACCACTGTGTACTATCTTGCTGGAGGAGAAACTGAGGCTATATGTTCTAAAAAGCCTAGTTCTAGAGCTTCCCTGGGATCATTCTGTGGTGGGCCTTGGGGTATGGGCTGCTGGCCCCTTGTTCAGTGATCTGGCTTCTAAACTTGGTTCTCTCCCCATATCTTATCAAGAGAGGAAAGGATGTACCTAATTGCTTCTTTCAGGCACAGGTTGAGATAATCCCCATTCCCTGGTGCTCCTTCAGCCTACTGGTGAGTGGAGAGCAGGCTAAGAAAGGTATACACTTAATCCTTACCCATGTGGGAAAAAGGGACAGAGGGAGGAAGAAAACTTGAAGCTGAGATGAGAAGGGATGGCCAATGCTGGTAGAGGTACAATGTCCCCATGCACACTTTCTTCTCCGAGAGGATTGCCTGTGCTAAATATAAAGAGTTTAGGGCACGGGTCATGGGGATGGTAAGGGGACCGGTGGGCTGACAGTCTGCATCCATGTGGGCACTGTCCATCTATGTATAGGCTTTGACCCACCCTCTCCAAGCCACAGCCTCTGTCATTTGCCCTCTTAGTTCCCTCCTCCTAACTGGGCTGCCTCTTTCTCTCTTTCTCCCTGAGGCTATGACAATGGCTGGGTACCCAGCCATGGTATGGACGTCAGCCTCAGTTTCCAGTTCTCAGCAAGTGTATGAGTGTGTGTGTGTGTGTGTGTGTGTAAGGCCTGGGGCTGGGGTCATCCACAGAGCACAGAAGTAGACAGCTTCTGAGGGTGGGGCCGCCCGTCGGTCACACCCTACACCCTGGAGCCCTGAGGACCTGTCACTCAGACCCACCACCAGCCTCAACACCATGAGCAGCCAAAGCAGCATCAGTCACTGACCAGAGGAGCCCAGACGTCACAGGAGTAAGTTAAGCCCTGGAGGGACTGGGTGTGGCTGAGGTCAGTGAAGGGCAAGTAAAGCCAGGAACCCTCAGAAAGAGCAGGAAGCATAGAACAGAAAAGAGGAAACAGCAGAGCTTTCTCTGGTCCTCTCCCTTGTTCAGTGCACAATATCCACACCCCTTTCCCTCGGGACTGAAATCTGGGGGGCGGGGAGCACTGCTGAAGCTGGAGAGAACTGGTAGAGCAGCAAAGAGTGTGAGGATTGGAGGGAAGTATGACCAATGGAATCTCTCTAAAAGTGCATGGTTGGTAGTCATACAACGCCCAAAGGCAGGGACCGGGGAGGCCCAAACTCAGTGGTCATGTGGGGACTGCTGAGGAAACTTGTAGAACCTCAGCTGGCCATGTGATGAGGGACGGAGATAGTGAATGGGGGGAGGGGTGATTTGGACAAGAAACAAACCCTGCTTTCACTTACAGGTGCTCGCAATGGCCAGTACCTTGAAGAAACTCTGGAATAAATACATCTGGGCCTTTGAAAATGGAGGTAGGAGATGGTGTCATTTAATGGGAACTTTTGCTTGTTTATTCAGCCCATCCTGATGTCAAACATCTTGAGGGACAAGACATAGTAATGACCAAGACCTTGGGAACTGGCTGAAGGGAGTGCTCATGGCAGTGGGCATGGTGGCCAGTTCAGCTGTCTCCCTGACCCTTTGCTTTTCTAGACCCAAGGATGGATTCCCGGCTCCTCGTACACTTGCCACTCCCTGTCATTCTTCTTTCTGTCTTCTATCTTTTGGTGGTGGCAAGTCCTTGCTTCATGTCTGGATGGGAGTGTCTGAGGTTTGCAGGATCCCTCGCCGCCTATAGCCCAGGCCTGGTGGCCCTCTCAGGGTACATATTCTATGAGGTAAGCCCGGTGGGGCCCTGCAGAGTTCTAGGGTCTTCTCCGTTCTGGGGTGCCCAAAGACCATGATCTTCCTATGCATAAAGCTGAAAAGCTTTGGAGGGGACACATATAGGAGCTGAAGTTCCGTTCCATCTTTGGTGACCCTGCCTTCCCTATAGAGACACAAATCCCATCACCAACTCCCATTTACCTTTTATTTAAATGGAAAAATAGATGTCAGCAGCAAGCAAGATAGAATGTATTACCCCCCCCCCATGCACACCTAAAAGAACCCCCCACTGCCTCCTGTTTCTGCCTAGGCTCTGTTATTCTCTGCCTAGTGTTCCAAGCTCCAAACGCAGGGTCCCTTCCAGACACCTTGCTGTCAGCAAATCATTGGTCAGCATGTGTGCACTGGGCATGAATTGGGTGCCTGGCTGTGCAAGAACCTGCAGAGCCGCTGCTGGAGAAGGCACCCCTCACCCCTGCAGTTTCCGCTCTAGGTGGAGAGTAATTTGTGGAAATGGGTGATTACAATTCACAACAGGAAGTATGTGCTAGGGACGGGGAGGAGGCGCAGAGACCCATTTGGGGTGTCAGGAAGAGCTTTCTAGAGAAAGTGGTCATCATCACTGGCATTTTACTGCGATTATTACAGTGAGACACTGCTCTAAGTGCTTTCCAAGGACCTGCTCATCAGTCCTCATACCAGCACTGCCCCAAGATACAAAGGGGCCAGGTAACATAGCAGGTGGTGAGCCTCTCTGGCCACAGAGCTTGCCCCTTCACCCCCAGCCCCTCTGCCTCAGTGCACCAGCTGGGAGGAGATGAGGCAAGCGGTCCAGCCTGAAGAAGCAGGTCCTGACAGCCACACCTCTCACTTTCCCTCCTCTATCCACTGGTCTCCATTCCTCATTAATGTTCACCTCCAGGCCACCCTCTGCACTGCTGACAGAATGATCATCCCAGACACCTATGCACCAAAAGGAACTGCTGACCTTATGAAGGCTTCCCAGCAGCAGGGGTAAGGCAACCCTTTCGATGGGTATAGAAGCCTCCCACAGTCCTCTCAGCTCAGCCTTACATTCCCACCTCGCCTCCTACTACTGCCTGGGCAGCCTGCATGCCACCTGCCTCCTCCAAAGCCACACCGCTCCCCAGGCCCACAGCCTTGCTCCATGGGCCCCAGGCCTTGGCTGTTACCTGACCCTGACAAATTCCTACATATTCTGTAGACTCAGGCTTCTCCTGAAGCCTTCCTTGGCTCTCCAAGTCCAGGTCATTTGTTTCCTTCTTTGGGTCTCCACCTCTATTCTCCATGGTGGACCAGGGGCAGGTCTACCAGCTGGGTAGCACTGCTCATGTGTATGTCTCCCTAGCTCTACGTTCAGTGACTTCCTGGTAGGTCAAAACCAGCCATGGTGGGAGCATTTACACCATAGGAACTGGCCAACTCTACAAATCAGTCTCCCCTCTCCTACCCTAAGGGCCTGTTAAACGATTTGTTGGTCTCACTCTGAAGGGCAAGTGCTTCAAAGGCAGGGTCACTCCTCCCTATTTTTATTTTTATTTTTGTAATTTAAATTAACGTTAGTTAACATACAGTGCAGTTTTGGTTTCAGGAGTAGAACCCAGTGATTCATCACTTACATACAGCACCCAGTGCTCATCCCAACAAGTGCCCTCCTTAATGCCCATCACCCATTTAGCCCATTACCCCACTCACCTCCCCACTAGCACCCCCCAGTTTGTTCTCTGTATTTAAGAGTACCTTCTTGTTTGCCTCCTTCTCTTTTGTCATCTGATTTTTCCTTCCCTTCCACTTTGTTCATCTGTTGTGTTTCTCAAATTCCACATATGGATGAAATCATATATTTGTCTTTCTATGACTGACTTATTTTGCTTAGTATAATACATTCTAGTTCCATCCACATTGTCGCAAATGGCAAGATTTCATTCTTTTTCATCGCCAAGTAGTATTCCATTGTATGCATATACCACATCTTCTTTATCCATTCATCAGTCGATGGACATTTGGGCTTTTTCCATACTTTGGTTACTGCTCACTTCTCTTTTAAAAGTCAGGCCCAGCATAATGTCTGCTACCTTGCGGAAGATACAGATACTTTGTGAAACATGAGACATACCCCAGAGAGCTTGTCATTTAATTGTGGCAACAAATTGCTCTGCTTCCACCATAATCCTTTGAAAATCTGCCATGTCCACATCCATTTCTTGCTCAGAAGCCCTTGGTAGCTCCCTTGGCCTATATGACCCAAATGTGAACTCCCACAAGGTAAGGATTTGTCTCAGTGCTCAGAACAGTGGCTAGCATGGAGAAGTGCATAGCACCATTCAACCTGTCATTTTCAAATGAATACTAAATGATAAAGTTCAAGCTCCTTAAGATAGTCTTTAAGTCCCCTCATTAACCAATTCTGTTCTCTCTCTTCTTCTGCGGCTGCTCCTCTCCCAGTGGAAGCCTCCGCTGCATTCTCACTGATCCCTTTCTGGCCTCAGGGCAGTTAGGAGAGGTCCAGGCACCCTGCACTTCTCCCTGGCATGCTCAGGGCCTCCTCATTCTCCAGTCCTCTACCAACTTCTGGAACACCTCGTGGTTCCTACTCTTCTTCCAGCCCCAACCTTACAAGGTTTCCTACATCTCAGTGAGCCTTTGAGCTCCTTGGGGGCAGGGTTGATGTGTATAAAGATTGGTGTCCCTCCAACACTCCAGCTCCTGGATTAGGGTCTCACACATAGTAAGTGCTCAGTGTAGCTGTGTGGCCCATAGTTGTGGACATTAAAAAAAAAAATGAGAGTCCAGCAACACGTATGCACATCCCAGCCTCTGCTCTAGCCACTCCATGGAGGTGATTTGATTAGCAATCACTCACTGAGTATCATTGAGGGTTGGAGAGGGACGATGGTGTCCAGAACTTGACTGGAGGAGGTTTTAGCCTCACAGGCCCTGAGCCAGGTGGGTCTCACCATGGCAGAGCAAGCTTTCCTTTTCTCTTCTTCCTCCCTGTTCATAGCCACCTCACTTCTGGATAACTACAGCTACTTCTGCCAGTCTGTAAATTATTACCAAGATAAGGGGATGGCAAGACATGGCAGCGTTAGGCCTGGAGAGAGTGTTGATAGGATGCACTTTGTAAAAACTGGAGCTTGATCATGGTGGCGTCACTTATGATGGGAGGCAGTGAATCCATTGGTTCCATGCAGCTTTGGAAGACCTCAGTTTGAATCTCAGCTCTGCCAATTACTTGCTGTGTTACAATGGGTGGCTTACTTACCTTTTATGGGCCACAATTTTTTTAATCTATAAAATGGGATCAATAATACCTACTTTATAAAAGGCAACAATTGAAAGAAGATTGAAGTGGCTATGTATGAAAGTGTTTAGCCCTGGGCCTGGCACACACTGAGTGGTAGCTAAGTGGTAAGTATTTCATTATTTTTAGCTGTTCTCTGTTCAACTGTAGCAGAACAAAAAAGCTTCTTTGTAGGAGAAAATCTAACTGAGGCTTGACAAGTCACCAGGTAGTGATTTAGATCCTGAATTGGGAGATACTGAGTGATGGGCTGAAGTCTTGCTACTCAAAGTGTGGTCCCCAGACCGGCAGCAGCAGCATCACCTGGGAACCTGTTGGAAATGCAGAATCTCATGTCCCACTCCAGGCACACTGGTTAAGAATCTGTGTTTCAACCGACAAGACGACCTGGAAATCTGCGTGCTCATTAAGATTACATGGCTACAGGCTACAGCACCTTTGGAGAGTCCTTCTGTTAACACTCTCAGTAGCTTCTCCCCATCTCCCTGTGCTCACAGGCATCTTCCTGCAGACAGGTAAGCACTGTGGGAGCAGGGGGCACCTAGGAACAGTGGGGACTGGAGCTGAAGCCAGCCTTGTTGGGGCCAGCTGCACCACCAGCAGGACAGTGGTCTGACTGAACTTCCCCTTGATTCCCAGCAGATGGCGAGCGTGTGTTGATTATGCTTTTCAAAGGCCATTAAATTGTTTGATACTGAAAGCACCAAAGTCCCTTTGGCTCTTACACACTTGTATGGAGTTATCTCTGTTAGCTGGGTCTGGGTTGGGTTTTAAGGCGCTCTGTTTGGATGCTTCCCTCAAGCATCCTTGTTGATGTTCTCAGGGTTTGTCCAGGTGGCCACATCTGAGGCTGATCTCAGAGCAAAACCTTGGTCCCATTACCTAGCAGAGGAAAGATGCTCCTTGATGTAACACCTCACACCACCAAACGATCTCATGGGCCCCCACTCTTCATTCATGCACCTGCATAAAAGTAAGCACTTTCCCCCATTAGCAACAAGGCTCTAGGCTAAATGAAAATGGAAAGATAAACAAATTTAAAAACCTAATATTATGTGGCAAGGATCATCATGCACCAAGAGCCATTCTTAAGTGTTAATGAGGAGAAAAAACACTACTTGTGAATCCAGACAGTTTGTAGGATTGAGTGGGATGGGGCGAGGTAATAATTTGGAGGAAGTGATGAAAGGGAAGGGACTCTTTCTAATCAAAAACTTCCCAAAATGAAGTCTGAGCAGAGAACATTTGGGAATTTGTCTTATGGGACCTGGGCTGGGTGTTCAATACCTGAGTTCTCTTCCCTGTGCCCTGGGAAGGATATTGGAAGGAGCCCAGTCTCTGAAGCCAGACCATGTTCAAATAACCTTGGGCAAGTTACTTAACCTCTCTGTGCCTCAGTTTTCCCATCTGTAAAATGGAGCTAAATATAAACCACATACTATTGTATTTATATAATATTTTAAACATGTAAAGTACCTGGCACACAGTAGATGCTACATAGGTGTTTAACAAGTGTTATTTCCCTCAAGTTTTAGTCTCCCCTTCAGCAAAACAGGCAGAATTGCCCTGTCTTTGGCAGTTGAGACCCCAGGAGAAGAGTAGAGAATCGACACCATCTTTTCTTCCTCTCCAAGTCTTCTTCATATTACGAAAGAAGCCAGAGCACATCACCTTTCTGCATGTCTGGCATGTTCTTCAAACAGTGGGCTGGCGCCAGATATGTGTCACATGGTCAAGGTAAGTGACACTGTTTTAGAAAGCCTTGCCCCAGGCCCTTCTGAGGCAGGTCCCTGTCTGCTGGCTGAGTCCTGAGCTTGGGAGGTGTGTATCCCTGTAAACAACAGTTTGGTGCTAAGGTTCCCCTTCTTTGTGGCCATGAGACCAGGCCTCTGCTCCCATTTTATCTCTGTTTTTCTTCAGAGCTTCCTACCACCCTTGGGCAGGGGACTGTGGGAGATTCTCAGAGCCATCTGCCTTGACAGTACAGAGGGAGTTATAAGCACTCTCGTTTGGCATCCTGTCAGCCCCAACCCACCATGATGACCTCAAACAGCTCGTGCCAGACCTCCTCATGATAGGACCTTCCCAAGGACTTTTTCTGTAAGGTATGCAGAAATGCTCCCTGCAGCTTAGACAATTGGAAGATGGGAGAAAAAAAAACCAAACCACTAGGCCCAGCTCCACTATTTCGCTTTATCTCCCCACGCCACCCTATAGCCTCCTTTGTCAGGATGCTGAATGCTTTGGTCCCCGTCTTCACATGCCTGTACTATGGACTGGCCAGTCTGGGACCCTGTGTGCAGCTCTACCTGTGGTGGAAGTGACATTTAACCATCCTTCAGCAGGTAAGAAAGACCCATCAGCTCCAGGGGTCTTGGCTGAGTCCTGGGTTCTATTCTTAGTTGCACCAGTGATGTGGTATCTGAACACGAACAAGCCCTTCTTAACGCTGTTCTTCCTTAGTTTCTAAACTTGTAAGGTTCTCAGTAACCATCTTGTCAATCCTAGAACCAACCCTAAGTCACTGACCTGATGTGGGACCTGGAACAAGTGACTTCCACACTTCAGACGTCAGTCTAATCCATGAAGTAAGGGTGGTGGGCTATATGACCTCAAAGCACTAATATCCTGAGAGCCTGGGATAACTGATGACCCTTCATGTGACCAGAGGGTGCCTTGTGGTTTGGGGAGTGCCAATGCCAGCTGGTGGTAGCAGCCTGAGGTATTCCTCAGGCCGCCTAGGATTGATTGAGTCCATCATCAATGTTCACAAGACATGGCTGGATTGGTGCAAATGGGGAGCCAGAACTGGGAGAAGGATCAGGAAGACTCTTGGGATCATAAATAGGGAGAAAATGGGGGCAATGCCTCACCATCCCCCTGCCGGTAGACAGGGAAGTGAAGACAAGAGGAGTCAAGGGTAACGTTCTTCCAGTTCCTCAGCACTGCTCACTGCTCTCCTGTTTATGTTCTCTCATGCTTTCCTTCACCCAGGGTCAGTTGCCACCGTTGCCCACTCCTCCTACAGCCACTTCACTGAGTGCTCCTTCCCTGATGGGTTCAACATGGCGGTCCTCCTCTGCAGCCTCAGTGTCATCAGCCTTTTCCTCAACTGCCACCACCAGACGTACCTGAGGGGCAAGCGGGAGAAGCTGACTTCAGGGGCAGGACCCAAGGACTGAAACTAGGAGAGCTGTCCCCACAGAGAGTCGGCAGAAGACAGTGTGGGTCACAGCCCACCTGTGCTGAGCAGATACCTCTGGGCCTGCATTTCATTCTGTGAAGGGTGGAGGAGAATTGCCTTCTTTCTGAAGTTCAGGAGAACAGAAATGGACCAAGCTCCTTGCACTCACTTCTGTTACAGCATTTCTCACATGGATTTGTCACTGTTTGATGTGAGCCCCCTCAGGAGGGACTATCTTGTTCTCAATGTTCCCCCCCCACCTGGCACAGCACCTTAATAAATGTGCATTTGGGTCCTTGTATTCCACGACTGGCCGTCATGACATTTGGTGAAGATCAGGGCTGGGGGCATGCCTAAAGCCAAGGCTGGCTTAATATCCAACCTTGCAGTAGGAAATGATGCTAAGAATATGCAAGGGTGGGTTTGTTTGCTTTCTAGCATGGCTGTGTCAATGTTTGCCCCTGTGTCTCTTCTTGTCTCTTCACTCTTACCTGCACTTGTATGATTCTGTGTGTGTAAATGGGAGAGGGTTATGTGTATATGTCCAATTTTTTTTTTCAAGTAAACATGCATGTTTCCATTTGAGTTTCTCTCAGTGTCATCTGCTTGTCTCTTCTGTATGTCTATGTAAGTGCCACATGGTAACAAAAGCCAACTGGGATCAATATTTTTCCTGTCCCCAATGGGAAACATGGAAGTTCCCTGAGAAATCTGAATATATGTTCCACTGAGGGCCTCCCAAGAGGCATGTGAGAAAAGGAGAAATGGGAAAAATGAATATAGCCATCCACTTCACAGAGAGGGAAACTGAAGACCAGAAAAAGGGAATATATGTCTGAGATAATATAGTATGGTGGAAGCAAACATTTGCTGATCCATTTAAAACCAGGAGTGGATTCATCAGGCTCTGTGCTGACAGCTCAGAGCCTGGAGCCTGCTTCGATTCTGTGTCTCCCTCTCTCTCTGCCCCTCCCCTCTCATGCTCTGTCTCTGTCCCAAAAATAAATAAAAACATTAAAAAATAAAAAAAAACAGGAGTGGATGGGTCTCTGGGAAGCAGTTGGCCTGGGAGCTGCCTCTGGGCTTCCAGGATGCTTATTTTTCTTTATAATCTCTCTTCTTCACTCTTTCCCCCCACTAAGTAAATCCTTATTTTGCGAAGGCTCCCCAGTAAAGAACATTCAAGAACTGTTGAAGTTTATGGAGTGCTATTTGGGGACTATCTATCCATCAGATACTTGAGCTAATTAACCGAAGGCCAGGCAGGGCTGCATCCTGTGGACAGTATATTCAAAGAAAATTTCCTCTAAGTTAGCAGGATGTGAACACATCCCACACAATTTTCCATACACAGGTTGAATGCCTTTGGAGGTGGGTGCATATCTCCTTAAACACATAAGACTAAAGTCTGTTCATGTGCTTAGCAGCCAGGATAAGGAAATATTACTCATTCCAGAGTTCAGAGCTAATGTTTGTCCAGGTCTGTGTAGCTGCTTTGCCTGATCAAGCAGCACAAGAGGAAGTGATATGTCCCAGTTCATGTCTGAATGTAAGGTTTTGGCTGGGGAGACCCTGACTCTACCTGGTTCAGGAGTACTGTGCAGGTATTGTTTATCAGTGTAGAAAGATTGTGTGAATCTTATAAGACACAAAGTTAATTTGTATTTGCCAAAACATAGCCAAATTCATAATTAATATTGTAGTTCATTTCTATGAACTTTTCTGTTTTGAGATAATGATAAGCAAGAGTGCTGGTTAAATTCTTAAATATATAGCAGAGCTGAGTTATAGCCGACAGTGGCCATGGGCCAAGACAAGGAGGCTGTGAGTAACCAGTGGGATGGTCCCAGAGACAGAAGCGAGGGGGCTGTGCTGAATCTGACATGAGGGTGCAAAAGATGATGGTCTGGGTTCCTACCTATCACTTCCTAAATCAGATTCCATCTAGTTGAAGGAATAACACCCACCCAAGACGGAGCAGCTTCGTGGTCACCTTCTAGCTCAGAGTTCAGTGAACACCCCTACCCTTGCCAGCTTCCATACACACTCCATTGTACGCTCAGCTGAGAATGTGTCCCAGGTGCTGCTGGGCCTGGACAGGTGCCTGGAGCCAGAGGTTAGGAGAAAAGCCATGTTCCTCTTTTACACTCCCTCCATTACATCACCCTCCTTTACACTCTTTCTTGGGGTTCTCTATGTAAATGGAGGAACCCTTCTATAAGAAGACAGAGTCTGCCTTTTGTCTTTTGTCCTTGGGCGGTCTTAAGGTAAAACATCTGCAAAGGTGGACTTTAACTAAGGTTTTTGGAATTCAAGCCCTCCCAATCAGGATCTAAGATCTTATGGATTTGCAAGTTTTGGGTAGTCAGCAAGCTCCTGCTGCAGATACCGGTGGGAAGAAGAGGGAATAAGCCACCAAAGAACTAGAAGACCTTGACTTGAAGCATCTGCTTATCAACAGGGAGAGGGAGAACAAGGGCTCATGAATAAAGTAAGGGATGATCCATTTCCAATAGCTCACACAGAGCCATTATAAAGGTGGAGACCCATGCTGGAGGACAGCACTCACTGGGCAGCAGCCCTGGACTCTCAGACAACAGCCAAGGTCAGAGTCGGCCTTTGCCCTCTTGCTGCCTGGGGAGGATGTGGGGCAGTGCGCATCCTCTTTCATTGTCTTTTTTTTTAAGTCTTATTTATTTAAGTAATCTCTACATCCCATGTGGGGCCTGAACTCACGACCCTGAGATCAAGAGTCACTGTTCCCAGACTGAGCCAGCCAGGAGCCCCTAGGGTCTTTTTCATGTATAGAACTCAAGTAGGAGAGGTTTTCAGCTCTAAAAAATATATTCTGACAGAACTGACATAATAATATATGATCATAAAAACCCCTTCTTTTAAAAATATTTAATAACTTAGCAATATAATATTAAATAAAAATGTAAGAGCATCCCAATTTTGTAAAGAATTACATATAAAGTATAAATACAAAACTGTTTGCAACAATCATCTATAGATGGTGAGATTATGGATGTTTTTAATTTCTTTGTATTTTTCTGTTTTCTGCAATGCTTATTCCTTTTTTTAATCGTAAAAATTTTACTATTGCAAATACAGGATACCTAGGCTGTTCTTTTTCCTGAGAGTTATGAAAGTGTTTATTGGATCTGCTCATCAGATCTTCATTATTGACACGGGTGGCACAGTTGACCCTACTACTGATCTCTCGGTCATGCAACATACAAATACAGAGGGCTAACTGTATTCTAGGTGCTGAGCTCTGTGTTAAGGATCTGACACATGGCAGGTATGATTTGCAGTAAAGGACATGTGAGTACGTAAAAAGCTAAACCTCTGGCCACTTCCACTGATCCAGGGAGTGTTAGGAAGAAAGCCATTTTTGTCCCGTGGTGGTGGTCAAAGAAGATTTTGAAAATAGACTTATATATAGTGTCAAATGTGAAAATGGGGCTGAACCCCACCCTTCTGTATCCAATCTTCCTGTGTGACTCCATTCCTTGCTTTGAAGACAGCTTCCAGAGCATTAGAAGTGAGGTAGGTATCCAAATGGAAATCTGAAACACTTTCTCAAAAATTAATTAAATAGGGTACATTTAAAAAAAATATCTGGGGCGCCTGGGTGGCGCAGTCGGTTAAGCGTCCGACTTCAGCCAGGTCACGATCTCGCGGTCCGTTCGAGCCCCACGTCGGGCTCTGGGCTGATGGCTCAGAGCCTGGAGCCTGTTTCCGATTCTGTGTCTCCCTCTCTCTCTGCCCCTCCCCTGTTCATGTTCTGTCTCTCTCTGTCCCAAAAATAAATAAAAAACGTTGAAAAAAAAATTAAAAAAAATATCTGTGTTTAAGACATAACTTTTGCCCATACCATGGACTCATTTTTGGTTTATTTGTTTATTGATTTTTTAATGTTTATTTATTTTTGAGAAAGAAAGAGGGAGACAGAGCAAGAGTGGGGGAGGGGCAGAGAGAGAAGAAGACAGAATCTGAAGCAGGCTCCAGGCTCTGAGCTGTCAGCACAGAGTCCGATGCGGGACTAGAACCCACGAGCTGTGAGATCATGACCTGGGCCAAAGTTGGACACTTAACCAACTGGGACACCCAGATACCCTTCATTTTTGGTTCTTAACAAACACTTTTTGAAGTGAGTATCTGAGGGTGGGGAGACTTCATAACAATCTTTATATATATAACAAAAGTTGATTGATAGTTGTGAATGATAGTGATCATTGAATTACAGACTTCTCAAGTTTCCAATGACCTTAGTATCTAAAAACTTTTACTTGAGGGCTGCCTGGGTGGTTCAATCTGTTAAGCATCCAACTTCGGTTCAGGTCATGATTTTGTGGTTCATGAGTTTGAGTCCCATGTCAGGCTCTCTGCTGACAGTGTGGAGCCTGGAGCCCGCTTCCAGTTCTGTGTCTTCCCGTCTCTCTGCTCCTCCCCCACCCCTGCCCACAATGTCTCTCTCTCTCTCTCTCTCAAAAATAAGTAACATAAATAAACTTTTACTTGAGAAGTGGAGAAAATGCTGTCCATAGATGAAAAGAGACTTTGTCCTGAATCAATATGATGACAGTTACACCTGAGGCCTTGGTTTCTTGACTTATATCCAGGGTTCTATGTCTTCAGTGTCAAGATAAAAGAAATGTATTCTTGTAAACAGGGCAGTTCAGATATCCCAGCTCCTGAATTCTAGCTGGTAGCTCATCCTACTGGAGAAATTGACATTAGGTTTCTATATGCCACTCTCTACCACCATCCTGTGCCTCCTTTTTTTTTAAAAATATAATTTATTGTCAAATTGGGTAACGTATAGTGTGTAAAGTGTGCTCTTAGTTTTTGGGGTAGATTCCCATGGTTCATCACTTACAACACCAAGTGCTCATCCCAACAAGTGCCCTCCCCAATGCCCATCACCCATTTTCCTCTCTCCCCTGCTCCCCCCTCCCATCAAAGCTCAGATTGTTCTCGTATTTACGAGTCTCTTATGGTTCGCCTCCCTCTGTGTTTGTAACTATTTTTTCCCCTTCCCTTCCCCCCATGGTCTTCTGTTCAGTTTCTCAAGATCCACATATTAGTGAAACCATGATATCTGTCTTTCTCTGAGTGACTTATTTCACTCAGTATAATACCTTCCAGTTCCATCCACATTGTTGCAAATGGCAGGATTTCATTCTTTCTCATTGCCAAGTAGTATTCCATTGTATATATAAACCACATCTTCTTTATCCATTCATCAGTTGATGGACATTTAGGCTCTTTCCACAATTTGGCTATTGTTGAAAGCACTGCTATAAACATTGGGGTACATGTGCCCCTATGAATCAGCATTCCTGTATCCTTTCTGTGCCTCCTTTCTTATCCCTTATTTCAAGCATAGGGTGTTTCTGTGGTGATTAAATTTACCATTTAGCTCACTGGTTGCAAAATATCAAATAGGATCAGGATGAAAAGAGGAAAGACACAGAGGAAAAAAACGTTTAAAATAGCCTACTTTTAAAAGGAAGAAGGAAAAAAAAGGTATCTGTGGTCTTCAGATTCTGTAGGAGCAAAAAAGGGTAACACGGGTGTGGTTTTAGAAGCTCCAGCACCAGATGTGAAGACAGTAGCCTTACAGAGACTGTTTCACCAACTCCCACAATCGCATAGGGTCAAGTCCCTGTTATTAATTCCTTACCATACATACCTCTTAGTGGTCAGCTTCTTTGATGAAACCCTGACTGATACCATTTCCCCGCAGTGTATAAAGCTCCACAAAGTTACAGACAGCCCTGAATTAAAAATGGAGAGAAGTTGCCTTTCAGCAGCAGTGTCTGTATCCTGTAAGAACTAAGCAGAGGAGGCTGACAGACCCAGCAGCTATTGCAAGGAGTGCCTCCCGCGAGAACCAAGAGCGCCCTCTAGCGCCAGGATGGTGAACTTCACCCCCGCCCTGGACCACCTGGGGCTGTATGAAGACCCAGCTCCTGTTTGCCTTTCTTCATTAAGACAGCTAGAGAAGGGGACATTCATTGCTTTAAGATAATCAACCAAAAAAGCCTGAGAACAGAGAACTGAAATTCTTGGCTTTTAAGGAGAAAGGTGTCAATTCACATGTGGGGAAAGATTGCAAAACATATATGTGATTCTGCAGGGCTCTTTATTTATTTTTTTCTTTTCCCCGGCCAATAAAACCAAGGAGGGAGAGAATAGTTGGAGAATATGCAATGCAGTTACATGTCAGTGTGGAGACCCTGTGTCGTGCACCACCTTCATTTAGCGAGGAGAGACTTTGTTGAAGTCCAGGGATGTGACAAGTCTTGCAGATGACACACTGGATATACAAATGGACAATGGTGAGACCATATATAAAAATAGAGCTCTGATACCAGTCTGCAGAACCAGCCCAGGATACTAACCCATTACAGATAGCTCCCAGCCCAGGAAATCAGCCTGCTATCTACAAGTCAGACTGGCAGGACGTAAGACCACGATCTCTGTAACTGGTCCAGGAAGCCAAACAATAGCCTTATAACAATCACCCCAAACACTAGGATTTCCTAGCTGACAGTTTCCCTAATTTTTTCCCAAGAAAATTTAAAACTGACCACCACCACCACCAACAAGAACAGCAACAAAAAACAAAAAAACACAAAACTAAATATGCACCAATTACACAGGATGCCCTGTTTCTAGTTAGCACACCAACAGCTTCCCCACATGAGCAACCCTCCAATCAGAGCACGTCCAAAGCTTTCCCTTCCCACTATCAAGCTTTCCTACCTCTGTCTGCCTTTGAATCTCTGTCAAAATGCAAGTAATGACGGTTGACTCCCTACTATCACAAGCTTTGCTTGTCTCTATTTGGTTGGACATACTTTATTTGCACATAAAGAAGTCTCCTGTCCTTGCAATGTGCAGCAGCCTTAAGGTAAGATGGTGGTATGGTCTTCCTATGCTGGAGAGGGCTGGAGACAGCTTCTTGAGTTCCTCATGACTTTGCCCTAGTCCAGGAGGTAGGGTTGCCAAATAAAATGCAGGATGTCCAGTTGTATTTGAATTTCAGAAAAACAATGAATGATTTTTAGCATAAATATATCTTATGCAATATTTGGGGCATACTTATTCTAAAAAAGTATTCGTTATTTGTCTGAAATTCAAATGTAACTGAGTGTCCTATATTTTTATTTGCTAAATCTGGTAATCCTAAAGGAGGGCAAATAAACATTCTCATGCCCCATTCCCACAACTGGAAAGCAAAAGTTAAGAAGGCAGGAGTGAGAGCCCTGGTGAGGCTATAGCGAGTTTCAGAGCTAAAAGAAGGCAAACACATCAGAGGTGATGTGGGTAAGCCTCCTAGGGATTGGATGAGGATTCAGCTGTGTCTCAATGAATTGTCAGGGTAGAGGAGGCATGCCCAAGAACTAGAAGCAAAATGATTATTCTAGAGCAAGAATATGAGCTCAAGACATATCTAGGTGCAGAACTGGATGCCCATTTTTCACCAATGCTGCCACTACATTTGTGTAAACACTGCATCCCCCCTTGCACCCACAGCAAGCCCAACATCAACCCTGGAAGAAGGAAAGCGGATGGGAGAAATATCCTGAATATGGCCGAGTTGTCCATTTAAAAAGACATGCTAGGGCTTCTAGGGGAGCGTATGTTGACTTTGACTGGAAGTGACTAGATTAAATTTCTGCACCAGTCAGAATGGAGCCTCAATATTGAAAAGTAAATCAAGTGATCAGAAATGTTTTAAAAATTAACATTTTGCATATATGAGTTCATTGTCTGTGAGGCTTTCAAAAATTCATAGCCATCATACATATGAATGTCTGGTCTTTACAACCACCAGCTAGAGAAATAAAATCTCCCCATCTTATTCCCCAACCATCTCTCTCCAGTGTGGCAATTTTCCTGGGGAATTTGACAAATTCCTCCAGAAAGACATGTTTAATCTCATTCTATTTGGTCTGTGTTATGAAAACAATAGTGTTGTTTTTCATTTACCAAATAACAAATGACATTTTGTTGAATATACTTTTCGGCCTTCATACTGACCTCCTATGCCTTCAACGTCAACGTACTCTCCTAGGCTCTCCATGCTTAGAATCACTGACTTAAAGTCTATCTTGTTTTCTTGATTCTTCCTACCCAGCAGATTGATGATGATGAAGATGACGATGATCATGATGGTCATGATGACAATAAAGAGGCCCCTGATTCAGGGCCTGCTGGATTCTACTTACTTTCTATATATCATTGATCCAGGTGACAATTCTGCAAGCTAGACATCATTGTCCCCATTTTACAGAGAGAAGTAAGGCACGGAGGGTCCAGTGACTTGTTCAAGGTAACAAAGAGTAAACGGTAGAGTTGGATTTAAATCCATATTTGTCTAATTCCAAAGCCCATGATTTGTCCGCACTGCCACACTGCTGGCCACCACAGTTCCCTAATTCGCACGAAATTCCTGCATCCTTCAGTTGGCTCTAATTATAGTCTTTCTAAAGAGGAATGTGCTGGGCCCTCTTCCTGGCATTGACTGCACCTCACTGGGAATGTTGGGCATCTTTAAAATTTCATTTATTAATAAACACTTATATAATGCCTGCTGTGTGCCAGACACTGGTCTGAGCAGTTTACAAACATTAACTCATTTAATCTTTATAGCAACCCCATGAGGTTAAGCACCATTATTATTATTACTCTTGTTTTACAGATGAGAAAACTAAAGCACAGAGAAGTTAAATGACGGGCTCAAGGTTATGCAGCCAGTGAGTCTGGCAGAGCCAGGTTTAAATCTATTATGATGCAGTGCAACACCCCTTCCTTTACAGATTTGGATTTCTCATCCTAACCTTTCCCTTAACTATTTCCTGTGAGTGCTGAGAGAATGGTGGGGTCAAAGGCTTGGAGTTCCCTAGAAGAAAGATTTTGAATAAGCTTAAGTCTTTTTTTTTTTTTTAATTTTTAAATGTGTATTTATTTTTGAGAGAGACATTTATATTTGTGAGTGGGGGAGGGGCAGAGAGCAAGGGAGACACAGAGTCCTACACAGGACTTGAGCTCACTAACTGCGGGATCCTGACCTGAGCCAAAGTCAGATGTTCAACCGACTGAGCCACCCAGGTGCCCCAAGCTTAAGTGCTTAAAAAATATCCATCACAAGATGAAAGCCGGCATGGTCCAGCTGTAGCTCCCAGCAATTATTAGTTCTGTTTCAAAAAACAGGCCCTTCTTTAGTTCCAGTGTTTGCTCAGTGCTAATGGTCTCCAAGAAACCTCCTTCTTTTGAGACTGAAAACCCAATCTCTAGTCTTGATGGTCTTAATTTTCCTCTTCAGAGGTTTCTTCTTGCCCTCGGTCCCTCTGATCTCAGCTAAGCTGCACAGGCCAGACTGGTGCAGGTCGAGGGAGGAGAAGACAGAGGGCGCTGTCTCCTCTGAGTAAGCAATTTGGCTGTCCTAACCTGGGAAATCACACGCCAGGTAGAAAATCTCTGCCTCTTGGAGTCACTTGATTTTGACAAGATGCTGGACATCCCACCCCTTTTTTACATGTTAACAAGCAATGACCTGGAAACTTTTCAGGGCCACAGTCATTCACACTTTTATCACTGGCTTTTCCTCATTAGGACATAACAGGGACTTGACATGAGTGGGAATAGGGTATAGAAAGTTAGGAAGAAACATCCCATGAAAAACTCTCTCTGCTGTACCTTTGTTCAGAGGCGATGCGCTAATAATGGCTTAACAATAACCAGTGGTAACCAGGAGCTCTACATTTACTTCTCTACAAACCATTGATAATTTCCTTAACTACATTAACTCTCAGCTTCCATATCTATAAACTAAAATTAACAACAGTGTCTACCTTTTATGGTTGTTACTGAGGATAAAGTACCATATGCATGTAAGAGGATCATATATGTAGTTCAAGTTTGGGTACATAATAAGAATCAAGAAATGTTAACTGTTCTGATTACATTGTAGACACCAGGTGAAATGCAGTTTGCTGTTTTATGTGAACCCAATTTTAAGCAATGGAGTCAATGTTTATTTCCCATGTTAGGGAATGGGAACATTTAGCAAAAATGTTTAAAAAAAAAACATTTAGAAAAGCTAAATTATTTGCTCAAGCCATGTGTCAATAGAGGTACAGAGTGAGGCCCAAAGTCTTGGTTGCCTGCCTTCCAATGTCATGCCTATTACATTGCCTAGAAACAGTGTTAGCAGTCACCTCTTCCCTCCACCTTAACTCACTCACTCACTTGCTCACTGCCATTTCCACTTGTCCCTGAGCTCTAGGAAAGCTGTCTTCACAGTGTGGTAATTGGCTTTCACATCACGCAGTGTAGTGCAATAACACTCGGGAGTGGAGAGTAGCCAGGCAGTTCACAGAGTCAGTCGTGGGGGCATTTGCCAGCCATTTCTTTGTTGGCAGAGACACAGGCTCTGAAGCTTAGTTGAAAAATCCAATGAGTGGTGGCTGAGTCCCAGCTTAAAGTGTGAAAGTCCTTATTATGATCCTCCTCATCATATTCCTACTGGTAGCATCGGCCTACTAAAAATAAGGAAATTATTTCCCAAGATTAATAAAAAGAAAGAGGCTGGGAGGTGGGGGGTTGGTGTTGGGCTGGGGAAGGGGAAATAGAAGGCAACAGACATTAAAATAGCAGCAAGTGAATACCATGTAATTTCCAACAGTCGATAATGTCACGCTGCAAGGTTGGCAATTCTGCTGAGATAATTGCCCTTCCTCAGATTACTGTCTTTACCAGAGAAGGAAATGATGGCCGTGTGTGAGAAATCATGCTGCCTCCCACTTCACGAGAAGTGGCAGTGATTAATGAGAGATGAGGCTTCAAGTTCGCAAATATTTCATCCATGCACAGGGCCTTTCAGAAGCAGAGAGACAGCTCTTAGAGCAGAAAACATGATAAACTCTTCTTCCACAACAGGGAGACTGACCTACTCATGGGATGATTTAGCCTTTAGAGTTGCCCTTCATCTTCCAGCAAGTCTGGGTCTGGAGAATTATGATTTGACATGACTGGTCATTCATGGGTTTTTCCTCACTGCAGAGAGATTGTCTGCTGGAGAAACAACTGAACCTGGAGTCTGCAGACTTTGGTTGGAAATGGGTTGCTCTGCCTCTGATCCTTCTCAGGGGGAAAACCTCCAGGTGTTTGTTATCTGTATAACAAAATGATTTGACAAGCTAACAGCTTAGGCTCCATTCAGCACTCAAAGCCCCACCCTAGGAGTGTCACTGGGAGGGGTGGGAATAATGGCAGACTGAATAATTGTCTGTCAAAGATGTCCAGGTCCTCATCCATGGAACCTGTGAACATGTTACCTTACATAGCAGAAGGGACTTTGCAAATATGATTAAAGTAAGGATCATACAATAGGAAACCAATACAAATAGCAAGGTCCTTAAAAGATGGAAGAAGACACAGAGAAGGAGATGTGACAAAAGAAGCAGAGTTGGAGGGATGCAAGTATGCTGGCTTTAAGGATGAGGGAAGGGGCTATAATCCAAGGGATGCAGGTGGCCTCTAATGAATACACCTTGGAGCCTCCAGAGGGAACCAGCGTTGCTGACACCTCAATTTTAGTCCAGAAAGATGAATTTTGGACTTCTAACCTCCTGAATTATAAGATAATAAATTTATGTTGTTTTAAGCCATAATTTTGGGGTAGTTTGTTAGAGTTACAATAGGAAAGTAATATTAGCAAGAAAGTCAAGAGCCAGATCATGAATGGCTTGCCCCCACACCCATCACTCAGAGAATGCTGAGGCTAATACCCAGGCATCAGGTTTCACTTTCCACCAAACTGGGAGCCCATAGCACCATGACTCGGTTAACAGAAAGATGACACCATTAGTCACTACAGGCAACTAAGGTTAGCTAGCATTAACAATATTAACTAATATCAATTGAGTGCTTGCAATTTCCCAGACATTTTCATGCTTAAAACAATTACAGGAGGTAGGCACTATTAGTGTCTTTATTTGACAGATGAAGAAACTGAGGCCTAGAAAGGTTGAATGTCATAACAAATAAGAGGTGTTGCTGGAACTTGACTGGAATCTACCTCAATCCAGATACTAAGCTATTTATCTCAAAGAACTTCCGAACCTCTGAATTCCTTATGCAACACAGCGTCTAATAAAAGGACCAGACTCCTGAGTAGGACAGGCCCTCTAGGGACACTGGTTCTCAAACTTTGGTAGCATCAGAATCCCCCAGAAAGCTTGTTAAAACAGATTCCTTGTAGGAATTCTGACATTCTGATTCAGTAGGTCTGAGAAGGGACTTGGGAAATAACATCCCTCATAAACTTCCCGTTGACCTTGACACTGCCCTTCCACGAACTGTTCTTGAGGGTAGCAAGCCTCTGCAAGCCATTCCAACTCAGCCCGTACCTCCAGGTCCAGTGACATTGAAACTGAGGCTGAGCCCTAATCCTGTTTCATGATTTTTGTCAAATCAGAATAAAGAGGATTTATTTTGATAGGAACATTGAGAAAAATGGGTGCTGCCTGGCCTGCATGAATTATGTAGTGATCACATGTTTTTCCAGCTTGAAAGGATGCTCCTTCCATAGGAAGAAAACTGTCTTAGGGGTGTTTGGGTGGCTCATTTGGTTAAGTGTCCAACTCTTGGTTTGGTTAAGGTCATGATCTCACAGCTCCTGAGATCAAGCCCCGTGTCAGGCTCTTCGCTGACAGCGTGGAGCCTGCTTGGGATTTCCTCTCTCCCTCCCTCACTTTCTCTCTTCCCTCAGCTCCTCCCTCACTTTCTCTCTTTTAAAATAAATAAATATACTTTTCTTTAACCCTCTCTTACATTTGCTTAGCACTTTTTTTTTTTTTTAATTTTTTTTCAACGTTTATTTATTTTTGGGACAGAGAGAGACAGAGCATGAACGGGGGAGGGGCAGAGAGAGAGGGAGACACAGAATCGGAAACAGGCTCCAGGCTCTGAGCCATCAGCCCAGAGCCTGACGCGGGGCTCGAACCCACAGACCGCGAGATCGTGACCTGGCTGAAGTCGGACGCTTAACCGACTGCGCCACCCAGGCGCCCCTGCTTAGCACTTTTAAAATAAAGTACTTTGTTCCTATATCTTGATACATAACCTAAATTCATACTGTATTTTTATGCAATGTGGGCAACAATTCAGCTAGAGAAGGCACTGAATACAAAATTCTCAACTAATGCCTTCCTTGATCTGGATGCCTATGCAGAGAGTGAGGAAATAAAAGTTGCACATGGTATTGACAAAGTATAAAAAATTCAGACATCTCTAACCCTGACAACACATGAAGCTACTGGTTCACAATTTCAAAGTCAGGAAGTTTTCATGGTTTATAAGTGAGTACCATAGTGAGGTGTGTTGAAGGAGAAAATGAGAGAGCATGAAAAATAGTCATGATGTACCTATAATCCACCAGTTCATCAATGGAGGAGGGAAGGGGAGGGAGGGAAACCATTATTCATCAGGGCAAGCCGTCCCTTGAACCTCCCAGTCCCTGTGCATCTAGGTCACTTCCCTTTCTATGTTTGGCTCTGAAAATGCAGTGGACCCATTAATGAATTTATTCCTGGATTAAATCTGGGGAAGGTGGGAGTGAGGGAGGGAGAGAAAAAGCCAAGCTCCAGATGTGAGCCTTGATTTGTGAACGGCCTCTCATCTTAATCCCTGCAAACGGGAAATCCTAGCACTAGGCTTGAGGTCTCAGGATCTGGGTCATTTAAACATCATCTTTCTGCTGTTCACCGTCTTCTCCTGCTTCCATCTCTAACACAGCGGATAAATCCCCTCCCCCCACCCCACAAGTGCACACTTGTTTTGCATGTGTGCCTTGTTGACTCCACCTCTGCTGCTCCCATCAATCCGGAAAGGAAGGTCATTTCCAGGGCTTCCTTCCCAAGGTGTCAGATTGAGGGGCAAGTGAGAAGGGAAAGGGAGGGAAGGAAGAACAGCTGCTCCCCTCATTAAAGATGTTTTCTACTACAGATCTGGAAGCAGAATGCATCTGGGAGAGGGGATCAGGAGAGAGACAGCTTTACCCTTTTGCTGATTAATACTCTATTCCCAGTTATTGCTTGATAATATGCCTTTGTGATATTACTTAATAGTAATGAGCCATAGGATTATATACTTTGTAACATTTAGCAGTAAGACCCAGAGTATCAAGTTTTCCTCTTAAATTTTTTTAAAAAAAAAACTATGTATTTTGGTTGATTTTAACTATGCTGCCTCCTATTCGGTTCTCCCTGCTCCAGCCTAAGAAACCCTGAACCCTCTCTCCTGACTTTCAGAAACTCTGTGTTTCCATAACATCAAGGAGTTGTGGGAAGGTCGGGGGAAGGCAAGCCTTCCCAATTTGGGGGTGACAGCTTCCCTCATGGAGGAGACACAATGGTGGTTTTGTTCAATTTCCTTTTATAATGAAGAAGAGACTCAGTTGGGATGACAGTAATTCAACATAACTGGCTTGTCAGAGTGATAGCAGGGGGACTGGGGAAATGGCTCAGATTGTACCTTTCCTCCTTAAGAAATCTAAGATCTCTCAGCCATGCATGGTGCCTCAGAACTTTAGAAAGCCTGGTGTTGGTAGAAGCAGAGCCTTTCTTTCTCCCTCAAAAAGGAGGAGCAGGAGTAATTGAGCCCTGAGCCCTGGACAGACTGGTTAGTACTTTTAATGGTTTGCAAAGTTAGTACCTTTAATGGTTTGTCAGCCCATGCTCTTGCTAGGACCCTCTTGTTGCATTTTTAAAAAAATGTTTGTTTATTTGTTTATTTTGAGGGGAGGGAGGGAAGAAAGAGAGGGAGAGAGTGGATCCCAAGCAGGCTCCCCGCCCAGCACAAAGCCTGATGAGGGGCTATATCTCGAGACCTTGAGATCATGACCTGAGAGGAAATTAAGAGTCAGTGGCTCAACTGGCTGAGCCACCCTGGCGTCCCCCCATCTCATTGCATTTTTGATGAGGTTCCCACGTCTGTAACACCCTCCAAGGTAGAGCAGCAAAACTGATGTTTGGCAGGAAAGACTACTGGCATAATTAGAACGCAATTTTATTTTTGCCTCCTTCTGTTCCTTTAAATTTTGCCTAATGGTGGAAGCTTTTCCCTTGACCTAGATGAAAATTAAGTGGACGTTTATGCTTTATCGTTGAGTCTTATACAATAAACAGTTATGGTAACTTTAGGTCTCAAATACTATCTCAATCTAGGAACTAAATTGCACAGTCTTATATATTAAACTGTTTTTAGCCACAAAGTTGTTTTTTTTTTTTAATGTTTATTTTAAGAGAGAGAGGAAAAGACATGGGGGCGAGAGAGAGAGAGAGAGAGAGAGAGAGAGAGATTGATTGATTCCCAAGCAGGCTCTGAGTTGTCAGTGCAGAGCCTGAAGACACAGGACTTGATCTCATGAATGTGAGATCATGACCTGAGATGAAATCAAGAGTTGACGCTTAACCGCTTAACCAACTGAGCCACCCAGGTGCCCCACAAAGTTGCTCTTATACACAAAATTGAGCTGGTTTGTGTCATAATAGATAATGCATATAACCTGAACATAGAGCCAAAGCACATTTAATTCACCTCCCCTATCTGACCACCCAAATGAGTCTTACATTTTTCTGATTGGGCTCCAGCTCCATGATCACTTTGACTATTTAGTTAATCTCCGATATCAGATTCAGTTCCTATCCCTGTTTCCCCTCCCTTCCTGCTCCATAGCTGAGCTCCTTTCTCTTAACTCAATTGCATTTAACACATACTTATTGAAATTCCTAAGATGAACAGAACACGATGTTTGGTGTTGTAAGGGAAATGAGATGAGTAACGTATGGACTTTGATTTCAAGATACCTCTGTTTTTCTCTATTATCTATCTATCCATATACCTGCCTACCTACCTATGTATTATAAATGATAGATAGATAGATAGATAGATAGATAGATAGATAGATAGATAATAAATGGAAGATAAGTAGATAGACATATACACACATAGAGATAAAGTTAAGATATATTCTGGCAGACGTGGAGGGGAGAAGAGACTAAAAACAAGTAGTGGAGAGTAAAATAGAAGTACATTGGCACACTTGTTTCATAGAAGCACAAGCAAAGTGTCTGAGGGTGGAAGGAAGAAAGTATTATTGAATCTTGCTGGGGAGATCATGAAACATGACCTAGGGAGTTCTTCATAATCTGGATCTCCTCCACCTCTGTAGCCCCATCTCACAGAACTCTTTCTGAGCCCCCCATCAACAACACTGTCTTTCAATTCCTCAAACCAGCCCTGAGGCCTTGGAACATACTCTTTCTTCCACCTGGAATAGTTTTTTCCCCATCACCACCTCAGGAAAACTTCCTTGGGTCCTTGATGATGTCCGGCTCCCCACTAATCTCACAACACCCTACATTCTACATGGTGTCTCTTAAAATTGCAATTAAGCAACCAGTGGAAAATTAGATGCTTAGTGGCTTTTGCCTCCCCCAAGATATAACTCCACAGAAGTTAAGAAATATGTCTGTCTTTGTTCTCAGTATCCTCCCAGAACCTGGAACATAGTCCATGCTCAATGAATTATTTTTGAGTGGATTAAGAAAGGTGGCATTTGGGATTTTTTTTCTCCTCTTCTTCTTATCTATCTCCTTTCTCTTCAACCCCAGCCCTCCTTCCCATCAATGCCTTACTTCTCTTAATATATTCTTTTTTTTCTTGGTTCTGTATACCTTCCAAGTCCTCCTGTGGTCTACTACGACCAGTCCGATGAATTAGGGGAAGACTTCCCATTTGTCTGCTCTGTATATCTCATTCTGGGGGACATAATCCAGGTGTCTAAGTAATTCCTTCGCAGGCCCTGTCTGGGGTTTGTTTGAGAGGAGGTGACTCACAAGTGCGACCTTCAGACAAGAGCCTTAGCATTACTGCAGGTCTTGTCTGAAATGTGGTCTGAATTCTCCCTGCATCAGAGTCTGTGTTTGGACCAGATCCTCAGGTGATGGTGCACATGAAGCTCTGTTGTGAAGGGGTTTATCTCCTAGGGTTAGTTGGGTAGAGGGGGGAGCAAGTTTCAGTTATATGACAGATCAGTTAGTGTTGGAGTGCAAGAGGTTTACTGGGAAGTGATAGAAGAAAGAGAAAAGAGCCTGCAGAAGCCAGTAGAGAAAGCCTTCAGCCCATGATGCTGATCCCATGACACCTGTGAAAGCAAAGCGATGAGGAAGAAGGTTGAATGGAGTCTCAGACTGAAACATATTTCTTACAAAGTCATGGCCAACCCAATGGGGGAGATCCAAGGCAAAGAAGGTACAGCAGAGGAGTTCTGCATTGGGCATAAATGGCCAGGTCCCTGGAACCGTGTTGTTCTCAGTCATTGGCAGAGGGCTGCCTAGGAAGGGTGAGAAGTTGCTAATGGCTGGAATCTCTCAGCTAATGGCACTCATTGAAGCTGAAAAGCAACTGCTTTCTTTTTTTTTTTTTCTAAGAAATTTTATTTTATTTTATTTTAATATATGAAATTTATTGTCAAATTGGTTTCCATACAACACCCAGTGCTCATCCCAAAAGGTGCCCTCCTCAATACCCATCACCCACCCTCCCCTCCCTCCCACCCCCCATCAACCCTCAGTTTGTTCTCAGTTTTTAACTGCTTTCTTTAAAGCACATCCTCCCAGTATACCCCCATGGCTGCCATATGTGACATCTGAAGATAATTGTACAAGAAATCTATAAATGCTGGTAAATGTATGGAAAGCAGATTGAAGGAAATACCACATTAAAGGAAACCTGCTTTATATGCTTTTTCAGCACTGTTTATGTTGTGCTCTTATTCTTCAGGGAACAGTCTCTCTAAGGGCCCCTGGAAGACAAGGTCCTGAGGACTCTATCCCATAGGGAGCTCAGGCAGAGCCCTTGTGTGAACCAAGATGGCATCCCTGTATTACAATGTGCATGAATCAGTAAAGACGACTCAGTGGACATGGGTCTCTTGAGCTCACCCTCTACAAACTCAGTAGGCCCCAGGCTCCCAGGGGCAAACCCGATCCTGACCAGACAACCTGAGAGCCAGAGAAGAATTAAAAACTCAGGGCAGATGGAACAGGGATAGCAGAGGTCTAGGGAGGGGAGGACAAGGCTCTGTGGTTACAGTGATACCCTCACATATTGATTTTCACTTTCCTGCCCCTTCCTCACCCAGGCACATTTGCAAAGACAGCCACCCCCCATGCACAGAACCACACACAATGAAAACATTTACATAGACCGCATTCACATCCACCTTCATGCAACACACAGAAAGGCCCCATGCAGAAAAGCCCTATTTCTTCATACCTGACACAAGCTTCTATGTGCACACCTTGCTATTCCAGCATACACTTGTGCACCCCGTAGCAAGTTTCCCAAACTTCCCTTATGTGCAGATACATTTCCAGACAAGAGGCCGTAACATCCATATATATTAACAATAAACAACATACAGGAACAAAAAGAGACAAACTTTGAATGAACTTTGAACATTCAGAAACAGCGGCTTTATGGTAACTTAAAATCAACAAATATCTGGAGGCTATGTCTGGAGATGGCAGATATGACTTGAAAGATATTTCTGTGGTCCACTAAAACCCCACAGGGGCTGGGGCAGGGGTAGATAGCCCATTTCCTAACCTCGAGAGACTTGGCTGTTACTCAGCCAACCTCCTGCCTCCCGAGGGAGAAAATTAAAGCTCTCAGGCCAGATGCCAGGAAGGGGGAGCACTTGTACCTGGAACAGGGGTTACACATTTCTGTAGAGGTGTAGAGTGGAGGGAGCAAGGGCCCAAGCTCTGCTTGCTTGGATTTGAATCCCAGCATCACCACTTTCTACCTGTATGACCATGGACAATTTAGTCAATCCATGAGTCTCATTTTCCTCATCTAGGAAATGGAGATAGATAGTAATAGTACTCAGAAAACACATTGCTGTAGGAATACACCGGTCAGTATTCATAAAGTGCTGAGGGTAAACCTAGTACATCCTAGGAGCAAAGTAAGTATTGCTTCTTATTCTACTCTTGGGAGTCCTCTAGCCCTGGGATTCCACAACCTCCCTGCCCCTCCTCCCTCCCTCCCCCCAAACCCCTCTTCACAAAGCTGTAGTTGCTAGCTCCAAGCTTCACAGTTCTCACCAGGATCTTTCCCTTCCTCCTCCCCTTCTCTGTTAACGGTTTTTATAAAGAGATTTGTGGAGAGAGCATGGAGGAGTTGTGTGTCCTCAGCAAATTTGTTCCGCGGGCCATCACTTTCTGGACTGGGAATCAGGGCTGTCCCAGCGCAATGGCATGGGGCACTGCCAGCTCTTAACCTTTTGTTGGGTGTGTAGGAAGATGGGAAGAGACAGGCTTCTCCACTGGTCTGGAGGTATCTCCATTGCTATGGATCTCTAGATTTCTAGATCCGCAGGAGCTCCGCCCAGCCCCTTTCTGTCTGTAATTTTTCCCCAAGAAGAGAGAATAGGACTGTTATTTCTTGTCTCATCCGTCCAACCCAAAGCAATTCATTTCCCCTGGAGTCCAGAGGCGTTCAGCGAGCTCCCAGGTGAACTGAAATCCACAGCTATTCTCATCTGGTTGCCCTGGGAGTTTGGGCGCTCTGGGTACAACCTGTTCCTCCAGCCTCTCCGTTCCCTCCCCCCTCCCTCCCTCCGCCCGGCTGCGCCCCGCTCAGCCCCCCTTCCTCCCCTCGCCCGGGGCCCCAGCAGTGGCCTCCGGGAAAACACCCGCTGCTGCGTGCCCCGAGAGGTGAGGCGGAAAGAGGAGGGGGGGGGGGCCGGGCGGGGTTGGGGGGGAGGTGAGGGAGGAGGCGGGGGAGCCGCGCAGGGTGGAGGCAGAGCACCGCCCCGCAGCCAGAGAGGGGCGGCTGAAGGTTGCATCTGCTGGAAGGAGGCTTTGGCTGCTTGGTAACGGGCTGCCAGAACAGAGAGCGAGGCTGAGAGCGGGGCAGCAGCTTCTTGACGTCAGGACCGAGCCAGGGGATCCTGCCAAGCAGCCCCAGCCCGCCCCACAGGGGGGCCGGCCGACGGTTCGAGGAGAGCCCCGGACGCAAGGCGCCCAGCGGGGCGTGAGGTGGGGGGCGCAGACGCCGGTCAGCAGGGGCGAAGCATGCCCCCTGCCCCCTGGCCATGGAGATCGCCCTGGTGCCCCTGGAGAACGGCGGTGCCATGACCATTAGAGGAGGAGGTGAGGCCCGGGCAGGCTGTGGCCAGGCCATAGGGAGAGAGCTCCAGTGCCCCCCGACGGCTGGGCTCGGCGATGGACCCAAAGAGCGGGCTCCAAAAGGGCGCGGCGCGCAGAGGGGAGTGGACCCGGGAGGGCGGCCTTTGCCGCCGCTGCCACAGGAGCTGCCACAGCCTCGACGGCTGCCACCGGAGGACGAGGAGGGAGAAGGCGACCCTGCCTTGGGCATGGCAGAGGACCAGATGCTGGGCGCGGGGTCCCTTCACCACCAGCGCGTCCTTATAAACATCTCCGGGCTGCGCTTCGAGACGCAGCTGGGCACGCTGGCGCAGTTCCCTAATACCCTCCTGGGGGACCCAGTCAAGCGCCTGCGCTACTTCGACCCCCTGAGGAACGAGTACTTCTTCGACCGCAACCGGCCGAGCTTCGATGGCATCCTCTACTACTACCAGTCGGGGGGCCGCCTGCGGAGGCCGGTCAACGTCTCCCTGGACGTGTTCGCAGATGAGATCCGCTTCTACCAGCTGGGGGATGAGGCCATGGAGCGCTTCCGGGAGGACGAGGGCTTCATTAAAGAAGAGGAGAAGCCTCTGCCCCGCAACGAGTTCCAACGCCAGGTGTGGCTTATCTTTGAATATCCAGAAAGCTCGGGGTCCGCGAGGGGCATCGCCATCGTCTCGGTCTTGGTCATTCTCATCTCCATCATCACCTTCTGCTTGGAGACCTTACCTGAATTCAGGGATGAACGCGAGCTGCTCCGCCATCCTCCAGCGCCTCACCAGCCTCCTGGGCCAGCCCGGGGGGCGAATGGCAGCGGGGCTCTGGCGCCTCCCTCTGGCCCTACGGTGGCACCTCTCCTGCCTAGGACCCTGGCAGACCCCTTCTTTATTGTAGAGACCACTTGTGTCATCTGGTTCACTTTCGAGCTGCTTGTACGCTTCTTCGCCTGCCCCAGCAAAGCAGAGTTCTCTCGGAACATTATGAACATCATCGATGTTGTGGCCATCTTCCCTTACTTCATCACCTTGGGCACTGAGCTGGCAGAGCAACAGCCAGGGGGTGGAGGAGGAGGTGGTCAGAATGGGCAGCAGGCCATGTCCCTGGCCATCCTCAGGGTGATCCGCCTGGTCCGGGTGTTCCGCATCTTCAAGCTGTCCCGCCACTCCAAGGGGCTGCAGATCCTGGGCAAGACCTTGCAGGCCTCCATGCGGGAGCTGGGTCTGCTCATCTTCTTCCTCTTCATCGGGGTCATCCTCTTCTCCAGTGCCGTCTACTTCGCAGAGGCTGACAACCAGGAGACCCATTTTTCCAGCATCCCGGATGCCTTCTGGTGGGCAGTAGTCACGATGACCACGGTAGGCTATGGGGACATGAGGCCTGTCACTGTAGGGGGCAAGATTGTGGGCTCGCTGTGTGCCATCGCTGGGGTCCTCACCATCGCCCTGCCTGTGCCGGTCATTGTCTCCAACTTCAACTACTTCTACCACCGGGAGACAGACCACGAGGAGCAGGCAGCTCTTAAGGAAGAGCAGGGCAGCCAGAGCCATGGGGCAGGGCTGGACAGTGGAGGCCCTCGGAAGGCCAGCTGGAGCAAGGGGTCCCTGTGCAAGCCTGGGGTGTCCCTGGAGAATGCAGACGGAGCCAGAAGGGGCAGCTGCCCCCTGGAAAAATGTAACCTCAAGGCCAAGAGCAATGTGGACTTGCGGAGGTCCCTCTATGCCCTCTGCCTGGACACGAGCCGGGAAACGGATTTGTAAGGGGAAGCCTGGGCAGATTGGTGGTAGTGGGACAGGGATGGGGGACGCCTCCTGAGTCTGGGCATCTACTTCATACCACAGAGTATTTCAAGCCCACCTTGAAGTCTGTCCCTCTTCTTCCACTTCTTCTGTCCCTCCCCCTCCCTCCCTTGATCCCCCATTTTTCCTCTTCTTTCCATGACACCAAGGGTCGCCTATTTTTAAAAAGTACCACATTCCATGACGCAGGAGCTGTTGAAATGGTGGGCACTGTAAATGGATGTATTTGTAGCCAGTTTCCTATACCCAGCAGAGGGATAACCCAAACAAAAATGACTTTAAATAGCCCAGATCCCAAGAGATTTTGTAACCCCCTCCATGTGTTCCAAATTTGCTTTACATATGATTTTATTTGTGTATAGGGGGAAATATTATTTTTATGGCTGGTGAATGGATTTTTGTACTGTAGTTCAGATGGAGATATTTTGGATACATTTTCCAGAAATGTTGTATTTGTGGAAGAGAGAGTTATTGTGATGTTTTTATGTGATACGTATATTACAGCCAGAGACCCTGGTTGTGGTTGTTCTGGTTCCTGTGTCTATAAGCCTCTCTCTTTTCTGGGATGTGGTATCGGTGCTTTGAGTCTAGGGCAGGGAATGTTCTGGAAGAAAGGAAAATCTGACCTTTTTTGTGCGCCTTAAACAATTCTTGTAACTTTCTTTGAAAAGCATTTTAATGATGTTGAAGATAGGCTTCTGATAATTCATTCTCTTTATTTTTATCCCAGGAAATAAAATGTTACTTGGTTGAGGCAAGTGTTAGTTTTGTTTTTGTTTTTGTTTTTGTTTTGAAATTTAGAAAGGAGTCTGTGACTTACTGTTTCTGGTTTTGAAGTCAGAGCAAACACCACCTTCACTGGGGTAGATCACTTGGAAAGTTAATGGTTTGATTGTCAACTTCTTTTGCTGGGCCCCCTCTGCCCATCACAGACAGAGGGATGAATGAACTCTATTTGCCTCAGACTGTTTATGACATGCCATCTGATGGTATGGTATCAGACTCAACCATCAGCGGGGCGGGGCCGGGGTGGGGGGAAGGAGCCAAAAGGCATGAGAAGATCAGACCCCTTATGACCCCACTGCTGTCTCCTGGGACTGCATTTCTGAGTTCTCCTTTGTCTGCAGGCTTTAAGCCCTGTTTAACATGGCTCTCAACAGCTCTGTGAAACAAGCCTGATTCTCACAGACATGAAGCCTGTTCACAAAAGTGCAGCCCTGGTGTGAAAGTCATGGAGGAGGGAGGGACTAGTGCTTTGCTGTTAAACTCTCCCCCTCAACCATGGTGTGGGAGAAGGGAATGCAGTGACTTTCTGGTGGACAGAGGCAGAGAGAAGCCAAATGGAAGATTTGCTTGTCCACATTGAAGGCTAGTTTCTACAGATTGTGGCCTTGTGCCAAGTAACCCCCAAATTCAGAACGAATGTCTTGGTTCCCTTTTCACTGGATGGTTGTGGTAAATATCACAGTAGGTATAACACTGGCTACCATTTCTCTCTGGGATTAGCTACCTTCTGGGGCTCTGGATTCCTGCTGTTGCTTTTGCTGCTAAAGAATCCAAAGACTGGTTGTCTTAGATCCTCACCAGGGTGGGCTGGTGATCCACAATCACACCTCCCCCACAACCACAGGGAGAATAATGACTGGTTCTGAGAGTGCATCCACATCTCCGTGGGGCGAGGGAGGCTTTGCTAAATTGATGTCTGGGAACTGTGGATTTAAATAAGATGCCGACACAATAATAAAAGCCAGTGTCTGTGACTGCCTGGAGTCATTTCCAGTCAGGAACTGTTAACAGCGAATCTGAGGCGGAAATAGAAGGATTGTGCAGGCAGGGCTCTGTTGTTTTTCATTACATGCTGAAGCAAAAAAAGACGACGACGAAGAAGAAGAAGAAGAAGAAGAAGAAGAAGAAGAAGAAGAAGAGAGTCTATTTATTTATAATTTACAATCTACCTGAAAGCATGGCATCTTGCCAAAGTTCAACTCCACAGTCTCACCTCCAAGCCCTCTTTCAGTCTAAAGTTAATGTGTGTAGTTGGGCACACACCTGGTGATTGGGACTAGATCTTCCCTCAGGCTCCACCCTCCCTTACAGACAAAAGAGAAATCGCCACCTATGACCTGAAAGTCAGTTCCTTCAGGCTCAAAGAGAGAGCAACACTTGGGTCTTAGTTGTGTCCAGATGCCTAAGTAGAACAGACTGCATGGCTGAAATGTCCAGTAAGTCGCTTCAGTCTTATACAAATCCTCAGGGAGAGAGGGGAGGAAAAGAGAGAGTGGGTTTCTGTGTTTGGTATGAGAGAAGGGGATACTGCAGAGCAGGTTACAAAGGGGATTGGGGCAGCTCTAGAGAGGGGTCAGGTACCCTAGTCCCCTACTGCAACCTCCCATCCCCAAGTTCAGTGTCATGGTATCTGCTCTGGAGCACTGAGTGGGCACTCACTAGGCAGTGCAAGGATTTTAATCTCTCCGTCTTCTCAGTGCACCTGTTACCACGATTCCCCAAATAGGCTGCACTCTTTCACTCTGGCCATCATGACTTGCCTACTCATGTGATTAGCAAAAAAAAAAAAAAAAGGGACCTGAATGTCAAAGTTCTTTACCCAGGCCACCTGAGATTAGGGGCCCCTGTATCCTCCCCCACCATCCTCTTCTCTGCTATCATTGATTTTCCATACCCATTACCTTCCCGAGGAGATTATATCAAGTGGCCTCAGTCAAGATTTTATCCAGATGTTGTGTCTTGGCTCCCACAGCAGGAAACCAGCACTCGGTTCATAATCTACCAGCTCTGGCCACCGCAACTGTGAGAGCAGGGCTGTGCTCTATGTCATGCTCTTATGGAAGGACAGCTTCTCTACAGCAAAGCATCTGGCCCCTTCTTTTTCTCTACTTGTTTCTTCTCCTGTCCATGTTTCCTGAATGCTGAGTAATGACAGATTCAGAAAACAAATCTTTTCGCATGCTTTCAGAACCCCAGCTCCTTGATTGCCCTGCCTGGGACACTCCCTAGAGAGGAAAATGAAACAGAGAATCAACCCTAGAGGAATCTTTTCACTGAGCTGGGCTTTAAGTGATTCTAGCATTAACCATAGAAGCACTTCTGGGCTTGGAGTGGAAGGCACAAAGTGTTTCTCTTGGAGCAGGGACACCTTGCTCCAAGTCCCCTCCAGAAATGGCAGGCTTGTGCAGTGGAGTGTGACCCTGGGTGATGTTCAAGTACTCTCTGCAGTTGGACCTGAGCAGCACATGGCTTCTCACCAGCTGCTCTGGGCCCCACACACCTCATTGTGCTGGGGATGGGGGGTACTGGAAGAAATGTTAGGATATTGTCCCTGCCTTCTCACGCTTCCACTCCCCCTGGGAAACAATCGTGTAAAACAAAAGTAAGTATTGCAAGACAGCATGTGATCAATTGTCTTGGAGGGCGTTTCAAAATTTAGTGTTATGGGTCAGGCATGGGAGGGTGAGGAGGAATAGAGGAGAAAAGAGGAGCTTCTGGAGACCTGAGAGGTGGCTAGGAAGAGGGGAGGGAATTCGGGATGAGGGAGGTGGGGGTGCCATCGCTCAGAGAGTGGCCGTCCTGTCCTCATCACCGTTATTTGGGGTGGTGTCCAGACTTAAAGGCTGGTGCCGCTCCCCAGGAAGTAGGAGATCTGATTTTGCCATTAGCAGGGCCACTCAGCTGTTGTTCAGGACAGAGGTTGGCAAAAGTTCTGACAAGGGCCAGATAGTAAATATTATAGGCTTTGTAGGCCAAGAAGCAAATGGAAACTACTACTGTATGCACTCACATTACCATTTAAAATGTAGTTATTTAAATATGTCAAAACTAGCCTCAGCTCAAGAGCTACAGATTTCTCTCATACCAGTTTATCTGTCATACAGAGGATGCCTCTGGGCATCCAGTCATGCCTGTTACACCTGACCTGGCTCCCTGATTTGATTTTTACCCCATTGAATTTGTATTTCTTGCAAATAATGACCCCCGGCTCTCATGCTAGGATTTCCTAGACCAGGGAAGGCCTTATTAAGAAGATGTTACTCATTTCTCCCTCCTCATGAAAATTAGATTGTGCTAGTGGCTGTGGGACAGGCTGCTCTGTTTCAAGGGAGAAGAAGAAAGTGCCAAATTGGAATTTCTGCCTAGGACTCTGGACAGTGGGTTTCCACCAAGCTGTAGGTGGAAATAGGCCCAGACTGCCAGAGGATGGGCCTCTTTCTCCTTCTGGTCTTTAGTCCTTTCCCTGACATGACATCACACAGGAAGTCATAAGGATGCACTTCCCGCCCCCCCCCCCCCCAGCTTCACCTGGCTTTCCTCTGGCTATAGAGATGGGCCCTGGGCTTGTGTGTCTTTTGCGTGCACACGGTGTGCATATGGTGTGCACATGTATAGGAGTGTGCGTGGCGGGGGAGGTGTGGCCCAGCCTGGAGTGAATTAACTCCAGAACTCAGGCCTCCAGACAAAACCAGAGGATTGTTACCTGCCCTTTTAACTGACATTTATTGTCTGACATCAAACTTTGCACCATGCAATGTTTCTGCTGGAAGGAGCCTTGCAAGTAATCTGGTCTGTCCTTCTCATTTTACAAATGAGCAAACTGAGACCCACAGAGAAGAGGTGATTTGCCCAATCACAACCATAGCTAAAGGGAAGTAGGACTGAAACTGTTTTCCCTGACTCCTAGGCTGGATTTCTCCATGTGTACCACTGTGCTTCCTCTGCGTGAAAATTCTCAAGCTGTCCCCAATCCCTCCTCCCCAGGCACATTCCTGCCACATCAGTTTATCTCTACCCAGTCTGCCTGTTAGGGCTGCCTCCTGGGTATCCAGTCATGCTTGTGACACCCTGATTTGTTTCCTGTGATTTGATTTTGCTCAACTAAACTTGCGTTTATTGCAAAGGTCAAGCCTGTATGGGCAATGAAGGTATAGCACTATAATGAACAGGCTCCTACAGACATGCATCCCACTGTCAAGGGGCGGGGGGTGGGGTGGGAATCTGAAACATTTATTATCTAGTGTCCTTGATATTATCTATCATTCATTCATTCATTCATTCAACAAATATTATTCAAGTAATATATACTTTGAGGCAGCACTGTGCTAGGCTCTGGGGATGACTGGCAAGGGATCTTCTCTGATTCGTTTTTCCTGTCCAGTGTGGAGAGTCAAGTAAGCAAATGAATATTTTGCTAAGTCATGTTTAAATTGAGGGCCATGGGGGAAATGAGCAGTGTTGTGACTGGGAGAGAGATGTATGTTTCAAGAAGGGCGACATGTAAGTGAAACATGAGAAGGCATGAAATGGGGTGAAGAGAGGGATGTGGAGACTATGGGGGCACCAGGATGGAGTGTACGTTTTTCTGCAGAAGCACAGGAGTGGAGGCCTCAGGCAGAGCTGGGATACCAGGGAAAGCGAAGGCCCACCAGACAGCTCCAGGCAGGATTGTCAATCCCAGCATCACCCACGACCCTTCATCACTGAAGAGCAGGAACGTGGCCCTGTCGTTGCAGGCAGCACACCCAAAAGAGATTCAGCAGGACCATCTCACCAAGGGAAACACAACACGAAGTTCTGCTGGAAGACCAGAGGTGGGTTTAAATATGAACTTTAAAAATTCGTGAGGAGGGGCAGGCTAAGGCCCTCAGACACTCCCTTATTGGTTGGGCAACTAATAGGAGACCCCAGCATATTTTTGAGTTTGCACTAAAAAGCAGGTGTGAGCAATCTGAGGCTGTGGACTGAGGCCAGCCCCATGTGAGAGGTGGGGAGCAGGGGGGCAAGAAGAACTAGAGACCCAGAGTTCCTCCTAACTATTCAAAGACCAGGAATGGTAACTGAAAAACCTAAGAGGGAATGTGGTAGGGTCAAGGAGAGAGCATGGTGGGAAAGCCAGACTTCTTTGTATGATTGCCTAAACATTCAGAAGGATTCCCCACTTACACCTGGTTGGTGAACTTGGCTTGGATGCCCATGAGCATGCTCCTCTGTGGTTCTTTCAGGACTGAAGGGCTCTGAAAGACAGTGGGATTTCCCCTTTCTGCCAGCCCACACTACCCCCTTTTTCTGGTAGGCATTGGGCCTCTTTTCTGTGTGTGTGAGAACCCATTTGGGAGAAGTGGAGAGGTAGGGATGGTGTAGGAACTGGAGACAAGTGCTGTCCATCAAGGTAGCTTGCTCAGTGTCTCCCTCTTCTAACCATGTTCTCCATACCTTTTCTCACACATGCTCTCTGTGCCCAGGAGAAGTCACTTCTGCCTCCCACAGGTGTCTTGCATCTGCTGGCACAAGCCTTCAGTCCTGGCTTCTGTGGTGGAGACAGAAATGAAACCGATTCTGCCCTCAGGAAACTCAGAGGCTCATGTGGGCAGGCCACACCTGCTTGTACATAAGGAGATATCTGCAAAAATAGTAATGAAAAAAGCCCCTAAAAATAAAACCAAGCAACCAGCTAAAAATGTCCCTGAGAAATACAATTGAATTGAAAGGTTTGGGGGATTGATGTAAGTCCAGGGGAGTTGAGTCAGGATTCCTAGAAGTGATCTTCAGAAGCAGTGTGAAGGGGAGGACATAGACTTAGTGCTTGTTAGTATAAGTCATCCCTGTCCTCCTGCCTATGAACCCTCCTGCCAATTCCCACAGCCCTGTCATGTCACATGTAACTCTGTCTCTAGTGCCCAGTCTTCTCTGTCAGGTTGCGAGACATCTTGTGCCTGGCCATGGCTCTCAGCTCCTTGCACGCGGCCTTTGCATACATCAAGCCAGTTGCTCCAATATAGTGAGAGATCAGTAATAATCTGCTAAATGTTTGTTTTCACATAGAAAGAATGATGTTTACCTTTTTTGTTTTGTTTTCAGTTTTATAGTGATTGGTCTTCTGAGACATTGGAAGACTACTTCTTTGGTTTCATTTTTGGTGATGTGTAAATTGTGTTCCAGTGAAAGAACTGCTCTTTTGGAACTTCTGAGTATTTATAACGTGATACCATTGCAATGTAATATTTATTATAATTTTCCAGATTACTGCAATAATAAAATTTCCGATTTACATGGCAGCTTTGCTCCAAGGAGTGCAAACATCTGTCCCCTTGGCATGGATTGTGAACAAGTGAGATCACTAAAACCTGAATGGGTAAGTCCCAGTAATCCATGCCAGTCATAGCACAACATGCTTGCTTTCTTCCCCAGCTGATTAAATTTTCTATTACTGCAATAATCTGCATCTTTTAAATGGGCATTACTTGGGAAATGGAAGCAAGCAATTCCACACACAGTCCCTTTTGCTTAGTTGGCCAGGCAAGTACAGTTGACCCTCAGCAACAGGGGCTTGAATTGTGTGGGTCGATTTATACATGGATTTTTCCTGATCAATACAGTGCAGTAATGCAAACGCATTCTCTCCTCCTTACAATTTTCTTAATAACATTTTATTTTCTCTAGCTGACTTTATTTTAAGAATACAACATATAATACACATAACATACAACATACAAAATATGTGTTAATCGACTGTTATCAGCAAGACTTCTGGTCAATAGTAGGCTACCATTAGTTAAGTTTTGGGGGAGGCAAAAGTTATACGCAGACTTTCAACTGCCTGGGAGGTTTGTCCCCTAACCTCCTTTTTGTCCAAGGGTCAACTATATTTCTCACAGAATATCTAGGTTGAACAATCCACTCTTGTTTATGCTTATGCTCCTCGACTGTACATTCTCTGTAGTGTACACATTATTATATTCTTGTTGTATATATATATATGTGTGTGTGTGTGTGTGTGTGTGTGTATGTATATATATGTATGTCTTTTTTGCTCTTGTTTGGTTTTACTACAGCCCCTATAAATCCCATATCATTTGGACACCAGTTTTATTTATTTATTCATTCATTCATTTATTTGTTTATTTATTTATTTTTAAGTACGCTTCACGCCTAGCATGGAGCCCAGTGCAAGACTTGAACTCATGACCCTGAGATCAACACCCGACCTGAGATTAAGAGTCAGACTCTCAAATGATGGAGCCACCCAGGTGCCCCTGTATACCAGTTTTAAAATGGTGTCTGGATGGCCATAGTAGCCTCCCCATGGCCTTTTAAAAAATTTTTTTTCATGTCTGCCTCCAGTCCACCTACACATGACTTACAAATTAATCTTTCCGGAGGACATCCCATATGATCAGGTCATCTGAGGACTGCTAAACAGAATAATTCCAGTCCGTTTAGCCTGACTTGGAAGTCCTCCATAATATGATGCTAGATCTTTCTTTCTAGCCATTTCTTTCTCTACATCATGTACCTCCAAAGACTCATACTTTGTAACCAAACTGGAGAAAGTTATGCCCCCAGCAGTATGCCTTCCTATCAGTCATCCTCTTGGTTGGAATGCCTGACTCTTATTTTTATTTGTTGAAATTCTACTCCTACTTCAATGCACAGCTCAAATACCTCCTTCTTAAAGAAGCCACACTCAGTCACTTCAGCCCAAAGTCATCTCCCTTCTTTGGTGCTCCTATCTTAAATATATTTGCCCCCACCATGGCAGCTGTTTACCTATCTCTCTCCCAGGCTCAAACATTCCTTCAGAGCAGGAATTGGCCGCCACCTTCTGATTCATCTCAGTGCCTAGAATTAGCCTGGAATACAGGGAGCACTCAATAAGATAGCTTTCTGGACTGAATTGACTCCTCTTTTGACTTCTTGTTTGTACCCTAGAATTATGTCCCAGGCCTCCTAAGACACTACACATATAAATAAGCTACATTGTGATGTCCATATGTAATATGTTGATGAGGCACCTGTTATGGGCAGGGAGCTTTGTTAAGCCCTTGGCAAGCTGTTTTGCAATGTAGTAAAAGTCACTCTGGGCCTCCCACACTAAGTTTTGCAGAGCAGTCACTGATACACTTTTTGGCATCTAGGAAGCTGTGGGACAATGGCCTGTATTTGTAGTTGTCATTGCTCTGCTTTCACTCACCATGTGTGTAATCTAGGTGGACAAGAGCATTCAGTGTGAGCTGGAGCTCCTAGAATTAGAAAGATGGAGCTGTCTCTGGACAAGGATCCAGGGGAGTGTTTCAGAACCAGGGAAGAGCCACAGGGTGGCAATGGGAGAGAAGGTGGCTGAGGGACAGACATGGAAAACCAGAGAAGTTGTCACTGTGGGTAAAAAGTGTTGGTGAGGATAGAGTGAATATATTTCAGCTCTGCCAAGGACAACCAATGTATACCTGTTGTTGATTAATGAAATCTTATTATTTCCAACACTCCATTCTCCTTAATTCCCAAAAGGTCCCAGTTTGGAAGATGAATTGAATGATCACCCAAGTGGAGGTAGGATTTGGGAGGAGTGGTGATGGTCTTTCTTTCTATCATTCTCCACTGTCATTTTCATGGGTAGCCCTGGATTGCCATCTTGGTTGGCTGCCATACCAGTAGCAATGTTGCCTACAAGGCCAAGTGCAATTGGGCCACCACACATTTTCTGAGCTGTGCTGTGTTAGCTGCTGGAATTTAAGTATATGTAAGATATTAGGGTGCTCTGTGTGATATCTAACCCCAGTCCAATGCAATGTAGTTGTCAATCCCTGGCATAACACTGGGTAAAATCATTAGAAGTCTTAAGTACTGAAAATAATATGATGCTCTCTCATATATAATCCAAATAAAAACAATATTAACCTAAACATAAATTTAAGAAAGTCCCCAGAAGTTCTAATATTTTTCTTGATGCTTTTACTGAAATATCAAGTGTTATTTAAAAAATTTTGGGTGCCCTCAGCTCAGGTTAACTCTTCTAATTGGAAAATCTGGCACTGACCCAATCCCCTCCCAGCCCAGAGGAGATCCCCATGCTCACTTGGCCACATCACTGGACCCAATTATGGGGATAAGCAGTTCTGTCTGGGTGGCTTTTCCAAGTGGGAAATGGATTCCAGATGTTGACAGCTGGAGGCCACCAAACCAGACCTGAATCTGAATGGAAAATGGAATTTCCCAGAGCCACACAGAGGCCTTTGTTCTGCAGCTTTGAAGGGGTTGCTCTGATGCCATCCCCAGCAAGGCATGGTTTCTTAGGTCTTTTCTGGGAAAACTCCAAGAGGGCAAAGCTGAGGATTACATCTCTGCTGTGAATTACTGATTACTCCTTTCTGATGTTGGGTGTAAACCACTCTCATGCTGTGGCAGCAGAGGGGATTTGTAGTGTGGACACCATATCTTAGAGACTAACCTGGAAAAAGGAACAATGATAGGATCATGATGAAAAGTATACATTGATGACACAATTGAATTGTCTGATAAAGAATATGGGAATAAAGTCTGACCACAAACTCATTCGAGTTTTTTTTTAAGCAAATGTATATGTACAGACCTTTTGACACACAAATAAATAAGTGTTCAAAGGGGCATCCTGGAGAAGGCTATGTGTGTAACTAGGAAATACTGCCATTGCTCAAAACATTTTGAAATCCATCTTTGGAAACACATTCAGACAGAGTTCTTTGAGTTGATAGATATCTTCTTATCAAATGGAAAATTCCCACTGAACTTTAAGCGGCTGGCACTCACTCACACTTCAGCATGAACTAGTTAAGTCAAATGCAATTTAACTATAATCTTACAGTCTAGGAAAGGGAGTGGGGGAAGGCAGAACTTGGCAGTGGAATGCTGGGTAGCAGAATGGGTTAAAGAATTGTGGGAATAGAGAATATTTAAGGCCTTTAGAGAATAGCTGGGGAGAGTTGTGCCCCAGGAAGTTGAAGACAGAGGGCTAGGATGTAGGGTCAGAAAGGCATAAAGAGGAACCTCAGGGCTAGTGGATGAGAAGGCACCAAGGTAGTCAAGCATTTGGTTAAGTGAGAGGTTTGGAGGTAGGAAGATCTGAGTTGGAATCCTAGTTTTGTCATTTATCAGGCAATGTTACCAAATGTAAGTGATAGTTTTCTAAAGGGCTTGTTGTTTTTTCCAATTATAAATTAGGAATAATAATATGGCCTTTTTCCAGAGTTGTCATAGACAAATGCCATAAACAACACAGATGTTTGTTAGGCAGTAAGCCCTCAGCACGGGTCAGCTTTTGTTGTTATTATCATGTAAAATTCCAGGAGGGAGCTTAGAATAAGCTCTGCCCATCCAAGGGGGAGCTACATCAAATTCATTTCAGCAATTAATTAAGCATTAAAATCTCCTGTGCCTGGCTAGATCTCTAAGATGTAAAAAGATGAATAAGGGGAAATTATTTGCCTGTGATCTACAAAGCAGCCCAAACAAAAACAGATATAGGAATCAGGTGTTTGGGATGGATGTGAAGGATGGCAGGGATATATGCTGGTCAGGGAAATGTCAGGGGATCCAGGAAGAAGCCTCCCTTTGAGCAGAGGCCATGGGTGGACTGCCCGTGCTGCAGAGTGGGAATAAGGCTGTCCTGGTGCAGCACATGTGAAGTCCTAAAAAATTCCCTAAATGACTCTCACCTTATCTCAGTTTTGTATCCATCACAGGTCTGAGGAACTGGGTCCTTACTTGACCATCACAGGGCACTAAACATTATTTTTCAATATTATAGTTTATAGTGATAAAGAAAAAATTTTGATCTACCAGTTCACAAAAATTTCGTGTGAACTGATGAGCTACACAGGATGAAATAAACGCATTTCTTTCACTGTTTGATTTGTCCAAACTCAGAAACGAAACCTCTCTCAGCCTTTTGTCTCAGACAAGTGGCTATTTGGTTGGATACTGGAAACAGTGTGAACATTTGGATGTAGCTTTGTTGCAGGTGCAATTTAATATATGGATTCCAACAATGCAAAGCCTGAAGTATGTAACCTCCCCCTCTGTATCCATCCTAGACATTAATGAGATTGAAGATCATGTGGATGATCATTCATTCATTCACTCATGCCTACATGCATTATAGTGTAAAAGACCAACTGGTCTGGAAATAGACTGCTGGGGTTTGCATTGTTGCTCTAGCTTATTTTCTATGAAAACCTCTTTGTGTCTGTCATGTAGGGATAGCAGTGCCTTCCTCATATGGTGACTGAGAAATGAAGGAACAACGCATGGCAGGTACCCACTCCATTGCCTGTTATGTAGTAAATTGTGAATAATATTATGCATCACTATCATTCAGCATCTTCCATGTATCAGGGTGCTTAGTGCTGAGAATAAAGTAGAGCCCTTGACCAAGAGACATAGAGTTAATTTTCACATCCTTTGTATTTCTCCAGGGTTTATAGGCAGCCCCCTTCTGGAAGGGGTTTCTAAGCATCTTTTCTTTTCTTAGATCTTTTGACAGATTAGTCATGCCACTTCTTCAGGAGGGCTTTCTCTGGCCTCCAGCCCCTCCAGTCCCAGCTACCTGTCTTTTACCTAATTTATTTGTAGCATTTGCCATTTTCTGAACTTAATAATACCTGTCGACTTGCTCATTGCCTCTTTCTCCTACTGGAATGTAAGCTCTGTGAGAACCAGGACCTTGTCTGGCTCATTCACCCTCTGTATCTCAGGCACACAGCGGTGTTTAATAAATATTTCCTGGCTGACTGACTACTGAATGAAGGCCAGCAGCAGGTCTTGGGCAATACAGTTTTGACAGGAAAACTGGATTTTAAAAAATTTCCTTGAGGACAGAGGCCATGTTTTCTTCTGTTGTCTTCCTCAGCCCTGACAGAGTTCTGGGCACATGGTGGAACATAATAAATACTTGTTGGTTGATTGGTCAAATCAATAGCAGCCAGAGAGGAAGCATACCTGGACGAGGTAAAGGGTGCAATAAGATTATTGGTCTTGAAGACTAAAAAAGCATTGGGAATTATTTCTCGTGTAAGGGGAGGTCTTATTATTGGGGTGTGGTATGGACAAGTGGATGTATAGTAATTTTTACTGCTCATAAATTTAAAAATATGGTACATGAGCTTATACAAGAAAGCTGGAAGTTTCACAATTTTCCATTGCTTTGTAATAGAAGTGACTTCCATCTGCACTGGCATCCACCTCTAGGGTCTACGTGACATTTACAAATCATTTATCAGCATTGAACTCCCAAGAGCTTGCTCTGCCATTCGCTAAGATGCTGGCTGACACCTCTGACAGGAGAAGCTGGGATGTGTTTTGACAACCAAGTGGTTTCCTTAGCAAGCTGCTGGTGTTCTCAGGCAGCTCTGCAGAGAAAGCTCTGGCTTTCAGATCAAGACTATAACTCTCAAGGGCTTCCCTTCTCAGAAGCATGCACTGACTTCATTCTAAGACTGCTGTATGAATTTGTCTCCAGGCTCTGTGAAGCTGGCTTATCAGCTGAGCAAAGCTGGTCTCAGGCCTCATCACCTTCTTTTTGATTAGGAAAAACCAGTGAACTCATAGCAAAAACACCCAGAGACCCCAGAAAATATTTTCTGAGTCCATTCTAAGAACTGGGAAGTCAGCTACCATGGTTGGGGGTAGTATAGTGAAGACACCAAGAGTCATATTGGGTTGTTCACCCTTACACAGATAAGATTTAAGAACTCAAGGTAGGGGGCACCTGGGTGGCGCAGTCAGTTAAGCGTCCGACTTCAGCCAGGTCACAATCTCGCGGTCCGTGAGTTCGAGCCCCGCGTCAGGCTCTGGGCTGATGGCTCAGAGCCTGGAGCCTGTTTCCGATTCTGTGTCTCCCTCTCTCTCTGCCCCTCCCCCGTTCATGCTCTGTCTCTCTCTGTCCCAAAAATAAATAAACGTTGGAAAAAAAAATTAAAAAAAAATAAATAAATATAAAAAAGAACTCAAGGTAGTAAGTGCTGCTCTTACTGCTAGCTACTACTTCCTGTGCACCTACTGTGTGCCATGCTTCATGGGAGACATTTTATGTGCATTATCCCCAATCATAGGAAAAGCCTCCCAGGTTGTAGAGCCAACAAAATTTAGAGAAATCACACAGCTAATAAGTGGCACAGCTGGATTTGAACCCATGCTCTCTGCCTCCAGACTGTGTGTCTCTTTCCACCCAGACAGCTGTTAAGGACTGACAATGAAGGAGCAAAGGTCCATGTTGGTGATGGTAGACATAGAGCAATGAAGATCCACCTTCAGGCAAGCACAGGATTTGAAAAGTTGGAAAGGAAAGGCCAGGTCAGGGAGAATAGAGCTCAGGAGCAGAATGGGAAATCATGACAGCAAAAGCCTGGAGGTAACTATGTGGGAAATTAACTGGGAAGAGAGTAAGGTTCGTTTTGCTTGAGTGGAAGGTGTATGAGTATTTGAGAAGGTTCATGGGAAATGCAGGAGCCAAATTTGGGGAAACAAGTTGAGACAGGCTGTGGTGGGTTTTGAACAACTAACTAGGTAGTTTGGGACTCATTCTATACCACTGTGGAGGTTTTGAAGAGGAAGAATTAACCTGATGCAAGTGGTATTTTAAGAAGACAGATGCAGATGGCATGTAGGAGATCTAGGGCAGGGAAACCAGCAGTGAGATTCAGTCATGGCAGAGGTGTGAGACTGTTCCTCCAGGCTGTTCAGTCTGAGAACCATTTCCGTCCTCTCTGCTTATCTCCATTTCAACAGAGCTGCCCATGTCCTCCCAAAATAGCCAACACAGTTCTGCCCTTCCTACGTGCTCTGCCTAGGTTCTGCCAGGGCTGGGTCTGACTCCTTCAGGCCAGGGGGCCACCACTATGCCCACTCTGCTGAGCTCAGCAGATCTCCTTAGCCTGAGGGAAGCCTGCCAATACATTGCCATTATGAGGGGATACACATTTTTTACTGTCTTGTTAAAAATGTTATTGGTCATGGGGCGCCTGAGTGGCTCCGTCGGTTGAGCGTCCGACTTCAGCTCAGGTCACGATCTCGCGGTCCGTGAGTTCGAGCCCTGCATCAGGCTCTGGGCTGATGGCTCAGAGCCTGGAGCCTGCTTCCGATTCTGTGTCTCCCTCTCTCTCTTTCCCTCCCCAGTTCATGCTCTGTCTCTCTCTGTCCCAAAAATAAATAAACGTTAAAAAAATTTAAAAAAAAATGTTATTGGTCATTAGAGAAATAACTTGGGCACTTATAACATAATTTATTTCCCTTGTCCCATTTGGAGAAGGATGGGAAGAGGGTGAATCTTGTTTTAAATGGGAGACTAATATTACATAGTCCATAACATCATAATTGACTTGCTGGAAACTTGTTGAAAAGTTGTCCATGAAAAACAGAGTATCATGATTTTCTCCCCCAGCAATGTGATCAGGGCTCCTGGAAAACATAGAGTTACTTTTACCAAGAAAAGTGTCAGTTCCCTTGTTATGGACTGCTACAAGCACCCCAGGCTCAGGTGCCACACCTATGGCAGATGTGAGTGTGATGTACAGGTGTGAGGGGAAGGGAAAAGAGGAAGGTTCGGGTCTCTGCTCTACTGTTCTCTCCACATTATAAAGATGGCTTCAGCCTCTGAAAACTGTGCCTAGTAGATCTGACAACATGGAGTGGGCCCAGGAGTTCATACACCCAGACAACCAGAGAATCAGAGAGTTTCTGGAACGTGTCTCAGAGTCCACAATAGCAAAGGCCCTCAAATTTCAGTAGGTGTAAGAATTACCTGAGGTGCTTCTAAAAATCCAGAGTCTGACTTAGTAGGTTTGGGGAGTTTGCATTATTAGCTGGAACTTTGCATTATAAATAGTAGGAATTGCATCTTGTCTGATTTAAGCAGAAAAGTAGTTTATAGAAAGGGTATGTGTAGCACATGGAGCTAAGGGAAGCTGGGTAGGCAGAATACTCTGGAAACACAAAGAAGGAAGTGGAATGACATCAAGAGGGAGTCATCTGGTCAACCTGACTGCTAAACATCAGCTCCGCACAAGAGACCCTGTGGTGGCATTTAGTCATTCTGTATCCCATTCCTTCTTCAAACCTCTTTCCTGAACCCCCTTGTAACTGGTCTTCTGAGTTTGGCCCATCTATGTCTTTAACTGTAGAGCCAAACTACTATCTATTTTCTATGATTTAAAAAAGGACTATTATTTGTCCATTAGCTATGAATAGGTTTTGTGTTACACAATGTGGTTTTTAAAAATTGTTTTAATTAGACCTAAGATTTAATGCAGTATTTACTGTGTGATATTATACATTCAATCCTAGGAATAGCTTTGGAAAACTGGTGTCCTATTAACATTCCCATTTTACAGATGAGGAAGCTGAAACTGAGAGAGATGAAGTAACCAAGATACATGGCAAGTAATGGGTTACCTGGGATGCAAGCCTAGGCATTCTGGTTCCAAACTCTGCATTCTTCTAACCCTTGCACTTCACCTGGACTCTCTTTCTTTGGAAGAGCTCTGTGATGTATATCAGGCTGCTATATATCACATCTGGAGGGTTTTTTTAAATTATTTAAATAGGCTTTTATTGGGATGCCCACTTAGTCCTTTTTGGTCTTAGATACTTATGATTAGTTGTCTGTTGCCAAAGATTTCCATGGTTTCCATCCTGGCTCCTTAAACAATGTCATTGTTTATAGTAACCAGGATGATGTTCTTATGGAGACACTATTTCTAGGTATGGCCAATGTCTTTGTTAAGAAATTATAGTTAAACAATCTTTTTTACTTAACTATGAAAACCACCTCCTTGGGTAAGTAGAAGGTATTATACCTCTCCTCCTGTATCTTGCAAAGACAAAAATCAAAACTTTTCCCTCAGCTACCCTCCATCTGTGAGCAAGCTGTAGTTAGCTAATAGTTACTGAGCATTTATATTGAGACTGTCTGAAATGTGTTACATATATCATCTCATATAATCCTCAGAACAAACATGTGGAGCAGTAGTACAGTGTATTTCCACCCTTTAGAACTATAAAATGAGACAGCACAGTGATATTTGCCTAGGGTCTCCCAGGAAGTAAGTTGCAGAGCCAGGATTTAAAACCAGGCAGTGGGCTCCAGAGTAGTGCTGAGCTAATCCTTCTTGCTGTAGCTTAAGCTTATTCTCTCTTGCTATATCAGCACCGAAGATTAATTCATCCATTCAACAAATATTTACCAAGTGCCTACTCTTTTCTAGGCTAGGGAAAATTGTATGGTCTCTGACTTTAAGTAGCTGAGTCTAATGAGGGAGAAAGACACTGGTCAAATAATCCTACAAATCTATGTGAAATTGCTTCCGTGAAAAAGCAAAATGTACTGAAGGAGATGTCCACGATGCCATGAAGATGCACAGTACGATGATTTTCCTGGTCAGGTATGCATGAAATGGAGGTCTGAAAGCTACAAGACCCTGTATAACTAGGCCCTGCAAGCCTTAGCAGTGTGCCCACAACTGCTAAGTTTACCTTGTGACCTAGCCGCAGCTTCGGGAGTCTTGGTTTGGAAAGAGAGGAGAAGAAACAGGAGAATGCTATGCCTTATCTTCTTCCCTTTCTTACCTGCTACTTTTTCTAGTCCTGAGGTGAGCCCTTGAAAGGGTGAACCAGCCGGGTCTTCCTAGCTGTCAGCCTGAAAGCTTACTCCTTCCCAGTATGAGAATTCAGCATCAGACCCTCCATAGTGGTAAGAAAGTTCTTGAAAAGAATAATCCACGTCCATTCTGCTGACAGAGAAATGGGTATCAGGTATGCAGACCTCAGGGGAGAAGAGGATGGACACTCTGTGGGAGCTGAGGTCCCACTGGCAGATCCTGGAGACATGGCCATGCCCTGCTATGTTTGCCTGGTGTGCCTTCTGTGGTGAAGTGAGGACATCAGAGGGAGGCACTCTGATGTCATTTCACCTCCAAATATTGGTGTGGGTGTCACCACATGCATTCACAGGAGAGCTCTGGAGACTCAGGTACCATACAGGTGATTTCTGAAGCGTTGTACTATCTGCGTGTAGTGTGTTAACTGGGGAGAGGACAGAGAGGGATTCTTTGTGAGTCAACTCTGAAGACCCTGGATGGTAGGGCTTTTCTACTTAGATTTTGAGTCCTTGTGCCTCAGCCCAACTGACAGCATTGGTATCAGTGATGCAGAAAACAGGGCAATTTCATTCATATGAAACCAATTAAGAAAAGGAGGCTGATCAACTCAAAGCAAAACTTTACCGAAAGGGAAAACCCGGAAGGAAAGGAAAGAGAGGTGGCAGTGTGAGAGGAAGAGGCTAGCTCTCAGACTCTCTGGGAGAGTAGCTGGATAATGCTGTGGGGACACTTTCCTGCTGCTCTCCCTGTCCCCACACTTCATGGGCCAGGTACTTTGCCATATTACGAGTTGCAGAGGCTGTCAGCTTCTCCAAGATCAGGGCCAAGACTGACAACCAAGGCAGAGTATAGGAGTTCAGGGCTGACCAAAGGGCTGGCCTCCAGTCTATCAGTCCTAGTGGCTGGCATCTTCTAGACTTCTAGAGTGACTCCACTGCCCCAAGAGCACATGGTGGAAGGTTTCTTCCAGCTGCATTTTTGTTTGAACAACCAGACTGCAAAAAACTAATAATGACAAGGAGTTGATTAGTATACTATTCCCCCACTTAAGAGAAACCTGATTAGAACAAATGGAAAGAAACAAAAAGAGACTTCCATTCAGAGTAAAGATGCCAAAGGAAATGTGGTACAGTTGAGTTAGTCCCACACATGGAGTCAGGAGACAAGAGTTAAAATCCCAGTGTTTCCACTTAATTTTTTTAAAGTTTATTTATTTATTCTGAGAGAGAGAGAGAGAGAGAGAGAGAGAAGCAGTGAGAGAGAGAGAGAGAATATGAGCAGGGGAGGGGCAGAGAGAGAATTTCAAGCAAGCTTTGTGCTCTGCATGAACCCAATGTGGGCCTTGATCTCACAACCCTGGGATCATGACCTGAGCCAAAATCGAGAGTCGGATGCTCAACCGACTGAGCCACCCAGGCCACTTATTAACTGGCATCCTCATGCAGTCACTTAAGCTGTATAGTTTTCAAGTCCCATTTCTCAAGTTTCCATTAACCTGAAAATCAATGAAGTAAAAACAGTAAGTGGGATGACTTTATTTGCCCTATACTTTTACAAGTCTGGAACTGCTCATTATGTTGTATTCCACACAAATGGCCCTTGCAGTAGCCATAGTGGCAATGTAGTGGTGTCAAATCAGGTGGAAGGAAGTTAGCTTTTAGTACATAATTCTAGTGTATATTTCATGAAGCTGTTAAATCAGCAAACCATTAATATGAAGTAATGTGTCAATAAGAATAGGTTAGATTATGCTGCAGTAACAAAATAACCCCTAAATCTCAAAGGCGTAAAACATGTTTTTATTTGCCTATTTTTACATATCTATCATGGGATAGCATGGGGCTTTGTTCATTGTAGTCACTCAGGAACCAAGGGCGACACACAGCCCCTATCCTGAACACTCTGAATTACCATGCTGGAGGATGGTAAGCTCTGAAAAGTCTTTTATCCAGTTAAATGCTCTTACCTGGAAGTGTTACATGCTTCTCTCATCCCCACTCATTGGCCAGAACTAGTCACATGATGACAGCAACCCACCAACAATTCTGTCCAGAAGGAAGACAGCCCCAAATACTTGGGAACACTAATCACCGCCCTAGTCGGTAATTTAAAGCCAACATTGTCAGAATTTTAACTACCACTATGGAGTAAAGCAGGAATCCCCTCTTGATGTGCAACATGGAGAAAATCCACCTTCTGAAATGATGTCAAGGTATGGTCTAGTCTCTAATATTACTAGAGGTCAAAGTTGTTCACTGGAGGTAGTCTTATTGCTATGAAAACTAACCTTATTTAATTATCGTTCTATTTGTATTTATTGAACCATAGAGTGACAGAGGTGGATGAGAGCTCATGGCTCTGCCAGTTTCACAGATAGGGAACAGACCCAGAGGGGCTAGGGGTGTTTTTCCTAATCACACAGTTATTTCGGCATTGGTCTGGGTCCTGAATCCAGCTCTCCTGTTTATGTCTATTTCACTTGCCTCTGCAGTGAGGCAGTCCTCTGGCACTCTGCAGTCCTTTGCCAGAACCAGATGTTTTTTTGTGGTACCAGCTCTGATGTTATTTTTACTGATACAACTGGCTCATCTAACAGAATTCATCTGCATTACTCATTTTATCAAATAAAGGAACGTCTGCTCAGTAAGACCAAGATACCCAGGCTTTTAGTCTAACTCCTAATGTAGTGCTTGTTTTTCTAAAATATTCATAAATTCATTTGCTAGGACTCTGGTTGGCCTATTGAACTTACATGAGGGAGCTGTTTGTTGCAGTTATTAGGTGAAGACCAGCCTTCTGTCCTCTAATTATGTATTCCAATGCTGTTGTGTTACTTGGTTATCTACTATAATATAAGTAACTATTTATCTCATGCTAAACAGTGAACTCAGTGAAAGCAAGGACCATTTTCACTCAGTCCATCACAATATTTTCAGCTCCAAGGCTCTCTGTAAAATTTCTGATAAGAATGATTGTTTACTTTGGCCACATACTATGCCAGGTACTTAACAAACAATTTATCTTGTCCTCACAGCAACCTCAAAGGGTAGATATTATTTGTCCCATTTAATAGATGAGCAAACTAAGGTGAAAGAGTAGATGCCATGTAGCAAATAAATGGATGAATCAGGGCTTAACCTGGGCCATCTGGCTCCACAGTATTAGTGATTTGTCTTCTTCCTCAACATTTTTACCTCCAAAAATTCACAAGCTTCTTGGGCTCAGTTTCAGGGCACAAATACCTTTATTTGTTTTATGTTACCCAGAAAAGGTGCAATGCACACAAGTGGATCACAAATCATTATTGAAAATATTGCTAAATTAGGGCATAATCCAATTGAAATTACAGCCCCAGAAAACATTCCTCAGAGTCACGTAGGAGTTCAATACCTGGATTCGCATGGATCTGACTTTGAATGCTGCCCACTGCCACTTACGAGGTGTGTGAGCCTGAGCAGGCTGTTTAACCTCAATAAGCTTCTATTTCCTTATCTGTAAATGGTGATAAAAGTCCCTAACTGATGAGGTTCTTGTGAGGATTCATGAGATATGAGTAAAATGTGTAGTAACAGTAGCGTTCCTGCCATTCTGTAGATGGTAGCAGCAGTAATAGTAGGAGGAGGAATTATAATAGCTGAGACACTGAGAGAGGTTTTTAATATAGAGAAAATTGCTGGTGGGTTATATAAAGTTCATCCTTATATGCTTCTTCAAGCTATTTCATCGTTATTTGATTGCATTTTGACAAGTGCCTATTTGAATAGTGGCTGAGAGTGTTGAGTCTTTCAAATGTGTAGTTCTCGATTTGCTTGTGATGGGGTTAGGACATGCTACCCCAAAATGTGGCACCTTGGCGTATTGAATGTCTTAAACTGAAAGAGCCTGAGAAAATAGCAGAGGCAGGAGGTTTCCTCTGACCTCCCCCACCACACCCTTCTTCCCTAAAACAGTTCATAAATTGCTTATGTGAAAGGTGCCCTCCCTGTACCAGGAAGATGGAAGACGTTCTTATCATGGAGATGGAATTTGGGGCCAAGAAATCCATGTAAACAAACCTTATTAAACCAATCCTTGTCTTGACTGCTACTTCTTCACATTTACTACCCCAACCCAAACCCCTCTGTCTTGCAATTCTTCACAAATCTATTGTTTCTTTGTCTAAAAGCTTCCTAGTATGATTATTTCTTTAGGTCTTCATTCTCTTGGGAGAAATTCAATGAAACTTATATGCTTTTCTCCTGTTAATATTTCTTTGTAAGTTTAATTTTCCAACCCAGTCAGGGACCCTAAAAGGGTCAAGAAAAACCTTTCCACCCCTGCACTTCCCTGGAGGTTTGGGCAACAAATCACCCCTTGAAGCTGGATTTTAGGTACTCAAAACTCAAAGATTGTGGGTGAGAAAATGGGAACAATGCACTGATAATTGTTCCATAAAACTCCAGTTAAAGAGAGATACCATGGTGGTTGGAAGGTGGGCAAAGCAAATGTCAACAAGATATTTTTAATGAGGTGTCTGCATGAGTCTTAAATTTGTCAAATTCTATTTCTTACCTTAGTTTCCTTTGTTTATTAAATGTGGAGATATGGCCTTCAACAACCAGAGATGGTGTGTGTGTGTGTGTGTGTGTGTGTGTGTGTGTGTGTGTGTATAAATAGAAATTTCTGAGGTCTTTGAGAGGAAGAAACTATGGAAATTGGATGAATCCTCATTGCTACTATGGAAATCATGTGACTTTAAATTTAGAGGATAAAAGTCTGGGCTCAGGTCCCATCTCTGTCACTTAAACACACTGTTCAATCTCTTAAGCTTCATGTTGCTGACTCCAAAGTGAAGTTGAGGGAGACTTCTTATAACCCTGCTGTACCTAACTTAGGGAGATGTGGTGCAGGCCAAATCAAGGAATCTCCATGAAAGTCTTAATAAATTCTCAAGTATTTTTCTAATCTTTGTTACTGCTTTTATAATTATATCTTTGAATTTATGTGCCTCTAGGGAGAAGCACTGAAAGGAAAGAGATTCAAATGAAGAAAGTGTGGAGTGACAGTTCCCAAGAAGGGGCTGTTTTGGTGGTTGGCCTCAGGCCCCTCCAGCTGATTGTGGCAAGTGTGAGGAGACAAGGCAGAGGCTGTGTCTTCTGAGCCCTGACCTGCAGTGTGATTTTTCTGGCCACCCTTCTCCCTTCCTCTGGTCTTGTCTCAGGAGCACAGGGACTGCAGTGGCTGAGTTGGGTCTTGTGGAGAGGGAGGCCTCCTCCTTCCTATAGGAGATAGAAAGACTTATGGCAAGAGGCCAGGGGCTGAATTTGAAACCCAGATAACAGAGACAATGGGATGAGAAATCTGATCCTCCTAATCCAAATCCTTAGACCAGCTGGAACAAAGGATTTTTGTTTTTGTAGTGCATTTATACAATGCATAGTTATTCTTTTAATACAGTGTTAATAGATTGTAATGATAGTGTCATTATTTGGCAAATGACCCCTTTTTATTTTTATTTATTTTTAATTTTTTTAACATTTATTCATTTTTGACAGACAGAGAGACAGAGTGGGAGCAGGAAAGGGGCAGAGGTAGAGGGAGACACAGAATCTGAAGCAGGCTTCAGGCTCTGAGCTGTCAGCACAGAGCCTGACACAGGGCTCAAACCCACGGACCGTGAGATCATGACTTGAGCCGAAGTCAGACGCTTAACTGACTGAGCCATCCGGGTGCCCAACTCCTTTTTGATCTATCAGACAAACACATTTAAAAATTGCAAGCTTTTCTCTCTTTTCTTTTCTTTTCTTTTCTTTTGCTTGCTTTTCTTTTCTATGTTTCATCAAGCATTTATAGAGCTTCTGCTCTGTACCTTGGACTATGACTGATGCTGGGAATACAAAGGAATAACCCTACCTCTAGCATCTAGGAATTGTACTGCAGCTAAACCAAGTGGTGGGTGGACAAGAAAGGAGTGAACACTTATTGAATATTCTATGTTTCTGTCATGTGCCTTCCATTTCACATATATTTATTTTATTTAAACAACCTAGATGGAGGATGTAACCTCCACAAAGTAGCTAATGATAACAATACACATATGTTATTTCATCCAGTCCTCAGAATATCCCCATAAGGTGAATACTATTGTTATGTCCAGGCCTGACATCAGGAGGCTGAAACTGAGAGAAGTCAGGAACTTGCAATGGTGCAAGTAGAGAGTGGTGAAGCAGGCATTCAGGCCCCACTTCCCTAAATAGAGCTCACCTGTCTCTTATGAATTACCCCAAGGACCTCTGGCTCTAACTGATGGAGCTGCATTTCTACCAAAGAGGCTCAAATTTCTTTGACTCTGAGCAGAGGCCACCTCTCATATACAAGTTCAAGCATGAATAGGTTGGAGACAGGAGTTGGGAGTAGATTGGGAAAGGTCTCATGAACCAAGGGAAGCCATCTGACTCTAGTAAAGGGGAATAACTGTGGGCTAGAAGCTGGGAAAAGTTGGCTTCTGTCTGGACACACACCATCTTTATTCTGGAATGGTTAAGAAGCAGACTTTTTTTTTAATGTTTACTTATTTGTTTTGAGAGAGAGAGAGAGAGAGCACAAGTGGGGGAAGGACAGAGAGGGAGAGAGAGAGAATCCCAAGCAGGCTCCACACTGACAGCACAGAGCCCTATGGAGGGCTTGATATCATGAAACATGAGATCATGACCTGAGCCAAAATTAAGAGTTGACACTTAACCAACTGAGCCACCCAGATACCCTAAGATGCAGATTCTTTTTTAATGTTTATTTATTTTTGAGAGAGAGAAAGAGACAGAGTGCAAGCAGGGGAGGGGCAGAGAGAGAGAGGGGAGACACAGAATCTGAGCAGGCTCCAGGCTCTGAGCTGTCAGCACAGAACCCAACGTGGGGCTCAAACTCAGGACTCTTACTCACGACTCTAACTCACAAACCGTGAGATCATGACCTGAGCCGAAGTTGGATGCTTAACCAACTGAGCCACTCAGGCGCCATTAAGATGAAGATTATTTATGCCTATGTTATCCTGGCTGTGAACTGGGAAATTGGGGACAGAGAGGGCAAAGGACACTTAGTACTCCTTTTCCAACTGTAGCCTAGTGACAGGAAGCCTGACCTGAACGCAAACCACCAGGAAGCTACCTGGCAGCTCCCTCCTTTACCAGCTGAGTGACTGTCTGCAAGTCAGCTTTCTGCAGCCCCTACCCCCACCCCTCTTTTCTCAGCAGGGTGTTATACCACATTTGCATAATTATGTTTATTTATGTGTGATAAACTAAACATGCCACCGTGTCTACAGGGTACTCTGATAATTAATTTCATATGTCAACTTGTCTGGACTGAGATGGCCATACATCTCATAAAACAGTATTTCTGGGTGTGTCTGTGAGACTGTCTTTAGAAGATATTAGCATTTGAATCAGCAGACTGAGTAGAGAAGATTATCCTTATCAATTTGGGTGAGCATCATCCAATCCACTGAAGGCCCCAACAGAAGACAGAGGTGGAGGAAGGGTGAATTCACTCTCTCTGATTGAGCTAAGACATCTATCCTCACCTGCCCTGGGACGTTATTGCTCCTGGTTCCTGGGCTTTTGGACTCAGATTGGGACTGACACCATCACCTCTCACTACTCCCTTTCCAATTCTTGGGATTCAGACTGATTTACACTCCTAGCTTTTCTGCTCCACCAGTTTGCAGATGGCAGATCATGGGACTTCTCAGCTTCCATTACCGTGTAAACCAATTCCTATAACAAATCTCCTCATGTCTATATCTATAGGTATGCTATTGGTTCTGTTTCTCTGGAGAATCCTGACTAATACAGGCACTATTCCCTTTTTATAGGGTGCTCCCTGGCAACATGCCAGCCTGCTATCAGCAGGGCTTCAGAGTCAGAATGTCTTGCATTTAAGAATAATTCTCCTAAGTGAAATAAGCCATACCGAGAAAGACAGATACCATATGTTTTCACTCTTATGTGGATCCTGAGAAACTTAACAGAAACCCATGGGGGAGGGGAAGGAAAAAAAAAAGAGGTTAGAGTGGGAGAGAGCCAAAGCATAAGAGACTCTTAAAAACTGAGAACAAACTGAGGGTTGATGGGGGTTGGGAGGGTGGGGAGGGTGGGTGATGGGTACTGAGGAGGGCACCTTTTGGGATGAGCACTGGGTGTTGTATGGAAACCAATTTGACAATAAATTTCATATATTGAAAAAAAAGAATAATTCTCCCTCCTTCTAACTAGGATAACCACTTTATTTATTTATTTAATTTTTTAAAATGTTTATTTATTTTTGAGAGAGAGAGAGTGTGAGTGAGGGAAAGGCAGAGAGAGAAGGAGACACAGAATCCGAAGCAGGCTCCAGGCTTTGAGCTGTCAGCACAGAGCCCAAGTGGGGCTCAAACCCATGAACCGTGATATCATGACCTGAGCCGAAGTCAGATGCTTAACCAACTGAGCCACCCAGGTGCCCCTATTTATTTATATTTTAAAGTTCATTTATTTATTTTGAGAGAGACAGAGATAGCACAAGTGGAGAAGGGACAGAGAGAGAGGGAAAGAGAGAGAATCCCAAGCAGTCTCCACACTGTCAGTGCAGAGCCTGATGTGGGACTCTAACCCATGAAGCAGCTAAATCATGACCTGAGCTGAAACCAAATATCAGACTCTTAACAGACTAAGCCACCCAGGGGCCGCAAGGCTAACCACTTTCAGGAACAGAATACCAGTCCCTTTAATTTAAATGGGGATGATAATATTGACCTAATATGCTTGTTAGAAGGCTTAAATTAAATGTATATAAAGCAGTTGCTCTGATGTCTGACACATAATAAGTTCCCAATCCACAGAGCTCCATGTTTCATATACGGAGCTTAGGCGGCAGATACTCTCCCTCTTGGAAAGTGAAGGTTATCAGGGGACAAAGAGCCTGCTTGTGCTTGCCAAGTCTCTCCTAATACTATAGGGCTGGCCGAGGGCTTAGAAATCTTCAAATCCAAGCCTTTCATTTTATAGACAAGGATGTTGAACACCAGAGGTAAACTTCAATGATAACTGGGATTTCTCTGGGACCAGAACTGGGTTGTCTACCTCTCTCCTGTAGAGCCAGCTCCCAGGTATTATTGCTTGTCTTACCATTGCCCCTGTGCTCTTAGCACAATGGCAGTCTTGCAATCCAGCCTGCTCTGAGTTGCTCTGGGCTGCTCACTGGAGCAGAGAGGGAAAGTGCTGGAAAGCCATGTGGCATTGGCCAAAGGAAGCATCAGCAGTAGGGCTTTGAGAGGTTCTGGCAGCAGTGACCTACTTACAAAAGGGAAAAAAACCCAAGGAGGAGCCATCATGCATTTTGCTGTTGGAGGGGCTAGATCCCCTGTGACTGGCTTCCCAGAATACAAACTTGCTGGGGTTGAGCCTGAAGAAGAAGGACTAGGTTCTGAGTGTCGTTCATGGTATCTTTAGGCTCTGCTGTCAGAAGTACCCATGCCTCACATGGGTTTATCATCCAAATAGAGGCCCATGATGGAGGACAGAGAGAGGCGGACAGGGACAAGCAGAGGCAGACAGAGAAGAACTAAGAACAATAACACAGGGACCCTTGTTATGGAGGAAAGGAAGCAGGGAGAAGTGGATGCTGAGAGCCCCAACCCATCTCTACTGCAGTCCTTAGTCTGAATGTTGCCATTGAGAATCTGTATGGATTTTCACAGTTTACTCATTGCTTTTGTATTTTCTCATTTTATACTCCACAACATTAGGCTAGGTATTTTATTTTCTTTCAACAAATATTTATTGAATTATTACTATGTGACCAGAGATAGGTGTTGGGGTCAAGAAATTTTTGCTGGTCAAGTGTATCTTGAGTTATTAATTCCATTGTATAAAGGAAGAAACAAACTTCCTGTGATTGATAAGAAGTGTTAATAATAAGTGTTCAATAAACAGATTCAGGACTCAAAATCTTCCCATGATACCACACAGATGAATGTCCCCTACAGTTGTCACACTTTAATATTCTCCATTTCCCCCCACCCCCATCAACCTGGAATGATCCATAGACATGAATGCCTAAAAACTCTGCATTCCTAGTGGCCAGCTTACATCGGTCCACAGAGTAAGAATCTTCTGCTTTATAGACTCATCTGTAAAAATTCAGAGACCTGAATTGAAAAGGTCTCTGATTTTTCCTCTGCTTCTAAGGATTGGGTGCAACCAGATTTCCAATTCATGAAATATGCTTATTATACCTGGAAGGATATAAGCTGGACATCAATCAACAGCCATATATTGAGCATGTTCTAAATGCTGGGCAATGTGCCAGGTGAGTGGAGAGGACATGGGAATATAAAATGACTTATCAGATATGTAAAGACTAGGTAAGTCAAACTAAAGGATACCGAGACTGAAGTGTGTGATATAGTGAGACAATGAGCTGCTCCTGAGGGATGAGCAGTTCTTGGATCTATGCCCGCAGAAGAGAGAGAATCCAGGCAGAGGCACAGCCTTGGGGAAGACACAAAGGTGGGATACATTATTGTATAAGGGAAAGTCTGGGATGAAGGAGTCTTGAATGCATGAATGTCCTGATTGTAAAACACAGAACCTGAGGCAACAGTCCTTGATTTTCATGCCCTAAAGAGGTACAGGCTTTAATGACAGCAACCCTTGTGAGGTCTAGAAGATCTTGGAACTCTAGGGCCCAGCCCTTTGGCCATTTCAAGATGCAACCCATTCCTTGGCATGAAGCCAGGAAAAGGAGGAAAGCTGCAAAAATCCCACCAGATGGCAGCATTTCCTAGTGTGACTGCCCTGGGGGAGCACTGTGGAGGGGATTTTGTCTACAGAGTGCCTGATATTATGACTTACAGTCCCAGACAGCTATCCCTGGAGCCAGACTTCATACCGTGCTACTATCCACACTGCCCCCATTTCTCATGAAACATTTCCAAGCATTTCATTCTGGGAATGGGAAATGTGATGTTGTCAAGGGAATCCTCTCCAATTCATGGGGATGGGAAGGAATGCATGCACTCTCCTCCTCCTTCCCTGATACCTCTTCCTCCTCGTTAAAAAAAAAAATCTGAATGGTGCAGGCATGCTTACCTTCCTATGAGCTGGGGATCAGAGCAACTGAACCATGTCTGTGTTCAGTTTGCTTCACCTCAGTTCAATTCCTCAATGACCACCTCTAAATAATTCCTGAGTTTTCAGCTCCCCTCTTGTGAACTCATGCACTCGGACCTCCTGAAGGTGGGATAAAGGCAGGTGGGGATAGGGACAAATGGGGCCACAGATGATTCAAGGATAGGATGCCCACTCAGCTGCTCATTGTGCTACAAACATGAACAATGAGTCAAAGAAGGTGCAGAAGGAGGAAAAGGGCAGGGGGACCTGGAACTCCTTTTGTGCTTTCATTCTACAATCTGCAAGGTACTTGAGGGCTTTTGGATCAGTTTCACAACATCAAAGTATCCCAAATGCAAACGATCCTGTTTTCTTTTTCCTGAAGTCAAGAAAATGGAGACCTTAAAAGTACAAATAAAATTATTTTCGGTTTAGAGAAATACTTTAAGACAACAACAGATAGCATTCAAATGACTTAATTTAGCCAGAAATGCCCCGAAAGATACATCATGCAGAGAGTGGAAACTTTGGTTGGGGACATGGGGCTTGCCAGGACTTTGGCCAACAACAACAGTTGGGACAAAAGATGATCAGAGTGCATGACAAGCAAAGGGGTCCAGAGATGGTGAGGGAAGGGTGAGACTTGGTTTAGATTCAGGTCAACCTCTAATGATTTGGTAGCCTAAGGCATTCCACGCAAGAGGCAATTTGGATTCTTCTTGCTTCTGAGATCCCCAGACCCAGCTATCTCTCCTCACACACTTGGATTGTTCATTGTCACATGTTGTTCTGCTGCTTGTGAAAAATGCAGCTAAATGTGGTATTGTTCTTTAAGTGTGGAGGCATTCTCTTTCAAATGTGCCTTCTTCCTCATCCTCTGGCATGGTTGTTGGAAGTGCTGTTTTATAAGCTAAAGAGAAATGCATGTAAAACCCTGAGACGATTCCTCTCACATTATTGGTGTCAGTGTTTGTACATTGCATAATATATGTGAGGCAGACAGTGGAAATGCCACTGGATTTGTATCAGAAGACTGGAATTGTATCTCTATCTTGTCAGAGTACTGACTGTGGACTCTAACATCTCTGTGAACAGTTTCTATTAAAACAGTGATAGTAACTGTATGGCTTAAATACTAAGGTTTTTGTAAACCTAAGAAGTCCATGTTGATGGAAGCACAGGTAAACTATAATTGTTATAAAGATTTCAAAGATCTCCCAAATCTCCTTTAGTTTTGTGGGGTTCTCCTTAGGCAAAGCAGAAGATACCTTCCCCTAACCCTGGAGCAAATTTCACCCACGATCTTGGCACAAGCTGAACTCAGAGGGATCAGGGATATCATCTATAGTATGCTACGGGACTACCTCCCCTCATCTGGGTCATATGGTTGGTCATGTGGTCTGGGCAGTTCTTTGGCCTACAAGGTTCAGGCTCTGTCATGGCTGTCTTTCTTACATGGAGCACACTCTTCCTTTGTCTACATTATAAATGGTGAGTAGAGGGTCTTTACATCTGTCTTCTACACCATTGCCTGGTTAATTTTTCATTCCTCTTCTTACCTGTGCATAATGGCAACTGACATAGCTTCCCAGAAAGTGCTAATGAAGACACTGTGCTCTTAACTATGTTCCAAGCAATAGCCACACCCTCTGAGTGCTCCCTAGTAAACACTAAAAATCATTCTGCTCAGGATTGCAGTGGATTAAAACTCTATGGGTTAAGTTGGTCTGTACCCAGGTTAAAACCATTTTCTCCAAGAAGCTCCCCAGATACTCTAAATCATGTTCCTCCAGAATCTCTGTGTATCCACCCTTAGATCTATATGAGTCTATTATTTAGGCATTAGAATCTGCGTTGTATCAGGAAGGCATGGGTAGAAAGTGCAGGGGCTCCTGGGTGGAGCCAGAGAGAGATTTGATTTGTGTACAGTTCCAGTCACCTGCACCCCACACATATGCAAGCTTTGTGCTTTGTGTTCAATAAACGTAAGAAAGAGCAAGTATTCAATAAGTGTAAGTTGAGGCATTAGAGTGAAGCAGCAAGGATCCTGTTTTAGGACATTCAGAAATTTACAAGGATATAGAAATGGGAAACTCAAAAGTTAAATCACCCAAAATAGAAAACTTAGGGTCTCATCAAACCCCAAGATATTGTGAGTCTGCAGGTAAGTTACAAACTCAGAGATTTCCTTGGATCAGTCTTTGTCCATTCTGAAAGGTTTCTGGAGTGAACAGGGCACTCAGTCTCATTGTACCTGATCCTTACTTTTCACAAAAATGAAAAGGCCAATTGAAAATTCCATAGCAACATGAAATAAGAGCCATGTCCTGGCAGTGCCCTTGCTCCTGCCGGTCTAGGTGGTCCTTCCTTTCTCAAGTTTATATAAAGGAAACAAGAGGACCCCTGAAAGCCCAGGCCTAGAATTTTCCAATTGCCATGTAAGAGGATCCATGCTGCTGTGATGGCTGCAAGGTGGGCCGCTCTCCTGACATGCTTCATTGGGCAAATAGTGTCGACTCCATGGCAAGAGCAACCCTGAGTGTAGGCCAACTCCAGTGGAACTCTGGAATCCACAAGTCTATAAGATCCTGATCCGAGCCTCGAGAGAAAGATTCCAGAGTAATGGAACAAATCACCCAGACCTCAGCCAGCAGTCCAGGTCCAGGGGATTTGCACATTCTGAAGAGCAGTTAAGGCAATGAAGTAGATCAATGTGGATCAGTGTTGGTATACCTTGAAGTCATAATGTTGAGTGAAAAATACAAGGGGCAAAAGGATACATGCACCAGGACATCATCCATGCAAACTTTTTAAACAAGCATGCCCATTTGTAGAAATATGGAACCCATGCACGGGAAGGGTGCATATGACATTAGGAGAATGATTTCTTGGAAGGGAAGGCAGAGAGTAAGATGGTGTATCCAGATAGCAAAGCCTATTGCTTTGCTTACATGCTCATTTGTAATTTTATTTCTGAACAAAAATATCCAGAATAAATATGTCAAGGTATGTAAAATCTGTTACATTATGGCAGTAGGTACATGGATTATTTTTCAAATACTTGAAGATTCCATAATAGACCAAAACCTTTAAAAAAGGCAGAGTAAGGGAATAGAGATAAGGAGAATTCTGGCTATGAAGAGGTCCATTCATGGTTCTTTGTTCTGGTTGCATATCAGAGTCACCAATAACACCAAGGCCCCCACTCAGATTTATAAATAAAATTAGAACCTCAGAAGATGAAGCCTGGGTAAGTCATTTTCTGGAAGCTCCATGATGATTCTGACCTCACCTGAGTGTGATGAGATGTCAAAAGAACAGCTGGTAGTGGTCTTCCCAACTGTAACTTCAACATTCCAGGGTCTCCCCAAAAGGTGCTGATCTGACGTCCGCCTTTTACCCAGGGGGACTTCTGCCCTCATTTTGGCAGCCACTTCTGGATTAAACTTCTATCAGGAAAAAATGTTTCCCGCTGTTACAGAGAGTCTTGGTAGTGTTCTGTTCTGGCCAAAGGTAGTCATAACAGCCGAGGTTTCAGGGCTGTATACAAAGCCATCTCACCAGTTCTCTGCCTTGTCATGATAGCTTCCAATCGCCCTGGCAGGAGGTCATGAAAACCACTCTGGAGTCAGTAGTACTGGGGATCTGCTTCTGGGGATCTGCTGGGGTCCCCAAACCCTCACTGGTGAGTTCATATTTTGTCTCATTTTGGTTTTCAAACTTCTCTTCTGAACCTGTTTCCTCTTTTTGGGTCTGAGAGAAGGTGGAGGGAAACCCCTGCATGAGTCTACACTAGTCGATATAGGACATGTCATACTTTGGTGGGATAGCCTTGAATGGCAGCCCTGGCTCTGGGGCTGACTGTTAGTGTCCCATGAACCAGGATGACCCTCTCTGGGTTAGGAAAAACATTTCCCTTGAGTCTCCCTACATATACAGATATCATGAGGAATGAGCACTGTAAGAGATCTGAATACCAGGACAGTATTTGCCTCTATCTTACAGTCTAGTGATCAATATGGCTTTTAGGTTCTTAGATCCTTCCTAGAGGGGTATAGCACAACACTATGCATGTTGCAGATACCCAATAAATATTTGTTGATGAAAGAAATTAATGAACGAATGAAGTGTTTCAAGAAATGTATGTACAACCTGAGAGCAAGAGATGATTATAATTAGAAAACCATGGCTAGATCTGGGAACCCAACCCAGGCGCTGGTTCCTCTCTATCAGACATGGCAGCCCAGGCTCCCAGACAGCCTGGACCTGAGCCAAGACTCAGAATACTGGCTTTAAGTGAAGCCTCAGGGGAAAAGTCATCCATCATAGAAGGTAATGGTGAGAGGAAGGATTTGTCTCCCCTCCCCCTCCCCCAATTTTCCTCAGACTAGTGGCTGTTGGGAAAGAATCTGACTTTCCCAAGAGAAGAAAGACCAATTTTAGAACAGCTTTCTTTCTTTCTTTTTTTCTAAGAAAGCTGGTGCCAGTACAGGACATTCTGCACTGGTCCCATGCTAAGGTATTCCTGAGCCTTCTTGGACTATGACCATTTCCTTTCCCCTCAACCTTTCTTACTACCTCATATTTCAGTTCCCCATCTCTCCTTCATGCCTTCCCCCAATATCACCCAACCTGAAGGGTGATAATACTATTAAGGCCGCTCCAACAGAAGACCTCAGCTTCCAGAACTGATGCAATGGGCTCAGTGCTGGCCTCACTAACTTGCTCACCATCATTATAAGTGACTGAGGGAGGTGGGGGGGGGGGGAAGTGTTAGACAGCTTCTCTGGAAGGAAAAGAGCCTTTAAGAAGAACAGTGCAGACTCCTTCCTCTCTTCCATATATATCTATGGTAGGTAGAAGTAACAAGAAGCAGAATAATAGAAAAATACCTTATTTGAGACTTGCTACTCAAAATATGGTCCCTGGACTAGCAGCACTGGCATCATATATTAATATTAATATATTAATAATATATTATTAATTATAATCTAATTATGGAAATGATCCCGCCATTCCTGGGGGGTTATTTCTATGGAGATGAGAATGGGCACTATTATTCCCTGGTTTGCTGCTGTCCTACCACCTTCACTACCACCTCACCTCCAATGCAGAGAACTCAAGAGCCAGCCTGTGGTTTAGAAACCTGAGCTCTCCAGTTCCAACACAGACTCCCACACAGTCAAGATCTGCTCCCTCGGATTCGGTGTCCTCATCTGTAAGATGAAGGGTGGTGCTAGGTGAGAGGGTGTATGGTCCCTTCTGGCTTTCTGACTTTTTTCTCCTGAGATGTCTGGGGACATCCTTCTTCAAGAGAAATCAGGTATGGATGAGGTAGGTAACTTTGATAGTATTTTTATGGTGTCTATTTTTTATATCCCTTAAATTTTTATGTTAAGCATTTAACATGTTTCAGTAAAGCTGATTTCACTTAAACTATTTCTCAAGGTGGTTTGAAGTATTTTAGTGTGAGCTCATCTTTACCAGAATTGTTCAAATGGAAATCCGAAGCCATTTGGCTGTAGGGTGTTGATCAGTGTGGACTTTGCTTCTACAAGAGGCCACAGGTTGGGTATCATGGCCCAGGACCAGTTTCTATATTGATGTTCTCCTCCATCATGTGCATAGTGTATTTTTGGACACCAGGCTCATGCTCAACACGGCCTTGAGATTTTTGGTTTCTCATGGGAGCTTTTTCCCTCTCACAACTCCGAGTAGAGACAAGCTTCCTTGCCAGCACCCTGGGCTGGAGGGGAGAGATTTTATAGTCACTTTTTTTTTTTTTTTTTTTTTTTTTTTTTTTACTGAGGTTATCACCCTTTACGAATGAGGCAGAGATTTTATAGTTTCTTTTTACTTGGGGATCACAGATTCACATAAGTTTCTCAAATCCTACTCTTCAAGGCTGCATCTTCTGTTCTGTGTCTGCTAAGGAAGCCTCTGGCTGTTGGGGTCCATTTCAGAGTCTAGTCTTCATGCCCTTTTTCCCACGGCTGTTGTAGGAAAAGAGTATTATTATTCTGACTTTCGTTTCCATTATTATTTCAGACATCTATGGATTTTTTTCCTTTCTTTCTTGTGAGCCCAACTGCATATTTAATTTTTAAAACTTACTTTTTTTTTTTTTTAGCATTTTTTGTGTTGAGGTGGGAACTTGCAAGAGCTTAGCTCACTGTATCCCCCTGCCTAAAAGTCTCAGATGGTGTAATATTTCAAGATTCCTTCCCAGACAAAGAAATCCTTAATTGGATTAGTAGAATGGAACTTTATCATTCCAACGTTTCTGTGGAGTTCTATTGGTGCTGAACCAACAGCTAGACTCAGAACATCCATTTTTTCTTCAAGGTGAGAGGAGGCCTACACCACCTGGGAGCTTAATTTCTCAACTCTCCCCATCCCCACTCCCTGCCCTCTAGCCCCAACCCCCAGGCTGGATACTGATCTGGATTTCTATTCACAGACTTCTGTTGGGCTTGCCAGGGCACCCTGACACTGGATGGTGACAAAACAGCACAAAAGGAAGCTGTAATGAATGATCTCCTTAAGGCAGATGAGATGGGGAATATCTCCTTCCCCTACATCCATAGCTATGTTTTTCCTATTTACAGTTTCCTATGGTGTTAGAAGATGACCAAGAAGTTTCAGCTCTCTGCTTAATGAGGTGGGAGGTACAGTTCTGAAGAAAGAGAGGCACCAGCTTGTTTGAAAAATTTCCTTTGTAGGATTGTTACTAATATGCTCCACTGCTTATACTGAAAATGAGAAAGAAGGGTCTTACTGATGTTAAAATCTCTGACAGGAGGTATATGTTGGCATGAATATAACTGTTGTTATCTTGGCATTGAAAGAATAATAACACAATACATTAGGATTTTGAGGATGAAGGTGAAAGGAGGGATAAACACTTCGAATTCCTCATCTTTCATAGACAGAGGCTAACAGACTCTGTCTGAACTTGAGTAAATACTAAAATTCTAACTGTAGGGGTATTAATAGTAAATGTTTATCTTAAAATAATAATTCTAAGTATATTTGGAAGTATATCTTAAATTTGAAATCATTTTAAGCATATTTTTGGGTCACAAAGATTACTAAGGAAAAAAATGAAATAGTATAACTAATGAAAATCAGGACACAGACGGGAGAAGGAAAATATGTGGTTGTAGAATTCAATAAATACCTCACTGTGACAGTTGGTAGACAATGCTTTCCATCAAATTTTGATAAATCAAGGAATAGAAGCCTATACATTTTATTTTATGCTACAATGATAAACACAAGGAAAACAAAACACAGACACTTGTGAGAAGGTTGTCTCTGGAAGGTAGAGGAGGGAAAATGTTTTCATTTTGTGCCTTTCTGAAATGTAACTATTTTTTAAGATCCTCAGCATGCAATGATTTCCATAATAATAAAAGCCACTTAACATGCTCAGTGGGTCAGAGATAATTGTGTCTTGGTCAGCAAGACATGGCCAGAGAAATGTTTTGATTTTTAGTACTGCCAAATCTATCTTTTTAAGCAAGATAAAGCCATGGAGTCCATGAGGAATAAGCTCACTCTGATGTAACAGCCTGGAGAGGGAGCCAGATAAGACTGGCCTTTCCCTGATGCAGGGAGCGTGGGAGTGAAAGAAGGTCGAAGGCCTGTTGAAAGGTCAGGCTGCTTGTTTCAGGAGTCACTAAGATCATGTCCAGGAGGACCATATGGGGACTAAGAATTTTCTACCTGGGAAACAAGGAAAGGATATCAGAGAAAAGAGTGTTGTCACTGTATTTTCCTTTGGGCTCACTGGTTCCCTACATTTAATGATTGGCCTTTCTGCCTACTTTCCAGCCCCATGTCAGAGTTGTTAGGTTTAAGTTAAGAAGCAGCCTAGAGAAAATAAGACAAAAGATATGTTAGCCCATCTGCCATTCTGTGAAAAGGAAGCATGCCCCAGTATAGGCGAGATCCCTCTTGATCCACAGTGATAGCAAACATGAGCTGAGAACACTAGCTCCCAACTCTTAAGATGGGGCTATTTTCCCTGAAGGAGACTGATGGGAAGAGATGTCTGTAATGCCCCTAAAAATCATAGTGCCATGCCACCCCCAATTCCTACTAGCTCCAAGCAAGTGTTTACTGTCTGACCATTCCCTGCACTTGAAGAACCTTTGTCTAAAGCTTGTGTTCTTGGTCCTTTGGAAGCCTCAACAGGACAGTTGGATTTCGCCAGTAAGTTTCCAGGTGGTGTTCAGGTTTCTGAGTTTTTCTTGGGTCATACCAATGAAGGTAGCTGTCATTTCCCTTTCTCTCACTAAGGTACCAAGGACTTCCTTGAGTCCACCATGGGAGAAAGAAAAACACTCAACACCGTGAGGCCAACAGGCAAGTGCACCATTGTCCTCTGGGAGGCACCTGTCCCCTCCAGCCACTCAAACTCTAGCCCCAACCATCTCCAACTGCTGTGTCAGGCTGTGTACAGTTCTTCAGTGTCAGGCGTAAGTGAGGTTTTTGATTTCTTCTCCTCACTCCAGGCTCACAGTTATTTCTGGACATTGTGCAAGTTCATGCCTTTGTGCCTTTACACAACCTCATCTCTATGCTGGGATGCCCTTCTTCACCTTTCAAGTTTTCAAAACCTTCCTTGATGACCTCGGAGGCTAACTGGTCTATTTTCTAGGCTCTTAGAAGCACTTGTGCACACCTATATTTGGTTTGGCCCTGTGTATTTTGGTCATATATATGTCTCTGAATATTCCCTAGGGCAGGGACTATGTCCCATCACTGTCGATATCCAGCCCTTCACACAGACCCCACTGGCAGCACACTCCAGGGAGCCTCCACAGTACAGTAGGTACGAATCTGAACTTGGAAATCTAACAGACCTGGGTAGAAGTCCTGACCCTGCCATCTACTTGTTGTGTTACTGTTCTGAGCCATAGCCTCCCCATCTGTATAATGAGGATGAGAAATCTCTGCCTTTTTGAGTGCTTGTGATGATTAAGTCATATCTTGCCCTGAAAAGTGCTTTGCTTGATGGGCATTGAGGAGGGCACCTGTTGGGATGAGCACTGGGTGTTGTATGGAAATGAATTTGACAATAAATTATATTTAATATAAAAAAATAAAAAAGTAAATGGAGTCACATAAAAAAATGCTTTGCTTATACTAAGTGCTCAAATTCAACTATAATTATTACATGAAAAGAATGTTATGCACAATTTTATGGAGGTTGTTTTTGTCCACGTTTTTTCTCATCTTTTCTAAAACTCCTAAGCTAGGTAGGTAGACACAAACTTTAGAGCTTGAACATGGAGCCATAAAATTACAATGATATGCCAATCTTCACATGCTCAAAACTATGAATTCCAGGCTGGAAGCAATGGCAGATTCCTGGAGAGGTGGTTTTCCCATCTTCTGTCTCCAGATAGGCTTGCAGCTTCCAGACTGCTGAGAGGCCATCCTTTTAAAAGTCCTCTACAGATGGAGGTCATCACTCTGCATGCAGGCAAGCAGATATCAACACTGGAATGTTTTTATTTTTGTCTCAGTTTCATCTGTCAGAATTGATGTAGCTTTAGCCCTCTGCCCTTCTGGCCTTGTTCTGTCACCATAGACTTATGTCCCATAAAGAACAAGTCATAGGGGCGCCTGGGTGGCGCAGTCGGTTAAGCGGCCGACTTCAGCCAGGTCACGAGGTCACGATCTCGCGGTCCGTGAGTTCGAGCCCCGCGTCAGGCTCTGGGCTGATGGCTCAGAGCCTGGAGCCTGTTTCCGATTCTGTGTCTCCCTCTCTCTCTGCCCCTCCGCCGTTCATGCTCTGTCTCTCTCTGTCCCAAAAATAAATAAACGTTGAAAAAAAAAAAAAAGAACAAGTCATAAAGGCTGCAGTATCTTTTCTGGTTCTTCTGGGTAGGCTTTTGAGCGAGAAGTCTCCATTAAAGAGGCTGGAAGGCAGTGCTGAATCTCAAACTCGGGCCTTGGGTGCCACCTGGTGGGAAGATGCCATATTGCAACCACTTCCTCCTTTTGCCTAACAGTCCACAGTTCAGTAGAAAAGGGAATTACTGTGCAGTACATTTTAGATTTGTTTCCATCATTGAAGGTAACTGGCCAGCCCAGAGATCAAACCCATCAGGATATCCAGGTCAGAAGGGGACTTAGGAAGGTTGGAGGATTCAGTGTGAATCACCCACCTCACCCAGACCCCTAAAAGGGTGATTTGACTCATTTTTGGTTCTGGCTTCATGGTGTTGCAAAATTGTCCTCACTGGGAGGGCTCTACTAATCATTAAAGTGACCCCACTACACTTTGCATGTCTCTCTCTTTGCTGTTTCAAAGTACCTGTGCTTATTTGAGCCTGACTATGAGGCAACAAGGGGGGCAAGGCCAACATTATTCCCCGAAGTATTTTGTAAGGAGCTTGAAATGTCCTATCCCAAACCAGAGTCCCGAGGATGTTTCTAGGACTGTAATTCCAATCTACTTCCTTTCTGCTTTCCAAGTTTTGATATTTTCATGCTGTAATGGTTGTTTCCTTCACCTTCTTTCTCTGCAAACTTGCTTGCCTGCCATGGTCAGGTCTTCCCATGTCTTACTACAATTACCACAGTGATGCTGTCATTGGTCTCCTGCCCCTCATCTCTTCCCTTTTAGTTCCTTTCCCACAGTGGAGCCAGTTGTGCTTTTTTTTTAAAAAAAAAAAAAATTGGGGCGCCTGGGTGGCGCAGTCGGTTAAGCGTCCGACTTCAGCCAGGTCACGATCTCGCGGTCCGTGAGTTCGAGCCCCGCGTCGGGCTCTGGGCTGATGGCTCAGAGCCTGGAGCCTGTTTCCGATTCTGTGTCTCCCTCTCTCTCTGCCCCTCCCCCGTTCATGCTCTGTCTCTCTCTGTCCCAAAAATAAATAAACGTTGGAAAAAAAAAATTAAAAAAAAAAAAATTAACATTTATTCATTTTTGAGAGATAGAGAGAGACAGAGTGTGAGTGGGGGAGGAGCAGAGAGAAAGGGAGACACAGAATCTGAAGCAGGCTCCTGGCTCTGAGCTGTGTTAGCACAGAGCCTGAAGCGGGGCTCCAGCTCACTGACTGTGAGATCATGGCCTGAGCCAAAGTCAGACACTTAACTGACTGAGCCACCCAAGCACCTCGAGCCAGCTGTGCTAAGACAAAGTTCCAATCATGCCACTACCCTGACTTCAAAAATGAAAACAGAACTTTCATGGTTTCCAATGCATCTAGAATGAAGCTTACCCCTCTTAGCATGCTGCAGAACATCCCTGACTCCTGATAACTCGGATCATCTTGCTCTCAGCTCCTCACCTCCCCTACTTCCTCTGCCCCCACTCCCATCCCCACCCTTAATCTGGGTCCCAGACATGGAGGACCACTCCTCCTGATGCTGCCAATACCTTGCCACTGCCCATCTCCTTGATTGCTTCTCAGAACTTGTCTTCTTCAGCTTATGCCTGTCCAGCTCCAAACCTGCCACCAGTTGGTAATTGTCTTTGCTCCTCTAAATCCATTCTCCTCTTCTCCTTTGCTCTGGAGACCAGGGCAATTCTGGTCTGACCCTGTCCATTGCTGTCTACATTTCGGTTGGATTTACCATGAATCCTGCACTAATAGGAGCTCAGAGGGAGGGTGAAGAGAAACCCCCATTCTCCACTGTGATTTGGGGAGTGACTATACTCCCCTTCCTGGGCCCCAGTCCTACAAGCCTGTCTCCATAGCTGCAGCACCTTCGAGTTCTGCACATCCTACTTCCCTGCCATCCACCTGCTCCTTCAGACCCAGGGACTTAGGAGCTGTCTGCTGTCACCAGGGCCTTGTTGGCCCCCTTCTCACTGTCCACACCTCTCTGCAGCTGCCCCTTCTCGGTACACTTGTTCTTCCAGGAGAACCCTGATTAATGCAATCTCTTACATGAGGTCTTTTCTGCACCCTCCTTCCTTTGGGGTGGCAGTCTTCATTCCCACACAGAATGCTGCACACACGTGGCCTTCGCTCACACTCCCTTACAGGATTAGCTGTGTGCACAATTAGCAATTCCACTTTTGTATCCATGGTCCCCAATATATGGTCTGGCATGCAGTATGAGGTCAAAGTGCTTGCTGAATGAATCAATTCAGGCATAACAGAGACATTTTGTTGGAAAGAGTGTGGTGCTGATGATCTCAGCATTTTGGGTTTGAATTTTATGTGGATCCATTATTTTTATGTAGATCCCAGGGCACTGACTCCACCCTCATTCTCATGAGTCATTCTGCTGCTTCTACTTGGGGCATGGATGGGCCTGTAGGCAAGAACACACAGGCTCTTACTGGCACAGCTTTAGAGAGAAAGCCCACTTATAGATAGGAGTCATTCCCTGCACGTCCTCAGTATCTTGCACCTGACGTTTGAGGGAGAGGGGTTGCCTGGATCAGGAGAGTGTCATGTCAAAGGCATGTGTGCTGATTAATCGGTGTTAGCATCTTGGTTTTCCCACCTTTAAGCAGGCACTTGAAATAGTAACCACACTGAGCTTCTAAGGGAGGACACTGGGGCCAAAAAGGGGCACCATCTGGGTCTCCTGAATGCATCCCCAACTCCACTGAGCTAAGTGAAAATCTTCCTTGAGACCACCTGGAAGGAAAACCCCAAGGGTGGGCACTGAGTGGGTTGTTGGGAATGAAGGGTGGAAGTGACCCTTCATTTCACAAGAGATGGGCCAAACTTCTGAGAAGCTGTGTATGGTGCTGCTTACCTCTCCCCACACCCATTTGGGATTCAGATGTTTGCACAGAAAGGTAATGGGTTGGCCCTGCCTCTCCATGCATAGGCCCTTCCTCTGAACAATATGCCTGGCCCCCCAAGCAAAAGCTCTGTAGCACCTGGTCCCCATCCTTTCTCAGCTTGGTTCCTTGAATTCCTGTAGGCTGAATTTCTGCAGAGCACAGCAGTCCTTGCTTGTGTGGGTTGGTGGCAGAAACGGTGGACAAATCTATCCTAAGGATCTGCTTTATTTGCTGCCAAAGTGATTGCAGAAGAATCAGTGAAGGGAGGCTTGGAAGGGAATCTGGGAGAGTGGCCTGAGATTCAACATTCACCATGAGTGATCTGGAGCTACAGAGTTCTGTGCATCTAGGAGGTATTTAACTAAAATTTGGTGAGTGAATGAAAAGGCAAAGCCACAGTCACCAAGGCTGAGTTGACTTGATACATACCCCTGCTACCGTCACAATGTTCACAATACATACCTTGCAAGTTCCTCTGTGGTTGGGCCTTCGACCTCTGCCCTGTTTCTCTGTAAGTATTTGGACATTTCAACTAGCCTCTTGCTTTTCCTCCAGCATCATTGCTGAGCATCTTTCCTACTTCATCCTTGTTTCTTGGCCCTGAGTGTGAAATGGGGCCCTGGGAGGTCTACCGACATTTCTATATTGGGATTTCTAAGCCTGTTGTTGTGAATAAAGTGATATTTGGCTTAATATTCTTATTCTGAAAAGAGGATCCATTTTGCTGACCATATCTTTAGTTTCCCTGTGGTTATTTAGAAAATTGAAAAGGCCACAGACTTGCCTTGCACACAGAGCAGCATGTTTATGTGCAGTGGCCTTTACACATGGTGATGCCCTCTGAGGTAGATATTTAAATGGATTTGGCCACCATTGTTGCTTCCTCAATGCTCTGAGATAAATGCAGAAAATGTAGGTTTTCCATGGACTACTGGGAAGATGTATCTTTGTCAAGACCGTGCCATATATGTAGGGAGCTATGGGGTATATTCCATGCCCTTTACCAACTATAGAGAGAGGGAGCCATAGGACCCTAAAATTTCTGACTCAATGGCAAATTGTACCAGTCCTGTACTTTAATCATGACAGACTGGTCCAGCCACTGGCCTAATGTAAAACACAGACATCTCTTGCAAGAGTCTATCTGCTCTTAGGTGTCTACTAGGCACCCAGGAGTTGGCAGGTGGAGAAGTTCAGCCATTGCCTGCAGTTCAGCCATCTCCTGCAGGGGTCCATCTGCTCTTAGATGTCCACTAGGTATCCAGGTGTTGGCGGGTGGAGAAGTGTTTAGAGTAGTGCAATCTTTGTAGGGAGCCCAGTCTGGACATCCTTTCCACACTCCTTCTTTCCCTCAAGTGGCTGGGACGTCTGGATGACTCTTGTGTCAAGAGATGGATGTCAATCTGGAAGCATTGCTATTTCCTTGCTGGCTGTGACACCGCCCACCCTGTGTGATACCGTGCTTACTGCTCCAAATGCCCTGTGGTGAGCACTGTGCTAGACACAGGAGTATACTTCAGCTACCACGGGTCCTGAAGATAACTACTCCCATATCCCTTTGCCTCATGGGAAGGAAAGCCTCAATATCATGAGAAGTAGGAGGGGAGGCATACTCACTGACTTGCACTAACTGTCCTCCAGGACTATCCCTGCAAAAGAGATATCAACCAAGCCACTCCAAATGTCCAAGTACGTACTTCATAGATGGTGACCTGCTCCACATGTTGAATCTATTACCCATTGTGTGGTAAGGCAGGAGAGGACTTGTAGCCCTACCTGTGTCTCCTGTCATCACAAGACTCTGCTGGCAGCTCTTGACTTTCTGGTCTATGGGACCCGGGACTGAGTCAGCCCTGCAGGGAGACTCTTCCTTTCCCCAAAACCACTCAGACTCCTCCAATCACTAAAAAAGAGCTGGCAGCAGGTCCTGGCGAGCCTTTTCTTGACTTTCCACTGGAGTCACTAATGCTGACCTTGTTATACTGCCCAAACTCATGCTCAGGGCCAAGAGACAAGGATGCAGGAGACGCACATTTCCTAGGCTTTGCTTTTAAATAGTCCTCCCCTCTGTGTTTCAAGTGAACATGATCACACCCATGAGAGTCTCTTCCTAACCATCTTCCAGGGTGCCTTATAGTGATAACTGTGATTTGCAGCCCCTTCAGGGCTGAAATGTTAGGGACTGCTGACAGGATGGCTGTGATATTTAGAAGCCACTCTGTTGCATCAGGGAGTGAGTGAGAGGTAAATGTTAACTTATCTCAGACTGATCCCTTGCAAACTGGCCTTCCAGAAAAGGAGGTGGCCTCCTGCCAAGTTCCATGGTGGTCATCTATGGCCCAGTGCTAAGAAAGTCAATCTGGCTGTTGTTCCCAAAACCTGAACACTGATGTGGCGAATTTTACCACTAGTTTTCCATGTCACACACTGGAACTGCAAAGCTTGAACCAGCAACCTGATTTTTAGAGGGGAGGGCCTGGTGCTCTACACAACCACAAATACTGAGATGTCCTGATAGGATTGGAGCCAAAGTCCTGCCATATTGTCCTGTGGTTGTTATCTTGACCACTGATCACACCAGACTGGTGCTTCACTAATCAGACAACTTAAACCCCACAACCCAGAAGTTGAGATGCCTGTCCTGGACCCTACACCCAGCCCTAATCAGATCTCTGGTACTGTCCCAGAAGGCAATGGACAATGAGGTCCTGCTCATTGCCCTGTCCCCATCTCCAAGAGTTTCCCCAGTGAACACTGCTCCGACAGGAGGGGTATGTGTTCATACAGTTTTTAATATTCTGCTATATTTCCTTCTGATTTTTTTTCAGGGTGTGTGTGCATGTGTGTGTGTGCACATGTGGGTGTGTTTAAACAAAACTGGAATCATGGGACACATAGAGATTTTTACTTTTATTAATGTTTTATCTTGGATAATTTTAGATGTTTTATAGAAGGGTTGCAAAAATATACAGAGCTCCTGAACACCTTTTGTAGTTTCCTCTAATGTTAACATCTCAGATGGCCATGGTACATTTGTCAAAACTAAGAAATTAACATCGGTTCATTACTGTTAATTGAATGACAGGCTATATTCAGATTTCACCAGTTTTTAAATTATTATTAATGTCCTTTTTCTGTTCCAGGATCCAATACAGGATATCACATTGCATTTTGTCATCATGTCACCTCGGTCTTCTTGTTTCTCAGCCTTTCCTTGTTTTCCATGACTTTGACAATTTAAGGAGAACTGGTCAAATTCTTTGTAGAATGCCCCTCAATTTGGTTTGTCTAATGTCTTCTTATGATTAAATGGAGGTTGTGGGTTCATGGCAAGAAGACCACAGAGAAGAAGTGCCCTTCTCCTTGCATCATATCTAAAGGTGCATGACAACAACAAGACCTATCCCTAAATCATGAATATTTCCTCCAGGTCTCCCACTATAAAGTTGCTGGTTTTTCCTTTCCATGTGTTATTTTTGGGAGTGAGTCGCTAAGTCCTGCCTACACTCAAGGAGAAGGAAATCAAGCTCCACCTGCTGGGGAGGGAATGAGGGTATTTGTGGATATTATTTGGAATTTGTCCATAAGGAATACTTGTCTTTTCTCCCTCATTTATTTATTTACTTATTCAATCATTTATATATACCACTAAGGTGTCATGGGTATGTATTTTATTTTGTGAAGTTTTAATTCAGTGCTATCACTGTTTACTTTGTCATTCAAATTGTCCCAGTTTTGACCTTTGGAATCTCTCTCAAGTTGACTCCTGGGTCCTTTTGGCATGTTCCTTACCACCTCATCTCCTTTTCCTGTACACTCATCCTTACTTCTTGCCCTACAAGTTACTTTTGTATTTTCCCTGAAGAACCCTACAATCAGCCATTTCTCCTGGAGCCCTGGTTTCTTTTATTGGAGAGTGATGGTTAAACCCCAGATCTGGGCACTTGGGATGCTCATTGCTACTGGAGTACTATGGTTGCTAAGCCCTCTCAGCAGACAGAGCTAGGAAATACATGGATGTATCCTAACCTATGCATACATACATACCTATCATTATTTATTTATTTATCTTTATAAATAAACACGAGTTCACAAGGTTATCTCCAACTTGAACCCACTAGTACAGGGTTCAGGCGAGTTTTCTGCCTTTACTTATTTATAATTCCTTTCTCCAACATTGAGAAATGTGGCTTCTCTTATCCACAACTTACTTTCTTGTTCATTCCTAATTTATAGGGAAAGTAATCTCAGGATTGTTAGCCTGTACTCCAGCACACTGAGTTTTATATAGCAATATTTTTCTTCTTTTAATGTAAGCTTTTTGGAAGGATCAAATATGTACATAAAAGTATACAAGTGTAAGGTTTGAATTTTCACAAAATGAGCACATGTTATTAACCTACACCCAAATCAAGAAACAAAACATCACCAAAATCCCAATAGCTCTCATGGCCCTTTGCCAATCACTTCTCCCCCACAAAGAGAAAGCACCAGGGTAGCTTCTCATACCATAGGTGGGTTTTGGCTGGGTTTGAACTTCATAGACATGGATTCATACTGTATTGTATCTGCTTCTTCTGTTTGACATTATGCTTATGAGATCCTTCCTTATGTTGCAGGACATTGTGTTTCATTCATTCCATATGTCCTGCTTTCTTAAGATTATATCATGAGCTGTTTTTCTTGGTCTTAAATATTTCTCTACAATGTGATTTTAATGCCTATATAATATTTCATAGTATGATTTTTACCATAAACTATTTAATCGTTCCCATATTGCTGGTCATTTAATTGTCCTCTGGTTTCTACATTATAAATAATGTTGGCCAATGGTACTTTAAGAAGATTGATAGGAGAATAATATAATATAATAATTCTAATGGCTCAAAATCAGTTAAACCACATATGGAGTATTGCATTCCATTCTGGCCTTAGTGGTCCAAGCACATCCAGAAGGGTTTTTGAGGGTGGTGAGGATTCTGGAAACTACAACTTATGAAACTTAGCAGGGTGAATGGAGACTATTTGGTATGGGGGTGGGCAAGTGAAACATTATTTGAAAAGGGGGTAGGCTTATTCCGTATTGTAAAATTTTAGCTCTCATAATTAACTAAGAGGAGGAAACTTTTCCCCCAAACATAAGGAAAGTGACCAATCATCTAAACCAGAACACATCTGTGAGTGAAAGAAGCACCACTTATAATTACACAAAAAACAGACCTACACTGGGGGTCTCCCAGGCATACCAGGATGCTGATCATCACCCGGGGAATGGGAAAGTCTTCCTAATGAGCAGAGACTTACTGAGAAACAGGCTGACTCACAGTGCTGACCCTTCATTACTTAAGGTGTATTGTATTGTATTTGTATTTTGTATTGCATGAATGTGCAAACATTCCCTGCTTTGGGTTGGAGGTTACTGGATATTACTAGTTACCAGATGACTTCCAAGTTGCCAGATGGTCATCTGTTGACATTCTAGCTCTAAACACCCATAATCCAACTTAGAAAATGATCTCCTGCATTGCTGAGATGATTAAATGAGATTCAAATTTCCTTCTGGGGTCCTTGTGGGAGCACAGTTCTCATCTGGTGCTCAAACATTGCATTTGTGGTCTAGGAGGACAAGATGGTGATGATTTGTAAGATGCTATGTATTACATTCAGTGCTCTGTGTTGGTTTAGGGAATATTCCATCTAAGGTGCTGAGTGTTTTAATGACTTATTCAGGGCACACCAGTTAGACTTATTTTGGTTTTAAGAAACAAGTCACTGTGGCTAACATATATAAGTTGAACACAAATAATCAACTATATTCATGCCCTTGAATTCCATGAGTGATCTGCTATCTTGATAGTAAATTACACCCCACCCCTTTAAAAATTTTTTGGTTTTGACATAATTTTAGGCTTACAGAAGAGTTGCAGAAATAGCGAGAATCATCACATATCCTTTACACAACCTTCTCTAAATTAACATCTCACATAATCATAGCACAATGAACAGAACTAAGAAATTAACACTGATGCAATACTATCAACTGAACTGAAGATTTTATTTAGATTTCGCCATTTTTCCTGTTAATGTCATCTCTCTGTTCCATGACCTAATCTAGAATCTCACATTGCATTTAATTGTCATGTTTCCTCCAATCTCAGTTTTTTTCTTGTCTTTCAGATCTGGACAGTTTTGAAGAGTACCAGTCAGACATTTTGTAGAATGTCTCTCAATTGTGTCTCTCTGATATTTTTTTCATGATAATCTTTTTGAGTTAAGGTTATCAGCTGTTGGGAATATCATCACAGAAGTGATGCTGTGTCCTTCTCAGGGCATAGTGTCAGGGAGCATGTGATATCATTATGCCCTATTTCTGGTGATGTTAACCTTGATCACCATCTTGAGATGGTGTTTCCTAGGTTTCTTCACTCTAAAGTTACAATTTCCCCTTTGTAATTAACAAATTTTACTTTGATGCCATCCAAATACAACTTTCCTTCTTAAAATCTTGCTCACTAATTTTAGCATCCTTCATAAATCAAAATTTTCATTTTAGCGGAATCACATGAATTCCTGAGGAAAAATGCTTAAGTGCAGAGAGCACACTTTCTGTCTTATCTGCCTTTCTTTTCCCATCACTTGGGTCAGCTTTTCTCTCTTTAGGTCAGCTTCTTTCCTCTCTCCCTGCATGGCTGTCTCTGCTCTCTGGTTTCTGTGGTGGAGAGTGTGGCTACCATCAGCATCTCTCCTCAGTTTAAGAGGCCAGTCCAAGGAGATGAACTCTTTTAGTGCCAAGCCCAAGTTCCTGGGCAAGGGATTTTTGGTTGGTCCAATCTGGGTCAGTAACCAAGCCCTGGCCCCTTAATTTGGACCCAGAGATGCAAAAACAAATTACTTACATACACCTGCTTGGAACCCACCTCAGTATTGGGATGGGGTGGAGAATATGTCCTAGAAATCTTTGTGAGATGAGAAGTCCCCCAGGGGTGCCCAACTCACACAGCAAGTCTGGGGCATAGTTAGAACTGAAACTCTTGACTTCGCAAGCAGTGTGAGTTTCTCTTCAACACCTTAATCCATGTGAGGCACTGAATTGAAGACAACTTGACTTCCTGTCTTGATCAAACTCAAGGGAGTGTGGCATCTTCTCCCAATTCTTAGAAATAAATATGAAATTACAGTGGGTAGGGAGGGGAGATGGAGGGTTGAAGGTCCCCAATAATTCCCTGGATTTAAAGCTCTCCTTGGTAGATCTGTGGGGCTGAATTATCCATCCAGCTGTGTTACCCTAATTCTCTAAAGACATGGAACTAAAACCCAAAAGCTAATCCCTTAATGGGATTGACCTTAAAATGCAGCAGATTTTCAGAAATGATTGAAAAATCTTTTCTGAAAGGAGAGATGCCTGGATCAGATTCTTCAAGGAAGGAAAGCAAAGCATACCTCTCTGGTTCAGTAGGGAGTAAAGGGAGGGGTGGGTGCATATAGGGAAGAAACAATGCTTAGCAGCATTTCCTGGATTCCTGATTCATATTTTCCCTCTGATGTCAGGAATGGAGCATCCTTTTCTCCTCTGGCAGCTTGGTTATGGCACTAAGAAATCCAAGATAAATGGGACATTCTGTGAACAGACCCTGGAACAGCTGGACATTGCTGGACACAACTGCAATTGTTGGTCAAATGGGGACATCTGGTTCACTTCCCCAGAGGTTTAGCAATGGCAGGAAGGCCAGTAAAGATAATCCAATTGGCCACTGCCGGGCTGAGCTCCCAGGAGTCCAAACACTGGGCTGGGGAGGTTGGGTTTCTTTTCCATTGGAGCAGAGGAGGGAGAGTGGCAGGACAGCCAGCTGTGCACCTGGGCTTTTCTTGTCTGCAATCCTGGGTCCATGTGACCAGGACATGGAAGGGGGACAACCTTCCTGGAAAGTTGGGGGATCACTTAGAAGAATTTGGGAGATTTTTCACATTTGCAATTTGGGAGCACACCAATAGACTCCAAAGAGAAACTCTAAAACCTCATCATCATGAGAACTTCCTAGCCTACAGTGTGACAAATTTTTGTTCTACAATGACCAGGTTGAGGGACTTTCAGCTAGAGGTTAGTAGAAAGCTTAGGATCAGGGCTGTATTATATCATGAAAGAGATCAGCAGACTTGGGCAAAAGACTTAAGTCTCTTCTGAAACTCAATTTTCTCAGCTGTAAAACAAGGATGGTAATACCTGCTTCCAAAATTGTTATGAACATTATATGAAATCATGGGTATAGAGAAGTTGCTAGAAAAATGTGAGCCATTTTGGTGGTGGATGGGATCATTTAAAATACAAGTGGGAATGCTTACAACCAAGTGTCAGTTCTCCACGATGATAGACAATGCAGAGAACTGAAACCTATGGGAGATTAAGATATCTCCATTTTAGTTTCTGTTATCAAACTGTAAAAAATCATTTATCTTTTTAAATAAATGTACTACATAGTCAAATAGACACGCTGGATATCCATGCCTTAATTTCCACTCAGGGGGACTTATGAGCAGTAGGCTGATTAAAAGTTCACAGATGAAATGTGTGGATCTAACGATTTGTTTTGACCAACTGAGGTTCAGAAAAGGGGACAAACTTTGGCTACAAACTCATAATTTAGAGAAAGGCCTGCTGTATAGCTTTCATGGACAGGTGATTTTTGGTTCCAACACACTCTGCAATTCCCTAAGCTGAGACTATTAAGACTGGTAAACAAATAATTAATTTACTAGTAATTTACCCTGGCTTCTCAATATGGCCCTACACACCTCCAAACATAGAAGTGCTTTAACCTCAAAGGAGTGACTCTTGAGAAAAATGCCCAGTAGCATTGCCCAAGAAGTTACATTAAGTCTCCTTAGAAGTTGAACTAAATGTATGTTGGGGGAGAGATGGGTGGAGACAGCTAGAGGCGAGGGGTGGGATTATTTGGTTGTAGTGCCCTGGTCTGCTGAAGTGCCCACAGGGGCAAAGTGACAAAACAGGGTGCAGCCACAAGGGCCTCTTTGAGAAAAGGGAGCATGACATGAGGAAGGACTCTTTTATGTTGCTTGCTCCATTCAGGGCATATTTGTCAGCAGGACCATGAGTCATAAGGAAAAGGGTCTTTTCTAACCTAAAAATAAAGCCATGGGTACAGAGCAATCAGGGATGGTTTGTGGCTTGACCTTTTCTATTTCTGAATGTGTGTGGAGCATGTGTGTGTTGTGGGGGTGGAGGAAGTGGAGTGGACATGAAGGACAGCCAAGAGTCTCCAGCCCTGATTCTACAAAGTTATGTTGGTGAAGTGAGCACTCAGTGGTAGTGGAGGTAAGCATCACACCTACAACTAAAAACCAGAATTCCAATGCTGGAAATCTCTGACTTGCTATGGATCCAGCATTCTTTATCCCAAACCTACTCTACTGTCCACCCCTTAGCCATAGTACACACAGGAATCCCACCCCTTCATGGGGGGGCTGCCAAATTTTAATCAATATCTGAAACTGACTTTGGGTTCATTGAGGATGCACACTATTCTGGTGATGTCCGCCTGAACTGAGACATATCACAGGATGGGAGGCATTGCATGAAGACAGACTGTCATCACAACATGCAAGAATTCTGCTCATGGGTGTCAAAGAGCAATCCAGGACTGAGAAGACAACACAAAGTTAGTGCAGTCATGGAGGGTGCAACTTAATCCCTTCTAGTATACAGCCCCAAAATCTACTGTATGAAGTTCGGCTCCAAGGACAAAAATCATTGAAAACCACAGTCAACAAACTTTGCAGATAGGTGCAGAAAATACCCTTGTAGGTCACATCATCTTGATCTTTCTCATCTCCTGTGGGCTTATCAGAAAGCAAACATTTGTCTTGATCTCCACAGAGTGTAGTATCTCGCAGAGTCTCAGAAGTCCTGGAAATCAATGAGCACAGTGACAAGAAAGGGCAAAAATGAAACACACTATACTTTCTTTTCTACTTGCCATGTTGTGACTACTCCCCACCCACCTCATGCTCTTCTCTGCTCCCTCTGGTTCCTCTGGATTAGTCCCGCTCATCCTGGGAAGACCAGTCCCATCTCCCCTCCCCAGGAAAACCTCCCCCAAATGCTCCATCCCACACTGCTCTTCCCTTCCTCCTAATCCCTGCACATGCATCCTGTGTCACTTCCTGATAGGCTCTTCTGTTGTCTGCACTGTTTTGTGCATAGGGGAACTTGTGACCCTAACAAAGCTGGGCAAAGATGAGGTGCTAGACCTTGGTCTAAGTCTCAGGCAAACCCTTGCACTCTCTAACACACAGCCTTCTTGTCAGTAAAATGGGATTAATCATATCCCTCTTATGGAATTCTTATGAGAAGGAAATGAGGAAAGGTATGTAAAGAACTTAGAATAATAGCTATTTTAAAATGCTATTGGTATAAAGAGGGTACAATTTACTTAGATCCAATACTCTCCCCACATGTTGCTCCTCATCACACTGAGTGCATAATTAGTGATCCAAAAATACTGGTGCAATAGAAGTATTACATGAACTGCAGTGGAGGAGTTGGTACTGCCACTGGGGCAAAGCTGCTGCATGACCCCATTAAAATGTCGTGTTCCTTGGCCCCATTTACCCACTTGCCCCATTGAATGAGGGGTGAGAACTCTGACGCGGGCCTGCTTGGCCGAGTGTCTTGGGAAATGGCCCACGAGTCAGAACATGAGCTCCCAGGGGCCTGGAGACCATGTGTTCCATGACCTTCCTGGGGCCTCTTCCAGCCTCACACTCCATAAATCTGAATTTGATTAGGACGGGCAATGATTGGAGATGCTCCCCAGTGAGGCAGTGCCAAGAGCCCTGCCCAGGAGGGTCTGTCAGCGCCTATGATGAAGTAATCGGAGGGGGACAGCTGCATCTGTCTTAGTAAACAGATGAACTCAGTCAACAGCCTCATCAGCAACCAATGCAGAGAGAAGCCATCCACAAGGCCTTCTCACTCTCCCACCAGCACATTAACCAGCTCATCCATGTCCCTCACATCACCCAGGGGAAGCCAATGCCCATAGAAGTGAAGTAATTTGCCTGCACTTGCACCTATGGTGTGTGAAAAAACTCAGATCTAAGACTACAGTCTCCCAAATCCCATTCCACTGCTCTTGGACGAAAATAAGTTTGGCAGAGTCAGCACACCACCCCCAAACCTCACAGCACTGCATAAGAGACCCCGGGAACGAGGGGCATTCCCCAAGACACTCTGTCAAATCTCTTGCTCCTTAATAGAGAAGACTGGCCCTCGAATGCAGGTGACATGTTGGATGCAAAGAGTCTCAGATGTGGGCTGGTTGATTTGCACAGTGACTGAAGCAACTGGCTCTTTCTGAGTTTTGATTGTTTCTCTGTTGATTGGGGAGAATAATTTGTGATCTACTGGATCTGAGATTTTTAAAGAATCAGTGAATCCCTCAGTTTCTTGCATGAATGCTTCAGTTTCTAATAGGAACTAAAAAAAAAAAATGTTAAATGAATCCTGTCTACTTGAAAATATTCTGATTGAGTTCACATGCCCCCAAGAAAGCACATGGAGAGTTACAGTCAGAACAATTCTGTGACTCTGAGCTTGATCTTTTGGAAACAGGTGCCAGGATGGGAGAGTGGATATCACTGCCCCAAGCAAGAGGAGAGGGAGGGAATATTTTTAGTCTTCTTTCCCTTGGGGGTCTGGAAAGTGCTTTATGGTTGCTGAGACCTGGGTCTCAAGCAGGGGAGTTTCCTATTTCCTTCTGGGAAAATCACTTAATCTCATTGTAACTGTAAATTCTTACAGTTTGTAACTGTAAACTCTTACAGTTTCTTCATCTGTAAACCAATGGCAATAATTTCTCCCTTATTGGGAGTCAGTGAGGATTAAATGAGACAATGCACCTTGTAAACTGTCAAGGGCAGTGACAAGGTGAGCCATTACTGCTCTATTTAAAGATGCATGCCAATGCAAATAGAACCAACTAAGCTGATACTTGTGATGGACCCATTTTTTCCAGGGTCATTTGGAAAGATGCAGTGCTTCCCAGAAAATGCCCTCAGGCTGCATGTCCAGGCAGCACCAAGTTACCTATTGTACACTATATCATTAGGGTCTGCTCTGCGGAATTCCTGTCTGCACGTGGTAATGGTGATCCCCACAAGGGGGAGATAGTGGAGCACTGCTCCATCTGGAAGGGGCAAGTGAAGGGATGTGCAACATTTCCTGCTGGGCATTCTCCACTCTAAATGGCTTTCCTCCTGGTGCCCCAAACAAATCGCTTTGGATGATGCCCATGGGGACAGATAGCCAGAAGGCGGATGCTCTTTTCCCTGCCTTTTCTTCTTCCTTCCTCTCCTGCTCTTTCTCCCTTGGTTACTAACTTGAACATTTTAATCAATATGGCGCTTCTCCAGGGTCTCCACGCTGTCACTGCAATTTGCTGTGGTTCAATGGGTGAATTTTCTTTTCCCTTCTAGTGGGAAGCAGAATTATTTCCATGATAGGAGCCGACTGGTTCAGAGAGACCTCCGCACAAAGAGCACTATGAAGAAAGGAGACAGCTGGCTGAAAAGAGAGAGGGGATTTGGGGAATTGAAATTCCTTATGATATTGGACTTAAATGTGGAAAATTCACTGCTCTGCATTGCTCAAATGCCTCTGAATTAGAGCAGAAGGGGTATCAGTTAATTTGTTAACTCTGGAAGGAATTCATGGCCCATAGATTTACAGGATTTTTTTCTGACTGGTATGACGTCCATTGTGCTTGGCATTGGTCTGCACTCATCTCTTCATTTACAGTCTAGACTGACCCACTGACCCCTCTTCTGATCATCCTTTGGCTTTCAGGAAAGAGGGCATTCAAACCACTTCAGAGAAGGAGCCGCCTCCAGTTACTTTCCTCAACTCCTCAGGTGTAAGGACTGTGGAAATCCTTGTGTGTGTATTCAGAAGAGCACAGGACCAAGACAAGAAGATTGGATTCTGGTCCTGCCTCTCTCCCCCACCTAGTGGTGGTCCAGAAGCACTCACTTCCCCCTCTGACTCTCCTATTCCGCAGCTCTGAAATGAGAGACAAGGTTTTGGCCTTTTTCCTAAGGTCAGTAGGGAGCCACCATGCAGCTCCAAGCAGGGTTGTGATGGTTAGATTTAGTCAAGGAATTATTGATGCAGAGGGTTGTGGCAGATGCTGTATGGAAGGGAGAGTGAGTTGGATGTATTCACAGCATGTCTCAGAGGCGTTCCTGAAATCTGTCTTTGCAAAATGACTCCTGAACATTGGATGGTACTAAGGCTCTCTAGGCTTAAGGTTTGACTCTTATCAAAGTCCAAGTATCTCTGAGAGGGAGAACACGTGGCTGTCATCAGTCACCAACGCCAGGGACTCTCAACTGAGGCAATGCCATTTCCAAGGAAGTTCTTGGGAAATTTGTGGGAATGGCTTTTTTTAAAAATACAATTGTACACGAGCATTGACCTATTGAAATAGATGTGTATATATTTTATCTCTCTTATATTCAGTACAGCCTTTCACACAATGAGTACAGGGAGGTATAGGCAGACAGGCTGGTTATAAAAAGCAACTGTTGGATCACTTCATACCCATTAAGATGGTTAATATTAAAAAAAAAAAAAACAGAAAAAAAGGGGCGCCTGGGAGGCTCAGTCGGTTAAGCATCTGACTTCAGCTCAGGTCATGATCTCACACTCTGTTGAGTTCGAGCCCCGCATCAGGGTCTGTGCTGACAGCTCAGATCCTGGATCCTGCTTCAGATTCTGTGTCTCCCTCTCTCTCTGCCCCTCCCCTGCTCATGCTCTGTCTCTCTCTGTCTCAAAAATAAATAAAAACATTAAAAAGAAAAACAGAAAATGATACGTGTTGGATATGGAGAAATTATAACCTTGTGCACTGTTCTGGTGGGAATGCAAAATTGGGTGACCGCTATGGAAAACAGTATGACAGTTTCTAAAAAAAATAAATACATAAAAATAGAATTATCATGTGATCCATCAATCCATTTTAAAACATATAATCAAAATCATTAAAGGCAAATTCTTGAAAATATATTTGTACACCAATGTTCACAACAGCATTGTTCACAATAGCCCAAAATTGGAGGCAATCCAAGTGTCCATCAATTGATGAATGGATAAGGAGAATATGGTAGATACACAGAATGGAATATTATTCACCCTTAAAAATGAAGGAAATTCTGACACATGCCACAACATTGATGAACCTTGGAGATATTGTGCTAAGTGAAATAAACCAGTCACAAAAAGATAAATAGTATGTGATTCCACTTACATGAGTCTCCTAGAATAGTCAAATTCACAGAAACAGAAAGTAGAATGGGTTTATTAGGAGCTGGGGGGAGAGGAAATGGGAAGTTGTTTTATGGGTACAGAGCTTTATCATCACCATTGCAAGATGAAAAGATTTCTGGAGATTGATTGAACAATAATGTAAACTGAATGTACATAACACTACTGAACTGTACAAAATGGTTAAGAAGTTAATTTAAAAAAAAAAAAAGAAAAAAAGAAAAAAGCAGATGTTGGGTCTGATGGAGATAAGAACTGCAGACTTGCTCCTTAGTGCAAGTCAGTTCAAGCTGACTTCCTGAGAGGACAAGGTAGAAAAGACAGGAGGGTCCTGGGCTCTGAGGACCGTCAGATGGGCCCTGCTGGTGGGAGAGCAGACACTCTCAAGCTTCACTGGTTTCACTATCTGGACTATGACAGGGACTGAGACATTTACTTCCTTGGAGGTAGCTGAAGATGACTGTATTTCCATTTGGGTTGTGGCTGTGAAGTCCTGGAGACAAGAATGTGAAGGAGATGAAGGTTGGAGATAATACACCTGTGTTAGGCATCTCTGGCTCTTAAGATAATTTGGCATTTCAAAAGCATCCATTTTATTTCCTAGCTTGATCCAATAGAAGACAAGTATTGAGCTTGGTGTCTATTTATACCTTCCTCAGCCCTTCAAATCTGTTCAACAGTCATCTCAACTGCTTGGTACCCAGTTTAAGTATTGAATATTTGTTCTAAAGGGCTTTCCAGTCAAGAAGCACCATCAACAACATCTTAGTATAGATGCCACCAAGAGCAGAGTCTGAATCCAAAGTAAATCAAATGAGCTAAATTATTTAGGAAGTGTGAGTGAGTAAACAGAGTTGTTAGGCAGGGATGAGGGGAGAGCAAATGTGATGATGTACTCTAATGTTGGCCATGCTGAATACCTAGGACAGTCATCCAGGAGAAGGAAGGAGGAACTATACCCATCATCTTCTATGTCCCATCTGTGAAAGTTTTTCCAAATGTATATTAACTCCCTTGGACTTTCAGGGGCTATCTAGTATCCTTGGTTCTGGCAGTGGAAACCCCAATGTAGGAGCAGAGAGAACAGAGCAGGGGGATGAGATGAGGGCTGTTGGGTTGTGCCTGATGGGATCATATGCATTTTCCACAGAGCAAGTGGTCAAGAGCTAGAGAGAGATAGGTGAGCCTGAAAGGATCTGAGGTGGCTCACCAAATAAAAATGACTGATTCTGTAAATAAAAAGGAAAATTGGAAAGTTCCACTTTGATGTCCTTTTTTTTTAATTGTAATCCTATCATGCACAATATGTAAATTGCATTCTGCTATTTGACTGGCCCTATTTATTTCTTTACTCTTACATGCCTTTGTTTATGCTGCACACTTTCCTGTACAGGAGTTTAACCTCTGCCTACTACAACTGTCAAGTGAGTATGTAGGACTGGATTATCTCTAAGTTTCTAATTAGCAGCTCTATCTTTGCCGTAAGTCTTTGAAACACTTGTATGTAGTCTAGATTGGAAATACTCTGGGTATTAGTTTCTAAACCAACTTCTCCACAACCTTTTTCTGCTGCATGTTCCACAGTGAGCTTCCTGTCACCAGACTTTGGCTCCTCACATCCAAAGCCTCTTCCGTGGATATACCCCATATAAAACCACCCCTACTATTGTCTGAACTCCTTTCTCCTTTCCTTTCAGCTTGACTTTGATCTCCTTTTTTTTTAAGTTTATTTATTTATTTGAGGAGAGAGAGCACAAGCAGGGGAGGGCAGAGAGAGAGTGGGAGAGAGAGAATCCCAAGCAGGTTCCACACTGTCAGTGCAGACCCTGACGTGGAGCTTTAACACACAAACTGTGAGATCATGACCTGAGCTGAAGTCAAGAGTCAGATAGTCAACCAACTGAGCTACCCAGGTGCCCCAACTCTGACTACTTTCAGTTTCACTCTCTAATATATTGGTACTAGGGAATGTTATTTTTCCATTTTTAAGATATTGGGAGAGTGCTTTCCTCTAACTCTCCCTGGCCACCTACTTTTCCCCCCAGATGGTACAGCTATGTCAGTCTTGTCTTTCTATGCTACTTATCTGGCCTTCCAGTTGTCATTCTTGATAACTATGCCTCTCTTATTATTTTTCTTTTTCAAGCATCACCTGAAAATGGATGCCCCTGAATCACATTATGAACCACTGGCATCTCAGCATTCTGAGGACCTTTACTCAGTCACTCATGTGTGTGTTGAACATCTTCCAGAAGAGCTGATCTTCCAGGTGAATCACATTTCAGGTGAATCAAAAGTGTTCACAAATGTGCACATGTGTAAATGTGTTGTGAAGCTGCATATATCTAGGAGTCTTGGTGTGTAACCAGATGCCAAAACCACCTAAAGATGGTTTGGGGATTATCAATTTAGCCTGAAAATGAAGAAAGACTGTCTAACCCTGGGTACCATTCAAATATACTTATGATGTTTACTATATACCAAGAATTATTCTAGATGCTTTCCATAAATTCACAGTATAATTATTTTTACAGAATAACACAAAAAGATAGTTACTTTTAATCTCCATTTATAGATGGGAAATCAAGGATCAAAGAAGTAAAATAACTTTCCCAAGTTCTCACTGGCAGTAGGTGACTGAATCAGGGTCCAGCTCCACCTTGTGCAAGGACATTCCTGCTATATAGCCTTGACCATCCACTTGGGGAAGGGATCAGATTAGTACAGCTCACGTGATTTCTCCTGAATCACCTGGAGCAGGTGGTTTGTTCTTGAACTACTGAAGGTTTTATTTGGCCCCCATCTTTGGGACAAAATCCTCAGATAGAAGCCCAGGCTTTAGTTTGATAATGAATGATATCATCAGTCACTTGGTCTTAGCATAGATGCATCCCATTCTTGGGAAGTTTAGCTTCCTAATCCTCTTCTTCTTTTATTTAATGGGAGAAAGCTGATGAGCCAGGGAGGCTTCAGAGCTCCATGCTAGGACAGTTCCATCCTCAGGGAAGAGGCTTCACTACCCCAAGAAGGATGTGCTTCGGGAGATGTTGGTATTCCTTTTATGATATTGTCTTAGCATAAGGACTTTGGTGAGTAATGTATGCTGCCAGAGTGGAGAAGGTATTCAGCAGAAGCTATGTCAACACAGACAAAATCTGCAAGGTCACCCCTTTCACCTCCCCATCGCCACCAAGGTGTAATGAATTAAGCCGTTTTTATCTACTAATCTGTATCCAGCACTAGGCTATGCATTATGAGTAAAATGAATGAAGAATTCTAAAAACAGCGTCCTGTTTGCAAACTTATCTAATTTGTTTTCTTCCTCCTTGCCTCCCTTTCTCCCTCATTTCCTCCCTCCAGAAAGGATGGGACCTTACATAGACAAAGAAATTCTTACAGATTTTGCAAGCCCACTCAGGAGTTAGCTTTGCTTAGTAAACTTACTCTGAGATGCTGAGGTTTGTGAATGATGTCACCTGTAATTATTTTTAAGTTAGGAAATCATTGAGTATATGTAAGAATTGAATATACTGATATCAAAATGTCATTTTTATTATGGATGAAGCTGAATTCAGTAAGTGATTGAGACACATAGCCTCCACTGGGCCTCCCATTACCTCCTCCCTCCCCAAGTATCTTGGTAGAATTAAGGTTTGTAGAGTACACGTACCCAGTGTCACTGTCAAGAGAGTGAGGCCAAAGCCAGAGAAAAGGAGAAAGACTACAATATGATTAGTTGTCAATATACTAATTCCATGCAGGGAAGGGCCCAGGAAGGGCTTGGTGAAAGCTGGAGAGATACTAATCGAGTACTCAGTAAACATTATAACATGAAAACATGAAACAAGGAGAATAAAAGTTGCCCTCTGGGGCAGGGAAATTCTCCAATTCATCTACCTCAGTTCTGGAAAACAGTACGGAGTTTCCTCAAAAAATTAAAAATAGAACTACCCTACAACCCAGCAATTTCTCTAGTAGGTATTTACACAAAGGATACAAAAATGCTGATTTGAAGGGCAAATGTACTTCAATGTTTATAGCAGCACTATCAACAATAGCCAAATTGTAGAAAGTTGTCTATCAGCTGATGAATGGATAAATAAGATGTGGTACATATATACAGTGGAATAGTACTCAGTTATGAAAAAGAATGAAATATTGTCATTTGCAACAACATGGATGGAACTAAAGGGATATTATGCTAAGCAAAATAAGTCACTTAGAAAAACGCAAATATCATATGGTTTTACTCATATGTGGAATTTAAGAAACACACCAGATGCACACAGGAGAAGGGAAGGAAAAATAAGATAAAAACAGAGAGGGAGGCTAACCATAAAAGACTCTTAAATACAGAGAACAAAAAAGGGGCGTCTGGGTAGATCAGTCAGTTAAGTGTCTGACGTTGGCTCAGGTCATGATCTCACCATTTGTGGGTTCGAGCCCCACGTCAGGCTCTGTGCTGGCAGCTCAGAGCCTGGAGCCTGCTTCAGATTCTGTGTCTCCCTCTCTCTCTGCCCTTCCCCCACTCACGCTCTGTCTGTCTCTCTCTCTCTCAAAGATGAAAAAAACATTTAAAAAATTAAAATAAACTAAAATAAAAAACAAATACAGAGAACAAACTGAGGGTTGCTGGAGGGGAGGTGGTAAGGGATTGAGCTTAACGGGTGATGGGCATTAATTAAGGAGGACACTTGTTGGGATGAACACTAGGTGTTATATGTGAGTAATGAATCACTGGGTTCTACTCCTGAAACCAATACTACAATGTGTGTTAACTAACTTGAATTTAAATTTAAAAAAATAAGAAAAAGGGAAAAAAAGTAGTTCTTCGAGGTAAAGCAAGTTAAAAACCTCAGCAAAAACAAAATCCTTTAATGTTTTACTGATGGTTACACTCTGACCCTCTCAATCAGCATACCTTATAAATAGCCAGTACATTTTAGTAACTTACAACATTTAAGTCTCTCCTCTCTGTGAATCATGAGGACCATCACCTTCACCTGACTGTCAAAAGCTAATTTCCACCTCTTGCAGCCCATAAGGAAATCTTAGGTTATAACTCTTTATAAAAACAAATCTGTACGTAAAAACTGCCCCTACATGCACACTTCATTTGGTTCCAAAATACAGATTTTCAGCTTATGGCAAAGCTATCTATAAGCTTATTTTGTGGTCTTTCTCTCCACAACAGTGGCCTTTGCCAATAAAAGCATCCTGCATTTCATTTACCAACATTCTCATTCAGAGAAGAAGAATATCAGCCTAGTAGTGCTCTGAATTCTATTCAATCATATTAGCACAAGCTCTTCTGGATTGTATTTTTCTATTCTGAAGCCCTGGCTCCAACTTTCAACTGGACAGTCTCCATCCTCACCCTATTTGGAGCAGTTTATAAGGATTGTGAGGCTCCTTGGAAATGACTTTACAGACTATTTTCTGAAGGGAGCAATTACCTCTGCAGGAAACCAGAGAGCAGCAGGCTGTTACTGACTGAAAAGTTCTTGGTGATGGCCAAGAGTCCTCACCTTCAGAGGGACTGCTAACAGCACCACTAGGACTGTGCCTACAGTCCTTGAAATCTGGTATTTCAAAAGGGTCCCCAAGGTCATCTGTTTCCTCATTCCTCCTCCAACCTGCCTCAGAGGGACAGGTATCTCTTGTTTTCTTTGACCTTCTGAGAAGATGTTCAAAACCCTTCTCTCTTAACCCATTTTGTCATTTACATTAGGAAATTATTTTCAATGCCAGACTGTCTTCAGAAGTTATGTGGTTTTTAAGCTTGGGCATTCATAGGATGTAACAAATACAGGATCAGGGAATCTTCAAGGAAAATAAATTCCACTGTAGCCCATTTGGCAGAGCTACCCTGTTCTGGACTAGTAATTGCAAAGCAACGAACACCCAGTGTGAATAGCCAGAGTCCTCATTCAATGGAGATTTTCTTCCCTTTTAAACTACTCTGTTAAAAAGCCTGTAGAACACAAAACAAGATTTCTTCAACTATCTGCTCAATGTTTCCACTAGATTCCTTTAGTTTGTATGTCTCCCTCCCAATTATCCTGTGGTTCTTTTTATCTCTAGTTTAGCACTAGTTAAAAAATGTTGGTATCTACATGCCACATCTTTCCTAGTGAGTTCCTGAAGGCCACATTCATGTTTCGTTTTTCCTTTGGCACTTACAAGCACCCAGAATGGCCACTTGCATCTAATAAGTGCTTTAAAACAAATGCTTATTTGAATTGTAGAATTCAATTGTAGTTCAATTGTAGAATTGAACTTAATTGTATTAAGTAATTCAAATTACTGAAGTAATTTGAAGTAATTCAAATTGTATTAAGTAATTCAAATAATTCAAATTTGAATTATTGTAATTCAAATGCTTATTTGAATTGTAGAATTCAATTGTAGTTCAATTGTAGAATTGAACTTAATTGTAGAATTAAGATTAGGTTTTTGGCTTAAAACAAAACAACACATATCTTCTATGTGAAGGGCCCATCCAGCCCAATCTGTTCTTCCCCGCCTCCACAAGATTAGAGCTGGTGCTCAACATGGTGATCCTTCTTGGAGATCCTTCACAATCCAGGAAGGATTCAGTGGTGTGCACTGTCCCTAAGGTAAAGAAGTGGAATAGCAGTGCAGGGAGAAGCTTCAGAGATCACATAGTGCAATCCACTCCCTTGGCAGATTTGAAAACTGAAGTTTTGGTGGGGGGAAACCAGTTGGCTTGGGTCACCCAGCTGGTTAGTAGAAGAATCAGTAAATCAGATCCTCTTCTCCTGACCCTTAGTTGAATGTTCTTTCTGCTGCATAGTGATATTTAGTTCACAGACTAAATTTCTAGATTTCTAGTTCATAGAAAAATTTTCAACATGAGTTAAAAAGAAAATAATTTTTTGGCTATAAAAAAAGCAAACTCTCCAACATGTCTCATTCTTTCAATTATTCAAATTATTCAAAATTATACTGTGTTAATATTTTCTAAATGTATTAGATGTTAACAATAAGGCTAAAAAATAACACCAGGCCTGAATACCCATATTTAGATATATCCCATGACCAACCATGCCTCCCAACATAATGACCAGTCAAGTAAAAGTCTGCTCAAACCCCATGGGTCTGATTCTTTTCCCATTATAATAGGATTATAAAGTACTTAACTTCTGCTACCACTATTGGAACCAGATTTGCTTCCTCACCACAGAATCCCTTTTAGGGATAGCCAAAGGCCAGTGCGTCTTAATCATTTATCACTTGTTTCAAGGGCTTTGACTTTGATCTGGGGATTATTCCTTGTGTTTGAAAGAGGAATAAGCTTCTTATCTAATCTGGGGAACAAAGTACAGAATCCAGCCGCCGGAAGTCCTGGGTTTATTTTTCTTAGGCAAACCCATGAATTCATCATCACTTCAGGGAGAAACAAAGAAGGGGTTTCAGGACTCCATTCCCAGCTGTCAGGTACTCATTTAGAAAAAAGGGGGAGAGTCTGACAGGCTGAAGCACTGTTGGTGATCCAGATCCCAGTAGACGAGGGGATACAGGCATTCCTCATTATGAACCACTGGCAGGGTTTTGAGGACCATACTCCCCCAGCTCACAGCTCCTGGTACCACTGTCTGCTCTGAGACTCTGACCTTAATGGAGTCTTGAAGTTCTGCAAGGATTTAATTTAGTATGAGGGAGGAGAGTAGAGGTTATCAGCCTGGCATCTGACTGCCTTTCTGAGTAGGGTTTGAGAAGCTTAAGTCTTGGTTGAATGAGAAACACATGCATTTCAACTCCATTTAGAAGCAGCATGGATTTACCCAAAGACAAAGAACTATGGATTGTTCTTGACCTTTAATGGACAGATGGACTCACTATCTGAAGTTGAGTTCTGACCAAAATGATTTTATAAATATAAATTTTTATATTTTTTATAAATATAAATTTTATAAATATAATTTTTATATTTATATATAAATATTTATAATATATAATAAATATTTAATAATATATAATATATATAATATATATATAATAAATAAACAAATAAATATAAATAAATAAATATATATATAAATTTATAAATATAATTCTCCTTATGAATTTGTAGGTAGCTTTATGCTAATGGCATGTTGTGCCAATGCACTATTTTACCCACTGTTTCAAATGTTATTAAAATACCTATTTTATGAATACAGAGTTGACTTTTGAGCCTTGGGTGTTATGCCTACCTTGAGTTTAAATTTGTTTGTGGAGAATTCTCCTTCTTTTTCAATAGTATTTGCCCCCCTTTGTGTCCTTGAAGACTTAGCATTGGACATGACATAAATGAAGTGGGAGAATTTTCTCCTCCTTCTTTTTCTTCATATTCCCCTTTTCTGTTATTTTTGTTATATTTTTACAACGTGTTTGAAATGTATTTCCTCTAAGAAGGAAAAGTATATAAGACACATGATGTTTTAGAAGAATATAACCAAAATCTACATAAATAGAAATGCAAGTAAATACTGATGACCCATTATTAAGGTAAATTTGGGATTTTAATTGTTAATAATTGATGCACTTATCTTGCACATTACGTAATCTTTAATAAGTACTTGCTAACATGGAGACATTAAAATGTTATACACATACATATCTAAGTTATAGTGGAACTGAGGACATAATCTGAGTATCTCTATTTCATTAACTTTACAATATATTTTAGTTTGAGTAGACCATTTATCCATGGTATTATAGTGGGTTTGATTGATAATGAAGATTGTAATTTCTTCCAATATCTCCCTGAGGGAGATATGCCCTCAGGTCCTATCTCCCCAGACCACTTTATCAATTCTTAGTGGGTCCCCATCACAGAGCAAGCAGGAACATCTCAATGATACCAGCCACTGGATAGTCCTTCTACAATCTCCATAGATATCTAAAAAAATATATTCTTCCAGACATGCTTCAGTGGAATATAGTAGGATGTTGTATTATATACACATACACATACATATATACATATGTATGTATACATATGTATATATACATACATATATACACACACATATATATATATATATTATACAATGTTTATATATATATAATGTTTATGCCCAAGTAGAACTTATTCGGGAAGGCAAAATTTGTTTAACATTAAAAATTCAATTAATGTAATTTACCACGTTAATCTACAATCATCTCTATAGATACAAAGCATTATGCCTTTCAATAACCTAGGAATAGATGGGAATTTCTGCAATCTGATAAATAAAATCTATGAAAAGTTGTAGCTAGCAGAAATGTTTTACAGTGAAATATTGAATTATTTTCCCCTAAGATGAGGACAAAAACAAGGATGTTTGCTTCCACTACTTTTATTCAACACTGTATTAGAAGTCCTAGCCTGTGTGACAAGCCAAGATAAAGGGGAAAAAAGCATAAAGAGTGGAAAAGAAAGAAGTCAAACTCTCTTAATTTACATATGGCATGATAATATCTGTAGGCAATTTTAAGGAATCTATAAAATACTAGTAGAAATAATAAATAATGTTAAAAGATGTGGGAAATAAGGTCAATATGTAAAAATAATTTTATTTCTATATACCTGCAAAAATATAACCTGGAAAATGAAAAAATATTACATACAATCTATAAAATATAAAAAATATAAAATACTTAGAGACAAATGTAGTGGAAAATGTATAAAACCTCTGCACTGAGAACTAGAAAACATTGCTGAAAGAAGTTGAAGAAGATTTAAATAAATGGAACAATATCCCACATTCATGAATTAGAAGACTCAGTGCCAGTAAGATTGCAATGCTTCCCAATTTCCTTAAAAGAATTAATGAAATCTTAGCAAAAATTCCAGAAGCCTTTTTTTTTGTAGTAACTGACAAACTCATTCTAAAATGTATATGTTAATACAAGAAAACTAAATTTTCCAATACAATCTTTAAGAGAAAAAAACAATAAAAATACCACCTAATTTCCAGATTTGTTATAACAGTACAATAATCAAGAGAGGGTGATATTGACAAATAGGTCAATGGGACACGATAACAAGTCCAGAAATAAAACCTCCAATATATGGTCAAATAAATTTTTGACAGTCACCAAAGAGTAGAGAAAGTCTTTAAATGAATGATGCTAGCACAACTAGATTCTATATGGGGGAAAAATGAACTGCAAACTTTAGTTTGCACCATACTCAGAAACTCGTTTAATGTAGATCATAGGAAAACATGTAAAAAATAAAACTATAAAGCTTCTAGAAGAAAACACAGGGGAATATATTTATTACAATGGGTTAGGCAAAAAATTCTCAGCATAGGACATCAAAAACACTAACTATAAAAAAAAATGACAAGTTGGACTTCGTAACATTAAAATTTTCTTCTCATCAAAAAATACCACTAACCAAATGGAAAAGCAAGCCACAGATTGGAAGGAGATATTCCCAACCCATTTATCTGACTAATAGCTTTTATACAGAATGTTGACAAAGTCTTACAAGTCAGTAATAAGACAATTCAATTTTTTTTAAAGGCAAAAAAAAAGTTTGATTATACACTTTGCTAAGATGTATGAAATATCAATAAAAACATGTAAAAGGGCTGAACATTACCAATATTTAAGCAAATTCAATTAATATCACAATGAGATACTATTTCATACAGGAGAGTGATCAAATTTGAGAAAACTGACAATACCAAGTATTGGAGATCTCTAATACTGTTGGTGGGCTTGGGAAATGGTACAACCACTTTGGAAAACTGTTTGGTTTGCTCTTATGAAATTAATCCTACACCTTCCCTGTGCCCCTGCCATTCTACCACCAGATATTTACCCAAAAGAAATTAACACATATGCACAAAAAGACAAATGAGACAACCTATGCAAGAAGGACACTCAGACCCTCCTTTGTTCCCCTGAAAGCAGGAAATAAATATCCCATGTGAAAAGAGGTAAGGAGACATCCTTATTGCCAGAGATAGGCAATTTAGAGCCCAGAAGGCTCTCTATAAAATAACCCTTGTGACTTTTTTTAAAACTAATTTACCACCTAGCCCCAAATCTGTTGAGAATTCCTCACTAACTGATGCTCCCAAAGTTAAATTTTCTTTGTTTTGTCAATTCCTCAGATTTATTGTTTCCTTTTCTAAAATGTATAAAAACTGTATGTCCTGGTTATTTCTTTAGGGCTCAATTTCACAACTGTGCTAATGTAATAAAATTTTGTGGTTTTTTTTCTCCTATTAATCTGTCTCCTGTAAATTTAATTCTTTGTTCAGCTGGAAGACCTTGAGGGTAGAGAAGAATTTTTCCTTCCCTTCAAGTGAAAGAAGCCAAATGCAAGCATATAATCTGTATGGTTAAATATACAGGAAGTTCAAGAATAGGGGTTATAGGCTGAATTGTGTTTTCCCAAATTCATATGTTGAAGTCCTTATCCCCAGTACCTCAGAATGTGACTGTATTTGGAGATAGGGACTTTAAAGGAGGTGATTAAGTTAAAATAAGGTTAATAGGGTGGACCCTAATCCAATCTGACTCCTGTCCTTATAAGAAGAGATTAGGATGCGCACACACACAGTTGGAAGACCACGTGAAGACAGAGAGAACACAGTCATTCTCATCCTAAGCCAAGGACAGAGGCTTCAGAATAAAATCAACCCTGCTAACACCTTGATTTGGACTTTGAGCTTCCAGAATTATGAGAAAATAAATTTCTTTTGTTTAAGACATCCAGTGGTACTATGTTATGGCAATCCTAGAAAATTAGTACAATAGGCAAAAATAACAAATAATGGAAACCTGAAGAGTGGTTGACTTTTAGGGGAAGGATTTTGATTTGAAAAGGGCATCAGAAAACTTTCTTAGGTGATGAAAATGTTCTATGTCTTGGTTAGAGAGGTGGTTATTTGTGTGTATAATTGCCAGAACTCATTAAACTATACTCTTGATATAGGTGCATCCTACGGGCATGTAAATTATACATAAATTTAAAGAGAAACATTTCTAAATTCATTTCAGTTCCAACATTTCAACTGAACAGGAGAATGATAACAGCATAACTCTTGCAGGGTTTTTGATGAAATAACACCTAGGAAACACTTGGCCTGATGCTTAGCACATAGTAAGCTCTCACTGTTACTTCAGTCAGTACCTCCCCCATATTCTGGCCTCTTTTTCCTTTGAAATATTCACTTCTGGAATTTTAGTGAAAAACATTAACATCCCCAAACCACATTACTTTGTTCTTTATCTGCTAACTCTGCTTTCAATATGTCCTGGAATAATCCCCAAGCACCATGTAGAAGTGCCAGCATCCCACCCATGCGGGGCTTGCCCTTCACCTGGCAAGTGGCTCTGATTCCATCCATGAGAGAATTTCACACATTCTCCTGATGGCCATTGATCCCTTTCCAGCTCCAATGTCACCCTGGAAACTGCCCCAAGAAGGGTTTGTTTTCAAATATCATGGCTATTGCTGTTGATCGTGCTCACATTCATTTTTCTTCTGGGAAATAGCTTGCCCCCTTCCTCCTGTGTTTGTAGAGTTGCTTATTTAGGGCCTAAAGCAAAAAGCTGGTATGCAGCTGGTCACATGTGAAAGCCAATAGATGGGAGAGACTGATACCCTCTGCCTCAGGTCATTTTGGTTTCACCCAAGATTCTAAGAAAAATAATGTTAATGTTCAGCTTAAATTTTTCACTGTGCACAAAAAGTAGAGTATGTGAAAGTCTCTGAATTCATCAGTGAAATGATCATAGAGGAATTCATACGCTTGTTCTTATGTGTCTTCTCTTCACCCAGGTCATTTCCAAATCCCTGGAAAGCTTAGCTATGCTCATTTGGGTAAAAGGATGTACTATTACAAGTACTTGTACTAGCACAAGATGACCAGAGGTAAAACATTGTCTAGAAACCTGAGTGTCAGCCTGGATAGTGTCACTAGTCTATTTCAACACAACTATACTAAACACCTTCCTGCTTGTCACCATAAAAGATCTGAACTGACCTGGCCTTCCTAGTGACATGGCACCTGGCTTTCCCACCTATACAACCTTACTTCCTCTGTTATCCAGCAGCCACCCTCTGCTCTTGCAAGATTTGCCTCTTTACTGCCTCTACATGAGCTGAATTCATTCCCACCCAAGGCCTGTGGATGATCTTAGAGTTGGCGATATTCATGCTGAGGCATATATATCTGGGAGAAGAGTCAAGCTATACTGAGGAACAGATAGGTTCAAAAATAGCTAAAACTAGGGGCGCCTGGGTGGCGCAGTCGGTTAAGCGTCCGACTTCAGCCAGGTCACGATCTCGCGGTCCGTGAGTTCGAGCCCCGCGTCAGGCTCTGGGCTGATGGCTCGGAGCCTGGAGCCTGTTTCCGATTCTGTGTCTCCCTCTCTCGCTGCCCCTCCCCCGTTCATGCTCTGTATCTCTCTGTCCCAAAAATAAATAAAAAACGTTGAAAAAAAATAGCTAAAACTAGGAAACGTGGAAGAAGAGAGTAAATGAATTGTTGGACGCTGAAGAAGATGGGAAACTTGGGAGCTTCCAGGTTGGAAAGGCAGGGAAAATCCTTAATAATCTTTTGAGTTCATCAAGAAAGCTTCATGGAATACCACTGCATTACACAACTCCAGGCATACAGGGCACACAGAATAAAATGGAGTTGTGCAACATGGTGGTCTTTGCTTCTCAGTGGAGTGGGAATTTGAAAGCAACCTGAATTCTAGAAAAAGAGAGAAAAGGGGAGAAAGAGGAGAGATTATCTGAGGTACAGCTGTGGAAGTAATTCATATATGAATGAAGGAAGATTGTGTACTGCTGAAAAATACCTTTTTGCAACTTGCAACTCCCTTTGGTCAGAACATTTCCAGAGCCTTTTCTTTCTATTTCAGCTTGAAAATAATACTGAAGAGAAGGTAAAGAAACTGGAATTTCTTTGCTTGGAGTAATAGAGACCAAAGGATGACTACACAAAGCATTCAAATCCAGGAAAGGTCGTTTTACAGATTCTGATAAGCAGCTGTCCTCCAACTCCTGCGGCTGCAAAACAAGTTTTTAACTCATGGCAATTCATGACTCATTTTAGAATGCTATTCTGCATGGTTGACCCCATGCCAATTTATTTATACCCTACTTAGCTCCGTAAAAGGGTTTGAGGAGGCAGCATTTGGACTCTTTAAACAACAAGTCTCACAAGAGGTACAGTCCCTCACTAAATCATTGACCATAGACTTGGCATCATGGCAAGAGCTTTAGATAGTAGGTTAAATCTTTTTTTAATGTTTATTTATTTTGGAAGGAGAGAGAGATAGAACGTGAGTGGGCAAGCGGCAGAGAGAGAGAGAGACACAGAATCTCAAGTGGGCTCCAGGCTCTGAGCACAGAGCCTAACACAGGGCTCAAACTCACAAGCCATGAGATCATGACCTGAACCAAAGTCAGATGCTTAACCGACTAAGCCACCCAGGTCCCCCATAATATGTTAAGTCTTATTTATTTATTTTATAAGCGCAAAAACACTTCAAGAGATAAAATAACTATACCTGAATCACATAATTGAGTGGTTTTATTTTATTTTATTTTATTTTATTTTATTTTATTTTAATTTCCAGAAGGAAAGCCCAATAATATGGGGATTCTTTATTTGGTAACTATGAACACCTAAGAGGTCACTGAATCCCTTGAATTTGTACGCAAAATACTATGTGTATCTGCAAGTGTGCTACTAAGTTGTTTACACCAGGACATCTGTATTAGGTATTAAAACATCCAAATGCCTCCATACTGGTTCCAAATCTTCCTAGTGACCCACAATACCAGGTGTTCTGACTTTCTTCTAGGAACCCTCTAGATGTCCCCAGAATCCAGCAAGTAAAGAGCCAGCAGCTGGCAGGGAACCATGCTCAGTGTTTGATATTTCAAAAATCACCCTGTGTGTATGTGCACGCACACACACACACACACACACACACACACACACACACACACATATGCGTGTGTGCGCATATGCATATGCACTTTACTGGACACAGACCTTACATAGGCTTTAACTAGGCTGTCCAAGAGGTCTTTGAACCCCAAATGATTGGAAAGCATGGTGCCAGGACTATAATTCCACTATGACATTTGGCTGTATCCCCAATGCCTAGTAGTAGACTCAGGTCTTTGGGTTTACATATAGAATGCCTTGCGAAACTTTTCAAAAAGTTTGAGCAAGCCAAAAGTTCAAAAATAGTTGGTACCATAAGTTATTGGTCTTATAATCTTCTCCCACTGGAACTGATGGGGGAGCATAAAGAGCCCCAGATTACTAATGAAACATATTTCATAATATTTTCCTAGTAAACATTTATTTACATCCTTATATACAGCTAAGGCAAAATTATGTGGGAATTAATTAATGGGAAGTGGAGATGGACATGGTATCATAGCTAAGGTTCTGCATCAAAAATCTGTCCATCTTGTAGATTAACATCAGGGCAAGCAGGATCCAAATTCAATACAATTGAATTTATATTCAGCACATTTTGGAGGTGTCAGAATGGAGAGGTTTGAAGAGCCAATAGTCAATAAGCATTTATTGTACTCCTTCTGTATGTTAAGTCTTTGACTAGGCTCTGCAAAAGAGTTCTGGAATCAGGCCTGAAAAGAATATGATATGCAATTTGGGCTGCATTCTTCATTTATGGATAGGGAGACTGAGGCTCAAGGGAGTAGTGACATGCCAGGCTTACACAACATGCAGGTGACAGAGCTGGTCCTCAAGTCTTGGTCTCTGGACGTTGAGTCTAGTGCTCTTCGTCTATTTCCATTAAAGAGATGTAGAGGTTATCTGATCTGAACTCCTCTTTCTACGGATGAGAAAACAGATTAACCAAGGTAAGCGTAGCATATTGGTTGAAAAAAAAGTCCAGACAGGATCCCAGCTTAGTTCTTCTGATTCTCTGACTAGTGCCCTCTGTCATATTCTCATGGATCTTGTTCTGCTTTGGTAGAGTAACAGGGTTAGAGATGAGACAATCATGGGGACCCAAAGATGAGGAAGGGGGAAGAAAGTTTCATTTGTCAGTCTTACAATTTTTCCTGAGGCAAGTCCTATTTGAGTCCTATACTATTAAGAGTCTTGGGCACCTAACTTCATGCTCTTTGCAATGCTAGGGTAATACTTACTTACCTCTCAATCTTGTCGTAAATATTAAATGTAGTTCTTTGTAAGGTATCTTGCATTATGCCTGCTGTGCAGCATGGGCTCATCCAACTTTAGTCCCCACAAGTATGTACTTCCTTCCCTCTTAACTTGCCAAAGTTAAGTGTATTTCCTCGGAAAATAGGAGCTGAGGAGGACACTTTAGCCAGGACACCTCTAGAGAGAGAATTGTCTCAATGAGCTTAGAACGTACTGAAGATCTGCAAAAAATATTGTCATGTTGGTTAAACTTGCTGAAATAAAGCCCTAGAAAAGGAAGCATTTTGAAAGCACTTTATCAACCCCGAAGAATGTACTTCCTTTTGATTTACAGATTTCATTTCTAGGAATTTATCCTGAGGAAATAATCAAAAACATTATGCATGTTTATATATGCATAGAAAAAGGTCACAAAAGATGTGAACCATATTGTTAACAGTGAACTGTTTCAGGGTCATTAGGCTGTAGGTGATCTGATGTACCCTACTGCTATTAGGTGATGTGGCAGAAGCAGAGCTCTACATTAGCCCTACCAATGTTATTTTCCTCCTAGGCACACAGGAAAATAGTATTTCCCAGTATTCTGCCATGTCAGTTGGCCATGAGATCAACTCTGACCAGTGGGCTATAGGAAAAGCAAAGTATGTGTATGTAGTCCTCAATTTAAAAATCTGGAGAAATCCTCCCTCTCTCTCTCTCTGCTTGTTGACTGATCAAATGATGCAGAAGGTCTAGCTGAAGACTCTGAGGCCCGGGGGACTACAAGTCAGCAAGAATGAAGATTCCTGGACTCAAATCACTGTTTGGAGGGGAGTCACCAGAAAGAGCCACCCACCTAGGAACATTTTTGTTCAACTTTGTGTGAGAAATACATTTTTTTATTCTGTTAATACACTGTGATTTTGAGGTTGTTTGTTTATAAGAGCTGATGTTAATTGCCTTGACTAACACATGGCATTTAGGTTTTCTCCATTAAATATGCATTATTTTGAAATTAGAAAAATAAGTTCTTAGAGATCCCTGGGTGGCTCAGTGGGTTAAACATCTGACTTTGGCTCAGGTCATGATCTTGTAGTTCTTGAGTTCAAGCCCTACATTGGGCTCTGTGCTGACAACTCAGAGCCCAGAGCCTGCTTCTGATTCTGTGTCTCCCTCTCTCTCTCTGCCCCTGCCCTATTTGCAGTCTGTCTTTCTCTCTCTCAAAAATTAAATAAACATTAAAAAATTTTTGAAAAAAAGAAAAACAAGTTCTTAAAAAGAATAGCTGCCCATCCTTTTTCTACCTGACACCCACTACTCTAAGGCATTCAAGAAGATCTGTATCTTCAAACACCTCTATATGAAGGGATAATCACCTTCCTAGCCCTTCAGAGACACAGAACCTTGGAAGTATTTTGGCAAACCTATCATTCCTTTGTATCCATGCAGTCACAGCTTATTTGAAGACTTAAGCTGTTTTACCAGAAACCTGGGGAGTAGAGCTGCAAAGTCACTGGCAGTTGATTCAAGGAAATCAGAGGCAGGCACGAGTCCTGCTGTTTGGCCTGGGGCCCAGCATATGGTTTTGGAAAAGAGGTATTTGCTATGGATGGTTCTCACTCTGCAATTCCACTTAAGCCCTGTGAGTTGCTTGATGTGAACATGAAAGTGGTAGCTGGGAAGCAACTGGGGCCTAGTAAAAGGTGATGCTAACAAGGCAGGTGGACTTCTACTTGTGCTGGACCAGCACATCTACTACCTTCCTCTTTCCAGGAAGAGTAAGCAGTCTCTGAGCCATCGATAATGCACACACATGAGGTTTGGACACATGTCCATTAGCAAGAGAATCAGGGTGATAGGTCTGGTATTGTTACTTAGAAGTTCTGGCCTGTGCACTGGGAACACATCCAGAGAATGGTGCAGAGGCAAATGGATGAACTTACTGCCTACCAGACACTGTCCTGGGCACTTGTCATGCATGTTGACATTCACTCCCCTCAACAGTCCTGAAAGGCAGGGATGAGCATAGCAAGGCCTAAAAATGTATATACCTTGTTACAATCAACCCATGATAGCACTAAAATTTGACCCCATGTATGCTCTGTGGTTCTTTTATCCTCCTCTCCCCCTTAATAAGCATGATTAAAATATTCAGCTAAAAGTCACAGGAGACATTTCAATTTTGGGTTTCAGGTTTTTATGAGCATTAAAATATCTTCCTCTAAAGGGCACCTGTTGGGATGAGCACTGGGTTTTGTATGGAAACCAATTTGACAATAAATTTCATATTAAAAAAATAAAATAAAATATCTTCCTCTAATCCCATTTGTTCCTGATTTTTTTTTAATTTAAAAATTTGTTAGTGTGCCTCCTTACATTTGCCTTTTGCTTCATTTATTTTATTTTCTCCACCCCCACATTGGCCTGGGATTCACTGATTTACCTTGAAGCCTGAGTACAAGTACACTGGCTGCCCCATATGCACCCTGGAATCAGTGTAGACTCTGACTTTTGAGATGAAATTGTCGCTTGAGTATTCCAGACTCCCTCACCCCCAGCACTTGACCTACACTTTTCAGCCTTCAAGGGGTACAGATTTAGGTGTCCCCCAGCTTGTTTCCTCACCCTCTCCCCTTCCCTGCATTTCTCTTCTTTCTGCATACGTGTGTACACACACACACACACGCACACACACACATGCATACGCACACACACACTCACAAACTCACATACACCAGTTTAATCTTCCATTTAAGGCAATCATGATGAGCCCCTCCTAGGAAGGCCTTATTTTAAGGTTAAGTGCACACTTGGCACTCCCTTTATTTCCTCTAACTGTACCCATGGTAGTTTTTTTAGAAATTGTACTGATTCATGAATGAGAGCCTTAGAAGTTCCTGGGGGGTTTTAGGACATGTCCTTTTGCATGGCCTCAATTAGGTAAAATTTTATCTGAAGAGACTTTTCACTAAAAATTCAACTATAGCCAAATAAAAAAATAAATATCTTATTCACAGGGAAAAAGGAGAACAAGCCTATAGTGCAGGCTCCATCTGATTCTTGATGGAGACAGAAGAGTGCCCATGTGTCCGAGCAGTGAGTTCCGTGGAGAGGCACACTGGCTATCTACTCTTGGGGACAGGAAGGTCCATTGCCCTTATCCTACATGGACTTGTCTCAGGAGGTTAATGAGGAAGGCCTTCTTCCCTCATGGGCCTGCACCACTTGAGTAGCCCCTTTCTTATTGGTACTAGTCACTCCAGGATTTCCTTATTGAGTGAGAAAGCACAAGTCCCTGTTGGGAAGCTGTCATCAGAGTTAGTCTCTCTTCATCTCTTGAACCTGCTTCCTTTCCCCTTCACTGTTTTTGTTCTCAGCAGGCACCCAATGTGATTGCAAAGCTTCTCTCTAGGATTTTTGATCCTCTCCAGGACTTTTGATCCTCAGCTTTCACGATCCCAGAGAAGGAAAAAGCTCCTTGCTCTTTCTCAAAGTCTATATATCAAACCATAGAGAAGGCTCTGATTAGCCCTGTTTGGGTTATGTGCCGATTTCAAATAATTGACTCTGGCCTGGGGCCTGAAATGCTGCAAGAGGCCAGGTCTGGGTCACAGAAGCACCCCTTTGGCAGGGTCTAGGAAGGGCAGATTGGTTTCAGGGCAGCCCTACCTAAACCACTTGGAATTGACTCTCAAAAGAAAGAAAGTTTCTGTAGCAGAAGGATGAAAGAAATCTGGGAAGGCAAAAACAGCACTCACGGGTACATTATGTGCATGTTAAACACAGGGTAAACATTGTGGTTTCTCAAGGATGTTGATGTTCCAGAAAATCTTTGACATGTGGGAGTGCCATTTGAGTTACAAAACTGTGGTAAATACTTATTATTTTTATTAACCTACTCTTTCAGATGCTATAGGTCTTAATCTCACATTCTTTTTTTCCCTCCTCTAAGTAAAAATTCCACAGATGTTTGCATTCAGGCTTAAATTTCATTCATTCTGATGTTTTCTATAATGCCGCTTGGGAATTAGACTATCCCTCTTATGTGCTTTTCTGTGATTTGGGGAAATCCAGGAATGAATTTCTTGCTTTTGTCTTTCTTGCCATGGGAGAATTGAAAGCAGTAGCCTTTGTCCAATAAAATTACTTTTTGTCATTTCTCTTTTATTTTTATAAAGGGTTTAAAAGAATGTCAACATGGGCCAAGAATCCAAGGACAGCTCTACCCTCCCCCCCCCCTTCTCTTACTACTTTCTGTCCCTCTTCAATATTTCCACATCTAGCTGTCTTCCAGCACCGTTTTCAACTCTCTCCTCCTGCTCCTTTTCTTCCTGGCTTCAGAGAACACCAAAGCCTAGGTCAGGGCAAGCATAATCCAGGCTCCATTTACCTCCTCATCCCCGCCATTGCCATGTCCCTTGTTATCCTCCCTATAGTCAACTCAGGGCCCCAAGAAAATAGTTCTCACATGAAACGGACATCTATGAGAAGTCTGCTGCCCAAGTTCATGGGCAGATATATGTTAGAATATTTTGTGTGTGTGTGGCGGGGGTGCACTTTTGTTGAAAACAGAGAATAAAACTAGAAAATTCTGGAAGACTCTATATAACCCAAGATGCTAGTTACCCCATGGAGATGCCATAGATGGCCAAAAAGTATATCCCCAGGACATCTGATCTCCCATTTAACTAGCCCTTATGCACATTTAATTTTAGCTAACTTTGTCTTCATTTATAATCAGGAATCTAGATTAAAACTTACTTAATAACTACCAGTTTAGAGTACTGATGTCATACAAATTACCTCACTCAATCTTCTTAAGCACCTAATAGGTTAGGCCTCACTATCTTCATTTTATCAGAATGTAGATTGAGGTTTAAAAGAAAGTATATCACTTTATCATGTCCATACATCTAATAAGTTGCAAAACCAAGTTTATTTCACCAAAGTATATTGTCTTATGACTATAAGGCAGGCCATATATAGAGAAAATCTGTAAGGCAGACTAGCAAGCTGGATCTCCCTTTAATTCATCTTCTTTACTTAAAGTCAACCAACTATAAATGTTAATCACATCTATAAAATATCTTCATGGCAGCATCTAGTGTTTGACCAAACAACTGAGCATCATAGCTTGATCAAGTTAACACATAAAATCACTTACTTCTTTCTATCACACTCTACCTTGGAGGGGATGTGTCTGAGTTGGCACAGCTACAATATGGAGGTAGATTATTTAGCCTGCACTGGATGTGGGGTGAAAAAAATAAACTTTAAGTGTATTTAACCTCTGAAATGTTGAAGTTTGTTACTATGGAATAGCTTATCCTGTGCTGACCAACTTAGATGCTCTTGGTTGCAAGTAACAAAATACTTTGACTGTTTTTAAAAACAAACAAACAAAAACCTGGGTCCAGAAGTGGCATCAATAATGACTTCAAGGATGTAGGAGTTTTCTATTTCTGGCATAGCAGTAGGAATGACTACTTTAGAAACTGACTATAGGGCCAGTTTCTTTGAAGCCTGATTCTCTGTGGGCACAAGTTAGCAGCACCATATCCACTGAGAAATATTCCATGCAAATTGATTTACACTAATCATTTTCAAACCTGAATACATATTACAATCATCCACAGATATTTGAAAACATGACCAATATCCAAGCCACAGCCCACAGCAGTTAAATCAGAATCACTAGGGTAGAGGGAACAGCAATTACCAAGCTTCCCAGGTGAGTCTGATGAACAATTAGGGAGAACCACTGGCCTAGACAGACCAATCATAATTTCCTTCTAGAATCCTGGAAAGAAGGAGAAAGGGGAAATAATAAAGAACCCATTATTTAGGGGACAGAGTATCTCTCTCTACTACAAGTTTGAGGGTTAAATTGCAAATACCCCTGGCACAGAAAAATTAGTGACCTAAATATTTGTGATCATAGCAGAACCTTTCAAGAGATTAGGTTTTGCTGGGGAAGAGGGGAATCTCAATAAGGGAGGAGATTTGGGGCTAAAAGATGGGTAGGAGTACCATAGACATTTTGCTATTTCATTGCTTTCATGGTCCCAAATCTCATCTCTCACAGGTGGATTTTAGGCATCTGGGCTTTCAAAGGTATCTGGCAATTTTCTCAATGTGCTTGATTACCCCTAAATTTGCATTTGAGGAAATATTTTGACATAGATATTTAGGAGGTAGATAAGGAAACCCTATTTTGATTTTCTCCTTTTCCTCTATTAGGTTATGGATGGGTGTGACTCTTCACCCCCTAATCCAACCAGCCAGTCCATGGTCCCCACAATCCATTTCTTCATTGCTCATTTAAAGCAGCGAGGATAATCTTCAAGTGCATATGTGAACAGGAAGTAGATATGATGATGATAAATGAGGGAGAAAAATGTCTGACCTAAGAAGAACTTCAATTTGGGGGTAAAGGTTATTATTATTATTTTTTTACATTAAAAATGCACAATTCACAGAAGACTGCTTTTATCCTTGCTAACTGATTAATTCCCTCCTGGCCACTCTTTCTTACCTCCCCTGTTCATGATAAATTGCTGCCTTTGAGTTGCTCAAGGAGATGGTGCATTGTTCTGTCTACTGTTGTGACTTCCCAAACTATGTTCAAGTGCTGTCATGCTAATGATATTGAATGCTTGGAAATTTTAGATCAATCCTTGGCCATATTCCATATGCTCCTGAATGTTTCTCTGGTTTGTCTCCTGATTTCTTCTAAGTCTATGTCTCAGCCATTATTTTATTTTTCAAACCCAGTCTATGTAGACTCCCCTTGCCTGTGTGCCATGATTGGTCTGTTTCTCTAAACAGATTTTATCTTCTTGAAAGCAATGACAGTATCATTCAGCCATGTATCTCCAACTGCTAGAAGGGTCTGGAACATAATTCATGCTAAAAAAAACTGTTTTATTGAATGAATGAATGAATGAATGAATGAATATGACTGATCAATCAGTCAACAACCTGTATAAAACTCAGTGTGAACAGAAAATTTGGTGAGTGCTCTATAATCTTGAAAAAGTCATTTTTCTGCTTCAAAGGTCACTTAATTATTTCCCGGTCTAAAAATCAAAGATCTCTTTAATTTTAAGGACTCTACACTTTTTACACAAGGCATTATGGCAAGGAAATCTTATAATTAAATGTGCTAATGTAAACAAGTCCTTATTTTTGCTTCTGAACAATATTGTAATTTAGGAGATTGCATTCCTGACCAAATATTGGGATCTAGATCAGAGCCATTGATTGACCACATGTCTTATAAAACATCCTATAATAATAACAAGTGAGTAAAATCAGTGGAAACAGCAAAGGTATGTTTTCAATTGTAAAAATATGCTACAGAGATTCACATTTTTATAAAGTATATGGTCATTTTATTTACTTTATTAGAATATGGAAAACTTTTTTGAAGATAATTGGAAATGGTCCAGCAAAATAAAAATGTTTTGACTGGTGCCTTTTATTTCCTATATAATTTTGTATGAAGTAAGCAGATGCATCCCAAATTATGCCATTTGTATAGTTGCTTCAAGCTTTGAAAATGGTTTTCAGTGTGTGAATTTGCTACTGCTGAAACTGCTGGTAGTGATGATGATGGCAGTGATGATAAAGATATTTTTTATCACTGAAAAATAACTTTCAAAACTAAGGGCTACCCAATTCTCTCCTGCCACTTTCCTAACTCCCTTATTCATATAAAACCTATATCTTTGAGCTACTCAAGGGGACTTTGTGCTCCTGGTCTGCTGTTGTGACTTCCCATGGCATTGAAACTCCTTACATACAATTACAAGGCCATTCACAGAGATTCTTTACGAGGAACTTCAGAAAACACACTGTCTGGAAATTGTCAGGACCCATGCTGCCTGCCATCTCTGTTTGATTGCTACTAACAGCTTCCTTAGGTAAGGGCATTAAGTAGCTCTGAATTGGTGAACCAGAGCAATCTTAGGGTGGGGGGAAATGATTGAAGGTAGAGGAAAGAGAAGGTGGTATTGTCCACTTCTTGTTCATTTTTCATAGTTCCGTAACCAAAACTTAAGTGTCTTAAACATGAGACACATAAGTGATAACACTCCCTTTTCCCCATTCCAATCTATTCCCTAAACACACAGAAATTCCTTAACATTGATTTAATAACTAATTAGTTATTGGCTTACCCTACTTCCTAGCTCTATTAAAAAACAAAATTCAATTGAGTAAATTTTAAAGATCTTATTGGTTTTATTCAATGATTCATGAATGGGGCAGCATCCAATCTAGCAGATAGAAAGGAGCTCTGAAGAGCGATACAAAATGGAAGACTTTCATAGGCAGAAGGGAGCAGGAACAAGGATGTTACACCAGGTGGAAAAGCAAGTTGGTTACCGCAGGGTCACTTTGTTTTGGGGGATGACAGGGTCTATCAGGCAGATTGCCTCTCTAGGGCTGATTACATGATTGCTGATTGACTGCCTGGTTTAAGATGCCATTTCTGGGAGAGCTGAAACTACAACTAAGATAAGTCTTGGTTTGGTGACATGGGGCTTAATAAAAAGACTCCATTTTGGACCTCTTGTCTTGTTTTTTACAGATATTAGGAAAAATGGTAAAGTTGTTTTAAACAACTTTTAAATATATGTGAATATTTCTGGGTGTCTCCACTAGCTCACCCATCCAGAATATCTTTCCCTCTCATTGTCTTTGAACTATTTTATAATTATTTAAGTTGTATAAAACTGATATTAATGCAAAAGATCCTTTCCATATTAAAAATTGTTTGTGCTTGTTAGAACCCAATTGGCTGTTGCCCTGTAGATAAACCAGTTTTGTATCTATTTGTAAACTCATCTCAGTCTTCCTTTACTTCATATTAACATACGTTTCTTTTAATTCTTTTTTGACCTGGTGTGACATCTTATTGCCTCCTTCATTGATTAGTAAGTTAAATAAAAATATTTGATGGTATTTCATTTTATGCTTGTATGAAAATCATGATTATATTCTCTTCTAAAAAGTATCTTTTAACAACTTGGTAGTTGATACATGCCCTAAAATAGCTTCTTTCCATCAAATGGGATGGGTGAGGACTCTGGTAGGTCAACAAAATAATTTTAGAAATTCGTGTGTAGCCCTAACCTTATTCCCTAAACCACCTGTGTGTAATTTTAATTGCACTTATAGCCACATTCCCCAATAATAACTAACTTCTACATAACACTTTGCAGCTTGCAAAATGTTTTAAGCTGTTTGATGTGTATACCAGTACCTTGTATAATTAAGTTGAACAAGAATTATTATGACTCTCACTAAGGAACTAAGGGGGTTTGGTGTTTTGTCTGACATCACATGAATAGAAACTCAGGTCTTTGAAGAAATATTCCTTGTTCTTTCTTCTATACTACCACACCACAAAACACCATACCCCCTTCTATACTTCAAAGTGCCTCTTGAAAAATCAAAGTCAATTCAATTAAGTTACAGACAATTCTAGAGTTAAGGATATTTTATTTGAATATGCCAATAATTTGCAAATTGATATTTAGTTGTGGTTTGTAGGTTAACTCTCTTTTAATCACATTACTCAATTGATCTATAGCATTGTTTCCAGGGTAGTTTATAATAGTATTAATTTTCTGAAGGAAGAAAAGAAGCTAACATTTATTAAATACCTGAAATGTGACAGGTCTTTTTAACCTACTTTTTTTCATAAGATGTTCAAAATAACCTTTTGAGGTAACTTCCATGTCTTCACTTTACTGTTGGTGATGAAAAATAATGTAAATAATTGGTATCATTTATTGACCATTCACGTATTATCTGTTGTATTCATCACAACAATCCTATCAGGCTAGTTGCATAAGTAAAATTAAATCATAGGAGAATCAAGAATTGTTCCCAAGGTCATATAGTTAGGATATGAACTTATGTTCAAAGCTCATGTTCTTAACAACTACTTAGTGGTTCAGAGTAGCCCAGACCACTGTTGTCTTGTTGTATTGTTGTCATTGCAACAGTGTCCATTCTGCATGGAGCTTTGTACTCAGGATTGTGAAGACTAAATGGGGCCTCTGGTCCTGGGTGTCTTACAGTCTAATAGTGGCACAGAGTCAAGGTGACAGATGGGATCTGAGTTGGGAGAAAAAGGGACAAATAGATTCTTGACAACGGCTAGAAGTGCAAGAGGAATTTTCTTTGCAGGGATCTGGAGGACCAGGGATATGAAGTCATTAAGGTGAGCTTCCTGTTTACTCTTACCCTTCAACTTTTTCCAGTCTTCAGTCCAAGGTAAATCCACCATTTTGAAGAACAGAAAAAGAGTTTCTCCTCTTTCATTTCTGTAATTAATTCCAAAATTAACTCTTGTCAAACTTTGAGAAATTAAGGATTATAACAAATGCAAAACAACCCAAAGTTCTTTTAAGGTACATTGGAGCAAGTATAAGGCTCAGTGTTCCAGGTTTCTAGTTAGATAAAGAGGCAACAAAGAGAACATGGAGCTCTCTTGCCCTCTCCAGGTCTGGTGTTCTTGTCTAAAAGAATGATCCTCTAATTGAAATTAACAGGCCAGGAGGAAATGAAACTGCCCTGGGTGAAGAGGTGTCAGAGCTCCTTGATGCTTTTTATGTGGCTCACCTTCCTGGTCTAAAGGGATTACAGTGCAGACTTGTGAGTGTGCTTGTCAAGCAGCTTTGGTAGACCAGGCAACCAGAGAGGACGGGAGATGTGTTGGACACCAACCTTCAGGTAAACATTGACCTGAATGTCAAAAGTGGAAGAGTGTGGAGGCCTGGGAGCCAGGGCAGATTCCAGAAGGGATTGTTGGAAGATAGTGTGTATATTTTGGAACAGGAGTGATCTGATCACTTAGGAGTATACTAAGGACAAATCACAAAATGTGTTCGGTGAAGAACACTCCTTGCTGGGAAGTTAGGCAAATGCAATATAGATGGAATTTTTGGATTTCAGTAATTCATTTGTCAAAGTTAGAGTTCTTACTGGCGTGGATGTTGTAGGACATATTAGAGCTTTGTACAAAAGATTAAAGTTTGCTGTCTGATAAGGTCTGAAAGTCTGTGGTTCTCTGTGTTTATACTAGATGGTGATTCCAAGATTAGGGGGTTCTAGAAAACACTGATATTCAAAGTACTATACAATGTACAGCTGACCTACTGTATTATGGCAGAATGCAGACAATGTCACAAATGAAATACATTTTGAACACTGACATCTTCTATCCATGTATCCACCTTTTCTTTTGCATGAATCAAATGCACAAACGTTCACATCCCCTCTTCACCCTGTCTTTCCTCTGCCAGACCATGAAAAGGCTTTCTTTCGTAGTCAGTTTTCCAATTGTTGAGGAAAGATGAAAAGTTTCCCTTTCTCATCATCATTCAGGCTTCTCTTGCCAGAAAGGTACTCGGCAAGGTTGGATGACTTTTATCCTTTTGACCCTTGTCCCCCTTTTGGCACTGGAATGTTTCTCTGTTGTCCAGACTTCCGTCACTGGCCACATGCCACATTTTCTCATAGCAGGCTGGGAAGATTTTTCCCCCCCTTCAATGGCAGTCTGTATTAGGTTTCTTATGTTTATAAATATGGGTTTTCAAGCTTTATGGGAGAAATAATTGTTATTTTTTTGTTTTTCTGTGGAATCGAGCATATCTCCACCTCCCTTCTAAAGGTTGCATAAACTAGCGGGATGGGAGGATGTTTTTTCTTCCTCAAAAACAGGGAAAAATGAAGCATTCTCTTCGTCCAAGAATGGGCATGTATATGCTAGTGTTCTAATAAAAAAAACACAAATTAATTGTTTCTTACTAAATTTTGTGCCTGTGACCAGGAGGGGACCTGGAACAGTACTTACTGGATAAATTGTTTTGAAATCATAAACAACAGTTTACTTAATCCATCCTTTGGCTCACACTTCACCAGAGGCAGGAGAGCTTTCAATTTTTAAAAACTGTAGCCACTGATTTCCAAGAGGCAAGGGGGCAATTAAGAGCACATGAATACAGCAAAACAGAGAAAAAAGAGAATGCTCTTTCCAGCTTCTTTTTAAATTGTAATTTTTATAATTCAGCAAAAAGTTGAATCCATCTGTCTTATACGATGTCCAGTTTTGAGAGAAGGCTCTTGGGAAAAAAGAAGGAGGGAGAAATGGAAAAGAAGCTGGTGGGGCAGGTATGGAATAAAGAAACAACAACTGGGCCTTTGATCCAGTTATAATCAAAGATATAGAGCAACAAATATAGATATAGCCAGGTAGACACTTAGACAGAAACCCTTCCACATAGAACCACACACACACACACACACACACACACACACACACTGAAAGAAATAGCGAAATCAACATATGCCCAAGGTGTACAGAGACCCCAATAAATGAATTAGAAGCATACACATTTTAGAGACACACATACCAAGAGAGCTGGAGAGGTATTAACATGCTGGGGGAAACAGGGGAAAGAGGTGTGTGGAGCATGGAAAGCCCCATTCCTTGAATGACTTCCATTCTTCACATACTGCCTTGGGCTCCTTGCAGGGGATCATAGTGCAGTTTTTACCAACATAGGTTTTGGATCTTACCTCCAACATTTTCTAATTGTGCAACAACAGGCATTGAAATTCATGACAAAACCACACAGTGGGTATTATTATTCTCTAGACTGATAAGGACATTGAAATTCAGACAAGTCATATAGCTTGCCTGAGCTACAAAATTATTACATTGTTGAGTCAGATTTGACTTCAAAGCTACCTGGCTCAAAAGCCCGTGGTCATTTCCTTGCACTATGGCTGAAACTGATTTACTTCATCTAAAATGTTGCATTTGTGGGTGTGCATGCACATGTGACTGTGTGTATTTGTGGTGGGGACACAGTAATATGACCCTCTCTCTAAACTTTAAAAATTGCTCAAAAGGTTAAGATCTTGTTATGAAAATTATCTTGGATTCCACGTGGAATTTTTAGATATTTCCTTTTTTAAAAAATGTTTGTTTTTGAGAGAGAGAGAGAGACACAGTGTGCAAGTGGGGGGAGGGGCAGACAGAGGGGGACACAGAATCTGAAGCAAGCTCCAGGCTCTGAGCTGCCAGCACAGAGCCCGAAGTGGGGCTCAAACCCATCAACCATGAAATCATGACCTGAGCCGAAGTCGGACGCTCAGCCAACTAAGCCACCCAGATGCCCCAGAATTTTTAGATATTTCTTAAATTCTTCTTCCTATGTATCAATGGTGAGAAGTTTAATTTTATGGCTCTGTGAAGTGAACTTCTGGACACATCTTAGAGACATCTTTGACCTTTTGGATACTGTTGTCGCTATCCATCTTGTTTTTCTGTAATCATAGGTGTGAATGGTATGTCCTCTGTCCTTTTCAGACAGGTTGAAATGAAACAAATGCACCCACCAAACCCACACTTTAGAGGCTGTTCTGACCCCCAACATCCTCATAGGAAGGCTTAATCTCATTTATAAAGTTGCACTCAATCCTCTTGGTTAGAGGTCATTCCTTAAGTATCTCCAAGTGCTGACTCAGCCTTCAAGACCTTAGTCTCTCTCTTTTCCTACCTGCTTCTAATGAAATCAAACCATCCTTCCCAGAACTTCTATTGGGCTTCTTTGCCTATCACACTGTCTACCTACTAAATTTGAAGCCACCTAAGAGCAGAACTTCTGTCTTTGTATCACCAAGACCTGTGTACAGTGTTTGTCATAGGCAAGCACTAAATGTTTATGAACTAAGTATGTGAATCCCTTCTGAGAACTCCCATAGAAGCCAATCTGTTCTTTGACCTTGATTTTCATCTTTTCCTACTGCATTTTGAGTAATTGATATCTATGCCGTAACTTAAGAATAGGCCCTATGTTTGTCCATCTTATTCTCTTTTTTTAAATGTTTATTTATTTTTGACAGACAGAGAGAGAGAATGAGTGAGGGAGGGAGGGGCAGAGAGAGAGGGAGACACTGAATCTGAAGCAGTCCCCAGGCTCTAAGCTGTCAGCACAGAGCCCGACATGGGGCTCGAATTCATGAACTGCAAGATCATGATCTGAGCCAAAGTCAGATGCTCAACAGACTGAGCCACCCAAGCGCACCTATATTTGTCCATATTTATGTCTCCTTTGTGCCTAAGATCCTGCCTTAAGGCCAGAAGAGTTGAGTACATATTTTATGGCCCCTGTATTTCATAAGCTTTTCTCCTACACTCTTTCCTCACCTTAGCCAGAATTGTGAGAAAATCTCTTCAAAAATTGCTTCCCCCCTCCTCAGAAATAGAGTTCTTATTTTGCTAATGGGGCTTCTGTCTGTGGCTCAAATCCACCAGATTCAACCACTTTATGTCAGCTTTTCCTTTTATGGACTCATTCTGAAGAAGCAATTGCCCAGGAGTATGCAAATATGCCACCTGATTGCTAAAAGCTATGCACTCGGCACCGGGATCTGACCCACCAGTGAGCAAAATCTTCAGAAGGGTTTTTTTAACTGCTATGTCAAAAACATTCTTTTTTCCCCCCAACCTAAAATCTGCATTCTCACAGCACTTCTATATCAGGTCTGTGCCAGATGAATCTGCTCTGGATTATACATTTCTGTATGAGTGTTGTTGGCCTGTGTTTTTTGTGTGTGTCCTGTCCCCACGGGATAAAGTTCAGGGGCCCTTCTTCTGCATGCAGACCACAGAGAATCTGTGTAGGAAGGCTTGATGCATTCTTGTTTGTCAGTCTCTTGAAGTTTAGGCTTTGCTTAATCACTCAAAAGCGTGGCTGTTTGGCATTTCTCTGACATTCTTCATTCAGGAAAGAAAAATAAAAGAATAGGGGTGGTTTGACCTTGGGAACAGTGCCCCGTGAGTAAGGTGCCAGACCTTTTCCCTCACTTGCTCAGGCCAGCAGAGAGAAGGTTGCAGAAGGCATTTCTAGCATCCACTGACCTGCACCTCTGTAGGGGGGGAAGTAAAGAGGAAGAGGGAAACAGAACGGTCCTCTGATAGTGAGCTGCTAAGAGATGGGCTCTGGTCTCAATAACGAAAAGTCACATACACAGCCACCCCCATGGAGTGTTCAGGGTGATATGATAGCCTCTTCCTTATAGCAGATTCCATAAAGCTACAAAGAGTGGAGATGGGAAATTTTAGAGGAAGTGAGAGAGAAGAGGCCAATGGAATATATAAACAGAGGCTATGGAGGCAGGCACCTTTCCTGGGGAGACCTCCCGGGATGGAGATCCAGGTCCTTTGGGAGGGTTGCTGGCTCTCACTCATAATTGCTTTCAGAGCTTTCAAATAGTTTTACGGTCTCTTTGAAATATCACCTTCCATTTGATCTAGTCCCAGCCAATACATCAGAAGGTGTTTGTGATGTACAGAGACATAAATACAGACTCGCTGCCAAATTCCCTCAATTTTTTCTGGATCATTAAGTGGCATATTCAGTGGGTGGCGCAGTCAACTGTGATATGCCATTATTCTGCCAGATATGTACAAAGATACACAGAGGAAAGTGCCGTAGAAATAATGTTTATTTAACGTGGACCTCATGTCTATGGATTTCTATAGGTGAGGCAATTGGGGCCCAGAGAGGTGAAGTCACTTAACAGCAGGTCTTTCTCTCTCCATCCTCCCTCCCTCCCTTCCTCTTTCAGCAGAAAGTTCTCTGAAACAATCCTGAGCCACCCTATGAATCTAGGGGTATACAAAAACATACATAGACTTATACAGAGACTTTCTCTTTCTTACTCTTCCAGATGGTCTTTCAGTAAAAATTCTTTTTAGGGTGTATATACCATGATAATAACCAAAACGATGGCCAGTCCCACTGAGTAGCTTTTATAATATACCACAGCACTTGTATCTACTGATTTACATATTTAAATAAACAAGAATGACAATAGTAGCGGTGAGGATAGAAACTCTGTTTGTTCAAAAGCTACTAGGCTATATGGCACAACGATTTCAGTTAACCCTGTTGCAACAGCCTAGGAAAAGGTATTATTTTATCCCATTTTGTGAATGAAGAAACCGAAGTCCAGAGTGCTCGAGTAACAGGCTGTTGGGTAACCCAACTGGAAAGTGTGGACTCCAGATTCACACACTGGTTTTCTGATTCCAGAAACCTGGTTCTTTAGCTCTGCTCTAGGTCCCTTGCCTTGGCTCCGGTTCCATCAAACACAGTCCTGCTTAACTCAGTTTATGCGTGCATTTTCTTCTCAGGTCCCCAAATAGAAGTGCCTGGATGCATTCCTAGGGTCTTAAGTCTTCTGCCAATGCTCCTTCCAGGCATGTGTCAAAATACCACTTCCCTTCTACCCTCCCCTTGGCACAGACAGCTTCTGGGGACTTCCAGCTCCCTGTTGCCTCCCCTGCCCCCTCTGTGTGCTGTCTGCTGTGACAGCTTTCCCCTCCTGAGTCTGGCCTCTTTAGAGAACATTTTAGTATCTCTGTTTGTTTATTTCTTTGTTTGCTTGGCTTACTCATATTTTCTCATTTGAAAAAGGCAGTCAGACCACAGCAAAACTGCCTGGGCTGCACATGGCTTTCACTTCCCCACTGGGCTCTTGAGTGGCTGTTTTGCTCCTCACTCCACTGGTTTACATTTTTAGCTTATTTCTTCTTTTTCCCCTCCTTCCTACCTTTTAAACAAATGTTATTAGGTCTCTAAAATTTTATATAACATCTACTCTCAAGAGCTTAGGACAAGCTTCTTAATGTCGTAAGAATACTTCAAGTATACTTTGAACTTTACAAAAATAGGCTTTTTTTCTGTTAAGTTAAACATTTCAACATAGAATATCTCAAAGTTTAGAAAGGTTTAGAGAATAGCATAAACACTCAGATACTCACCACCCAGCTTTTTAAAACCTTAACATTTATCCTTTTTTTAAAAGATTTGTTTGAAAGTTTATTTATTTATTTTGAGAGAGAGAGAGCACACAAATGGGGGAAGGGCAGACAGAGATGGAGAGAGAGAGAGAGAGAGAGAGAGAGAGAGAGAGAGAGAATCCCAAGCAGGCTCTGCACTGTTAGTGCAAGCCAATGTGGGGCTCAAACTCATAAACCATGAAATCATGACCTGAGTCAAAGTTGGCTGCCTAACTAAGCCACCCAGGTGCCCCAATTTTCAAACTTCTTTTAAACAAAGAAAAACAACCCCTAATTCTGAAAATTGGTAGTAAAAAGGAAATAATTAAATATGGTTCTTGTGTGAACTACATTTCAGTATAGCTAAATAGCCCTTGCAGATGAAGAAAGATCCTTTTCTTTTCTTTTTTTACAGAATAATTTAGACTAGTAAAGTGAAAAATATGACGGAATTAGAAAAGCACCATTGTGTAACCTCAGATGAAATCATCCATCCAGGCAATGAGCATCAGTGGATGGAACTTCCCAGTGAAAGGTCGGTGGGAAGCTTTGACACAGAAGGATCTTGCTGCCCCATCTGTGTTATTTTCATCACTTTTAACATCACTAACACACAGTGTGTCTCCAGACACAGTGGAAATATTCAGCATAACTTAGGAAGTTCTCTAACCAAAAAAAAAGTTGACTCTGAAATTTGGAAAATATCCAGTTTTAGAGATTACCGAATTAAGGCATTCACTTTAAAACAATGAAAACAACAACAACAAACATCACAGATAAATTTGAGGTCCCTGGGTTAACTCCTCCCTGATCTTGTTCTTCTTACCTCACAAAAAGCATCCAAATTTGATGTTCCCACCCATATTTGTTTTTATTTCTCCATGTGTATGTATACATAAGTGACATATGGTATTCGTTTTTATAACCTGGTACCTTCCACAACTCGTACTGTATAGCATGCATCATTCTATACATTATCTTTTTTTAATTTTTAATGTTTATTTGCTTTTGAGAGAAAGAGACACAGAGCATGAGCGGGGGAGGGGCAGAGACAGAGGGAGACTCCAGGCTCCCTGCTGAGCTTTCAGCAGAGTCCAATGCCAAGCTCTAAGTCATGAACAGCGAGATCATGACCTGAGCCGAAGTTGGTCGCCCAACCAACTGAGGCACCCAGGCGCCTCCTCCATACCTTACTTTTTAATGTAACGTTACCATTTGGAAATTTATTTATCCTAAATATATAGTTATGGCCATCTACTTCATTGCTTTATTATTTTCCTTTATGAGAAATGCCACAATTTTTTTATGGATTCAAGTGTTGACTAGACACTTGGGCTGTTTTCAGTTTGTCACTATCACTAATAATGCAGCAATCAACATTCCTGTATATGTTTCATTGTTCACATTTGCTAGAATCCTCCTAGAAGTAGACTTGATAAGTTGACAGGTATTTACATTTATACCTTTACCCAGAAATCAAGAGATTATCCTCCAAATGTGTTGAAACAATTCATATGGCTAACACAATTTATAAAATTATATGAACCTCTACATGTTTGCCAACACTTGAGATTATCAGGTGTTAAAAGAATAACTTTGAATCATAGCTATTTGGAGACTTTCTCACACAGAGACTTGAGCTTTCACGTGCAATTCTCTAATTGAAAGCATGTTGAAAGTTGGAGGGACAACACAAATTTATAAAACAAATACACAAAGCATACAAATATCCCAACTTTCTTGCATCATGGCTTCCATGTGCCATAAGCATCCTAATCCCGGCATGTTTCCAGGTCCTCAGCTCACACCAAAAATCAGTCAGCAGCCAGGGTTTAAACAAACCTTAGAGGAGAGAGCACTGGTCGTCTATGATGGAAGGTTCAGGTCATAGAAGAATGGAGGAAGCAATACTGTGAATACTGTGAATCCTCTGCTGGCCTCTCCTCCCAGCCATGGACTGTGGTTGAGTGAAAGACTGGGAGTGGAGCAGTGCAGATGTGATGATATAATCATAGACATGACTAACAATCAAACCTGAGCTGCTCTGTGATTGGCAAAGTGGGCAGAGACTCATTTTATGGGATGAAGAAGCAATAAAAAGCAAACAGCCTAGAGTAATTATTTTGAAAAAAAATATTGTGAAATATTTTTTATGTATATGAAGTGTAAAACATAATATGAGTATCCATAATTGAAGTTAATAAATAAAATATCATCAGTGTGGTTGAAACCACCCATGATGCCCTTATGTTGAATTCGGAGTTTATAATCCCCATGCATGGTATTCTGACTTTACTAATAGATATCTGCCTGTAAAACACATAGAACATGTTTAAATGACTGTCTACTCTGAGAATTATGCTATAATTTGTTTGTCCCTGAACATTAATTTTTTAAAGAATCTTCCATTTATTTTTTTAAAGGTTTACTTATTTTGAGAGAGAGAGAGCACAAGCAGGGGAGGGGCAGAGAGAGAGAGAGAGAGGGAGACAGAGAATCTGAAGCGGGATCTGTGCTGATAGCAGTGAGCCTGACACAGGGCTCAAACCCACAAACCTTGAGATCATGACCTAGCCAAAGTCAGATGCTCAGCCAACTGAGCCACCCAGATGCCCTTAAAAATATTTCAAATCTGTGACTTTTGCTCATTCATTTTTGTTGCTGTGTAGAATTTTGTTATGTGAATATGCCATAATTTATTTATGCATTGTCAGGTAAAAGGCATTTAGATTGTTCCATTTTTCACTATTATGATACTGTAAATGTTTTCTTATGCACATGTACCAGCATAACCTTAGGGTTTGCACCAAGAAGCGGACTTTCTATATGGAGGGTATGAGAATCTGCAGCTTTGCCATTCTGCTTCTTAAGTTGGTTATCTCAATATTCACCCAGCAAAGTATCTGACTTCCAATCGTCCTACATCTTAGCCACACTTGGTGCTACCCGACTGAAACTATTATCTTCAATGTAATGGGTGCGAAATGGTTCTATCAAAGTGTTTTTAATTTATACTTGTTAGCACCAATTCATGCTGCTGCTTCCTTGGATCACTTGTTCAGATCTCTTGTTCACTGTTTTTGTACTATTGGACTGTCTTTTACGATTATATGAGTTGAGCACGTGTGAGTGTTTGTGTGTTGGTATATGTGTGTAATTTGTAGGACTTTCTTATATTTGTGGGGAAATTTGTACAAATTTTATTCAGCCCAGAAATTGTTCAAATTTCTCCCAAAGCCAACATTGCCTATAATATAATTCCATCTTCTGTTCCTCCTCCTGTCCACCATGAAGGAAAAAAGAGAGGCATTTCAAAGTAGGCTGTGAAGCAGCGTGCATTCCTGGGAGTTTCAATGCTTTCTTTGATCTCTGTAGTAAAAAAATAGGGAGAGAAATTGCTAGAACTTGGACATATGTACTATTAACAGTTTTATTGAGACATAATTGGCATACAGTAAATTTCATATTTAAAGAGAATTTTATATATTTTGACATGTGTTATACCCATGAAACTATCAGTACAATCAAGATAATAAGATATCTGGGGTGCCTAGGTGGCTCAGTCAGTTAAGTGTCTGACTTTGGCTCAGGTCATGATCTCATGGCTTATGAGTTCGAGCCCTGCGTCGGGCTCTGTGCTGACAGCTCAGAGCTTGGAGCCTCTTCAGATTCTAAGTCTTTCCCTCTCTGCCTCTCCCCCACTCACACTGTCTCTCTCTGTCTCTCAAAAATAAGTAAACATTAAAAAAATTTAGAAAAAACATAATAAGCATATTTATTACCCCAAAAAATCTTCCTCAGACTTCATTATAATCTCTCTCACCCCATACCCAGACAATCACTGACCTGTTTTTTTTTTTTACCACTAAAGATTTATTTGTATTGTACTGAATGCATAATCACACTGTATGTTCTTTTTTGTCTTGCTTACTTCACTCAGCAAAATTATTTTGAAATTCATCTATGTTGTTCAGATTATCACTAGTTCTTTCCTTTTTATTGCAACATAGTGTTCCACTGTATAGATATACCATAATTTAATTTACCAGTTCACTTGTTGATTAGCATTCAGGTGGTTTCCAGTTTGGGGGCAATTAAAAATAAAGCTGCTACTTGTGTACAAGTCTTTGTATGGACATACGCTTTCGTTTTCTCTTGAGTAAATAAACGTGCAATGGCTGGATCATATGGTAGTGCATGTTTAACTTTTAGGAAACTGCTAAAAGGTTTTTGAAAATGGTTATGCTATTTTACATTCCCACTCGCCATGTACACGAGAGGTGTAATTTTCCACATTTTTGCTAATGTTTGATGTGGCCACTCTTTTTTTAACTTTGCCATTCTAGTAGATGTATAGCAAATATCACTGTGGTTTCCATTTGATTTACATTTTCATGATGACAAATGACATTGAACATTTTTTCATGTTCTTACATTCCATCTATATATCTTCTCAGGTGGACTATGTATTCAAATCTTTTTCCCATTTTGTTATTCAGATTGTTTATTTTCTGATTTTGGGTTTGGATAGTACTTTATAATATTTGGAACTCATAAGATAAAATGATTTACAACTATTTTTTCCCACTCTGTAGCTTGTCTCCTCATTTTCTTAATATAGTCTTTTGAGGAGCAAGGTTCTTAACACTGATGAAGTTCAATTTATCAATTTGTTCTTTTTATGAATCATGCTTTTGATTTCATATATGAGAAATCTTTGTCTAACTCACAAAGGTTTTTCTCCTACGTCTCTTTCTGGAAGTCTTATAGTTTTAAGTTTTATACTTAAGTCTCTGATATATTTTGAATAAATTTTTGTAGATGATGTAAAGTATTGATTGAAGCTTTGTTGTTGTTGTTGTTGTTGTTGTTGTTGTTATGGACATAATTATCCTCACACCATTTGCTACAAAAAACCACTCTCCTTTCTTCACTGAATTTGCACCTTTGTTAAAAATCAGCTGTCTGCATATCAACAGAATCTGTATGCTGACCAGTTACTCCCTTGGCTAGTATTGAATTACCAGTTCCACATTCCTTCTGTCTCTGAAAGCTGTCCACCTCCCTTTCTTTAGTCAATATAATCTTTCTTAATTACATTTCAGCTTCCTAGTTTCAATGGCTTTCCAGATTGTCTCCCTGAGATTATCCTAAATCATCCTGATGATCTTGGATTTTCCCAAGTCTCTATTCCTATATTTCCAGATTATCCTTTGGTTTCTTTAGTCTAAGGATAATAAGAGCCATTCATTTTACTAATTCTTCTTAATTTCACTCTTAAAGCTTCACGAATCCAACATGCCTCTCCCAAATCTTAACACAATATGATATTAAAATTCTGAACAGTTCTTGGGGCGCCTGGGTGGCGCAGTCGGTTAAGCGTCCGACTTCAACCAGGTCACGATCTCGCGGTCCGTGAGTTCGAGCCCCGCGTCAGGCTTTGGGCTGATGGCTCGGAGCCTGGAGCCTGTTTCCGATTCTGTGTGTCTCCCTCTCTCTCTGCCCCTCCCCCGTTCATGCTCTGTCTCTCTCTGTTCCCAAAAAAATAAATAAACGTTGAAAAAAAAAAAATTTAAAAAAAAAAAAAAAAAATTCTGAACAGTTCTTGAGGACCAATAACCATTGTTTCAGCTATTCTACAAAGTGGTAAGACTTTAATGGTCCTTACTGATGTTGGTTCTTGGTAGACAACACTAACACTGAGAGCATAGTATCTAAAGTTGGAGCATTATTCATTCATGTTTCAATCACTTTTGAACACCTGCTATGTGCCAGGCACTTAGCTAGTGCTAAGGGGACAAAAAAAAAAAAAAAAAAAAAATGGAGAACACATACTCTCTATTCCCAAGATATTTCAAGTCTAATATATTCTGTACTTTTAGGTCCCAAAGCCACTGAAAAAATCTAGGGGTGGATATCATGCAGGTTTCAGAACCCAAATCTGCATTTTTTTTCCTCAGGAAAGACTGGGCCATCACTAGGAGGAAATAAAGTGCTTTCTGAGTCAACTCAGACATTCTAGTTCAAGAATAGTGGGACTTGGTTGACAAAGACAAGCTCTGGGAAGGGATAAAACATGCAGACAGGACCAGATGCCAGAAAGCAGAGGCCAAACCCCCAAAGGAGTCACTTTTGGTCAGTGAAAATTTTTCAGAAAAGAATAAGAAAGAAAGAAAGAAAGAAAGAAAGAAAGGGAGTAAACCAGTGAAGAATTATCTTTACCTCTTAACTGGGAAGTGTATATGTAGGAGAATGAGTAAAAGTGAATTCGAGCTTCAAGGATTAAAGGTGCCGGATATGAGTTCAGTTTGTATTACCTTTCCTACTGTGGGGTCACTGAGGCAGGGGAGTCCAGACATGTCCCAGAGAAAGGAAATGAATCAATGTGAGATTACCTGTCTTCTGTGATGAATGTAGGTTTTGCACACATCATTAACAAGCACTTCACAAAAGGCAGACAGATGAGGTGTCTGCCAAGTGAAGGAGCTCCTTAAAAGCTATTGACCAGCCAAGGTACATTACAAGAATAAGAATGGAGAGCAAAAGGGGTAGCCTCTGGTCTGAGCCAGGGAAGGGGAAGATATTATGTGCTCTCCTGGACCACTGAAGCACTTCCTGGTTGGGGGTGCAGAGGAGTTAGGGGATGGCATCATGATTCCGTCAATATGGAGCTCAAAAAAGTCAGTAGCAGCCGAGAAAAGGTATCTGAGGCACAGACTAAGAGGAGTGCTGAGGTTATTTGCAGTGAGGATTCAGGAATTGAATTTTTTCCCAAAGAGAAGAAAGTGGCCAAAAGAGAGGGATGAGACATGTGAGAGCAGCACTGGCCTCACATGTGAGCTCAGGAGCCTGTAGTTAATGCTGTGTGATTCCAATGGCCCAAGGAAGACTTTCTGCCTGAAATCACACTTCCACCCCTTAACTAGAGATCAATATTCTTTTAAACTGGGGCATAGAGTTTCCTCCATAATTAAAGCTATGGTTTGTAATTAAGTATCCCTGAGAGCATTAAATTTACATTAAGGTAAACTCTAAATGTTTTTAAGAGTAGTATTGGAGGAGAGAACAATTTTAAGAGTCCGATGGAAGAGGAAAATACACAGAAAAAGGAGATGGGGATCTGGAAGGCAGATTCCATGGTTCTTGGTGGCCAGCCTAATGCTGTGGCCTGTTAGGGCTGCCAGATTTGGCAAGACAAACAGAAAGAAACACCAGGATGCTCAGCTACATTTGTCTGAAATTCAAATTTAACAAAGTGTCCCATATTTCATGTGGCAACCCCAGATCAGTTGGGAGTTCTGCCTCATTGCCCCATTTAAACATTGCCACTGTACTTCCTTATAGACTCCCAGAGCCATCACTTGTGCATGTGGCTTGGGATGTGGAATGCAGAAAATGGAACCACAATACGTGATGAGGAAGATACGTGATTGAGACCTAAGAATGTAAACTCTTTGAGGACCCAGACTATGTCATTTCTCTCTACGCCCTCAGTGCTTAGCATGCGGCCTGGTGCAGAGCAGGTTGGTCAAATACAGATATGCTGACATTCTAAAAAATGTCAGTAATAATCGTGATGACAACCACATACACAGTGCTTACCACACTCAGGCTGTCTTCTAAGTACTTCCCTGAAAAGCTGAGATGATGCATAATATGTGGTGCAGGTGACTTAAAAGAGACCTGTGCTGATAGGGAGTTGTCAGACATTGCTTTTTAATTAAGTGGATTCTTTCATTATCAATGTGCAATCCTTCTCTGGTGATCAGCTGTCCAGGCCTCAACCCAGGCTTCCATTCAACTCTTCATCTCTCCTCCTCCTAAAGTCAAAAGCACCAAAAAAAGTTAGTTATGATATCACTTCTTCCCTACCTCCCTTCTATAACTGTTCCCATCTCCAGACTGCAGTGTTACCTTGTACCCGCTCTCCTGGGCACCCCATACACTCCCAGGGTGCAAATACACACCCATGAGTGCAAAGCAGCTCTTTGTTAAGAAAGTAAACAGATTTTGAAATAATTTCTTAATACTTTTTCCAAATATAGATGATGTGGGGTGACATGGAAATTTTGGGTTATCCCAGCTCTTCTTGTGTCCATTCACAGAGAACCCCGAGTCTTGTTTGGTGCCTGTGCAGAAACCCGCAAACCCAGGGGCAAAGCGTTAGATGCTTAAGCTGAGAGAGTCTCTAGCCTGGCATGGAGTGCCAAACAGAGCACTTGGGAAATTTGGCTTCTTTACAACTATCAGATTAAGACAAGGCAAAGCTCAGGGCAACTTTGGGACTGGGAAAACAGGACTGGAGCAACTGTTTCTACTTTTGCACACATCTTTGTTTTTTTAGGCAGAATCTCAAATGCTTTCCATCAGCATCCTTCTTCACTCCCACTACCTCCATCCCACCCCCACCTAACCCCCAGGGTGCCATCTCCACGCGGGAAGAGCCGGCCACACACTGCTCTGATTCACGTGCATCTAACTCATCAAAATATTGTTTAGTCAAAGCAACTCCCTATCCAAGCAGACTTTTACAAGCTGATGTTGGAAGTCTGACTTAAGCCTATGGTGACTGGGGAGTCTCTCTTTCCTTTTCTTTGAACTGAGAAGTTGCCAGCCCTAAATCAAAGCAGGCTTGAGAAGCTGTATTTTGTCATTTATTCATCAGATTGTTTAATGCTGCAATCCAGGCGGCTTTAGCACATTCCCTGGTTGGTAAAAATACACTCAGATCTGTTTTTAAGGGCAACGACTGATGCCCTCCCAGTCAGTAAGTCTGGACCATGAATGTATAAGCTCCACTTGGCAGTATTACCTGGAGTCTGTTGCTTCTCTTCATTTTCACTGCTTCCACTCTGGTGCAGACCAGTGTCATTTGTCACCTATACAACCCAGTGGCTTCCTGTCTGCCTGACATGCATGAATCCTCATGTTGCCTTTGCTCTGACCACAACACTCTCCTGCTTGGGGCCCATGGCGACCCTTCTTAAACAGGGTTCATATAGGTTAAAGGGACACATGTTTAAGTTCCAGGTGCAAAGCAAAGTCACCAGACCAATGGGATTTCTTCCTGACAGCACTGAAAAATCGAGGAAAGTGTTATTATTTTATGTTTTAAAAGCCTATGGAGTAGAATACAAAAGTATCAAACATTCTAATGATAAAACATGAAGCTCTGGGGAAATTTCAAACTTGAAGTAGACTACTTTGGATCAGATCTCTAAGCCCCCAAGAAATATATTCATTGCCTCTGCCATTAGTGAACATGGGTAAAAGTTTGAGAAGCCTAGAGAAGAATGGCCCAGTGCCTCAGCAGGTCTGTTAAAGCCCATCATATCCCATTCCCAAACATCAATCCAATCTACTGCTCACTACCACTCCCCCATACCTCACTCTTGAGAGAAGTAGGAAAGTCCTCATTCTTCAGCCCATTCCCACTCTAGACATTTGTTCTTACAACAAGAATGCCTTTAAATTTCCATATCCAGTTTTCATTCCATTATAAACACATTCTTTATATGACTCAGAGCCTTGGTCATGGCACTGGGTTGTCAAGGAGTATTCATCAAGAGATTGTTGGTAGAACACAATTACTGACACCTTGAGGTGTGCAGAAAGGAATGGAACATCTCTCTGTTCTTAGAAAGCAGGAAATGAGACAAGATGGTGCTAAGTGAAGATTCCAAAGAACTTTTCTATGGCATACTGTTGTCTTAACTTCAGTAAGTCCCAAGCCCTATTTCTAGAGTGGGGAGGCGAAGATTGGGGTGACGGCAGGGATTCAGAGGATGGGCACAAGCTTATCTAGATAGGGCTGATGATGCAAAAATGGGAAGAAAGATGGATCATATGGGTTGTGTTAAAAAAAAAAGCCCAACTTGAGTCATTTGTGCCCCCCACAACAACAAACCAAGCTTTAATTATAGTTTCAAGCTATCTCAGGAATGTGACCTTTTAAAAGCCAATCTTCCATCCAAGACAGTATGTTACTGGTACAAAAACAGACACATAGATCAATGGAACAGAACAGAAAACCCAGAAATGGACCTACAACTATATGGTCAACTAAACTTCGACAAAGCAAGGAAGAATATCCAATGGAAAAAAGACAGTCTCTTTAACAAATGGTGTTGGGAAAACTGGATGGAGACATGAAAAAGAATGAAACTAGACCATTTTCTTACACCATACACAAAAACAAGATGAAAATGGGTGAAAGACATAAATGTGAGACAGGAAACCATCAAAATCCTAGAAGGGAGCACAGGCTGCAACCTCTTTGACCTCAGCTGCAGCAGCTTCTTAGTAAATACGTCACAGAAGGCAAGGGAAACAAAAGCAAACATGAACTATCGGGACCTCATCAAGATAAGACCTCATCTTTGCATAGAGAAGGAAGCAATGAAAAAAAAAACTAAAAGAACTAAAAGGCAGCCTATGGAATGGGAGAAGATATTTGCAAATGACATATCTGTTAAAAGGTTAGCATACAGGGGCGCCTGGGTGGCGCAGTCGGTTAAGCGTCCGACTTCAGCCAGGTCACGATCTCGCGGTCCCTGAGTTCGAGCCCCGCGTCAGGCTCTGGGCTGATGGCTCAGAGCCTGGAGCCTGTTTCCGATTCTGTGTCTCCCTCTCTCTCTGCCCCTCCCCCGTTCATGCTCAGTCTCTCTCTGTCCCAAAAATAAATAAACGTTGAAAAAAAAAAAAAGTTAGCATACAAAATCTATAAAGAATTTCTCAAACTCAACACCCCAAAAATAAACAACCCAGTTAAGAAATGAGCAGAAGACATGAATAGACACTTTTCCAAAGAACACATCTAGATGACTAACAGACACATGAAATGATGCTCAACATCACTCATCATCAGGCAAATACAAATCAAAGCCACAATGAGACACCACCTCACACGTGTCAGAATGGCTAAAATTAACAACACGAGAAACAACAGGTGTTGACAAGGATGTGGAGAGAGGGTAACCTCCTTGCATTATTTGTGGGAATGAAAACTGGTGCAACCACTCTGAAGAACAGTATGGAGGTTCCTCAAGAAACTAAAAATAGAACTACCCTATTATGTAGCAATTGCATTATTAGATATTTACCCAAAGGGTACAAAAATACAGATTTGAAGATGTGCATGCAACCCCAATGTTTATAGCAGCATTACCAATCATAGCCAAACTATGGACAGAGCCCAAATACACAGTGGAATATTAGTCAGCCATCAAAAAAGAATGAAATTTTGCCATTTTCAATGATGTGGATGGAGGTAGAATGTATTATGCTAAGCAAAATAAGTCAATTAGAGAAAGACAAATACCATATGATTTCACTCATATGTGGAATTTAAGAAACAAAACAGATGAATGTATGGGAAGTGGTGGAAGAGAGGAGAGGGAAATAAGCCAAAAAGACTCTTAACAATAGAGAACCAACTGGGTTGATGGAGGGAGGTGAGTGGGAGATGGGTTAGATGGGTGATGGGTACTTGCGATGAGTGCTGGGTGTTGTATATAAGTGATGAATCACTGAATTCTACTCCTGAAACTAATATTGAACTGTATGTTAACTAGCTAAAATTTAAATTGGAAAAAAAAAAAAACAGAGAAGGAGGCAAGCCATAAGAGACTCTTTTTTTTTTTTTTTAATTTTTTTTTCAACGTTTATTTATTTTTGGGACAGAGAGAGACAGAGCATGAACGGGGGAGGGGCAGAGAGAGAGGGAGACACAGAATCGGAAACAGGCTCCAGGCTCTGAGCTATCAGCCCAGAGCCTGACGCGGGGCTTGAACCCACGGACCGCGAGATCGTGACCTGGCTGAAGTCGGACGCTTAACCGACTGCGCCACCCAGGCGCCCCCATAAGAGACTCTTAAATGCAGAAAACAAACTGAGTGTCGCTGGAGGGAAGGTAGGTGTGGGGATGGGTTAAATGGGCGATGGGCATTAAGGAGGGCACTTCTCAGGATAAGCACTGGGTGTTATATGTAAGAGATGAATCACTGGGTTCTACTCCTGAAGCCAAGACTACACTGTATGTTAACTAACTTTATTTCATTTATTTTTTAAATTTGATAATTTAAAAAAAGTCCTGGAATTTCTGATTCCCTTGAAAAATTCAGAATTGATTAGTGTGATATTTTCATTTGTAAAGAGAAATATACATTTGGTTTTAGTTCCTATTTCTAGCGTAGAGCTCTTAAAACTCTTGGGATTTCCTAAATAAGGAGAATGATGAAGGTATCTTTTGATATGTGAATGAGATGACTTTTAGAAGCACCTAAGGGTGGGGGCTGGTTGCTAGAAGAACCAACCATGTGATTAGAGTGTAGGAATTTTTAGTCCTTCTCCTGATCTTTGGGGAGGGGAGAGGGGCTAGAGATTGAGTTCAATCACTGATGACCAATGATTTAATCAATCATGCCTATGTAACGAAGCCTCCATAAAACCCCAAAAGAGAATTTTGGAGAGTCTCCCAGTTGGTGAACATGTGGAGAATGGGCATAGGAGCTCTGGGCCCTTTCCCACATACCTTGCCCTATGCATCTCATCCATCTGTCTGTTTCTGAGTTACATCCTTTTATAATAAACCAATCAACTAGTAAGTAAAATGTTTCTTTGAGTTCTGTGAGTCTAGTAAATTGATCAAACCGAAGAGTGAGTTGTGGGAACTTCTGATTTATAGCCAGTGGGTTAGAAGGCAAAGTGACAACCTGGACTACTGATTGGTATTGAAATGGAGAGGCAGGGGCAGTCTGGTGGGCCTGAGCCCTCAACCCATGGAATTTGATGTTATCTTAGGGTACCTAGGGTCAGAATCAAGTTGAATTGTAGGACATCCAGCTGATGTTAGAGAACTGCTTGTTGGGAAATCCCTCACACCCACAACATGTTACAATTGGGGGTAGAACCCAAACAATTAGGGACTCTGAACTGGCTCCCCAAAGCCAGCAGGGGGAGCAAGACTTGGCTGCCATCTTGGGATGGGGTCTGGACTTCTGATCTCACTGCAGTTCCCACTGTTCCTCATCTACAGAGACAGTGTACTCCCCCCATGAGCACTTTCAGCGGGCTTCCCTGATACAGAAGATAAACAAAAACAATTAAAAACTCCAATTTAGGACCTACAGGTAAAAATTCTGGGGCGATGCCAGAAGAATGAATAGTGATTTGTTGAAGAGAGAAGACCTCAGGCCAAAGCCGAGTTGGAGGTGAATTGAGCTAAGCCAATTTAGCCTCTTTACTCCAGAACTTCTCTGTTCAAATACATCACACATATAAACATATTGTCCAAGGAACAGTTCTCAGGCTCTAAGCCACAGCATGGGACTTGCATGCCAGCCATGTTCTCCCAGACTCTTCTCAGTTTAGAGGCCATTTCCCTTTGAAACACTGTCTTGTCTTCCCTTTCTTGATTTGCCTGGAGCCATGTTACAAATTATTCCACCTCTGAGCTGCTCAGAGTCAGACATTTTGCTCAATTTGTTGCAAGGACTATTATAAAAATCCATCTAAGATCAAATCTCTTCTCTTTCTTTTCAAAAAGGTTTCTAATGCTAATGGGGGAACAGAGCCAAGCTTCTCCCTTCCCTAGGCCCTGGAACGGGGGGCTTGCCCTTGCTTCCCTTTCCCATCCATAGCTCCAACCAGGCTTCTGGAAAGGGGACTAACTGCTTTATCCCCAAGCTTCTCATTTCACCTGTCACAATGGGGAGGAAAGCAGGGGCTGATAGGAATCCCCCAAGGAGTTCTCTGTCTATTAGGCTATTCATGAAGAGACCATTCCCAGGGCTTCAGATTTCAAGATGGGGAGATTAGCAAGGGGCCTTCCAACCAGGCAGACGGGGCATGGACTCTTCATTTTCCTTTTCTGGATGTTCGTCTTCAGAACTAAGAGGCTGCCATCTCTGAGGAAGATGGGAGCTGCCACTTGCCCTGGCTCTAAGGGCCAATGGGTGGATGAGGGAGGGTTACAGACAGAATTGCTAACAGATTAGCATTGCTCTTAGGTCTCACTCCATAGTGAAATCAAAGAGAGAGCTCACCTATACTAGTTTCAAAGACAACAAGCAGAAGAATTCCACTTCCTTTTACTGTTCTATTCTTTCCATGCTCTCTTCCCCTACCCCTTACACACAAAATAATAAAGCATCATAGAATTTCAGAATTGGAATATACTTTAAAAACCTTTGGCCTACCGACCCTCCTCATGTTACATATGAGAAAACAGTCAGAGAAAGAGGTACAGTGGCTTGTCCAAAGTCACACTAGAAAGTGCCAGGACAAGGATGGGAATAGAGCGCTTCTAACTTTTTTCTCTTTTTCTCAGTTCCAATGGTTCCCAACCCTCGGTTGTAAGCATACAGCTTTCATCATTTTTGGCATATCTGCAAACACCTGTGCTATTACTTAATCCTTTTTCTTTAGCCAGGCCCACTTTTTACTTAAGTGTAGTTACTTTAAAAGGAAACTATATCACTAATGCCAATGAAAAAGCAATACTGTTTGCTCTAAAGACTGGAGACTAAAGGGCAAATGTAATTAATGGAAAACAGTGTTAATGAAACCTACCTGGATATTTGATCTATTGAAGGCTGTCACTCCGAGACCTATTTGGGTTAAAATGGGAGTTATAGGGGCGCCTGGGTGGCGCAGTCGGTTAAGCGTCCGACTTCAGCCAGGTCACGATCTCGCGGTCCGTGAGTTCGAGCCCCGCGTCAGGCTCTGGGCTGATAGCTCAGAGCCTGGAGCCTGTTTCCGATTCTGTGTCTCCCTCTCTCTGCCCCTCCCCCGTTCATGCTCTGTCTCTCTGTCCCAAAAATAAATAAATGTTGAAAAAAAAATTTAAATGGGAGTTATGGTTTTGATAAGAGTTAAAGAAATCCTAACACCTGATGAGACATTCTCCTTATAGGGAAAACAGAAAATTGAAATGGGAGTAACCTTCTTGAAAACCATGAATGCTGCTCCATGCACCAGCAAAGTTTTCTCCCAACACCTGTGGGAAATTTGCTGCACTAGATGGTCCTGCTTCCAGAAGGAGTGTTTTCCCTTCTCAGGGGTAGGACTCCACAGATGCAGAAGACACATGCAGTATTCCTCACACATTTCAAAAAGTGTGGGCAGGGTTTCTGGAAAAGAATAGCTTCTTTGAGGTCATTCCTTGTCAGCTGGTGGAGCTTCTCCCAACTTTCTGGCTGGGAACATCCTGGATAGGGAAGCAAGGTCGTGGAAGTTGATTAGGGAAATTCTTGGATCTGAGAGATGGTGAGATGATTTTCTGTACACTAGATTTTCTTTATTTCCTCTTTATTGCTGTCCCCAGAAGTCACCATATGACCCACATCACTTCTCTCAGTGAGTGATAACAGGAATAGACTGGATTCCCTTCCCTGTGGGAATATCAAACACTCTGTATATTATCTGAGACTTGGAATTCTAGGTGAAACCGGGTCTGTTTCAAGCATAGCGTGGAGGTGTAATCTTAGTATTGTCACAACAAGTAATGACCCAGCTGACAAGTAGTTCTTAACCACCTGTCACTGCATGAGGTGAGGGGTCACAGAAATAAATTACACATCATAATGCATCATGTCTGTATGTAGAAGGTCTCTGTGTAGTTGAGACAAATTTCATTCATATCAAAGAGTATCGAGGACGTACATGCTAGATAATGCTGATGGGTGGTCTGAGAATGTTTTGGAAGCCTTAAGCAGGGAATGAGGCCAGGGGCTTGAGGGGGCAGGGGAAGGTTTGTGAAGGAGTTAGGATTTTTTGCAAGAGGGACCTCCTTCTCTCTATTTTCCTCTGGTCTTCCTCCTCCCCCTTTTTGCCCTCTTCCAGAACGGGGGCAAAGTTTGCACTGGCAGAGGGCGGGGCATTGGCTCTTGCCCCTAGATGTGGGCTGAACAAGCATCCCGGAAGCCTGTGCTGGTGGGAGGTTGGCCAGGTGGACAGCGCCCACGCTGTTGCCCATGAGATCCTCGAAGACAGATTTACCAGTTGCCAAATTCTCCTTGTAGCCCACTCTCCTCTCTGTGGCCCTGCACAGCAATTTCTGAGGACTAGTGAGGGAGGAGACGGCTCAGGAAGGCAGAAGAGGGGTCATCACATACAACCTATGGGATTCATAGGGCCACCTCTGGCAATTTTCTGAGCACACATTGGGTCTGCTTTTACAAGACCCCCTCAGGCCAGAGGGAGGACATCAGCTGACACAGGCTGACACAAGCTCCCTGGACAAGTGCTCTGGCAGGGAATCAGAAGGGAGTGCCAGCTTGGACCCTGAGCCTCCATTTTCTCATCTGTCATACTGACCATCTTTTTATGAAGATCCTTTTCCAGATTTGGAGGGAAAATGAGAGAATGAGGCAAATAGTAGGGGGCAGAGAGAGAAGACAGAGGGGGAGAGAGAGAGAAGGGGTAGGTAGGGAAAACAGCAGTAAAGCAAAATGGTAGGGTCACTGGGCAGACAGGAAACGTGGGAACTCAGGAAAAGAGCAGGCAGACATGTTTGTTAAGGAATAATAGCACCTTAAATATCCAGGGAACACACACACACACACACACACACACACACACACACACGACTGCCTGTTTTATCTTTGTGCCTCTGGTGGGGCTGCATGTGTCCTATCCAAGTCTGATGTCAGGTATGCATCTAAGTTTTGACAAGCATAAACTTGCAAAATTGTGGGGGAAAATGCAAAAATCACAATATAGAATTAAGTATAAAAATGCATTTATTTAGAATGTCAAAATACTTCACAACACAATAAGTGTTTTACAAAGCTGATATCTGCAACAAATGTCTTAAAATCTGGAAACTAATAATATTTTTATTAATTAGTTTCTTGACAAAATACTTTTTCTGCCCTACATTCTTTTCAATCACTTCTTCATATAGCAACAAACTTCATGAAACCATTTTCTGCAGAGGGAAAGAAAAGATCATTCAGCTTTCTCTCCAGCACAGATGATGAAAATCTGTTTTTTTAACAGCCAGGTTTAGGATACATGAACACAGAACAAAAGGACTTGCTGTTTGTAGTACTGCTACAAGTTTGGGACTAACAAATAGAAGAATTCCAATACATTTCACTTTTGTCAGAATCCCATCAAAAAGGAAAAAGGTATAATGGACTTATAATTATACATGCTGCATTATTGAATGCAAATTCAATGTATCATCATAATTGAATTGAATCATTATAATTCAGTATATCGTTAGCAGATTGTTTAAAATTTGGCCTTAATTAAATTAATTTTATAGAGTTGAATGTATCCTAACTGTCCAACAATAGAGAATTGGTTAACTATGCCAATGTTCCAGAAGCATATTCTTTAATCATTTAGTATAATTTTTGTGAACACAGATTGTTGGCCTGAAAAGATTTTCTTTATATGTTAAATAAAAGGCATATTATAAGGACATAATCTCACTTTTTTAAATGTTAAAAATGTGAATGTATGTATATTATATATCTACATCTATATCCATATCTATACCTGTGTGTATATCTACATCTACATATCTATCAACTAAGTGTCATCATCATAGGAAAAACTGAAGCATAGAAAAATGTCTGGAAGGTTATAGGTCTTGGTATTAGTAAGAGAAGTTTCTCTAGAAAGATAGTAAAATAAATATATCCCTTACAAAAAAAAAAAAGAAAGAAAAGAAAGATGGTAATGAAGTTTTTTCTTGTCTATTATTTCATTTTTCTGCAATAACTGTGTTACTGTCATTTTTTTAATGTCTATTTTTGAAAGAGAATGAGAGAGTATGAGGGAGTACATGAACGGAGTGGGCAGAGAGATATGGAAAAAGAGAATCCCATGCAGGCTCCCCATTTTCAGCACAGAGCCCAACACGGGGCTCGAAATCATGAACCATGAGATCCCATGAGATCATGACCTGAGCCGAAATCAAGAGTTGGACACTTAACCGACTGAGCCACCCAGGCGGCCCTGATTATGTTACTGTTGTAACAACAGGAAAATAAACAGAATTATTTAACCTATAATTAAAGAAAAACAAAACTCAAGTAGCTTCTCTCATCCCCCACTCAGCCAGTCATACGCATGAAAGAACCCTGTGGAGTAAAGGTTAAGAAGCAATGTGTGTGTGTGTGTGTGTGTGTGTGTGTGTGTGTGTGTGTGAGAGAGAGAGTGTGGGGGGCACCCATCTGCAAGCAGACACGCTGCCTTGAGTACTCACACCTGGCTTAGCTCTGCCTGCATATCACTGAAATCTTGGTGAGAAGCCTTCAGTGTCCACTCTGGTTCAATCCCTCAGCCCTCTTGACAAGCCAAAGGCTGGAGAGGGGAGACAAGGCTCCCTGAGGATTTGATAGGACGTATTACCTTAGAGGAGATGCTTCTCTCCCTGTACACTCTGAGGGATTTGTAAACAGGGTGAAGGGGAGGGCAACCCTTGTTCTCCTGAGTGAAACTCTATGAAGGGAAGGATAACTGGAGTTTGAGATGCCAAAATGAAGGAAAGGTGGATACTGATGAACACCCCAGAGCCTCCCTTCCTGTGGTCCCCATCTCAAACTCAAAACCTCTCCTAGGTGCCCATGATACTTTGGAGAAGCAGTTTAATGTTCAGTTTCTTTTTTTTTTTTTTTTTTTTAATTTTTTTTTTCAATGTTTATTTATTTTTGGGACAGAGAGAGACAGAGCATGAACGGGGGAGGGGCAGAGAGAGAGGGAGACACAGAATCGGAAACAGGCTCCAGGCTCTGAGCCATCAGCCCAGAGCCTGACGCGGGGCTCGAACTCACGGACCGCGAGATCGTGACCTGGCTGAAGTCGGACGCTTAACCGACTGCGCCACCCAGGCGCCCCTAATGTTCAGTTTCTAAGACAATCTTTGAGCCCACATACCCACCAACACACACAGCAATGCCTTGCTGCTGCCCAGAAGGCACCCTCTGGGAGCATGAGTCTAGTTCAGGGAAGGGGCCATCATGTACTATGTGAAGTCCCCTCCTCTCCTTCTCCAGATGTCTCTGGATTCTGACAGTCTCCCTTCAGAAACAAAAAGAAGTGGAAAGTGTGTCTCCATTTTGGGTTAATGATGTCCTGGGCTCCCTTCCCCGCTTTTCCTGAGCCAGAGTGTTCTGCCCACAGGAACACCCAGGACTTGGGCTGAGCCCCTCCCCACAATCTACCTGGGGAGCCCTCAAATCAATGTTCTCTCAGTCAAACAGGGCATACTTGACCACACTCCTTACCTTCCCACCCTAGAGTGCCCCATGCCCCATGGAGTAAATGAAGAAAATCCCAGGATAGTTGGCCAAGATTCCTTTCCCAGAATGGGCAGCCATCCAGAGCTACATACTTGTCAAACTCCTCCTGTTCCTGGGGTCTGGCATATGTGGACCTTTTATAGAGTCCTCAGATCAGAGAAGATGAGACCCAGCTCATCTTTTAAGGGAGACTTGTATTATTCCTTACGGACAGATGATTGCTCTCATACCTCCTTTCTCCCAGATCATCTCGTCCTCTCTATTACCTTTTAATTAATTCTAAAATCACTCCTCGTCATAGAAGCCCCCTAGGACTAAAATGCAGGAAGAGGCATACCCTCTCCACCCTCTGAGCCTCCTCTGGCTCCTTGGGCTGAGCTGGGGGCTCAGGGAGTGAGAGGCAGGCACTCCAGCCCCCTGAACTTCAGACTGTTTCCATGGCACTTCCAAACACATGAAGAATGACATTTATTAGTATATGAAATTTTGGTTCCAAATTTAGGAAGAGAAACCTCTTCATTTGAAATTATTATTGTTTCCTGCAAGAGAGGCAGCCCTCAACTTCCCTTGTCTTGCAACCAAGGAGTGGTTGCTCTGACAGTTTATGGTTTAGGGCACTCAGGTCAAGTCAGACTCAGGGCAACTGGGACATAACTGACAAGGTAATATGCAGAACAAATTTCTACCCGGCATCTTAAAGTACCTTTTTTTTTTAACTGCTGATTTTTACTGTGAATAATTTCAAAATTGTCTTTTTTTCATTGTAGAAACTAGAAAATTCTGAAAAGTGCAAGTACTCATAAACATTCACCATAATACCACCAACCTGTGATTATAAATATTTTTGCATTCGTGCATATCCTACTACCCTTCTCTATGCATGCTTATAGGCATGAACTCACCAGCCTCCTAGACACCAATGCCCAATCCCTAATCTTCCTACTGTATAGAAGCTGTTTTCTTGCTGTTCCTTCCTGCAAGTAGATAGCATAGATATAGCCTACAAAACTGGATGATACTATGCGTAGCATATTACAATTTACATTTTTTACTTAATCATATGTCAAGGTCAAATTCCTCCTGTTATAATTAAATTTACTTGCAACAGGATTGTTATGACTGCATAGTATTTCATCATATAGTTGTACTATAACTGAATTAACCATTCTCCCATTGCTCATTTAGGCAGCTTCCAATGTTGCAATGTTACCAGTTACCAATGTTACCACAGAGAAGAACCTTATAAACATATCACTGTAAATATATCTGATTGCTTTCTTCCCATTTGTTCCTAGAAGCAAAATCTTTGGGTCAAAGAGAATAAACATCTTAATAGCTTTGCATGCACATTGGAAAATTCCAAAAGGCTCTCTTGGAATGGAGGGGCAATGAATAAAGACAGCTCTGGAACACTCCAGGCGGAGGCTGGGGGTGGAGTGGCCCAGGTGTTGACAACCATTTCATAGCAGGTGGCCAGCACCAAATAGGAACCTTGAGTTCTTTGGGAAGATGGAAGCAAGAAGATGCCCATTACATCCCCCAACAAAGGGTAGTCTGGGAGAAGGTGGCACGAGGCTTAGAAGCCCCCATTTTATGTTCTTAAACTACCATATGCTGGATAGGATCTTGGAAAATATGGCTTGAGGGACTTGCCACACACACATTACCACCTGCCAAACCCTGAGCTTCAGAGACACTCTTCTCTGGTGTTTGAAAAGCCAGAAGGTCTGTATTTTCTCTCCATGGCCCTTGGCATCTTTTTCCCTTGTCACCCTCCCTCCCTCCATGCTACTCCAGGGATCAGCTCGGGGAAACCATAGCTCCCTGTATTCATCTCCCACAACTTTCCAGCTTTCTTATACCTCCATAGTTAATTTATCCAATATGTCAGACAGGGTCTACTGTATGCCAGGTACTATGTAACATCTGAGGGGTGAAAACATGTACAAGAAATGCCCCTGCCTATGTAGTTAAGAGTCTATTGATAGATATTGATAGACTGTAAACTGATTTGCAGATCACTAAAATACAGTTGGTAACTTCTGGGTTTTTTTTCACTCACATATTTTTAGAGTAATACCTTGCAAACTGTGAGCACTTGAAAATATTTGATGAATGAATACTTGAATGAATAAGTGCATTCAAAGGGTTGTGTCCTTCAAGTAAAACATTAACTCACCTTTTTAAAGTTTTGTATTGAGATTTAATTTATATGTTATAGAATTTACTTGTCTTTAGTATACTATTAAAGTTTTTAGTATGTTTACATAGTTGTGTAGCCATTACCCCAATGTGATTTTAGAACATTTCTATCAGTCCCAAGAGAAACCTCATGTCCACTTGTGCTCACTTCCAATTTCTCAGTCTCGCCTACCCCATGCTAGCCAATCACTATTCTCCTTTCTGTCTCTACTGATTTGCCTATTCTGGATGTTTTGTATAAATGGAACCATACAATGTGTAGTGGTATCCATGTCTGGCATTTTTCAGTGAGCATAATGCTTATGATGTTCATCCTATGTTTGTATAAGTACTTTATTCCTTTTAATTGCAGAGTGATAGTACATTGTGTACATACACCACATTTTTTTGAATCAGCTGATGAACATTTGATTTGTTTCCACTTTTTGGCTGTTCTGAATAAAGCTACTGTAAAAATTCATGTATGGTTTGTGGGGGCAAGTATTTTTATTTCTCTTGGGAAGGACTGGAATTGCTAAGCAAAATGATATTTTTTGAGCAAAGATTTTTTTTCCTTATTTTTATTTTATTTTATTTTATTTTAGTATAGTTGACTTCGATGTATCATTAGTTCCAGGTGTACAACCTGGTGATTGGACAAGACTATACATTATGCTCTGCTCACCACAAGTGTAGCCATCATCTGTCACCAGAAACGCTACAACAATATCACTGACTACCTTCGCTATGCTGTGCCTTTTATTCCTGTGACTTATTCGTTCCATAACTGGAAACCTGTATCTCCCACTCCTGTTCACCTTTTTTTTGAGCAAAGACATAAACAGCCATTTATGGCAGGAGGACATGGCTCAGCAAGATGTATCTAAAACCTGAGGTTCAGAAGCAGACACACAAGTGTGACTCTCCCAGGCCACTTCCTAACAGGGCAAAGCCTGAGCTGTGCCTCCCTTTTTTCATACTTCTCTTTAACCTGCACATCATCCTTCAGTAAATGTTTCTTTCCAAGGCTGATCGTGGCTTATTCAGTTTTTACAGGGAGTTGAGGCGTGGGAAAGTTTTCCCAGATTGTTCCATTCTTAAAATTACATTATTATTTTTTCTTAACACAAATGGAATATATGTTTATTAGATAAATATTAGATTCTGCAATATAAATTTAAAGAAAAACTAAGAAAAGTAAAATGATCTAAAATGTCACCACCCAGACACAATCACAATTAATATTCTGGTATATATCTTTCCATAGTTAGATAAATGATAGATAGATAGATAGATAGATAGATAGATAGATAGATAGATGTATTCATGTCAATGCAATGTCAATGTCAATTCTGATATCTATTTTTTCACCTAATATATCCTATTTTTCTGTCTTTACATTGTTATATTTAATGACTATACACTTTTATACAATCACAATGAGATTTAATTATTTAACTAAATCCTTATCATCAGGCATGCAATTTGTTCCAAAAATTTTTTGCAGTTGTTAAGGAATACTGTAGTGAGTGCAGCTTAGTTAATTTTATACATATTAATCAATATTTTTAATTTTTATAGAACATGTACACATTTTTTGAAGGAATACTTTGAAGGCTTTGGTTGATATTGACAATCGCTATCCAAAAAGTGTAATCTGCTTTATACTCTTATCAGCCATGCATGAGAGAGTTTAGTCCCTGCATTTCCACTAAAACTGTCTCACCATAAAAAAATAAACAAAATCCAAAATTTACCAATAGGCAGAAAGTGACATCTTTTGAAATTAAGCTATATCTTCTGATAACTAGTGAGTTTGATAACTTTTCACATACGTGAAGGCTATTTACAGTTCCTTTTTGGATCACTCACACTATTCCAGGGGGGCATCACAGGTCTTCCTTCCCTTCACCTCCTGTCTGATATTCTTCCAAGCAGACATACCCAAAAACTCTTGCCCTTCACTTACACCTTGGATAGAAGGCTAATGGAATGACAGGTGAACCCTGCTTCACCTGCCACCACAGTAAGACCATGAGGCCACTCCCGTGGCATAGGAAATATGCTCTGCTGCCCACAGACCGCCTGGTACCCATTGAGGTTGACTCAACCGATATCTAAACCACAAAGCTCCCAACTCAGTTGGATCGAGTTTTATGACAGGATGAAAGCACAGGCTTTTGGAACCCCATGTTTTGGCACTAGCATCTTTTATCGGAAGGGCTAGTGTGTGGGTGGTGGTGACCAGCTGTTCTTCTTTCCCCTTAGAGTCAGAGCAAAGGAAGTGAGATCAAATTATAATATAAAGGATTCCAGTTAGACAAAAGAAGTAACTTATTGCCAAGAAAGGTTGTAGAGTGCTACACCTAAGGAAATCTTTGATGAGGGTGAATTATCTGTGGCTCAGTTGGACCCCTGCCCAAGAGTAGAGGAAGGGCCTTAACTCAGGCCTAAGGTGACAAGCTCTGGCTTAGCACATGAGTGTGCTGGCTTCCTGCATGCCTACCACCACCTGACAGGTTGTGGATCTTCCTTGGGACTAAGAGTTTAGAGATATAACACACTTTGGGCATCTCCATCCCATTTTAGAATAAATAATATAATCTGAGGTTAGGTTTCTAGAATTGGAGAGAGAAACAGAAGCAAAGGGAAGTTATATCATTAAAAGCTGACTGTTAGGTTTTGGGCTAGGTGCTTTAAAAACTATCTCAAATTTTTATGATCATAAATGAGGAAAGTGAGGCACAAAGGTATGGCCCAAGATCACATACTAAATGACAGGACTGGTATCCACACCGAGAGATGTTTTGGCTCCAACACTCTTTTCCACTGACCATATTACTGTGGAAATAACTGCTTCAGGAGATGGGGATATTTAAGAATATACACTATTTACATTGGACAGTGAGCAGTCAATTACCTTGGCCATCGTAGTCTTCCTGGAGTCTAAGTATTTTCCTGATCCAGGTGGAGCAGGCAGGACTTGCCTGGGTCTCCTGAGGCTGAACCTCTTTCTGCTTTCATTGTCTTTTGGTTTCTCAGCCATAAACAATCATCTTGTTCTTCTACTCCACTTAACACAACAGTGTGCACTATGCAGGGGACACAGGTAGGGGAAAAAGATAGAAAGTCAAATCTTGACTCTATGACTTAGCAGCTGAGTGAAATCAAGGAACATTAGTAAATTTTTTGTGTCTCCATCACTTCATCTGTAAAATGGGGTCACAGTTTGGGTGTAAAGATTAAAGAATTAATAATTTAAGTATTTAGAATAATACTTGGAATAAAAGTTCTAAAGTAATGTTAGCTTTCATTATTTAGGTGGAAACAAGACTTGTACATATGGGAAAAAAACAGTATGCTTAATTTGTCCTCCCTCCTTCCCTTCCTTCCTTTCTTCCTTCCCCCCGACCCCCGTCAATAAACATTCATGGTAAGTCCACTACATGCCAGACATTATGCTAGGTACTGTAGTATGTACTTTGATTTCATTCTATTCTAACCCTAGTACTATCTAGTATTTCCTGCTAGAGACAGACAAGGTTATTGTGCCTGTGCAAACCATTAGCAGCTCTTTTGCTAACACCTGAAGACATCAAGAGAGAGGAATTAACCAGAATGTAAGAAACACAAAAAATTTCTAGTACTGTCTTGTATGAACTTTTCATGTCCTTGCAGTTGAAAAACTGAGCCAGGAGATGCTGAGAGACTTCACAATGCCCCACAGCCAGTTATCCAGAAAGTCAGGACTCAAAACTATGGCTTCTGAGTATCTTATAATCTCTTTCCATAAGTGTTTCTGCTTTTTCTAACCAATAGGCTGGGTGGAGTGCCACAGGGACTAAATCATTGATAGTCACATATTATCTTGGCATCTTGCATGGTACATTGCAGGCCAGATGTGTTTCTGCTCAGCCTTTTCCCCTTATTACAAATTTCTACTCACTAATCATGTTGGCAGGGGTGGGGGCTGAAGGTGGTGCATTATAGTATCAAAAAATCCAACCTCCAACCTCCAACCATCACATCTGGCTTGCAGGTGTCCCTCATGCCCTCAGAGATGGTGCCTTGCACGGGAGTGGAGACCTCTGTCAAATGGCCCCAGCTGTCCTCTGAGACGCCAGGCATCTGGGGATGATGAAAAAGGTCTGGTCTCTGACTTCACCCAGTCTCCCATGTGCTCTCTCTCCTTGCTCTAAATTCTCTGTGGTTTCCAGCCTTCCAGGCAAACCTAAAGCCATTTTCCCTGGAAACATTCCCCATCTCTGATACTTATTAGCTGTGTGATCTTCAACTAGTCATTCGCTTCTCCAGGTCTCAATCCTCATTTGCAATAACCAGATATGTTCCCTATCTCTCCCAGCTTTACAATAATGTAAAGTTTGTCTTTTCAGCATTTAATGCATTGCCAGATATTTATTAACCACCACCCATGTGTCCAGTTCTCTTCTAAGGAATACAAGTAGAACTTTGCAACACTTTTTATAAATGGCATACATATAAAGTGATTTGTGCAGCTCACCAGGATAAGCAGATGAGGCCACCTGCAGCCAGAAGTCCTATTCTGAGGCTCCATACCCTACTCAGCAGCCCCAAGGTCCATCTTGGGATACCTCCAAAACCATTGCAACACACCAGCCAGGAGGATCTACTAACATCCAGAGGTTCTCTATGTCTCAAGCCATATGGAAGTTTGCAGTCTCTCTGGGGATGTGTGACACTCAAAATGGTGTTGAACAGCTTAGTGCACACTTCAGTAAGTGCTGCACTGCTGCTAGTATGGAGAACTGCAGTAACTCAGGGGTGGCCAACAACAGTGTGGTGAAGGAGGCTGGGAGGCTTCCTCTAGGGATGATGCTAGCTCAGAAACATCAGGCTTGGATTTAGATCACATCAAGGTTGGAGGCAGAGAACTACAGAGCCTCCATGGAGAATTAGAAGCCCTTGATTCCAGTTCTGTCCCCAACACTGAATCACTCTTTGACAAACAAGTGATGTCAGTTCCATGTGCCCCTCTACTCTTACTAGCCAGTGGTGCCTGTGGGACCTGCTAAGACAAGCTCAAAGCCCATGGTGGAGTTCAAATGCATGAGTGAAAGCAAAGATATTGGTCAGGAATGAAAGGCTAGGTTAATGTCAGGGGTTAGAATTAGCCCTGGATCAGGAAAGCCAATGTTAGCATCATGATCATAGAGGATTTTGCCCTGGTGTGTTCATTAATGGATGCCAAATGCTCAAAACAATGCTGGGCTCATCATGGAGACTCTACAAATAGTTATTGACTGAGAGACAAAGAGTGGCTCCAGTGACTTCTAGGCCTGACTAAAACTGAGGAGCTAGTGTGACTAGCCACTCCCCATTGGAAACAGAATGAGGTTATGGGGAGTCATGAGGCAGGCATTTAGATAAGAAATAGCGGACAGCACCAGACTGATGGGGAGGTCAGTGGAGGGCTGTGGAAGAATGTGGAAGTACCAGCTCCCCAAAACACACCCTGCAGGTTTTTCAGGGGAGGAGGGGGAGGAGGAGCCTGATGGGGCTGAAAGAAGATAGAAGCTATCCAAGTGAGGGAGAGGGAGGGGTAAGTGTGGTAGCCCCTTTGACTCTCTATTTCACAAAGAAACAGATTCTTGAGGGACTGTCAGTCTAGGTGAGTGGTCTCAGTCCTCAGCGACTCTGTTGCTTTCCTTAGTAACTTCCTGCTCTGGCCATTGGCTCTCTAGGGTTTTAATCCCCACCCACCTCCCAGAAGCCATAATGCTGACCCTGACCAGCAGGGGGATTGTAATGAGCAGGAACTTAGAATCCTAGCTTTATCAGGTGGCTCATATTGCTTAGCAGACCTATTAAAGAAGAGCCTTAAAATTGTATTCAATTTAGAACTGTATTTTTCTATGAGTTTTTGATTCTTTTCCTTCCTCCTTTGGCTAGAGGTTACAATAAAACACAAGACTACTTGGAATAAACATCAGACTGGATGTACACTCAGTGACAGCCAGAAAAGGGTAAAGAAGAGCCAAGAATGAGAGCTCAGGTGGGAGAATGAGAAGTTTGCAGGTGTCACCTCTCCTCAGTGGTCTGAGCCCTCCCACGCCTGGGCTCTCTCACTTAGTTGCCTCACCTAGGAGCTTCCCCCACCCTCCTACTTTTCCTGCCCAGTCCTCATCAGGGATAGAGGATGTCCATGCTGTGCATCACAGAACAGGATTCTGTTTATTGTTCTTCCCAGGTGGTCCACTGAAGGTACCAAAGCTATGCAGCAAGTCTCTTTCCAGGGATCCAGAAAATGACTCAAGTCCTGTGCTATATATTCAGGATGGCTTGCCCCTGTCTAGGAGCACTGGCTCTCACTTCCAAGGGCTGGTTTAGACTTCCTTAGAGCCTATAGAAGCTATAGAAGTTTTCATTGGAATGGGGTTCCAAAAAATGCAAAGAGGAATATGTAGGAAAAGAAGGTAAGGGAAGATTAGACCTTTAGTAAAGACTGGACACCTACTCTTTGTACACTTTATATTTTCTTACAATTTTGAAAGGTCGGTGTCATCATCTCCATTTAACAGATGAGGGAACTGAGGCTCAGGGAAGTTTATGGACTTGTCCAAGAACTACACAGCTGCATGTGACAGACTTTGGCCTCTAGGATTATCTGCCTCCAGAGCTTATGTCCTTGCTACTCTTCTGGAAGAAAAGTAGAAAAGGATCCAGAGTTCACAGTCATCCCCAGGCCGTTTATGATATCCTGAGGAGACACCAGGACATTCATGATGGGACTTGGTGTCATCCCAGGGACTCAGAAGTGCTTTTCCAATTGTCTTCAGCCAAATGTAGGGTCTCACTAGGATTCTGAGCCCTCAAATTTGTGGAAAGCTCCAAATCTGAAGGGGAGTTCTCAGGAGAATTAATGAAAACCAGGAAAAATTTGATACAAATGATAACTGAGAGCCAAAGGGAAGCAGAGTGGGAATGTTGGTTGGGAAAAGGAACTGGACACAGATATGGAGCCTGAGAGCATTTGCAGGGCCTTCTGAGCAGAGTGAACAGGGTCGTGGTTGCTCCAGCAGCAGTGAGCCAAGGGTTGTAAAACCAATTTAGGACAAAGGGGGCGGGTTGCCGCTCCCTTCCTGGGAGGCCTGGGAAATTTAAACAGCCCAGTTCTAGGGAATCTAGCTGGAGGCAGAGTACAAGGGTGGGGGAAGGACTTCTTAAGTCTCTTTGCAAGCCTTGAGCCTGGAATTGTGGAATTCTAAGAAGCACATTCAAGAACAGACAGGGTATAATGGGGAATGCATTTAGCCACCGATTCGTTTGGAATGAAGTTGCTATGTGTTCTTCTAATGACATCAGGTGCCCAGACATGACAGCAATAAATGGAGAAGAATATTTATGTAAACAAAAGATATATAAATAGATGGGAGAGAGTAAACTAAATATAAACTCTCTTTCAAAGTCACTGTGAGAACAGCCACTGCTATTTTCAGAGGGGGGTGTGTAAGCATAAGCAGGGTGCTATTTATAGAAAGAAGGTTGTATGTAAACTCTGACCATCCATGCAGCTTGCAATGGTGGGCTGTTCATCTCAAGCTGAAGTTTTGTTTTCTCATCCCTACCAGGAAGAAAACACTAGAGAAATAATAAATACTGTTATTCCTCTTCCATATCCACATTTGTCTATATACATTCTCATACCTCTGTTCCTTTTCTTCTTGACCACCAGTCCCTAAATCCTATCATTCAGTCAGGCTCAGTCAGGTGTTTTCTGCTTGAAGATATCTTCTTCAGGATCCAGATGCCCACTGCCCTGCTTGGGCTTCTGGTTACTCCCATCTGCTCTTTTGACATTGAGCACATTCACACATGTTACATTCTTTTCATTGGCCACTCTTCTGCCTCTGACTATGCTGTGAGCTCACTGTGGGCAAGGCTGGGACTTACTGATGTTTGTGTGCTAAGCACAGGGCTTGTACTCAAATTTGTTCACTCAATTGATCACTGACCTAAAGGAACTGACAACTTGTTAAGCAGAGAGGTTTTAAAATTTTTTTTAATGTTTTCATTTATTTTTGAGAGAGAAGACAGAGTGAACAGGGGAGGGGCAGAGAGAGAGGGAGACACAGAATCCAAAGCAGGCTCCAGACTCTGAGCTGTCAACACAGAGCTCCACGCAGGGCGCAAACTCGTGAGCTGTGAGATTATGACATGAGCCGAAGTTGGACGCTTAACCAACTGAGCCACCCAGGACCCCTGAATTATTATTATTATTTTTAATGCCAAGGGTGCTAGGAGACTGGGCCATGACTGAGGGCTTGCTCAGGGACACATGGAAGACAACAATAACCTCTTACATCTTGTCTTGCCCTCTCAGGACTTTGCCCATCTTTCAGGGATGGTTGCCCTGATTCTTGGATTATGAATTTCATCCATAGTTTTTCTGTTTCCATATATTGGGTTCTTTCTGGCTATCTCCAGAACACAGAGCACTGCCTGGCTTCCACTGTGAGTGGAATTACAGATCAGATCCCTGCTCTTTGGGAGTCTCTCTTTTGTGTGTCTCCCAGAAGAGGGCAGCACCTCCCTTAGGTTTCTTTCACCAGGCAGTGCAGCCCTTTCCAGCAATATTAAAAGGAATCCTCATGGTAGCTTCAGTGGTAGACAGAATTGTTTTTAGTCTCTGCCTTTCAGATTCATGGGAAAAAGAGTTTGGGGAAAAGGTGGCTTGCATACTGGAAAGGAAGAATTTTCAGAATGTAATTTCTCCTCAGTGGCTTGAGAACCTGGTGCAATCAGAAGGCATCAGGGGGCTCAGGTCCTCGGTGTTTGGGACCTCAGCAGAGCTTTTGTGTCCTGAAAACTGAGAGGCACTAGACAAGAGTCTAGGGCTGTACAGAAAGGGCTGTCTTGGTGGAAATTCCTGCTGCGCCCTTGCTTCATCTGTTAGGGGCAATGAGAGAGCACACAGCTGCATCTGAGGCAGGACCTCAGAGGTTGGATGACATGCTATCTATCAATCACTCAGCTAGTCAGAGCTAGGACCAGCAAGGAGACCTGCTAATGGCTGTCGAGTGCTCTATCACCACCTGGGACTGCTAAGGTCAAAGGCAGTATCCGAATTTCATTCCATCAACACTCAGCCCCACAATATGTTCCAGTTCTCACGATTAAAGATCACGTAGGGTCTGAGGCTATTGACTTGTTCTCATCCTTCAGTTAAATAGTCAGGAGGGCAGATAGGGGTGACATCATGGTTAGAAATTGATGCTGGCAGATAGTTACCTGAAGCTCCTGATCAAGTTGGAAATGGGTCATTGAGGCAGGAAGGAAAGCAGGCATGGGATTGATACCTGTGATTGGTTCCTGGTGCTGTCTTTCTGACCTCTGTTTTTTTCTCTAACTCTGTTCTGAACGTCTTTAATTTGCAGGATGGCATATTTTCTGAAAACAAAAATAGCAGGTGGATAGAGGTTTCTGTCATGTTTGTGCTCTGTTGTTCTTATGCAAAGAAACTGAAATTGGAGGAGAGGCATCAGGAAAAGAGAAGGTGAGGAAAATTACCTACATGAGACCTGCATGGGGTTTTGGGGGCAAGGGGAGAGGGTGGAGGATTGGGTAGGTGGAATTCTCCCCCCTGGCCAAATGGTCCCATTCAGTGATAAACTCCTGACGTAACTCAGATTCCTAAACTCTGCTCTTGCTCCCAGGGAAATGGGGACCAATTTAAGAAAGCATCACATTAACTGTTCTCACTCAGTAAAGCCTTGACCTAAGTTCAGCATTAGGCCAGGCTTCCTACGCACTACTCCTGGGTAGCACAATGGGAAATGGCAGATATCTCCTCCCCTTCCCTTTCTGGGCACCTTCTGGCTGGAGGTCTCTGCGTGTGCTGGGAAATCATCACAATTGCTTTCAAGCCTCACAGGGCCAGCCTGAGCTTCCAGATTGCGTTTTGATATACATTTGCCTCTATTGCTCTTCCGATCAGCATTCACTCTGCATTTCCTGGTCTTTGTGGTTTGTCAGCCCCTTAACATTGCTTTAGCTTAGTTGGCGTGTGTGAGGATGAATTATGAGAGTTAAAAGCCTCCAAACCTCTGGCATGCTGGAACAGTTCCCCGAATGTGGGTCTGTTGCAAACTGCTGTCATCGCAACTTATATCAAAAACATCTCTTGCCCCCAGGACATAGCTGTGTTTTGAAAGCATTTCTGTCCTATGTTGCTTGAGCAGCTATTTGGGAGAGTTTTTTCCATTTCTGTCCAGTTTCTAGAGAGGGATTTTTAGCAATTGCTTTGTATATGGGATCTTCAGCTCCCCAGTCTGACTCTGGGAAAGAACTTGGCACCCTTGTGAGATGGGTTCTACTTTCTGTTCTACTGCCAATCTGTTGGGTGACTTAGAACAAGTCACTGCTGTTCTTTAACACCTAATCTCACCAGCCTTGCATTATATTTCTGGACACAGAAAAGGAATGAGTTTTTCTGACAGTAGGCTGAGATAAGTCATTCTAAGTACAAACTGAATACAATCAGAGAGTTAAGGAAGCACGTGCTAATGGAGGTTAGTGAGTCAACAGAAAAATATTGCCATATTGGATGTACATCTGCCTATGTTTAAATCTTCATCTGAGAAAAGGGTGAAGTGCTGGAAAGCATTTAAAATCAACAAAGATGGGAAATGAGATAACAGCCTAGGACCTTTGGGACAGGACATACCACTGCTGGCCTCGTGAGGACAGCTGCTTTGACAGCCGTGCCCTCCAGAATATGCCGTGGGCCTCAGTCTGGCAGCAGGGTCCCTGGATGTGCCTGGTACCCGATAGGGACTCTGTAAATATTTGGGAAGTGAGTAGACAAGTGACTGTCCCTGTTTGGGCTCATGCCATTTAGAGGGCATCCAGAGTGCAGGGGAGGGAGAGGCTTGGGCAAGAGGGATATTACTGCTGCTGGTTGATGGTGAGACTGACACTTTGTGAGAACCCAGTCATTGGGAAAGCCCCATGCTTAAGTCTTGCCATGATACCCCAACCCATGATGGAGTCCCTAATTCAATGCCATGGAGGGAGATATGGGCCCAAAGAAGAAACCAGAGGGATGGAAGGGGAACAGTTTCTGGCAGGTCGACGCCAAACAAGACCTAAGATTCAAATTCAAGATACAACATAAACGAAGAGCCAAGGACAATTCTGCTTCTGCCTCTTCCTCTCTATCTGACCCTCTTGGGCTGCCCCTTTACATATTCATTTCCTTTGAAATAGCTCTGTGTGTATTTAAAAAAAATAAAATATAGCAAAACTGGTTTTTGCAGGGGTTTACAGTGCTACAAGTTTTGACATATATACAGAATCTTATCACTACCACTACAATCAGAATACAGCACAACTCCATAATTCCAAATAATTTTCTCACACTACCCTTTTGTTTTCACATTTTCCTTGTGATCCAACCTCCTGACAACCCCTGATCTTTTCTCTATCACTATAATGTTGTCTTTTTGAGAGTGTCATATAAATGGGATCATACAGGATGTCACCTTCTGAAACTAGCTTCTTTTCACTCAGCATAATGCCTTTGAGATGTATCCAAGTTAGAGTGTGTATCAGTACTTCTTTATTATTATTTTTATTACTGAGTAGCATCCTATTGTATAAACTTACCATTGTTTATCCATTCACCAGTTCAAGGGCTTTGGGGCTGTTTTCAGTTTTGGGTGATTATGAATGGAGCTGCTATAAATATGTATGTACAGGTTTTTGTATCAATGTAGCTTTTCATTTCCCTTGGCTGAGTACCCAGGAGTGAGATCGCTAAATCACGTGATGAATATATATTTAACTTTATAGAAACTGTCAAACTGTTTTTCCAGTTTGCATTCTCATCAGCACTTGATATTGTCAATATTTTTTATTGAGTCATTTTTTACTGAGCCATTCTAATAGGTGAGTAGTGGTGTTGCTTGATGTTTTTAATTCACATTTCCCTTAATGAGATATTCTTGGACATCTTTTCTTGTGTCTATTTTCTATCTGTATATCCCTTTGGTGAAGTGTTCACCCTTTGGTGAACTCAAACCTTATGCCCATTTTTAAATGGGTTTGGTTATTTTCTTATTACTGAGTTTTGAGAGTTCTCTCTGTATTCTGAATACAAAACCTTTATCAGACACGATTTGCAAGTTTTTCCTCCTAATCTGTTTTTTTTTCTTTTTTTATTATATTTATTTATTTTTTAGAGAGAGAGAGAGAGGCAGATAGAGAAAGGGAAACACAGAATCCAAAGCAGGCTCCAGGCTCTGAGCTGTCAGCACAGAGCCCAACATGGGGCTTGAACTCGTGAACCACGAAATCATGACCTGAGCCAAAGTCCAATGCCCAACAGACTGAGACACTCAGGCACCTCTGTTTTTTTCACTTTTTAACAAAGTTTTTTAACAAACTTTTAAAACAAATAGTACTTAATTTTGATTAAGTCCAATTTCTCTATGTTTTACTTTAGGAGTCTTGCTTTGGGGTTGTATCTAAGAAGTCCACATCTAATCCAAGATCACAAGGATTTTCTCCTATGTTTTCTTCTAGAGTTTTTAAAGTTTTAGGTCTATGATCCACTTTGAGTTGACTCTTTTTTCCACTGAATTACCTTTGCACCTTGGTAAAAAATAAAATCAATCATATACAGATGGGTCCACTTCTAAGTTCTCCATTTTATTTAATTCATCTATTTGTCTATCTTATTATAAATACCGTATTGTCTTGGTTACTATAGCTTTATAATAAGTCTTGAAATCAGGGAGTGTAAGTCATCCAACTTGGTTCTTCTCTTTCCAACTTGTTTTGTCTATCCTAGTCCCTTTACCTTTCCATATGAATTTTGGAATTAGCTTGAGAATTTCTACCAAAAAAAAAAAAAATCCCACTGGGATTTAGATTGGGACTGGGATTTTCATCTCTGCTATTTCAGTACATCTTTCCATTTATTGAAGTTTTCTTTGATTTCTGCTACCAGCATTTTGTAGCATGCATATCTTACATGTTTTGTTAGATTTACACCTAAATATTTTGGGTTTTAGATCTATTGCAAATTATATATATGTAATTTCAGTTTCCGATTGTTTATTGCTGCTATCTAGAAATATGATTGATTTTTGTTCATTGACCTTGCATCCTGTGACCTTTGTTAGTGTTTTATTAGTCCCAGGAATTTTTGTAGATTCCTTAAGAAGCTCTACATAGGCAATTGTGTCATCTGTGAATAGTGATAACTTTCTTTGTTTCCAATTTACATGATTTTTATTCATTTTTCTGACTTTATTGCCCTAAGACTTCTAGTACAATGTTGAATAAGAGTGATGAGAATAGACATCCTTGCCTTGTTCCTGATCTCAGATGGGAAGCATTCTGTCTTCCAACCATAGGTGTAATGTTAGCCATAGACTTTTTTTTATAGATGCTCTTTATCATGTGGGGAAGTTCCCTGCTATTCTTAGCTTGCTAAAATTTTGTGTTATGCATAGACATTGAATTTTGTCATATGCTCTTTCTGCATCAATTGATACTACGTTGTTTTTCTTTAGACACTAATGCGATGTATTATATTGATTGATTTGAAACATTGCATTCTTGGAATAAGCCCCTTTCTGTCATAGCAAATTATTGTTTTTATACTCATGCTCATTTTTAACCTTATTTTGGCTAATATATCTCTGTTACCTACCCAGAAGGTTAGCTCTTTTTTTTTTTTTTTTTTTTTTTGGCTGAAATTTTTTTTTTTGTAATTTAACTTTATTTTTTATTTTTTAAAATTTACATCCAAATTAGTTAGTATATAGTGAAGCAATGATTTCAGGAGTAGATTCCTTAATGCCCCCTTACCCATTTAGCCCATCCCCCCTTCCACAACCCCTCCAGCAACCCTCAGTTTGCTCTCCATATTTATGAGTCTCTTCTGTTTTGTCCCCCTCCTGTTTTTATATTATTTTTTTCCCTTCCCTTACGTTCATCTGTTTTGTCTCTTGAAGTCCTCATATGAGTGAAGTCATATGATTTTTGTCTTTCTCTGACTGACTAATTTCACGTAGCATAATACCCCCCCAGTTCCATCCATGTAGTTGCAAATGGCAAGATTTCATTCTTTTTGATTGCCAAGTAATACTACATTGTGTGTGTGTGTGTGTGTATGTGTGTGTGTATACACACACACATACACACACACACACACCACATTTTCTTCATCCATTCATCCATCAATGGACATTTGGGCTCTTTCCATACTTTGGCTATTGTTGATAGTGCTGCTATAAACATGGAGGTGCATGTGTCCCTTCAAACAGAAGGTTACCTCTTAAAGGTATCTCTTGTCTTCCTGGGCATCAGTTTCTGAGATGATTTGACTGAGATTTCCCTAAGGTCACTTTTTAGAGAAAGAATAGTGTGATGTGCACGTGGCCAAACCAAGGAGTTCCTATACTATAAAAGGAATCTTCCAAATAAGGTACCAGAGGATATTGACCATTTCATGGTTCCTGTACTATTCCCATTCATTCTTGATAGAATTTTCTGTTCCCCATCTCATTTCTAAGACAGAGACTTTGTGTGACTTTTAGTTCTAAATGTCTAATCTACTATACTCATTCATGTATTTATTCAACAAATATTTATTGAGAGCTTATTATATATCAGACACTCTGTTCAATATTTGGGATGCTATAGAAAGTAAAAATATAGTTCCCACCTTCATGGAACTTACAGTTTGGTAGGGGAATCAAACGTCAATCCAATAGACATAAATACTAACAGAAGAGAGCGCTGGTGGACCATTTTATGGTCATATATCATTTCTCTATATCAGGGCCCTAAGCTAAGAATCATGTCATATTACAATTCATATCAATCCTGACTTTTAAGACCATGTATAGGTCAGAGGGTTTTGCTTATGCTGGCTACCCATTTTATTAGGATTTCAACTCCTGGCTAACTTGATGAGAAACTAAGGGAAGAATGATAGCTCCATGACTACACAAGACAGACTCATTCACACATTTCCTCTCCTCTTACAGTATGTTTTTAGTGGAGAGAATGCTCTAGAAGTAAAAAGGCCAAGTATCTTGAGAAACTACACAAAGTGTGAGGGTGGAGTGGGGAAAAAAAGAAGGAAATTTTCAGGCTAGTTGGAATCTGGAAATTCTAGTTCCTCTCACTTACTGACATGAGGATTCCAAGTTGCCAAGTGCAGGAGAAGTGGGAAGAGAGTGAGGCAGAAAATATGGTGAAAATGTAACTTCTAAAAGAATTGCTGATGCATCCCTAGTATTCAAAATAAAGTAGAAGCCAAGCTAAGTCACTTAAGATTTTAGATATGAGAGTCTCTGAAATTCCATGGGGGCAGTAGATTTCTTGAATTTGGGGACAAGAAGCATCCCAAGAGATCAACTAGTCCAACCCCTTTATTTAGAAAATTAGGAAAATTAGGCTTCCTTAAAGTTGTCCAGCTTGTTAGTTGATGACCTGACACTCAGACTCAGGACCTTGACTGCTTGAAGTGCTTTTTCATCTCTACCTCCCGTTGCTGGAGATTGAAATCCAAAAATAGCAAAATAATCATGAGATCACAGAAGCATTATGATCTCTGGACACCAGTGGAGAAATAAGAAAGTTGGGAAAGATAGCCATTTCTAAAGTTGGAGAGTCCAAATTGCATACTATTGACAAGATAATTATTATAACCAATATCAACTGAGAACTTACTATGTGCCAGTCACAGTTCTACATGCTGGACATGTATCAACTAATTTAATCCTTCAAAAAACCCTCTGAAATAGGTCCCTTTATTATGCAAGTCTATAAATATGAAAACTGAGGCACAAGGAGGTTAAGTAAGCTGCCTAAGGTTGCATAGTCAATAAATGGCAAAAGTGGGATTTAAATCTATGTGATCTAATTTCAGAGCCAGCCACTTAACCATATGCTAAAGTGTTTCAATGCAGACAGAATGCCAATTAGGTGCTCCTGTCCTAATTCCTCACACAAAGAATTCCACAATCGCTAGAACCAAATTTACTGCCACCTCCAGCCACCTGGTACCTGTACATCAGAAAACTTGAGCATCTTGTCTTTGAGGTAGACCTTAGAACAAAAAGCCTGTGTGCTGTCTCTGAAAGGAAAAATTCTGGTGGTTCTAAAAACCACTCATGCTGAAAGAAAGCTGACCACTGACCCCAATTACCAGTGTTTCCTTCTCCCACTTACTCTACTGCCCTGGGCAATGTGCCAGGGTCTATAAAGCATACTCACTCTCAATTCTTTTATAATTCTGTTCTGCCATTGTTAGCCTTCTGGGTATTACCCAGTGCCCATAAAGCATATTAAATTAATTTCTGCTGCCTCACTTGACATTTACATTTGAGAAGCAACTCTGTGATGGGGCAGAGAGGTTGTCTGGAAAAATACTAACTTAATATCGAGTTGAGAGATGGGTACCAACTTCTTTTGATTACATAGGATATATGCCTATTCAGTTATCTGATCATAACGGCCTACAGTCAGCTGGGACAGGCACTAACTGCCCTCTAGGAATTAGAGGGTGGTCTATCAAAAGGCTTTCTTTGGAGGATAGACTTGAAAGACTTTCCTCCTGATTCCTATGCCAATGTCCCTGTTGAGTTCTGATCAAAATGGCAAGGTAGGCTCCTTCACACTTGCTTCAACAAGACTGGTGGAAAATAGGGATGAAAGTAATCCAAGAGATTAGCCGTAGAAGCATCCCTCACATCAGCTTTTTTTGCATTGTTCTTCCCACAACCACTGACTTGATTTTACTTTGTAGAGATCAGTGTTGTTGGTTTGTCCCTCTTGAACTCATCCTATACTGACAAGAATGGACATGGGATAGTGTAGAGGTAGGAGAGGTAGTGGAATATACACTGGAATAGTATCCACAGATACTTAACATAGCTGTAATACTTCCCATTTCCATTTTCCCCCTACATTCAAAGTATTTTTACATATGCTATTTATACATCTATTCACCAAACATTTATTGAATGTCTACTGTGTACCAGGTCCAGCACATATCCCAGGGCATATGCTTGGGGTACAGTAGAAATAAAAATAAGCAAAAGATGTTTGCCTTTAAGGATCTAAACATACGGGAGGTTATCTCAAGTGCTTCTCATGATGATCTGTCAAGGAATTAGACTAAGATACATTAGTCTCACTTACGATTTAGATGAAGAAACCAGGACTCAGGAGTTTGATGTCCTTCCAGAGGGTACACAGCTAGATAGTGGCAGAGCCCTGGAGAGCCAAGGCCACTTGAATCCCTGCCCATCTTTCTACTGTGCCATTCTGCCTTGAACCTTCACAACAAAGACTGAATGGGGCCTCATGAAATCACTTAAGTCATCACCTTCCACTTCCTTTCCTCCATCCAAGCCTCTTAGAGGAACCATATGTCAAGACAAGCAGATTGTGTATGTTCTTGAGGCACTTATCCATTCCATTGAATAATGGCTCTCATTTTCTTGAAGTTCTGTTGTGTCTTTAATTTAAATTTTCTGTGCTACAAGCTCAATATTTCCCTTCTTCCTCCATTCTCAGTGGAAGTGAAATGAGGCATCTATTATGAACCTTGAAGACAATCCCCAAAGTCTTCATCTGACAGACTTCTAAATCCAGTCCTGAATTGTTTTGTTTCAGTTGACAAGCAAAACGTAGTGAGGGGTTATTCATTTTCCCCCTATTTTAGTTCCTCTACAGTATATGGTTAAAATGACTGCTTTACTTATCAGGCCAAAATTTAATGGCTAAAACAAGATTTAAGAAGTAACTCTGGGAGCAGTTGGTAAGTTCATGGGGGAGGCTCCATGATTTGTAGTTAGAATGAGGTTTTGGCAAGCTTCATCCCACTAAAACAGTCTTTTTAAAAAAGAAAGTGAAATAAGAAATGTTCAGAGTAGTTTCATCATAATAGAAGGAGTATGAGAAGCGAAGTAAAAACAAGAGTTAGTCTCAGCTCTGCTGTTTACTAGGTATCTTGGTCTGGTCAATTAAAACTCTCTGTGCATTCATCACTTTCATTTATTAAGAAGCAAAACTAATAATCCCTTGAAGGATTTTTATTAAGGAAAAGGTGGTGGGATGCCTGGGTGGCTCAGTTGGTTAAGCACCCGACTTTGGCTCAGGTCATGATCCACCATTCGTGAGTTTGAGCCCTGTGTCAGGCTCTGTGCTGACAGCTCATAACCTGGAGCCTGCTTCGGATTCTGTGTCTCCCTCTCTCTCTCCCCCTCCCCTACTTGCACTCTGTCTCTCAAAAATAAACATTAAAAAAAATGGTGGAATATTTGTCAAAGGGATTTCTCAACCATAGGGAGCCATGTAAATGTTAGTGATTGCTGTTATACTTACTATCACTAATTGTGGAAGAGAATAAAGCCATGATACAAACTTGTAGACTATTTTATTATAGTCTGTTTACAGACTTTTATTTTTGTCTTCCATCGCTAGAGTGCTGAAATTGTTTACCTGTGTTTCTTCCTTCTCCTATCCCTAATGTGAGAGTGACACCTGGTCCATTTCTCATGCAGGAAGGTATTAAAGCTCCAGCAGGTATCTCCATGACAACAGAGGTTTTGGGTTTTTTTTCTGTATCCCCAGCACTGGGAACAGTGTTTTTCTTATAGCAGGTACTCAAAAATATGTATGGAAAGGATGAATAAATCATGACTAGCCTCAAGGCCTATGGGAGAAAGAGATCAGGGAAGAATTTTGTGTAAAGAAAATGCTGCAGATGAGCCTTTGAATGAAGTAAAGGATTTGAGATTAGTGCTGTAGGATAGAAGGAAAGCCTTCTCCAGCCAGGGTGGGTAAAATGGCTTTGGCTGTAAAGCAGAGAACCTGTGATATCTGCTTAATGCCAATGTCTACTCAACTCCCTTCCATGTTCCAGGGCTCTCCTGTGACCTGAGCATCCATGATCTGGCAGCATTCTGGCATGCAAGAACTGTGAGGGCTTATTTTTGTGAGGGCCTATTTTTGCTTATATGGCAAGAAAGCTAAAGTCAAGAGAGGGTCACCCAGAGCAGAGAAGAAACTGTAGTCCAGGTCTTAGTAAAAGGCCCCTTCTCCTTCCAGAAGAAATGTTCCATTATTTGAAAAATAGATGCTTATTTGGTTTTCAGGGTTCTTGTTTGCTTGTTTGTTTTGTTTGTTTTGTGTGTGTGTGTGTGTGTGTGTGGTTTTTCTATTTTTGTCTTACTTTGCTTTGTTCAAGTGTGGGGAGAAAATATGTTTCTTTCAAAATTTAGTGGTGGTCTTGATTGTAGGAGAATGTATAATGCTTAGAGATTTTACCAAGAAATCAGTGGGTTTCCTAACCATATCTTGGCATAAAGTACTACTAAGACAATCTCCTCATCCAGCCCGTGTGTGTTTTTCCTTCCCTCTTGAAATTGTCAAACTGACATAATTAACTAAGCTGTTAGCTAAATAAATCATTGGATCCTAGCAAGAATTTTTACTGAGATATCATTGCCCCCGCACCACGCTGCATGAAGGACTGTCAACGCCACACGATAGATGTATGGCAAAAGATTCTGTTTGGGAGACAGCTCTCTCTTTCTGCCTTAGCATCAAATGTGGCTGGCAGGCTAAAAAACAGATGTCATGGAGTATATGTGAGAAACCCACCAATTCCTTAGAGTATTTTGATCACACATAGTTCACGGAGCCTGAAAGCACATGGAATGTAGGTTGATAGCCCAGAGATGGACTTAGGTCATGGTGGACCTCAGAAAAATGTGTTAGTCTATAGTCCTTAGTAGAGAACCATACTCTGAGACAGGGGAATAGAATTATTAACCTCTAAAAGTCTTTTGTATCCTTTGACAATATGAGGTAGATGAACACACCATGATTGTTTTATTTTTATTTTTAGCTATATTCATTTGTTAGCTCCTCAAGAATAAGGACTTGCTCCATGTCTTGGCTTTTGTGACCCATAGAAGGGCCATCTGGGAAATATATAATGTTCATAATTAGCTTTCCACCCCAATTTCTCTCTATTCTTTCAGAGTAAAGATAAATATTGATTGAAGACTAAAGATGTTTTGGAGGAGAGTATTATTAATAATTAAAGCCTTGTTTGAGTTTCAACAGATAAAGAAATAGGCTGAAAAATCAAGACTGGGGTGGTCATTCTGTCGAGAAACTCAGAATACTTCTGCATTCTTGGGTGATGGAATGCTGCTCCTGCACTTGGTTTAATTAGAAGCATGGCTAATGGCCAGACACTCAGAAGAGAGATTATAGATTCATTAATTAGGGTCATGTTTACACCTCTATTGTCAACTGTAATCATTTGTTTAACCCAGGGTCTCCTTGGTTTATTATGATTATTATTGCTTGGCTGGAGTTTTACAGTTATGAATGAGGAATCCATACGTGAGCCTACATAATTTCAGCAGGAACCCAGCCTGCCACTATGTTCTAATATAAGGGAAGTTTCCCTTAAATATTTGTTTCATTCTTTAGTCATCTTTTATTTCAGAACTATAACCTGGGCCCAATCAGTAATCCATTAATAGTTGCACCTATCTACTGACAACTGAGAATATCAACAATGACCATATCTCATACTTTAAACATTTTCTAATTTTCCAAGGGCTTTTGGGATTATCAGCTCATATGCCAAGATACTATGAAATGTAACTTGGCCATATAAAAGAAGATGTGTTTAAGGCCCTGTAAAGATACAGTAACAAGATTTGGAGAGGTGTGATAAGCTGTAACTCTACCCTTGCTTTGCTTTCTGTAGTTCCCTGGAGGCTTCACTGCATAATTGGAGATTAGAGGAAGAGAAAAGAAAGAAAGGGAGAGGGAGAGAATTTCTGCCTCTATCTTTTTGGGGACTGTCTAGTTTCCTTTTCTTATGATGGGGATTGTGATATCATAGTGGGTCATTACTGATGAAGCATTAGAGTAAACCTGTGTAGGTCTGTTAAGGCCATTTAGAAGTTTGAAGTGAAGGTATTAAGGAACTCCATGGATCAGCCACTCCTAAGTCTGGAGCAGCTCCAGCAGTAGGCCCCAGGGATTTACCTCTTTATCTTTTCTTACTTTAAAAAAGTAAAATTTGATAGTTTTCTTTCTTGGACAATTTTCCTTTTCTGCCAAATCAAACCATCCTTGGTTAGGGCTATGGTGCTCCAGCTATCCCTTTCTGGCTTGAATCAGCAATTCTTCAGAGCCATATCCAACCAGGTTCTAATTTTCTTCATCCTTGGCCATGTGATCACAGAAAATGTCCCACAAAGTCAAGGACGGAGGAAGGGTTGGCAAGGCAGCAGTAAGTGCTCAGGAATGTGAACAACCTGCTTGTACTATTAAAAGGTTCATTCAGTACTTGCTTTAACCATGGTTGTGTGTATATAGATACACACACACATACACACACACAATAAGCAATATATAAGCAATATATATACACATTAGGCTATATATACATACACATATATATCTATTTATATATATATATATATATATGTCACAGTCTTCTGGGAATTCATGGCATATTATTCATCTCTACTAAGATCTAATGTCAAGATATCAATTACCAGTTTTACTCAAAACCTTAGGGTTGTCCTCAGTAATTCACTTTTGGGGTTTGCCCAAGACGCCACCAGCATTCCCATTTGCCATAGATATTTTGTCATCAGCCATAGAATTCTGAGCAACTTTGTGACACAGGGCAGGGGTGCTTGAACTGTGGCCTGGGTTATTTGAAGATAGTTCCCTAGTTTGGGCTGGCAGCTTTTCAGGTCACTTGGTAAAGGGACTGAAGTAACACAACCAAATTTGTTATTATGGCCTGCTTAAGTCCTTGTTTTCAATTCTTTTGGGTATATGCCCAGAAGTGAAATTGCTGGACCATATGGTAATACTATTTCTGATTTTTGTAGGAACGGCCATATTATTTTTCAAAGTGGTTGCACCATTTTACATGCCAACCAGCAACGCACAAGGATTCCAATGTCCACATATCTTTGCTGACACTTGTTATTTTCTGGTTTTATAAGCCATGTTAATGGGTTGCTCCTGATCCTCTTAGGCTTTCACTATGATTATCTGGCCACAGTAGTGTAGTTTAGCTTAGGTGCAGAGACCAACCACCCACACATCTGTGTATTTCCTTTTCCTTAGGACACTTTCTCTCTGCTTAATGGATACGATGTTCTTTGGCTAAGAAAAAGACTCATGTATAGTATGTACTATACTATATTCCATATCTGGAGCTTGGGCAAAGTGTCATGACTTTTACCATGAAGTCTAAGACTAGCCTTTGTACATCAGAGCTGGAGTTTGTAAGTTACCAAAATCAATTTGTACCTACTTTAGGCCACTTATCTCTTTTGGGACTGGTGATCTCATGATAAATTAGTCATTACTAAAAATCCCTATAGTTGAGACAATTCTAATAACTATGTAGACCAAACTATTATAATGACTGTATTTTCCTTATTTGTGGTGATAATGAGCTACTACTTGGCTTGGAATCTTTCCAAAACCATTAAAATTGAAAAGCATACTTTGATAGTAGTGTGTCTCATCAGATCACTGCCTAAAGAGAACAACCTTTAAAACTTTGATTAAAGATGCTGGAGCTCTTCTCACTAATATACTTTGACTTTGTTATTGGCTTTTTGGGATATGTTTGTAGTTATAGGTCAGGAGATAATTATGAGTCATTGGAATGAAACATGAGGAGAATCAACTCATCAAAAGAGTTACATGGCTTTCAGACAAAGCTTAACAGCCTTGTCTGACAAGGAAAGAGGAAAGTCAGCTTCTGCTCAGGTATATAGGAATTATTCCAAATGCTCTTAATGCTTCTATATATCCCCATTCCAGTTCTCAGATTCCCAGCCATTCCTAATCAGTGCCCTAACTTTCACATATGGCACCTCATAAGGTTGTGAATTCAACTGTTGTAAATTGACAGCCCATAGGATCAAACTGTGAAATTGTTTTTATCTGCGCCTTTGTGCCTGCAAGACATAAGAGATTCTTTTCACAAGGTCATAGAAAGTCCTTGAGCTTCATTATGAGCCTTGAGCAGAAAATTTAGGAATTTGGTCTTATTATTATTGCTCTTTGTGCTGTCTAGAAGTGGCCTCTCTACTACATATTCCTTGATTTCCTCATATCACCTATATTTTTCCAAAGCAGTGGCCACCCCATCTCCCAAAGCCTTGACTTCAATAAGCACCATACTCTAAGCAACCATAGACAATAATTCAGTTGGCTATTTCAATGCTATAAGTCATGGATTGCCAAATTATTATGACTCAATATTACATAGATTTTCACTGCTCTTTGTTTCAACTGGACCTGGTCCCCCAAATTTCACTTCATATTCCTGGATATCTCTGTTTGGTACAAATTTCTATATTATTTAGAGTTTGGGTTGCAAATAACAAAAGCCAATGAAGTTTACTTAATATAATATTTTTAGAAAAACATTGCACATAAGTCTGGCTCCATAGGTATGTGACCAGTGCAGCCACACCAGGCTTCACACTCAGACAATTGAGGTTTAATGCTCTATAGCCACCATCTTGAAATTACTAACGTTATCTTTTAATTTGTGTTTTGTAAGTGAAATCTGATGGGACAATGGAGCAGGTGCCATAGGCTTGGAGCCTTGGCTCACACGTATTGAATGAATGACCAATGAGTGCATGCTGAGTGCTTAATCCTTCTGGTAGCATGAGTTAATCCAATCTGGAGAAACATTGTTTCATGCCACATGGAGGCTAAACTAGATCCATCTGTGCCCAGGAGCACCACACACTTCTGAACACAAAGTCCAATCATGTTATGCCACAAACTTACCCTCCCTTCTCAAAGTTGTACCTCAGGCTTTGAGCAAACTCCTCCGAGCCCCAAAGGAACTATCTCCCCAGACACACTGATCTTAAAGTATCAGGTAGAGATTGCCACTCAGATTGCCTCCCAGGGCCCCTCCTCCTTCCTAGCTGCAGACATTCTCCTCCTCATGTCTGATGGAAACATATGTGACAACATGCCCAGCCCACTGGCTTTATTTCACTCTGTTTCTGCATTTCCCCATATCCTTTAATCCCTTTATCTCCAAACAAATTTGTATGTAGGCGTCTAAAGAACTGGTATGAACCCTGCTTTGTGTTTGTTTTGTTCTTTACTCCTTCAGATAATTTTTAGGTTTCCCGCTTCCTCCATGTCTTCCCCCACCCAGCCTCCCCAACACTCCTGTGTGAGGAGTCCAGGTTCCTAGTCGAGTTGTAAGTTCTTGATCTCCCTGACAACTTAGGCCACATCTTGTAAGATATCCCAGTGACACAGGATGAGAGATGCATTTGAGGAAACAGTTAACTCTTTCAGGCCCTGAGGTTCTGCATCAGGAAATCAGCACCTCCTTGCCTGGGAGGCAATGTAGGTGGGACACTTACCACACTCAGGGGACAGATTTTGCCTTCTGTGTTATGGTTGGCTATTTTCTACCAAGTGCAGTATCACTTCTGAAGTAATGCCTGGGGATATGACTGAATGCTCTAACTTTTTAGGTTTCCCCAGACTTCCATATGGTCCAGCTCCCCATGCTTTTCCCACAAACAGTAACTTTTTGTTAACATAAAACTGTGAATAACAATTCATCTCTGGTAACTAACAGTTGCACAATGTATTTATATCAACTTTCACTAAATTTTAATACTATGTGAGGAAATAAAAACACCTAGAGATAGTGGAGTATCTTTCTGACTAAACTTCCTGGCTTCCTGTCCAGGGTCAGAAACAAGAGTCAGAGTGAAGAACTAGTTGTCCTGGAGCTCTGGAGCAGGTGTTGTTCCCACTTCTGGCCCCGGGAGTGCCTTGGAGTGAAAATTACTCCTAGGGAGTAAGGCTGCTTCCCCTCTCTTCCCCTTTCTCTTTAGGTGCCAAGCATCCCTACCCTGATTACTCTGGCTAGTGCTATGATCTTGTTTCCTGTTCCTAGAATCTACAATTCCTTCACTTTCCCATCTTTGCAGAACCAGGCTCACCTCACTAACAAATGAAAATCATTCTAGGATCTCCTGTTTTAAGTTTCAAAAAAAAAGAAAGGGAAAGGAAGTGAAGGAAAGGGAAAGGAAGGAAAAGATAGAGAGAGAGAAAGAGGGTGGAGGAAGGAGGGAGGAAGAAAGGGAAGATGGGAGAGAGAGAGAGAGGAATAGAGAGAGGGAGAGAAGGAGGGAGGGAGGGGGAGGGAGAGAGGAAGGAAAGGAGAGAGGAAGGAAGGAAGGGAGGAAAAAGGATAAAATCTACACAATAGACTGACTCCTATGGTCCAAAACCTGGAATAATAAACTTTCAATCAGATTTCATTTCCTTGGTGTTTGAGCTTTTGTATTGTTTGCTTAGGCTACCCTGATGCCTTAAGAATATGTAGACTACCTTATTCAGAATTCTGAATATTTCTTACTAGCTAGTTCTAGCTCCTTGCCAGGTGGCATTTCTTACAGAGACTTACCCTGTTTTGTCCTCTGAACATTAAAAAAATTGAACATTAATGAAAATTTTTAGAAGAACATGTAAAAACCAGACTCACTATAAGTCAACTTATATAGATTTTAATTTTTTACCAGAAAAAAATTTAAATACAATAATGAATTAGTGTGTTTTCACTGTTCATTAGACCTTGAATTCTTTAAACATTGGGTTTAGGGGTGAAGGAAGCATCTCTCTCATTTTTGCTTCCTTGGTATCTAGCAAAGTGCTAGGCTCATAAAAGATGCATAAATAAATATAAGTACTTTTTTTTTTAATTCCCATCACGTCTTCTTTTGTTCTTTCTTCTCTTCTCTCCCTCCTCTCTTTTTATGTTAACAAAAGCCCTAAAACCAGCCAATGATACAAGGAAAAAAAGGAAAAGGACAGGTAAGTGGCCACTAGATTGTTATCTGAAGGGTGTCAAAAGTCCCACTCACTGCTAGGCTTCTTGGGAGACGAAGGGGGCTAAAACTTTTTCCCTAGTATCATATCAGCATGAATTGACTTGTCACACTCAAGCTAATTAAATAGAACCCAAGACAGGTACGTTTGGGAATGAAGGTGGGAGGAAGATCTGTGGGCCCTTTATATTTACCTGCTCAGGCTGCCACAGCAAAATGCCCTAGACAGGGTGCCATAAATGTGTTTTCTCCCAATTCTTGAGATTGGAAGTCCCAGATCAAGGTGTTGGTTGATTTCGTTCCAGGCAAGGGCTCTTCTGGAGCTCTTCTGTCTTCATGTGGCCTTCTCTTGGTGTGTATATGCAGACAGAGAGAGAGAGACAAAGATTGAGACACACACACACACACACACACACACACAGAGCTCTCTAGTGTCTCAAAAGGACACTAACTGTTTTGTATCAGGGATACACCCTCATGACCTCATTTAAGCTTCATTACTTCCATAGAAGCCTTCTTTCCAAACACAGCCATAGTGGGTGTTAGGGCTTCAACATATGAATGGGGGTTCAGGAGGAGACACAAACATTCAGTCCATAACACACTTGACCTCTAGGCATTTGGTGATGAGGATGAAGTGTTTACAGAAAAGGAAGAAGCAGTAGGCATGTAGACATTTTTCAATTTGTAATTTTGTCTAAGAACTTCAAATGCCTTTGGAAATCCAGTAAAAAATTAGAAATCACCAGGTTGTATACCTGAAACTAATGTAATGGTGTGTCAACTACACTCAAGTAAAATTTTTAAAAAGAATTAGAAAAAAGGGATAGGTGATATTTAAGGTTTTAGGAATAATGACTGATTTTCTTCCCTGAGTGCCCTACCTCTTCCACATAACCTTGAATACACAGAATTCCCAGGATTGAAGCTACCACTCTTAATTCTGTTGCTGGAAGGACAGAAGCCCATAGGACTTGCTCCTGAGAGATCAGTACAGGGAAGAGCCAGATTTTACTTCAGCAGGGGACCACCTGGCCATTGCTCAATTCCTCTGTTCTTGTATGGGGAAAGCTCTGGAGAGGTTGATTTTGGTCAATAGCTTACTTTTCCTCCAGCCTCTCCCACCAATCAAGCCTAGTAATGACCATATCTCACCTTCCCTTTCCTCTGTGCTAGTCTTCAAAATAAAATGTACTTTACTCTCTCTCTCTCTTGAAGCTGGGCTGTGGAGTCTGGAATAAAACTGTGGATGATGTTAGTAATGCCTAGAGAGTTATAAAACTTTGTAAGCTCAAAACCAAAACAAATCTATGGCATGGAGAAGTCCCAAATCTTATGCCTCAAGAAAGCTCCCTACTCCCAAAGCATGTATTGTGGTCTATTGTGGTTGGGAGTAAAAAGCAAAGCAGTTTCACCCCAACATACCACAGAGCTCACCAACTCAGCAGAAGAACTGTCTCTAGGAGCCAGAGGGTGGCTGGGATGGTTTAGAGTTCCCAGGATGAGAACTAAGACCAAAAAGTTTTCATAAATGAGAACATTTGCCACCTTGTCTGTCATTAGCCCTCTTTGTCCCAGAATCAGACAAACATTCTAGTCTGAGTAAAGTCAAGATTTCATAAGGGAGGAAACAAGGAACTAGAGAAACTACAGAAAAGCAGAAGAGAGGATGGTCTGAGATTAACAGCAAAGTGTTTCAACTCTTTCTGGTTTTATTAATTCCTTCATTTAAAAAATAATAACTGAGAACCTGTGGATGCTGAACTGGATGCTGAGGTAGAGTAATGAGGTCATACAGACACATCCCTTGCCCTCTTGAAGCTTATGCTGTAGTAGGAAAACAGACATCAAACAAGATATTTGGTTAAATGGAATGAGAACATAGGATACTATAAGAGAGTATTGGGGTACTTAATTATATTGAGGGGATCCAGGGACGCCTCTTTGAGGAACTGATATTTTCAGCTGTGACCAGAAGAGTGGGTGTATGTTAGGCAGAGTGGGAAAGACACATTCCAGGCAGACAAGGGAACAATGAAGCCCTTAGGAGGGGAAGTGCTTGAGAAACTGAGGGAAGACCAATGTGACCAGAGCACAGCAATAAAGGAAGTGGTAGGACTGAAGTTGGAGGGGCCCTGCCAGATTATGCAGGGTCTTTGGGGGCAAACAATGAATATTGGAATTTTACTCTGATGATTCTAAGGTGGAAAGAATATCACTTAGACTTTGCTTTAAAGAGGAGAAAGGATAGCAGTGGGGAGACCACTCATGAGGCGATTTGATACAGTACAAAATCAAGATGCTGGTAAATTGTGAGTGAGGCTGAATATGGAAATAAGTGAATGAATTTAAGTTATGCTTTGGATGTAGAATCAACAGAACTCAGGGATGGATTAGATGTCAGAAATGGGCAAGAGAGAGAAATCAAGAACTTTCTCAGGATAAAGAGAGAGTTTATCAAGATGGGATTAGAATGGTTTGAGGAGGAAAATCAGGAATTTGTTGTTAACTGTGAGATGCATGTGCAATATCAAAGTAGAGGTGTCAAGGAGGCAGTTGGAAATATAGCTCTGGAAGTCAGAGAACTGAGTTGGGCAGGACACGTGAAAGGTGCTGTCAATATGCACACGCAGATGCTCTTTCAAGCCATGGGATGGCCCAAGTGTAAGACTATAAAGTGAGAAGAGAAGAGGATCCAAGTTTACATCAAGAGGATGTAAGTTAACTCCAATATTTAAGTCAAAAAAGGCAAATATGTGGTACAGGTTCTTTTTTTCCCCTCCCTCATCTAGACAAATATTTATAATCAATTATGACCTTCTTTCCTACTGAGCCAAAATTCAGAATTCAATTTGTTCTCAACACAACATTATAGAAACCTCTGCCAAAAGATTAGTGCTGGCAAAAAAGATAAAACCTGATTGATTTTCTGGCTTTTGTTCAAGGGTTACTAAAGTTTTTAAGAGTGAAAATTTCTTTTCAACTTCAAAATATTTAAACAAGCCCACATAATGGTGGTTTTGCTTTTATTTATTCAGCCAACAGACTATACTTATTGCTCATAAAATGCCATAGTAGCCTATGGTCCTAGGGGTCTTAGCTCCACTGGTTGGGAATTACTTCTCTAAAGCAGTGATTCTCATAGTTTAGTTCTCAGGCCAACAGCCTCAGCATCACCTGGGAACTTGTCAAAAAGGGAAATTCTTGGGGCGCCTGGGTGGCGCAGTCGGTTGAGCGTCCGGCTTCAGCCAGGTCACGATCTCGCGGTCCGTGAGTTCGAGCCCGGCGTCGGGCTCTGGGCCGATGGCTCGGAGCCTGGAGCCTGTTTCCGATTCTGTGTCTCCCTCTCTCTCTGCCCCTCCCCCGTTCATACTCTGTCTCTCTGTCCCAAAAATAAATAAAAACGTTGAAAAAAAAAAAAAAGGGAAATTCTAAGGCCCTAGTCACGACCTATTGAATAAGAAACGGTTACAATAAGTTCTCTGGGGGAATTTTGATGCAAGCTAAAATTTGGCAACCACTGCTCTAAAGGTTCCTAGAACTAACTAATCCATTCTTCTACAGAGAAAGTGAGCTGACCTTTTCAATCTGACCATTTTAAATTCCATCAAGAACTATGTTGGGTTTTCAAAAGTTTACTGTATTCTTCATGTCTAAAGTTCCTGGAAAAAGTTGAAGATGCTTAATAAATAGGTGCTGAAAGAGTGATTGGCCAAATGAGTGAACTATCATGTAGTACTTGCAGGAGGAAGAAAGTAGGGACTGGACAAGTTAGTCTCTACTCTCAAGAGGCTCAGTCTTTTCTATGAAGAGTTTCTTGGTGATGGCAATGTCAAAACAATTCCTCTGCCCAACACTAACTCTAGCCAAACCATACGGTAATTTCATTTGGGCATTAGAAGTTTCTTAATACTAGAATCATAAAGATCCAAAGGACATTGAGATAGCCGTCTTACCATCCAGTGAGTAAACTGAGCCTTAGTCAGATCAAGTGGCTCACCTGTGGGCACACAGCTAATAATAGCATCACAACTCCAGCTCATCTCAGCTTGTAGAATGGTGAATGAGAAGTCAGACAGAGTCCAAGTCCTCTGCTTATTAGCTCAGCGATCTTGGGAAAATTTCTCTGAATCTAAGTTTCCTCATCTATAGAATGTGAACAAAAATACCTGACTGACATACTAATAGAGAATTTAAATGAGATACTGTGTGCCTTGCCAAATTAATTTTAGTTTTCTTCCCTACTGTGGCAGGCTGAAAAATGGCCTCCAAAAGATATCCACATCAAATTCCCAGAACCTGTGAATATTACCTTATTTGGAAAAAGGGTTTTTCCAGATGTTATTGAGCTAAGGATCTTGAAAAAAGGAGCTTATCCTGGATCATCCAGGTGGGCCCTAAATACATTCACATGTCTACTTAACAGACAGACACACAGAAAAGACAGGCACACAGAGGAGAAGGGGATGTTAAGGTGAAGGCAGAGATTGGAGGAATGCCATCAAAAGCCAGAAAGGCCGGGGCAGCCGCCAAAGCTGGAAGAGACAGGAAGGATTCTCCCCAGACACCTGGAAGGAGCCCAGCCCTGCCAGACTTTGGACTTCTAACCTCTGTAACTATGAGAGAATAAATTTCTATTTTCAGCACTGTGTTTGTGGCACTTTGTTACCAGAAACTAATATACTTACAAAACAGGAGTGGTAGTTAAGTGCCCTTGAAGTCCTCTTGTCTCACTACTATCTTGGAGCTCTGTCCCTTTCCCCTGAATGTAGGGCTGCTACAGTCCCAGAGACTAACTTGCAAACACAGTAATTGACAGTGGATGTTCAACACAGGTCTCCATGCCTTTAAGGAGAGGAGGCCAGAAGAAAAGAATGTGCACTACAGGAGGCTTGAAGATAAGGACCACCCTGATGTCATGCATATTCCTATCTGGGCCTCAGAAACGTTGTTCTCAGGACCAAATTACAACAACAGGATGAAATACTGTTAGTTGAATGTATCCAGTGCCTCCACAGAAGAAAAGGCTAAGAGAAACATCCACGATAAATTTTGTATAACTCTCAGAAGAAAGGCTGGAATCTCTTGAAGTTGAACACTAATGGATTAAGGGGAGAATCACAGATGACACTATTTGGGACTTTTGGCTGCTTCTAAAATGGGGGTTGGGCAGAGGTAGGGTGGGGGGTGGATGGTGGATATTGAGGAAGGAATCCCACTTCTCAGCCCAAGAGAAATAAGTCTAGGAGGACAGGATACTGACCCAACTGCCGACCCAACTGCCAACCCAAGGTGGAAAATAGATTCATTTTGGGGGATGACACATCAGCCCATTCACTGAAGCATACTGTGAAGTCAGTATAAATTTTTTAACACAACACACTGGTTATCTGTCTATGGATTTTTTGAACCTTGAAGATCAACATGTTTTATTCCTTCATTGTTGTATCCCCTCCTTCTTCATTACATTCCTGTTAAACAAATTTCCTTTTCTATATCTCAAGGGTCAAAAGTATCCCTCTGCTAATTGCAAAACTTTTCTTTACCTTTCCTGAAAGAAGGCATAGGAATTTTCACAGATCAATTTCATTGCACAATCCATATATATATATATATATATATATATACACACACACACACACACACACACACACACACACACTCACACCCACCCACCCACACACACACATACACCCCTTGGTCTATAGCTTTCCATGTCCCTTGTTAAGAAAAGAAAGCAATCAGAATTTGTGAGAAATATAGAAACCTATATCTTTCTATGTCTTCCTAGAGAATGGGAGAGTCTCCCTATAATTTTAGAATTGGCTTCCTCTTGAGTACAATTATTTCATGCTAAAATATCTTATGACTATATTTTTGGTGGCTCTCCTGCTCCTGGTTTGTGTTGCTTCCTTGAATTTGCTAAGTGATCCTGCCCTCCACACTTTGACAATGTACGCAGACCCTAAGTGGTCCAACCACTAATATTCTTTCCTTTTTTTCTGGTGCCCAGTACAAGTGAAGCAGGGGATTTCTCTGGTTGGCTCTTAGATCATTACAGCTACCATCCTTTGCATCATACATGTGTGGCCTTAACTCCACTTTAGAGAATGAAAATAAAGGCACAAGCAAGTTAAGTTAAATTTTTTTGTTATACTTCACTTAATAAAAATCAAATTTTAGGGATTTGAGTTATGGCTGCTATACTCCTCATTAGTATCTTCTGCTAGGAACACCAGGGTTCAAAGTCTTAGTTAAAACGTTTAGATCTGACAGTATCCCAACCTCACTGAAGGCTTTCAACCTATATAACCCCTATACCATTTCTGTACTGAATTCCATGAACATGTGGATCTCCATAGCAACATCTATCTCTTTTGAAATGGGACAAATTGGTTCCACTGCCATTTAGTTAATTTCATTTCCAGCAAAGCAGCCTGACTCATACAAGGGAATGGCAATGCCTACAAGAAGTTGTTAGCAAAGCAAGCCAAGGAAGAGATATTTGGGCAATATCCAATGTCAGTGAGTTGGTTACATTCTGTTCTTGTTGACTTATATGAGCAGTGGTGTGGTTACAGGAGAGGGAGGCAGGAAGGACAGAATGCAAGACATCATATAGTGCATGGAAGGAGCTTCTCCAAGACCCTGCCTTACTTAGCTGGTCTGGGATTGTATACTGTTCACAACTTTAGCATCCTGCCTGGAATGGGCTTTCAGAGGCTATTTAGTTTATTCTCTGCCTCCAGGTAGAACTGTATGTAATATAGTTCAAATTTATGGATACTTCTCTCATTCTTGAGGATACTCAGTAATCACGAGACATCATATCATTCTTGATCCAAACCAGTCTCCAACAACTCTATATAAAGCACTTCTTGTGTCTTTCCTAAATCTCTCTTGGTACAAGACAGCTCTTTCTATTCTGCCCTTATTGGAAATTAAAACAGCTTGTTACAGACCACCTTCTTTAGAAAAGGTAATTGTAAATCCCTCTCACCTTACCCTCAGCTGCTTTATCTTCTCCATGATGGAAAATCACAAGGCATTTTAATTCTCCTATGATCTCTTATCATGCTCTGTACTGAAAATTCAGCACTGTGAAGAAATTTACCATATATTATTTTTGGAAGTTCAGAATCTCTATTTGGCACTTCTAACTGTCCTCTGGGCTGGTGGCCCTCAGCTCTGCTTTGATATCTATGTTTTCTGGACACTAGCTTTTCCTCCTGCCCCTTTTTAGTTTACAGTGTTTAGCAATAGCTGCTAGATGGTCAGCCCTCTCCCCTTTCAGCACCCACCAAGGCTAGCCCCTGAGTCCTCCATCAGATGGTTGTGAATGAGTAAGTTTTCCACAATGCTGCTTGTCTTTTGAGAACATTGGGACTGCTTTGTCACTATAGGGCCTATGTCCATGTTCTTGTCATGGGTACACCCTCCTTGTCTTATGCAAATCTCAATCACAGCCTTCCTCTTACGTGGGGCCCAAGACCTGCTTTGTTGGTTAAAATGTCCATGTACCATGGCCCTGAAGAATGTCCATATCCTCTGAATTCCTCATCATACCACATAATATATCATAGAATAATTCATTATTTTAGACTGCTGGTTTTTTATTTGTACTGGTCCAGGGAAAGGATTGGAACTAGGAATCCTTTCTTGGGACAACTCTGAATGCTTAGTAGAGTTTTCATGCAGTGCTGTGATAAGAATTCTGGGGCAGCACTTAATTTGGTGAGAATGTGCATCATGATTGATTTAAGGCATCTGCCCCAAGGACAAGCAGAGACAAGGGCAGTATATGTGCCATGCATTTGCCATCCTTGTTTTGGGGTCTCTCCAAGTAAATTATATAGAAGGCGTCATAGCACACATCTCCTGGATCTCCCTATGCTATGAGAAACCAGGTACTCAAATATTTATTTATTGACTGTCTAGTTGACATTTATGTTTGTGACCTGTCACAAACATAATTTCACTGTCATTTTTTTCCAAAATTTTTAACGTTTATTTATTTTTGAGAGAGACAGAGAGAGTGGGGTGGGGGGTGGCAAAGAGAGAGGGAGAAACAGAATCTGAAGCAAGCTCCAGGCTCTAAGCTGTTAGCACAGAGCCTGACACGGGGCCTCTAACTCATGAGCCATGAGATCATGACCTGAGCAGAAGTCAGACACTTAACCAACTGAGCCACCCAGGCACCCCTGTGACCACTGTCATTTAATGTCTTCAAGAAAATATGGCCAGTCAGAGTGACAGTGAAGTACTTTGCCAAACTATCCTCTCTCCATGGAGAAAAGGATTTCCTTCTGTGAAAGAGGGAAGGGGCTGGATGAAAAACCCATCTCATTACCCTCTAGTATAAGCTTACATGAACCACTCACTGACTTCATAGTTCTCTCTGCAGATTTCTTGAGTTTGCTTGCTGCATTTTTATTCCTTTGCCTAGATTCAGAGCCAACATGTTGTAAGCTCAAGTTATCCAAATAAAAATTCATAAGGCTGTGTGTATCAAATGCTCAAATTGTCATCAATATAAACATAACCAGTTAGGGGCGCCTGGGTGGCGCAGTCGGTTAAGCGTCCGACTTCACCCAGGTCACGATCTCGCGGTCCGCGAGTTCGAGCCCCGCATCGGGCTCTGGGCTGATGGCTCAGAGCCTGGAGCCTGTTTCCGATTCTGTGTCTCCCTCTCTCTCTCTGCCCCTCCCCCGTTCATGCTCTGTCTCTCTCTGTCCCAAAAATAAATAAATGTTGAAAAAAAAATTTTTTTTAAAAATAAACATAACCAGTTAGATGATTCTCCATGAACTATCCTTCTCTGTCAATGGTTTGCCTCAATTCTCCTATCTTCTACTTTCCACTTTCTCTGTTCCTTCTCTATTTCTAGGCAGCTTCTATTTGCTACCTTTGTCATTGAAAAACTCACCCCTACTCTTCTCCCCTTCAATAATATCATGAATCCAGGAAAAATAATTATCAACACATGATCCTGTTTCCAAAACTCTCTTTAATATCTTAACAGACTTTAGCAGCAATTGAAGATGAAGCAGAACTGCCAACACTTAGCAAGATGGCAGGAGATAAGAGTTAATTGTTGGCCAAATTCCCTGAGTGAATGAGTGAGTCAACATTATTTAGTCCATTCTGTGCACAGTTCTGTGTTGAGTATTTTGAAGGAAATGAAAAAAAAATGAGACACTGACTTCTACCCTTAGGAAAACTAGCATTCTTATTTATTTATTTATTTTGAAAACTAATGTTCTAATTAGAGCCATAGGGGAGGTAGGCATAGGTACTCTAAAAGTTGCTAGTATAGTTTCTAAATGACAAATGTCAGTATACCTTAAAGTCTAGGAAACAGGTTCTGAGATGGAGTTTGAAATCAACTGTGTGGGTGACTATGGCAAATTACTTAACCTCTCGAAATCTCATTTGGGAAATGGAAATAATATTAGTGCTTACCTTATAGAGATGTTGGAAGAACTAAATGAGGTAATGCAAGCAAAATACGTAGTCTTGTTAACACTGCATATAAACAGTATTATTGGTAGTTAACCATTTTCATGTTAACCCAAATGATTTGTAAATCCATAGAGTCAGGTATCATTGGTATTAGTAGCTAATGTTGGTATTAACCAACCAAACACAGATGTGATCGTCCCATCCCATGGTGGAAATTAACTGCTAGATATGGCTGCTGTCAATCTCAACTATCTTAGGGTTAGTTCAGAATTTATTCAAAACTTACACTTTCATAAGGGGCCCCAACACATGAAAATGTAGAACTCAGCATCACATACTTGGTCACCATCATTTCTGTGGACTTCCTTTGTTCCCTCTCTGATATATTCTCTCCTGGATCCTTTAAGTCAAGCATCAGTGTGCCCAAATGAAAGGCTTTGTTCCTGTATCTGACTTGGAGAATTGGCTCAGTCAGGAACATTCTTGGATGGAATGTGTGGGCTTGGATGACTGTACTTCCCCGGAGCGACAGAACTTGTAACCCTTTCATTTTTTTTTTTCAAAATAGGTGGTGTCTCCACATTTTTAGGCAAATGGAAGCTGTGAAGCTGCCAAGTAACCCTCAAACCTCTTTCTCCTTGAAAGGATGCATTGCACCAAAGAGAAGGAAGGAATTAGTCAGAAATCACAGAGCAATGAATGGCTGAATCAACATGTATAAAATATTGCCTAGCAGGCAATCCACTCCATTCCAGCTCATTCGAGGATGTCCGAAGAAGAAATACACAGTAGCTTCTTAGGTTAACCCAAATGAACCAGAACCTAGTGCCAGTCTGTGTGTGTGTGTGTGTGTGTGTGTGTGTGTGTGTGTGTAAGAGAGACAGAGAAGGAGAGAGGGAAAATATGAAATTTTCATTTACATATGTGGCATTGATTTTCTTCAGTGGGAAAAACACGCTGTAAAATCCTAGAAGAACTACCAAAGATCACTGTATTTTCATACCAAGAAAGAAAAATCTACATAAATATTTGCCACCTGTAATGAATGGTCTGGTCTAAACATCTACCTAAAGGAAGACAAGGGTCAAACTCCCTCCTTTAGCTGGGGAATGCTGGCTCATTTCAATGTTTGTGCATTTAAAACCCATGGAAAAAATCTGCTAGTAGGACTCCTTGGAATTGTCGGGAGTCCCCTCCTGTGAAGTCTTATCCATCCCTCTAGGCAGAAGAGACTGCTTAAGTGACAAAAGATGCAAGAAAACACATGCCACAAGAATGCAAGTCTTCCTCCAGGCAAATAGCTCAATAAACCCCAAACAGCAAGCTCAGAAGCTTGTCTTCTGTTTCTGAGGGACACGCTCTTCATCCCCAGACCCTGCTCCTCCCACCTTGAGTTTCCAGGGTGTTCCCCAGAATGGAGTCTGCTCTACATTGGATTTGCTTGGCTCCACTGAGCACCACACACTCTTTTGGTTTTGACAACAAAGCCTTTGACTCATTCCAGTTCTGTGACTGTGTGCATGTATGCATGTGTATGGACCAAGGAAGTGTATTTACATTTTATTGAAGTAAACTTTTATGATGTTGTCACCAAGCCATATTGTCTCCAGATTTCAACTGCACAATCTCTGTTATGGAAAGTACATGTGATAAGACCGCCCACCTATTTCATACTTTACTTATTCTTCAGTGGGCCAGAACGGGGAATCTTGGCTTCTTGACTTTCCCAGCCACAAACCCTGCCAACTGAAAATATTTGCCAGGCTCTGTGAGAAGCAACATTCTCAGGTTTCTCCCAAGGATGAAGATCAAGTTATTTCCACCAATATCTAGCCTTTCCTTATAGCATCTCAAAGCTGTTATAAGGAAATCTATTACAAGGTCTTCCTTCTCAACCAGGGCCAAGACTACATCTCATGTTTGTGACTTTTGCAATCATGAAGCAGCTTTTGGATGAATCTAGTGAGTGAATTAACAAGGTCACTTTCAAAAGTAACTTTGGCTTACACACGACTCTGTAAAGAGAAGAACTGAATGCTATTCAATGTGGGTTCACTCACCTGGGTTGAGTGCTAACCAGAGTAGACCCATTTCCTGATTTCCAAGATCCAGTGCAAAGTTCAGCCATTGCCTTAAGAATTGAAAATCAGAGTAAGTAGGACCCAAGAAGTCAGCACAAAGGATGACAGGTTACTCCCAAAAATGTGTCAGTCAAATGCCTTTATCTGACAGACTTCTCCTATCTTGTGTTCACAAGGAGAAAGGATCCTGCTCTCCCTCCCCATTCCTCCATCTACACCAAAGAGTTGGGCCTGAAAATTATCCTCACTGCTCACATTTATTAAACAGTTATATTCTCCAGATGAATCTTGTAGGAAAATGCCAAGAGAAAAGAAATTTTGAGGGCAGAATATTCTTAGGCAAAATCTCCAATTAAAAAAAAATCTATGAAGATGTCTCCAAGTTTTAGAACTCCAAAAAGTGGGTTTCAAGGAATTAAGATAATTTTGTCTGAATAACAGAAGGCCTGGGGGTAGAAAGAGTAGAACTGAATCATAATCTTCAAGGCTACAAAATACCTCTCTTTCTAAATCATGAACATCAAGGAGACTTGGGGGAGAAAAAATTAGGAGGCAGACAGGGTATTATGATAGGAAGTTGTCGACTTGATTTCTCTGTAAGTTCTTCAAAGAACATGAGTGAATCTACTTGGAAATGAATGGGTTGACTGAGTTTGTGGAGCTTTTATCTTCCCTGGTAGTCTGGTATCTTTTCCATATATGCCTTGATGGACAGGGGACTGTGATATTGTGTGTACATTAGAGGGTCCTCAGCCAGCATGAGGGTGCAGGGAAGCATGGGCATGAGGATAGCACCATGAGAGTACTCACTGAGGAGCAGCAGAGAGTCTGGGGATGAGTTTGAGAAGCCACAGATGTGGAACCAGGAGTACTAGAGAGGCATCTCTTTCTTTCAGAATCTTCTTGCATCTCAGTGTGTGTGGGGAAGAGAAGGAAGTAGAGAGAGAGGAGGCCTCAGGGCAGAGGCATACCGAAATATCCAGCTTCACTCTAGAGGCAGTGGGAAACCCCTGAATAGCAAACCCACATAAATCTAGACCTGCTTATGACTCCTCACACCTAGCAGAAATTCAGATCACTCTTTACCCACCTGGTTAGAACCTAAGAGCCAGGTGGAGATGAGGGGTGGGAGGAGTGTAATTTTGTTGTACAACACCCAGAAAACTGCCTTGTAGGTCCCTTAAGACTCTTCCTCCCTGAAGCTCACTTATTCTGGTAAGAAATGGGTCAAGAAAAGGATGAAAACTTGCAATGTTTTGATTTTATCCCTGTTGTAGAAGAGCTCTAGGCAGAGAATGAGATTTATGTTATACAGACCACTGTGATATCAATGAAGGGGACATTGATGTTGGGAAACGTCAGTGACGAATTAGAGAGAGTACAGTTCCCTATGGGTAAGGTACCACACCTGGTGGCAGCAGAAAGGATTGCTTTTCCCATATGAAAGATGGAAATACTGAGGCCCAGAGAAGATAATTAACCAGCCCTCTATCCTCCTGTGTTGACCCAACGTGGGGGGAGAGCAGAGAGCAGGGGAAATGGAAGTTCATTCAGATGAGTGAACCCAGGGCATCTTTTGCATTGGACAGAGAAAGGATTTCTGTTCAGAAAAACCAAAGGAAGTGTTTTCTTTCTGGCTTAACCCCTAAAACTATTTAACGTGGTCTCCCCAGCACTTTGGGCAAGAGTTGGAGGCCTAAAGGCACTGGCTGCTAGAGGGGGTGTGGCCTCCACTCGGCACAGACCTTGTGTGGGAGGGTGTGGGGATGGTCATGGTGCCCAAAGTTGATATGGGGGAACATCAAGAGATAGCCCTATCAAAGGCTTTCTGAACAAGGTATCACAAATGGCAAACAGTGCATTCAGGGCCAGGAATAGGAGGAGGAAGTGAGAAAGACAACAGACAAACTTCAGATTCCTCTGGAAAACTTGCAAGTGAAGACGGTGTGCTTGTCAGAAATTTCTCAGAATCCCAGAGTTTTACACTTTAGGAAAACCTGAAGAAGAACTTGTGGTTGCCCTGTTAATGGAACCTTTCAGAATAAGTGTGAATCAGATCAGATCTGATGCAGAGTCAGCTCTGTGGTGGCCCAACAGGGATTCTCATATCCTTGACTCACCTGGTTAGAATTGAGAAGCTGAGAAGAGGGGTCTGAAAGTCCCCACCCGTGTAACTGAGTCTGCAAAGGGTGAGAATATGTTCAGAGATGTAGCTAAAGTCTGGTAAGAGGAGAATGAAAGCAGGGATGAATCGAAGCTGGTGGTCTCCTGCGGGCCACTGTGGGCTCTGTGGGGTCACAAGGGTAGGGGGAGGCTGAGCCTATGCATCAGCATTCTGGATGGTGCCAGCTAACTTGCCTGTTTCTTTTTTTAATGTATATATGATTTTTACTTGAGAGAGGAAGAGTGTGAGCAGGGGCAGGGGCAGAGAGAGAGGGACAGGGAGAACTCTAAGCAGGCTCCATGCTGTCAGCACAGAACTCGACGTCAGCCTGCATCCCACAGACCATGAGATCATGACCTGAGCCAAAATCAAGAGTCAGACGCTTAGCTGACTGAGCCACCTAGGTGCCCAAACTTTCCTGTTTCTTATCTAGGCTATTGACTACTGGCCTTGGGCCACCAGGAAGCAAAAATATCTCTCTTATTCATGAGACCACTTCTAAGTTCCATCTCAATTAGAAAATAATAAGAAACAAAATTGTGTCTCACTCCTATCCCAAACTACCCTCACTTCAAAACTGTCTCTGTTCTTTATTAAAGGAAATACAGGGGCATAGACACTAGAGTCCCCATTAGATCTCTGCTCTGCAAACCCCCTGATTGTGCATATGCTGCTCTGACTCCTGGGAAAGGACTAGTTATTTAACAGGACTCCATGCAGATAGCCACTGTGTCTAGAGGAGTCCAGTGGTCCTCCCCCTGCAGCACAGGAGCAATGAGATTGCTTTTGTGTATCAGCAGAAGGAGAGCCCTTCTTGTTGACAGACCCGTCGCGCCCATGATAAATTGCATCTCTGTGAGGGTGGTATAGTTATGGTTTTCACTTCACAAAGGTTCATCGCCAGGTCTCCTGGCACTTTAGAAAATGAACTGCTTTAATTCCATTCTGATCAAACAGCCTTTCACAGCCAGTTCCTGGTTTACTCTAATATGGCTGCTGGCTTGTCACTCAGAAGGCCAGCAAGGGGCCAGCCTTGATGGCAACTCCTCCTAGAAGCAAGGGAGGAGATCCTGGATGGCTGTGTCTTAAAGAAGGAGAGTAGATACCTGATGCCCTGGGGACTTCAGAGTGGTGCAAGCCTCAGTGAGTGTAGGTCAAGGGCTGCACTCTCATTCAGGGGACCCAGAGCTGTTAGTGGATTTGTATGTCCTTGTTGAGCACCTCAACTTAATGCTATTCATTTTAGCTTTGGTGAGTCATTATCCCTGATTTAGTGGGAGTTTTGTCTGGCTTTCCCAAACTCCCCAGATCATTGTTCTGAAAGTAGAAAAATGTAACCCCTATGCAGGGGATTCATAATTTATCACTTTCTGCTAATTTGATTTTAGAATCGTGTATATGGTTTTTCAGGCTATCTATTGCTATATAAAAAGTTATTCCAAATGGGTATCTACTCTAAAAACTACCTCAAATCCAATGGATTTAAAGTAATAACCAATTTTTACAACTATTTTGTGGGTCAAGACTTTGAGTGGAGTTTAGCTGGGTAATTGTTCTAGTCCTTATGCCAGTGGCTGGGGTCACTCAGTGGTATTCATCTGGGACCTGGGCTGGCCTGGAATATCCAATGACTTTGTTCACACACGTGGTGCCTTGGTAGGGACAGCTGAGGTCATCTGGCCTCTCTCTTTTTTCATGTGTCTGGCGTCTCCACATGATCTCCCTGTCAACCTTCACATGGCAGCTCAAGTCCCATAGACCAAGACAGAAGCTGCCAGTTCCCATAGAAGCCTCACTTATATGATACTCCATTGGTCAAAGTAGTCACAGGCCATGCAGAATCAAGGAGAGGGGAAGTAGGTATCATCGCTTAAAAGGAGGCATATGGCCTAATTTTCAGTCATCTTTAATCCACCACCCGAGTCAATTTATTAATGCAAATCACATATCTCTAGGGATGAGGGGAATTTGTCTTGATCCAGGCACCCTCCTAACAGAAACCTCTTTTCTCCAATCCTTCAGAACCATTGTGGGGCCAAAGGAGATTCATGTTACATAGTAATCAGGGTATAAACAAAGCTAAACAACAGTCCCCTTAATACACATCAGAAGTGAGAGTCATACTTCTGTCCTTTCCCCATGAATTACGTAGATAAGCTTATCTCAGTTATTGCTATAAAATAATAAATTTGGCTTGGTAATAATAAATGTTATTTGCTTCACATACCTGGTATGTATTATCCCCCTCTGGAGAATTCCACATAGCCTTGCCACTAATCCATCAGGCTGTTTTTCCAAGAGTGGATTCTCTATTGTTCTGTTCACTCACTCAGCAGATGTTGAGTGTGTGATGGTTATAGCATGTGATTTTCCTTAAACTAACTGTGATGTTTCCCAGCCTTGTCTTGCTATCTCTGGGAGCTTCAACCTTTGGGTTACTGTAGGTGAGCCTAGAAAACCAGGATAGGGAGGAAATATCCTGTGGCAGAGCCCTAAGCTTTAGACGTCAGGAATTGTTTGGTAAAAATGTGCATGTGGGCAGCTAAACTACTGGCAGATGGTAGGAGATTCGGTCTCATAATTCAAGCACCAGTAAGTACTGCACTCTAGACCAGGTGCATCTAGAGAAAGTTTCTGACAGGTATACCTGGTTTTCCATGGGAATATAGGAGACCCTTCTCCACAGGTGCAGAAGTGTCTCACTGTGGGCATTTGAGTTGATTTCAAGCTGTCAGGTGACATGGCCCATGGGTATCCTTGGCAGTTCCACTCTGAGTACTTCCAAAGTTCTCTGACAAGGCTAAAAACTCCCATCCAACCAAAGATTCTTGCACATTATTTAAATAGGATGCAAATGCATGGTCTGCTCTGAGCCCTGGCAGCTTTCAATTTTTATATTTTCAGAATGGAAAGGCCTGCCATCAGTTCACTTGAAGTTCAGGCCAAGATGTGCCTGTCCCTGACATTTGTTCATTCTTTATGCAGGTAGCATTTTGGAAAATTAAAAAAGAAGTCATCTTTGTACTCCATTCCCTACCACCCTCCAAAACAATTTCAAAAAAATATTTTAGACATTTGTTGCATGCATAATAGCTGGAACATGACTAACTTATTTCCTACCGCTTGAATTTCCAAGTTGGATTCTATAATCCCTCTCTTTGGCAATCCATTGTCTATATCTTTTCTGATATCTCAGTGGTAGGTACTGCCTGTTTAACCTAAGGGATTAGGCTCCTAAGTACATAAGCAGATTCCATCAGATGGTTGAGACTGGTTATTGCTGGGATGAATACCTGGGATGTCAAGGCCAGCTGATGACAAAGGCAAGCGTGAGTGCAGAGGGAGAAGAGGTGCTTCCCTTTGCGTGCACTTCCTCCATATGCAGTGAAGTCTGAGCCCACTCACTTACAAGCTGAGTACACTGCTGAGAGCTGTCAGAAGCCCTACCTTCTTTGCATCTGGGATCTGTGAGGAAGGGGGCCCTGCTTGAAAGACAAAACCACGAAGGGAACTAGAAAAACTGAACTTGGGGTCATGTTGTGTTGGTGGTATGCCTCTACACAGGCTGCAGGTACCACTCAAATTCAGCCCAAACCTGTGAGTGTGTGTGTGTGTGTGTGTGTGTGTGTTTATGCAGCAAGAGCATATATATATATATATATATATATATATATATACACACATATATATATATGTATATGGAATACACACACAGACACACATATATGATATATGTGTGTGTTAATATATATGAATATGAATATATGTGTATATATACACACACTGTATACACACAATTATACTTTGCACATTGTGGTTGGTTCAGATAGAAAGAAGAGGCAGATAAGGAGAATGAAGGAAGAAGTAGAAAAGGAAAGAAAAAGAAGGAAAGGAGGCTACAGAATATGTGGTAGACTGCTAATTGTCCCTCCCAAGCTCCAAAGTTTCTTTATTCTGTCTTCCTGGGTACATATCTATCCCACTAGAAACCATGTTTGTCAGCTTCCCAGCAGTGAGGCTGGGCCTTAGGACTAAATTTGCATCACTGGAATATGAGTGGAATTAGTGTGTGCAATTTCTGCTTCACCTGCATACATCGCAACCACTCTCCTTGGACTCTCTCTTCTCTGCTCAGCTTTGGCCGTGCAGAGCTACACTCCCTGTGTGAGCCGGTGGAGTGAACCCTTGCTGTCTAGACAGCTACTTGAGAAAGAAACAAATGTGTATTTCAGGTCATTGTATGTTAACATCTCTCTGTTGTAGCACATGCAGCTCCAGTCTGTAAAAGAAGCACAAGGAAGAGTGAGGGAAAACTCAAGCAACAATGGAAAGAAAGGATGGCACTACAAATACAGTAATCCAGAAGTAGAGAAAGTGGGTTGGTAACATGGAGCCATGACTGATGGGAGGAGTCAGCTTCTGGACAGGTACTGGGGAGATTGTAATATTTCCATAAAACTTCTCTCAGGCCTTCCCTGACAACCATGCCCCCTCCTACAGAGTTTTGAAGCTGAATGTTTACAAGGGCATCCGCGTTTAACTGACCATCTCAAGAGTGTCTCATTCACCGAATTAAAGGCATAGGTGCTGGAATCAGTAACAGTTTAATTGATCGGTTGGACTGATTCTCCAGTGAGCGAGGTGGCTTCCAAAACAACGGACAACCATTTCCGTGTGCAGCCAAGAGAGGCTGAATGACCACATCTTATGGACATTGGAAAGGAGATTCCTATGCTCACTGGGCATTTGATGAGGTAACATCTAAAGTATCAACTAACATTAATATTCTCCAAAAAACGTTTGAATCAAGAAAGCTAAGTTGCTTTTTAAGTGCTATATGAATTGTTTTCACTTCACTCCTCTATTCACTTGGACAGTGGACTTTAAACTCCTACCTGCTCTTTGAAAATCCCTAATAATCAGCTTCAGTTTTCTCCATGGGTGAATCATAGACTTACCAAAAATTGTTTTCCTCCTGTGCACTATAGCAGAACACAGGTTTCATAGCTTTGTGTTGAGTGGAAGCTGAGGTATGCCACTTGGCAGGTCAAGGCTAGCTGTCTTTCCCATGTGGTATGCTTTTAGACTTGCTGGGAGGTCCTCATTCATAAAAATATATTTCCCTGTGACATAATCATGGATGCCTGAGAGTCAACCAGTAGCGTTCATTCCTTTGTATTGCCCATGGCTCCTTCTGAGCAGTTCTTTCTAAAAATGCAATCATCCGTTGACAGGTAACAGATTAAATGTGTAGTGGAAGCATAGGGAAGGGGAGAATTTTTATAGAGGAAAATGACAGTGGAAAAAAATGTACTCTATTCATGGCTCATGGTCCCATATCCCTCTTTGTGTCTGCTGCTGATATGTAAGAAAAGCACAAGGTGGCCCCTCTGTGGTCTTTATTCTCCTCACTCTATTCCTTCCAAGTACATTCATATTCCAGACCAGTACATGATAGAGAGCTGACAGTAACATACAGCCAAGAGAGCCAGCTGGCTACTTGGCTGGGCCAAACTTCCCTCTCCTAACCTAGAGCAGCCCTGGGCCCTGGGATCCCACAAATAATCTTGTACCTCTCGGTGTTCGACCAGTTGGCCAGGCCAGTGCTCTTGGTGCTCATGCACAGGTCATCTGAGGAGAAAGGGGACTCAGGACAGGTAGTTTTTACTGGGTGAAAGGAAAGGTTAGGCTGGATGTGAAACCAGAGACTGTCTGGAAGGTGCAGACATAGTTGGAGAGCCTGAATAACTTGCAGTGACAGAAGGTCACCAGACAATTGGCAGAGGGTGAGAAAGGGAGGCTGCATGGAGAATAAAAGAGAAAGACAGAAAAGGAGCCTCTGCACTTTGCCATTGTGCCATGTGCCTCAACACAGATAACAGGGTGCAAAGTAAGAAAATGTTTATTTATACATTTTTATGGCAACTTTGACTTCTCTGAATCTCCAAAGTTCAAGATATCTTTATATTAGAGGGAGATTAGGTTTTATCCTCAGCCTCTCAAGATAATACTAAATTCTGGTTTCAGAATTCAGCTTCCTTGACCAGAGAGAAGCAGAATGTAATTCCTGAGGAAAGGGAATATAGCCTGTCTAGAGAAGAAGGGAAGGGAGGAGAATATGAGGAATCAGAACAAAACTTTATACCTACAAGGGGAAAAAAATGAAGCTGAGTACTTCTCAGCATCTAAGCTAATGCAACGGAAAGAACAATGCCCTGCAGTAGTGTTCCTTAGGGATTATTGCACAGATACAGCATTGAATGGAAGAGGCTGGATTAATGCAGGTCTCCCATGAACTTGACTCTGAAACTTGGCTACTGTAGTGAGCTCATTACTAGGAAGATCACTGTAGGTGAGAAGCCAGGCAGCACATTCTGCTTTATGATTTTTATGTCCATACTTAAAGTTCTTATCATCCATTTGACTATGAACTCCATGGTGGAGAGGTGGAAGTACACATTCATTTATATTATCCTCAGTGCTTCATTGGAAATCTTGAACATGGTGCTTATGGTAGCATGAGTGCCACTTATCAAACATTCACTCTCAGCTTCCCATATGTCCCTGCTTCCTTCTTATTAGGTGGGGACCAACCTGATCATAGCTTGGGAGCAGAAGTGATGTGTGCCACTTCTGGGTTGAAGCACAGAAGAGCTACTCTGTGGCTCTCAGCTGGCTCTTCACCCAAAACCAAGAAGGGTGCTACATATGGTAAAGTTATAAGATTGCAGTATCTTTCTCATATAGTGTGGGGTATTGCCCACCCCTACTTCCCCCCACCACTGCACTAACCCATATTGGAGATGTTGCCCAAGTGACACAAACTTTTGTTGTGTTTAACTATTGAGATCGTGGAGCTATTTGTTAGTACAGCACCAGCTAACTCATCCTAACCAATAGAGTAATCAATAAATTTTAGTTGAAAATGAATTAATAAAGAAATGGCTAAAATGAATGATAATATTGGCGCTGATGTTTTTGTTTTTTGTTTTGTTTGTTTGTTTGGATTAACCTCTTCACTATCCATAGCTTAAAATTCTTTTTTCCTGTCAAGGTCTCAGTTCTTTGGGTCTGTGCTTATTGGCAGTTAGTAGCATTCTGTCTTCCCTAACTACTATACAGTATTTCAGAGAAAGGGCTAAATGTTGGACACAATACATTACATCAAATATGTTGAGCATCTGCTCTTTTTCAGGCACTGTGCTGGAACCAGGAATAAAAACTGGATAAAACATGTCCCATGCCCTTGGCATCCCCATTCTAGAAGGGAGCATAGATGAATATGCAATTTTACTGCAATAAGTATTCTGATGGGTGTCAAGACCAGACAGTTATTTCTACCAGCAGCATAGAGAGGGAACACCTGATTCAGGTTGACAATTCCAGACCAAAGGAATTCCAAAGGACACAGCTTAGAAATAAGACGGAGGATGCATTCATGAAACTGAAAATAGTTTACTACAGTTAGACGACAGGTATAGGAGAGAGGTGGTAAAGATGTTTCTAGAAGAATGAGCAGTCCAGACCCTGAAGACCTATTGTGTTTCATTAAGGAGCATGACCAGTATCAATCAGGTAGATAGGGAATAAAGTATGTGGAGGAAATGATGTCCCCACTAGTCAGAGACTTGTGCTACAAAACCACATGACATCCTTGAAATATTTGAATCCAGACAGTTGACGTGATAGAATTTCTGCCTCAGAAAGCTCACACTCGTAGTGGGTTGGAGAGTAGATTGAGGGGGAGAGTGGAGGCAGCTGTGTGTCCATGGTGATGACAGCCCACTCCCTGGTCCAGCCAGCTGGGGTTTCACATTGACAGGGTGTGATTCGGACTCTACTAGTCCCATTTCAACAATCTTCTTGGAGCCTACCTCCTTTGACAGCTATGCTGACTTAGCATGATCAGAATCAGTACTCCATTTACTTCTGGTTCCCCATTCTCAAATTCTGCAGAGCTTCTTGGATTTTCTATATGAAGTTGGCAGAGGTCTTCAGTGGGGCTTTGGGGACCCCAAGACCTCTAAGCTTCCTGCTTCATATGAGATACCTGAAGAAATTTGGTATTTTCCAAATTTTTTTCTCTTTCCATGCTTCCACCCTTGAAGTCAAGTTGAAACATACAACCATCTTAAAAGAAGACAAATTTGCATCCCTGATGTAATAATGCATTTGTTTTTGCAAGTATTTTACAATGGTTTTTAAATCTGTGACCATGGGGAAAACAAGTCTATGTAGTATTTTTGTTATTGTTTTTATATCAGGGTAAAAGTGATACAACTAACTGAGTAGCTTTCCATCCTTTCTCTATTTTTACTGCATGGTGAATACAAAAATAAATTCCAGATGGATTAAATAATTAACCTACTTCTTTTAACCTACTACATGCCCAAATTAGAGCCCTGAGAGAGCGGGGACTTCTCTCACAGAAACAAACATTTGGGGCAGGGGGTGTTTGTGTATATGTGCATGTGTTTAGAAGTAGTATAGGGAGGAAGGTATCGGGGTATGAGATAATATACAGAACTTGGGTAGAGCTTCAGTGGGTATTTAAGCAGGATAAAACCAAACCAAACCTAGACAGTGTGGCTTCAAAAGGCTGGAAGTGAGTTTCCCTGCATCACAAATCTGCCTGTAGAAGAGAACTCTAGGGGAAGAAAGATTGCATTCATCCCCTGCCCCTCTGACCAGCCCTGAGGCTTGGCCTAGAACAGACCAGAGACACTTTTCCTTCTCTTTTCCCAAAAACAGCAAATGTGCCTGATTCCAGAGTTGACTTTGGCAAATTACTGTTTCCAGCATCATACTCTGGCAGCCTGGCTCTGTTCTCCAGCCATTGCCACAGGGAAACATAGATCAAGCCCTTTGGAGAGGGAAGGCTCAGAGCCAAGGCATTTATGCCCCCCGGGGCTCCCTTCTGTCACCCCTCCTGTTTTGCACGGCAACAACACCAACCAGCGCCTGCTGCCCGTGGGCACAGCCTCCCAAAATTGACATTGGAGCCTCTACCTATTGGTTTTCATGAAGGCTTGGGGCTGGCAGCCTGTGGTGTCCAGGGGGATGCTGATGCTACAAGGTTGGAGAGATGCAGGGGGTGGAGTGTTATTTGCAGTCTCTACCAGAAGCCCCGTCAGCAGGTCTGTAACTTGGCCAGCAGCAACCACGTGGAAGAACCAGCAGAGAGGCGGAAGGTGGGTTGGAGAGGCTGAGGGGAGGCTTACAAATAACAACCACTGACATTGGTGAGCCTTTCACACTCTGCAAAGCACTTCAACGTTCAACATCTAATCATGTCACCATAGCAACCCTGGGAGGCAGACAAGCGAGGTAGACATAATTAATTTCACTTAAAGATGGTGAACTTGAGGCTTGAAGAAACCTCAGCTAAATAAGAGGTGGAGCTGGAAGTCAAACTCTGATCTCCTCACTCAAATGTTCATGTTCTGTTATGCTAAGCTTCTGCAATCATTGCTCTGTCCTTGTTCTTTCCAATCTTTCTTATGCAGCCCCCTTCTTCCTGAAACTTACATCCCCTGACTCTAAGGGTCTGGGTGTCAAGTTTTCTCTTTCCTCTCTTCTACATGCCTCTCTCAGGACCCATCAGAAGCTCATTTACTGCTCCCCTGCTCAGAAGGACTTACATTTTAACCAGCAGAGAGAAAACTTGATGTGAGAAAAGATGAAATCCTTATGAGAGTATTTCAAGCTTTAAAAGTATGCTTTTGTGAGAAGAGAGCTTTCTGGTTCCCCCCAGACCATACCCAGGTGAATTGCTTCCCTGCCAGGCTCATGCTGACCCAAGTTGATTATAAGGACAGTGGGGAGAAGCTCCTCTCCATCCTCACCAGAGATCCAACAGTTTGCCAAAGCAGAGCAAAAACGTTTGGGCAGGAGAAAAGGTCCCATTGCTACACAATCAAACTCACCAAGATCTCAGGAAGAACTATAGATTCCTCTATGGCTCCTAGGGCATTTCAGCTGGGGCCTGAATCCAGAAATTCAGTCCAGGAGCACGCATGCTCCATTCTGTTCTTGGCCCTGTCTGCTTACCTCAAAAGCCAAGTTCCAGAGAGAGCCTTCCCAACCTGTACCAGACCGGCAGAAGTGATTATCCCTAGGGATGAGGCCAACTCAGTCTAAGGTATCCACCTTCCTCTCCAGCTCAGTCCCAGCACACACCACCCTTTCTCTCAGTCCCTGCCCCATGGCTAACCAGCCTCAGAAACAGAGAGGCCATGCCACAGGCATTCCAGGGGCATTTGCTTACCCTGAGTGATGATAGTGAGCTGCTTTTTTTGCAAGCTGTCCCCTCTGCTTTTATGTATATTTTAAAATGTGCCGAACATGAAATGGAAGGCAGGGCAAATGCCCATTGAGCAGTCAGTCTGTGGGTGAGAGACTGACCCTGGCTCCTGCCAGGTGTGGGCTGTCCTGCCTGGACTCTGTTCTGTTCTGCAGAAGAAGGGGAGGGGACAGTAAGATACCAAACATATTCTGGGCAGTAACTTGCAAATGCCTCAATGTTTTCCAAGTGCAGGGCTCAGTAGAGGGCTTGCATTTTATGACATGAGGCTATTTATTATAGGCTTGTGTTATGTGTCAATAATTTCCTGCTCCAAAATAACAGAGTAGGCTTGACCCAGACACCTAGGACTGAAGCCAGAAAAAGAGTAAACAGGACCTTGAGGGGTGACCAGAAGAAGGCTTAAGATAGATATTGAGGGGCCTTCTGGGGCTACCCCCACTCCTTAGTTTTTATTCTCAAACATTCACACATATGCTCACTCCTTCACTCTACCCCTCTTTCCTAGATCTTCTGCTCTTTGAAAAAAAAAAAGAATAAACTGTAACTAACTTGAAAAACAATTATTTTTATTCTTCTGTTATCCCAGTGCCAAATCTGCACTTGAGTATAGACAGAGCAGTACCACCCATCGCTGAATTGATGGGTCCTGGCTAAGACATCACTATGGCAATTCTTCCTGGTTCTTACAAGGAATTCTACCATGTGCGTGAAAATAGCCTTAAGAGAAAGTTTAAAGATATTCACAACTGGCATTCAATGGCACTTTGTAGTCTGTGAAGCCTCATTGTATGTTTTATTTTAGAGGTATAGTCAAGACAAGGTTTTTAGCCCTTCCATTTATAGATGAGGAAATGGAGGCTCAGAGAGATTAAGTGAATTGTCCATAATCACACAGCCAGGAGTAACCCGGCTTTCCTCTTAACATGTTGCAAGGTAGGTGGAAGACTCCAAAATCTGGGTCTAGAGGACAGCATCAAACACTGGAGGTTGGAAAGATGAGGCAAAGGAGAGAGGTGGGTACTCCAGGGTACAAGAGCACCTGTTGCAGTTATGCCTGCAGCTGGTTTAGGTCATTTTTACAAGTATTAGATCTGGGTATAAGAATCGTTTTTTGTTTGTTTTCTCATCAATAAAATAATGTACAAGGTTAAGATAAAAGAGCCCAGGACCACGAGTCAGAAAGTCTGGCTTCAGTGTGGCTCTGCTGGGGTGGAGGAGGCCAAGGTGGTTGCTGAGGCCCATGCTTCCATGGAGATCTGTGCTCCTGGTTCAGGGAAGAGGTTTGGGGGGCAGGCAAAGGCTCATAATCTCTAAAGGGCCCAGAGAACAGCAGCCACCAGGGTTCCTCGGTTACTTTGATACAAAGTCCTGGCAAAGAGGAGACAACCGGAGAGCTGGAAATAGCCCCGTGGGTCTCAAGGGATCAGCAGGGACTCCTCCGCAGGATCTCTAAATTAAGCAGCTGTGGGAGGTGCAGACTTGGGCCCTGCTGGCAGGATGAGAGCCACCAGGGCTGGAGGTCGGAAAGGCCCTGTGTCATTCATTGGGAGGGTCATAATCTCTTGCATTTGTCTACTGTCTCCTTATCACCTTCTTTCCTTTGATCTTCACATCACCAACCCTGGAGGGGAGGAGGCTGGTGACTTTCTGTAGTCCTGTTGTTTTTTACAGGGAAAATATAGTGGACAGGAGGAGACAGTGATGCCAAATTGCCAGCCTGGCCAGGATGCCTCGCCTCCTCTGCATCATGCACCTGCACATGTACACACATTGAGAGAGACTGAGAAAAAGTCAAGAGAGAGCTCACTCTCCTTCTTCCTGGATTTTGATTGATTCTCAGATAGGGGATCTATGTGAGCATTCAAGCTAATGTACACCTTCCTCTTTTACAACACAATTGAGAAGGAAAGGAAGACACATCTAAAGACCCAGTAACAATCTCAAGTAGATGTTGACAAACACTTCTCCTTGCTGGCCCGGGGCCCTAGGGGAAAACCCAAAGGTGATTTACTCAAGTTCAGGAATTTTGAGGAGCTTGCCAGGGGATCATGGAGGACAAACCCTGCCCCAGTCTTTCTTCTTGTGTATTCCTCCTCCTCATCAGAACCTGTCCCTTTCATACCTTCTATCATGACCTGTTCCATCTTCTGAAAAACCCAGGCTTCTCTGCCCCCATTCCTCCCCTCCAGGCAACACTATCCTTGGATAAAAGAGAGTTTGCATGGAGAAAATGCTTAGTCCCCAAATGAGATGAACAGTGAAGTCCCTTGCTGTGTTTGCTATTCTTCTGGAGGAGAAATCATGACAAAAGAAACTGACTAAGGGGTGGGAGCAGTTTGCTCACTTTCCTACCCCTTACATAATAAGGAGTAATAAAACATGTCCTGAAAGTGTCATAAGGTGGAGAAAATTATATTTACAATAACTCCTTTCAGGGAAAATACTATATACTGCAAAGAATATTTTCTAAGCTTTTGGGGTAAAGGTTTGGATGCCTAGGAGACCCTTAGGAGGAACAATCACTTTCTAAAGAGGATTTGTCCAGTTCTCAATATTTATATTCTCCTTTCTCATCTCATCTTCTTTCCCAACTTCCCTGTTCCTGTCAACAAGAAGCCAAGGTATATAACCAAAATCTCAGGGCAAGCTTGCCTTGGCTAATCAAGGGTGTCCTGCAAGACACCAGCCTAATGATTTTTAGATAGCTAATACCAACCAACCCAAGCAGCAAGAGAAAGATCATCTGCCAGCACAGTCTCACCTATCTTGCAAGACTTGGTTTTGCTGACCAGGCAGCAAGATTGGGCCTGGAACAGGATAGCTTAGGGCACTACAGGAGGGGCAAGCCTGCCATCAGGGATCTTCTTTCTCTGCCCTCACCCCCACAGCGCACAACCACAGCTCCGAGTGAAGGCTGAACAAATGAAGAACAGTGTGAAGGGTACCAAGTTATTAGCCCTCCCTAATGGGAACTAGCCCAACATCTCCATGTGACCTTGGGTGGAGAGAGGGTAAATAAGCATAGTATGTGAAGAAGACAGGATTGACAGAGTCTTCAGAGATGACATGGAAGTCAGAGTGAAAAATAGCATCTGAGTCACTGGTTTCCAGTCTAGATCCAGATCCCCACTGAGAATATTTATATCTCAAGGTATTATAGTTTCTTTGTCTCCAGGTAGTTCCCATTAGGAAGGGTCATAGAAGAAGTGATGGAGCCAAATTTCCTAAGGCCCCATGTTAGAGGCCCCTGTCCTTTACCCAAAGCCAGATACCTTGTTGAGCTGTCTATTTTTGGAAAAATGTGTCATTCCAGGTGTCAATATTAACAGCAAGAACTTAAAGAGATGTGAGAGTAAAGCTCCTGGAACAGAGGCAAAGATTTCTATATTTTACAACCCTCTAGGGTAGCATCAAACCAGAAATGCTTTTTGGAAGTGTGGGCCTTCAGTTTTGATTTAAAGTATGAGCAGGACAACATGAATGTCATGAATAGTGTTTTGGAGGATGGATGTGGCAAGGTGCAGGTGGGTCCAGGGGAGTGGATGTGTGAAAAGGAAGCTCAATGACGGGGAAACAGAAATAATATGGCAGGGAGAAGAAGGCTTAGGGCCATGTGGGAGAGGATTGTGCTATCAGGGCCTTCTGGCCCAGGGTAGATCCTCTGAGCAGAGATTGAGGACATGTTTTGTGACAAGAAAAGGTGCACCAAGAGCCTCTCTTTGGAAGTGGGGACACTGAGAGAATGGCTGAGACTTTTGCTCTATGTGGTTGAGTAGGAGGTGAGATCATCATACCTGTCATTATGCCCACTGTTCTCCTCCAGATCAATCCTGTCTTCCTCGGACTATCCATTGGCTTTCTTTTTTCCCCTACCTCACTGAAGTGAAGAGTACATCCCCCATTTTAAAGTTCTCCCCACACCTGAAGGTCGTTTTTATCTCCTTCCAGATCCCTTCTTTAAGTGAATTTAAACACAAATCTAAAGGTGCCCTTGTCCAGAATCAGGTTCCTTCATCCCTCACCACCATCCTCTAGTTCTTCCCACATGGGTGGGGTTGACCAGCTGGCTTCATGTAAGTAATGAATGCTGATGACTGAGAAGGAGGGACCTCCTGTTGGCTACCCCACACCTGACAGCTGGGCAGAGCTGAGTAGCACAGTCAGGCCCTCCTTCCACATATGGCCTCCTGGAGAGACCCCATCTTGCCATTCTGGGCCCCCAGCTTGCTCATTGAGCCCCTTGAGGCTCCTTCTTAGGACTTTATGGCTTTTATCTTAGAATAAGCTCAAGAATATAAGTTTGACTATTAGAGGAGTGCTTCCTTTGTACACTAATGATCTTCCCCAGATCTCTATGCATTTTGCAAGGACTCTTCTAACACACCTCTGTAATGGGAGAGGGCAGTTCTTCCTGGTCAGAAGCGGGACCTGGCATTTGAGAACTCTGACTGCCTTATTGACATGTCAGTTGGGGGTCAGCCACATGAGTCCCACCTCTCTGTCCTAGATCCCATCTATGGAACTCAGATGTCCACTGAGAAAAACATAGAACCAAGCCAAGAATGTTCTTCACCTCTTGGAGAATTCATAGAGCGGCAAATCAAGAGACTGACATCCAGTGGTTGAGCTCAGCCAACATATTCTTAAGCCTAAAATCCACAGTTCTCCGACTATCAGAACAGACAAATATCTCAGTTCTTTGATGGAAGTGACAGGGTAAGGTATCCAGACAGCCTGACAAGAAAGGTGAGGAGATTTCTTCCTAATGTTTATTTTACCCTTTTCAGCCTTCTTGCTTATCCTGCCTACTCTTGTCAACAAGGCATCAAAGCATACAACCAAAATCCTAGGGCAAACTCATCAAGAGTGTCCTGCCAGAGACCAGCCTAATGAGTTTTAGACAATTAGTACCAACCAACCCAAGCAGTGAGGGATGGACCAGACCTGCCAGCAGATTCTGTCCCTTGTCTTACTCACTATCTCTATTGATCAAGAAGCATTGCCCCAACCTCCAGAGTGTGCCTTTGCCAACTGCCCAGCATGAACAATCTGAGCTCCGCCCTCCTTTTGCTCCTTGAACCTCTCGACAACCACTGGCCTTGTCAGTCATGCTGAGCAGAGCCTCGAGAGTTGCCAAATGGACTTGGCCTTGAGCCACCAATGTTTCCTGATGCAGAGGAGATGAGATTTTCAAAAACATGGAACTCAGGAGAGAAAGAGGGATGGTCCTCTTTTAGAGTTGTAGCTTACCCCAAAGTGGATTCACTGAATTATACTATCACAAGATAACTGCAAAATAGTCTACATTCAAATTACCCCAAGTATGCTAACCATGAGTGACTCATTTGACAGTGTGGGCAAATGCAGTCTCATAGGGCTCCTGAGGCAGGATTTGTAAATGTTGATGAACAACTAGCCATGACTATCACTGGTGAGAACTGAAAATGGGCTAGTGACTTCTGAGCAAGCCACAGTGAATTACCAGTCTTGTCATGGCTAGACCTAAGATAGTTTCCCAACCTGGTTTTTCCATGTCTGAGGGGGTAGGGTAGAGGAAAAGAGAACCGTAGCTAAATAAGTAACGTCTATAGTTTTTAATTTTTTATCTGTTAGTACACATGGTGTTGGAGGAAATAATTCCCTGGGCCTCTGGGTGAACACATTACTGCTGAGAGCAGCTGGTGAAGACAGAGTTAGAATGAAAGATGAAAGGCTTTGCCTTTACCTTCTCTCCCTTCCCTCTCCTTCTCAACTGAAGTGGTCACCAGTGAACTCATTTAGGAAGATGAGAATCAAGTACCTCTCAGCAATTTATAAAAAGAATAAAGTACTGATACTTAGAATAACATGGATTAATCTCAAAATCATTATGTTAAGAAAAAGGAACAAGACACAAAAAGTTGAGATGATTTCTTTTGGGTAAGTTCAAGAACAGGCAAACCTAATCTATGGTGACTGCAATCAAAACAGTGGTTATCTTTGGGGGAGCAGGGATTGTCTGGAAAGTACAAGAAGGAACTTTGAGGAGTGATGGAAATATTCTTTATTTTGGTCTGGGTGCTAGTTACTTGAGGCTTTGAGTTGTATACTTAACATTCATACATTTTAATATATGTTGACTATACATGAATAAAGTAGCCATAGTGAATAAAGTTAGCTCTAGAACAAGAAGAGAGGATGGGATCAGGAAATACAAGAGAATACAAGAGAAGCTCCCTTAGTGAATCTCCACTTTCAGGAGTCCCTGGCTGCCCCGTGCTATAGTTTCCTCACAATATTGGGTGACTGTTGCTGTGTCTCACAGTGAGGCAGACAGGGAAGGTGGGCTATTTGCTCACACACATGCACACTTCTGCTGCCTCCAGGAGGGTGGTAAGTTTACCAAGAGTCAATTGTGCTTGCTATCATACTTGTTCATGTGGTTCTACTTGTTCTTGCAATTAACTAATTTAATTTAATACTATTTAAATAAAAGAAGTATAAAAAGAATAAGAGTTTTTGTGAAAACTAAGCCAAATTCACCTCAATAAAGGTGAATTATTAAAAATAATTGATATAAATTAGATTTGGCTGAAACAAATATAAAAGATCAAAACAAAAGTTATAAAAATCTAGGTTTCTGAACTCAGATTCTTCACACATGTAACCTCCTATTCTACTTTGAAGAAATTGCAGCTGGAAATTGTCAAGGATGCTTTAAGAGTATAGTTTATACAAAAAAGAAAGACTGGAACAGTTCTCTTCAGACCTGTGGCTTTGGCCCTACTTATAAAGTTTTACAATAAGCATCTATGCATGTTTTTGAATTAAAATGAAAAGTTTATCATATGTGTGTTCTAAACTTACTCCTTGCCCATTTGAACCAACTGTTTGGATTAACTGACCAACTACCTGGTCAAGGAGCAGGGACAGGGAGGCTTCTAACCTGAGAAGTAGAGATTCAAGAAAGCAAACACACAGCTTTCCTAAAAGCTAGGCATTCTTATGTTCTGTATGCAGAGAATAAGCCAATGCATCAATCATGTGGATTCATCTATGTGAACAGGATGGCCCTGTAACACTTTGTACACTCTTATTTCTGTTTAGTGTTTAAATATGATGTACACATACAGTTCTGTGTGTTTATGCTGCGTTTGCATATTGTTGTGTGTGGTACCCTGTCTCATCTCCTTCCCTGTGAGTCCTGTGAGCAAGGCACAGCAGGGGGCAAGGATCAAGTGGAGTCATCTGGCATCCACTCAGTTCTCATGAGTGAGCAGCCTGCTTGGTTGGGAAGGAGATACACTATTGACACAAATCTGTTATTTTGAAAAAGACAATTATTCCCATCACACTGTTAGTGTTGATACTTGCTCCAAAGGTTTTCTCAATGTTATATTTAAAAACCAATTTATGCTAACGAAGAACCACTATTCACATATTCATTATTTAGAGTTCTGCTTAAAATATCCCTGACAAATAGAAGTCTTTGTTTGGACCAAGGGGATTAATCAGTACTAAGTATTAGTAAGAAGCATTGTGCTTTAATTTCACAAGTTTGTGTGAATTGCAAAGGCTTTCATTGGACTTACCCATGGTATTTCTTTTTCCACAGAATGTCAAGCCTTAAGGAGATGACTCACTTACTTGAGTTTCACTTGCGTCCGAAACTATACTCTACAGAATTACACTCTACACAGGACAAATAGGCTTCCTATCACTAGCTTTGTTTCTTTCTTTACTGACCATACTATACTAACCATGCCCTTTATTCTGATGCTTTGACATCTGGGCCCTTGCTGACCTTGAAAAGACTGCTCCTCTCGGCATTAATCAGTTCCCAGAGATAGTAAACCATTTGCCTGTGAATGCAATTTTTAAATGTAAGCAAAATCATCCAGAGCCCCCACCCCATCCACCTCCTTTATTGGGCTTTTCCATTTCTGGCCACTATCCACCTGCCCTAATCATTCCAGGGTCTGGTACCAGATGACTAAGGACAGTGCCTCTGTCCCAAAGCCCACCAAAACTATTCAAACAGCCAATCCTCAGTTTGCTTTCTCTTTCTCGCTCATTTCTTCCTGAAGAAACTACAAGAAGGCTCTCATCCACAGTTTGCCCCTCTCCCTCTGCCTTCTGAATGACCCTGTGGTTCTCCAAGGACTGGTGCATCCCTTGCCCTTGGGAACTCTAAGTAACAAACTATCATTGAAATGGCAATTGTTTCCTGATCTACTTCCCTTACCCTACTTCAAAATTTCAATTAATACGCTATAAGGCAGAACACATACCCATTGCCATAGTTGTCTTTTTCTAACTCTCCAGCCATTCAGTCATTTTGCTGATATGTACATAATTCATATGTACAACTAACAACTGTAACCTCTTTGGCATTCATTCATACATACATACATACATACATAAGCTTTCAGTTGTACTAAAGTGACCATTTCATCCCACTAGGCTTCATTCATCAACAGGCTGTAAACAGGTCAGGAGTCTGAGTCTAAAACTAAAAAAAAAAAAAAAAAAAAAAAAAAAGCCTTTAATTTTGGTCAGCTTTTCTCTCAGAACCAGAACTTCTGATGGATCCTGTTGGGGCAGTAACCCACCCTACATTGGTTTATGTTGGTAACTGAGACCATCTATCCTGGTTGAAAATTGTGTGTAGTGAGGCAGGAAGTGTGCAGACAGCTCAGGTGGATTCTGAGTCAATGGTCATGCAGTCCAGGTGGTGGAGAACAGGATGCTAGTAGGGATGGGTGGGGGAGGAGGAAGGAGAGGAAGGAAGCAATCAATCCCACATGGCCAGCAGGTGGGTAGGCCAGTATTTGAACGGAGATCCTTGGAACATACACCCCATGTTCTTTCCACTCTATCACATGGCCTAAGAAAGTAAATGAAACAGAAAAGATACTTTGAGAAAAGAAGCAAAGGTTGCTGCTGGTTACTCTTGGGAGATAAGGGAGAAAGAAGAATCCAAGCAAACTCTCAGGAGTGGATGAGTTGAGGGAACAAGACGGGAAGGGTGGAGTATAAAACACCAGGTGTGCCAACTGTAACTTTGGCAGAACTTGAGGTCCTGCACAAGAGTCTTTGTTCAGGGAGTTTCTCAATTCTAGTCCTAGAGGAAGAAGTCAATTGATGTAGGCTAGTGATGCCAAGAAAAAGAGAGAGCAGTAGCTGTAACACTGCCAGGCCCCTGCTAGGAGGTAAAGCTGTTAGGTAAAGGGGGCAGATTGGCTCTCTTTCAGAGGGTTTGTAATCCCCACACACACTGCCCCAGGAGACTTGGCTTCAGCAGCCTCCTCATTCCCAGTCAGAGACCCTCTACTCTTCTTTGTTTCTATCTTCTCTAACCTCTGTATGTCCACTCCCTATTCATCAGAGCCTCCTCCCTGAACTTGTTCCCAGAATCTTGTATTTTAGGAAGCCAAGCTGATGACATAGGGTTGACTGAGGATACAGACTTCTCCTTACCTCCTCCACAAGGCTGCCACACTGTTCCTGGACAATCCTTGTCACAACTAGAACAAGGAAATCCATAGATGGGAGAGAAAAACAGTATATTTCCCCTTGGTATGAAGGATGGAGCTGTTTCTTGGGCCAAAGATTCAGTTAGGGCATGTCATCTCTGGATTTATGAAGGGTCTTTAGAACTCTGAATAGTCATTTAGTGGCTGACTCATCAAGTCGTGATTTCTACAATCAAAAGAGCTGGCTTCTTCCTCAATTGGTCATTGCCTATAGGCCCTTCCAAGTTAATAAAACATCTTTGTGCCAAGCTCTTCCTCCTTCCCAATAACAATGAACTCTGGACATATGGAAGACTCACCCATGCCCAGATTCAAAAATAAACTATAGTTTATTCAAAAATAAACTGCACTGGGGCTCAGTTTCTTGTTCCAGAATTCTCTGACTCCAATGGTTAATATGAGGCTTTCAGTCCAGATTCCCAAGTTCATATTATGGCAGACACTTCTCATCTGGGTACCCATCCCCTAGCTTCTGAGTGCTTTGCTGCTAATGGCTTGCAACTGTGCCTTTTCTGAGAGAGCTCTCCTTGGGCTACTAGAGCTGTTCTTGGAAGAGCTGGAGTTGGAAAGCCCAAGAAGTTTACCACTCCCTCCCAAGCCCTCCTTCCACAGTGGCTTATGGCTCCCTTTCCTCCAAGGTAAACAAATTATGACTATCACTTACACTCTAGAGATTTGTTCAGGATCAGGGGATTCACCTGCAATCATAGCCTTGCTTGGCTTTTTCTCTTTTTCTGCCTTTCCCGCCCCACTTCCTTCTCAAGTATCTCCTGGGAGCGCCTTTTTAAAAACATTTTCACATAGATCCTCTGCTTAGGGTCTACTTCTGTGGGACCTGACCTAAAAAAGCAATCATTTTGCTGAATGCTGAGGATAAAGGATGCTCATTGTCTGTCAGGGCATAGGTAATTATAGCAAGGTCTGGTGCACACTGCAATAGAAGTACTCCCAGAGTGCAAGAACCCCCAGAGCTTTCAGCTTGTCTCATTGTAGCCCCAGATACCAGATCAGAATTCTTTGGAGTCAAAAAGGCCTGTGTTTGAATTCTGACTTGGCCTCTTATAAGCTGGGTACTCTTAGGCAAACCTAGCATTTCTGATCCTCAGTTTCTTCATCTGTAAAATGGATATAATAGCTAACTCACTGAATTAGGAAGATGATCCCTTTTATGGGATAATAAATATAAAGTTCTTGGGCTAAAACCAAGCACATAATGAGTGCTCAATCATGGAAGCTGGTTTTAGTGGTTATTGTTAGGCTTCCAACATGATTTGAATGTATCGCCATACAGTAGTCTCCCCTTATCTGTGTTTTTGCTTTTCCTTGGTTTCAGCCACCCACAGTCAACCACAGTCTGAAAACAGATGATCCTTCTTCTGCATATCATCAGAAGGTCAGTGATAACCTGACACTAAATCACAGTGCTTGTGTCATTCACCTCACTTTATCTCATATGTAGGCATTTTTATCATCTCACATCATCACAAGAAGGGTGAGAATTGTACAATAGGATATTTGAGAAAGAGAGACCACATTCACAGAACTTTTATTATAATATATTATGATGAATGCTCTTATTATTAGTTATTATTGTTTATCTCTTACTGTGCTTAATTTATAAATTCAACTTTATCATAAGCATGTATGTATAGGAAAAAGCATAGTATATATATAGGGTTTGGTACTATCTGCAGTTTTAGGCACCCACTGGGGGTCTTGGCACATATCCCCCATAGCTAAGGGGGACAGCTAATGTTACATAGGTCACTGATGTTCCTGCAGACCCTCCCACATGCAGGCTTTCAAGCATGGTGTTATTCCATCAGTTCTCAGAACTACAGGGTTGGCCGCAGGAAAGGGGTCTTTCCCTCACATCCATTTATCCCAGGTTACCCTCTAAGCTCTGCTCTCTCATTTGCTGGTCCTGAGTTTTCTTCTTTGATTGAAATTTTTCTTCGTGAAAGAGAAACATTCCAGAGCTCCCCCATATCTTTGCTGCCCCAGGCCCATGAAAAGCTAAATCCGGTCTTGGCTCTCCAAAAGAGAATAAATCCCAGCCTGCCCCCAAGAAGTTGCTGTCATAATTACATCTTCTCTTGGAAGTAATTTGATTTAATCTCATTAAAGCTAGATTGCACCATTTCCTTGGCCAAAGTTGATTCCAAATTGGCTTTGTTACTTCCCTCCTGGTCCATAGATTCCTCTCTTTTTTTGGTGGTTGTTTGCAAGGAAAATATCAAGCCTTTCCAAAGGAAGGTCCAATGGAATGCCACAGGGTGGCACTGATACCTTCTGCTAGAAAAGCAGGGTGACTGAGTGAGCTCTTACCTGCTGATCCCCATTAGAGCAGCACCAAGGGCTCCTGGAATGGCCAAATTTGGCTTTGGCCACTGCTTCTCAACTGATAGTACAAGAAGCATCTAGATGAATATTTGGGGCCTTGTTTCTGCTTTCTCCTTCTAGCTCCTCTGCTCCCCACTCCTTCTAGTCCATCACTAGAGAGTCAGTGTGATAGATCAGTTAGCCATAGGTGGCATTTATGTAGTTAGTCTTTTGTGTTGGATCTCAGTATAGTTGTCCCTCAGCGTTGAGCACCATAAAGGATATAAGAAGAGGGTAATGTGGCCTCTGTCAACTCATGACAATGAGACATCTGTGCTGTAGGGACTTATGAAAAAGAAGAATGTGAGCTAAGAGAGTGGGGAAGGCTCCCCAGGGAATGTGGGCTGACTTCTGACTGGCTTCGAAAGTGAGAGAAGAGGAAGAAAAGCATTCAAGTCATGGGAAGTGACACAAGGGGAGAAGCAGACACATCCTTGTATTGTCAGTCTTTCCTGTGAGAGGCACGAGAGCTGAGGCTGGGTAAGATGATGGCATTAGATTACAGCAGGCTTTGAATGCCAGCTGTGACTTGAAGTCCACTTGGGAAGAAATCCAGTGTTTTATTAATCAAGAGGAGTTTTGTTTCTCACACCTCATTGCTAGTGGGGTGGAAAAGCTAGTGGAGCTTGGAGCCTGGATAGGAAGATAGCAACTCACATGGAGCAGAGGCTACAACTTCCTTCATAACCACTGGGGATTCTTGAGCAGGCAGTAACCAGATAAAGTGTCTAAGCTGGCAGAACATGTAGAACAGGGGATATTTTTATTATTTCTGGCCGACATGTTTTGAAATATCCCAACAGGTCTTATTATGCCTGAAACCCTCCATGGGTATTCAAAACAAGTCCTCTTCTGGGACCCTATGCTACAAATGTTATACAGGTCTTCCCACCCTTGCTAAGCAAAAGCATCGATAAGCCAGAACTTGGACTATCTTCATCCCTTTCTCCTTATTCATCCCTTGTTATGGGGCCTGGTCCAGAGAGCAATAGCCAACCTCCACCAAGTGAAGTTCTTTTTCATATCTACCCTTAATTAATTCACTCATTAATAGAGGTTTATTGAAAGCCCACAATATGTAGGGCAGTCCCCCCTTGTCCCATGTTTTTCAGGTCACAGAATAGCAACTCACTCAGGACATAGAGTGTCCCCATCATCACCAATGACTGCAGAGTCCAGCCTTGCCCTATGAGGCAGGCATTAGAGGGAACAGCCCAGGTGGGGACTGCACGGGTTTGAAAGTGGTTATTAATGGAGGACAGAGTGGTGCTTGTGGAAGAGGAGCTAAATGTGCTGAGACTGCCAAAATGGAAAATGCCTGTTAATAGCACAAGTGACACATCATAGATCACTCACTGACAGACTGAACCTAGTGCTGTCTTGAAGAGTGCAGGCTGCATGCTAATGATGCCCAGGGGGATGAATGCATGGCCCTGTGGATCCCCCTCTTCTGGCTGCTTGCTTGTGCAATTCTGCAAAGATCATGGTCCCCACATTTCACCCATCCCAAAGCACTGGTGTAGAACATGAGATCAGGAGAAAAAAGGAACCTGTATTTGCATCCCTTCCCTTCCACTTTCTTTTGGTGAGACCTCGGATGACAATCACATGAGAAGCATAAATGCAAGAGTTTTGCAAATCTCACTCAGAAGCAGGGAATGGGGCAAAATTTCTATGAAAATAATCACCTGCATCACATCACAAAGAATTAACTTCAGACACAGTGAGAAAGGTGAGGTATGGACCTGGAGGCAAATGGAGCTTCCTAGGCTTCCCTGCTTTGATGTCTCTTGGTTTTCTTTTCAAGATTCCTGGGTATGGGAAAAGGATAGGTGGTTTTGAAAGCATTTCAGCTTTGCAGAGGAAAAAAATCCCTTGAGGATTCTTGAGATTAAGGGAAAACTAGACATTGGAGAAATGTGGTCTTGACTGTTGATTGCCTTCCTTTTTCAAGTTTCTCTGCTGGTTGCTAAAGATGCTTGCCTATTCACCTGACAGGGAGGACTTGCTCTCCTAGAGGACTGTCATCCTACCAATGGCTTAGGAGTGTCAGGGTATGTGTCCTCCCAGGGAGATCAAAGTCTGAATCTGAAGGTTGAATCTTAAAGAGAAATTCCAGCCCAGGGAAATATTGAGGAAGTGTTGGAGCCTTGAAGCCTTGCTGGTTCCCCTGTGGAAAGCTTGTAGGCAACTTCTAATGGCCTTGTGTAGGTCCATCAACTTCCTGTAACCTTCTAAAGACAGACAATAACCACAATGATAATAGCTACAGATCACCATCCTGGGCACTTCAGGTATGTTATCATTCATAATTTATTTTTTTAATTTTTTCTAAGTTTATTTATTTATTTTTGAGAAAGAGAGAAAGGACAAGCAGGGGAGGGGCAGAGAGAGAGGGAGCCACAGAATCTGAAGCAGGCTCCAGGCTTCGAGCTATCAGCACAGAGCCCAATGTGGCGCTTGAACCCACAAACTGTGAGATCATGACCTGAGCCAAAGTCAGATGCTTAACGGACTGAGCCACCCAGATGCCCTGATAATTTAAAATTAGGAAATCAAATAGGCTCAAGAAAACTTCTCAAGATCACCCAGAGCTCAGCGAACAACAAAGCTGGGGTTCAAGTCTGACACAGACCAGTCTCCTCCCTTCACATCCACGGCCTTACCCTCCGCAGCAGACTTTGGAGAGCTTTATCCCTCGGCCCCAGGCTGTGCACGGGGAGGTCTGCTGCCCTGACCTTCTGCCTCTATCTCTGCCTTGGCTGAGGTGGGACAAGAGCCACTGTCAGGTCCCAGGGGACAATAAACAGGAAGCTGATTTGGAAGAAGCTAAAAGCAAGCTTTGCAGTTGCCCAGAGACAAAACCTGAATAAGATTAAGCTTTACAGCCTCTCTCCTTGCAGTCCCCATGCTCTTCAGCCTTTTCTGGAAAACTCTATCCCTGATGAATGGGATTTCTGGGTTTCTAAAGAGATGGGTGCTAAGGACTGACTCTAGATAGGGAGCTTTTTTGGAAGCAAAGTGCTGGGTCTCAGACTCAAGTATGGCCTGCAGGTGGATGAGGTAGATGCCTTATGAAGGGATTTTGTGAGCAACTGAGTAAAAGGATGAAGGAAGCAATGAAAAAACAGATTCACTGTGGATTTACTGTTTGTCAGATGTGACAGTAGTTCCAAGTGCTTGATACCTCTTCATCTATTTTCATCCTAACAACCACAGTGGGAAGTTGGGACTCTCATGCCCATTTCTCAAAAGAGGAAATGAAGGTCCAAGTAATTTCAGTGATCTGCCAGGGTCAGCCAGCAGGTTAGCAGCAGAGCCATCCCAGAAAGTCAGACTCTCCACTCTCCCACTGTGCTGTTTCTACTCTATCATGGTGTTGGAGAGATTTTCCTGATCCCTGCTTCCCAAGCTCTAATGCATTCTACATAGAGGTCAGCACCTTAGATTTATTCCCTATCATGGTGTAAGTGACCTTGTGAGAGGTAGCCACAAAAGTTGTAGCTTAGTATAAATGACTTTTATCATATTCATTCCATAGTATGGTTTTGGCAGAAGAAGGGAAAAGCATGGAGCCTCTATGGGGTCAATAAGCAAGGTTTTACCAAAATAAGAAGTGTTGAGATAAGAGAACCTAGGGACACTACAGGCCAACTTTAGGGCCCTTCAGTGCAGAACACTTGTGTGTTCTGCCTTCTGTGGCAGGTCAGACAGGAAAAAATTTCTCTCCCTCACTCAAGTTTTGTTTCTACTTGGATGGTGTCATTTCTATGGTGCTGTGGTGAATATGGTTCTTCCAGAGGCCAGACGCTCCTTAGAGGAAGGACAACATGGTGACGAACTCCTCAAACCAGTGGCCCTGTAAGGCTGGGTCTCACCCTAATCCCTGGCCCTCACAGTGTTCCCAGAACCCTGCCTAAGTCATGTATGGATGAATGTAGGTCAGATAACAGGAAACACTCTATACTCAGCTCCTGGGGAAGTCTCAATGACTTTGAGTAACTTCACTGCTTGAGGTCTTAGCTTGACAGACTCCCCAGGGGACAATGTCAACTGGACCACAAGGAAAGACTAATGCACAGAAGCATTCTCACCTCCTCTTTCAAGATGCAGCTAAGTGCAGGAGAAAGAAATCAGGTCTTTAGGTCAGAGATGATGCTGACACCCTTGAACATATTAAAAATCGGCACCCAGGCATTAGGGGCAAGCAGCAGCATGCCTCTGGGGACAGTGGCCCTTCCAGGTGGGGCAGATGCCCTGTTGCAATTCTTAATCATTTATTATTTCTTAAGAAAAACACTTTCTGATCAGGAGAAGGTCATGTTCCTCCTCTTTGAGCCTTTGGCTAGAGGACTGCTCCTTTTTAATGATAAGGCAAGAATCAAATGAGAGGAAAGGAGAGTCATTTCAATGAGACAGGCTTTCCAGCCCCAAATGTTTGAGGGGATACAGAAACAGAGGGTGATGGTCCCTCTGCCATGGTACTTGGAGTCTAACAGTTCCTTGGACAATGCAGGCATCAGTATCCTATCACAGCCATGAGGAGCCTCTGGGCTATACCATGACTCCTAATGACATCTAGCATGGGGAGAGCCCTGGACTAGAGTCTGAGCTCTCTCCCTGACTCCACCTGTAGCATCTTGGGTGGTCCTGGAGAGGCCCTTTCTCTGAGCCAGTTTCCTCCTCTGTAATATGGAAGCAGGGGGTCATGCCCAATTTTCTCCCGGGCTATTTGGAGGACCCACTGGGAATTAGAAATGTGTCTGTAGCATAAGTCTGAAGATCCAGGCTGGCTGCTCCATGGGTAGCTGGGAGACTTTGACTCTTCACACTAAGTCCTTTCTTGAGCACCTGCCCTGCAGGAACCACTATCCTCACTAGGTCTCCATGTCCCCATAAAAATGAAGATCTTGCCTGCCTCATTGACGAAGGTCAGATTGTTCCCATTCCCCTGCTTTATTTGTAGTTCACCTGGATTGTTACCTGGTTTCATTCCTGTCCTCCAATTTCCTTTCTCATCAAGCCAGTCTGCAATCCACTCCCCAGGTACTATGCCTCAGTGTCCAATCCTGTTACCTCCACCCAGGGAAGCCTCACTATCTGCAGACATGAGTGCACACTGCACAGCATGGTCACACTAGGGGCCCCTGGCCTGGCCATCCTTGCCCCCCACTGCTCCCATTCCGGCTGAAGGCACTGCCTCCCACAAGTCAGCTGCAGGGTCTTACCTCCTCATATTGGCCTGCAGGGGCTTATCCTCCTCTACCCCCACAGACCACAACTCCCCTTCCACCTTGCTGTCCTTCAGGTCTCCTCTCATATATAATTTCTACCCTCAAGTTTCCTTCCAACCTTCCAACAGGATGTGATCTCTTCCTTTCTGACCCCACTTTGTTTCCACTGCTCTCCTTGACTTGTATTACAATCTTTGGTGAATTTGTGCTATTCTTCTTACAGTCCCATGAACTCAGTGACAATCACATCTAGTAGTGGGCATTTTGTCCCCAGGGCTTGGTGTAGTGCCCGGCCTCCAGGGTTGCCCAGTTAGTATCTGCAGAATGAGTAAATATGTGGGGTGAAGCAGGGTAGGGGGTAGGTGTTGCGGGGCTGAAGCTTACATAAATTTGATGATATCTTCAAGGAAAAAGGATGCAAAATTATGGATAGAGAGTTAGATGCAGGGCTCTGGAAGGGCAAGCTTCCTTAGCTGAGGGTCATTTGCCCTCTTAGGGCTGGGGATGGAGGGGTCCCTGACTGATGGTGTTTTCCAAGGCCAGTGCCCCACCCCAGCCTCCTGCATCCCACAGCACAGAGGAAGCATGGTGGGGGTGTCCTCTGATTTTGGTAATGGGGATGGAGGGAGAATGGAGAAAAAGTAGCAAGGTAAAACAAAACAAAAACACAGAAGCAAGATCCCCCCACCCTCTCTGCTGAGGGCTTTATCTCTCTGCCCCCAGAGTGTTTGGACTAAGTGTCTTTATCAAAGCTTCTAAATTCCACCCTCCATTTGGCAAGTCTTCCCACCCCACCCCCTGCTCAACAACCCCTTCCCCTGCTTCCCCTCCTCCTTCCCTCACTGCCTCCAAAATCAATTTTCAGCAAGAGCAGCAGGTTCCGCGCCATCTGGGGCTGCTGGCAGCCTCCGCAGGCTGTAAGCAGCTCAGTCTGTTTCCCTTAAACCAGCCCCCGAATTTCTCTGCCATCCCCAGCCTGGTCTTCCCCCTCTTCTCTCCTGCAAGGAGGAGGGGGAGGGTTGGTTCCGGACCCACGTGCTCCTCTCCTGAGGGGTCCCCCATCCCTGTAGCTCGCCCCTGGGTGGGGTTTCGGGGGTCGGAGCTGTGCTGGCCCAGGCAGCCAGACAGCAGTCATGGGCCATTTCCCCACCTGTGGGGAAGGACGGATGCGTTAATTGGCAGGAAGAGCACAGAGTGGAGGAAGCTGGAGCCATGCCAGATTCACAGAGGCTCACTTTTCCTCACCTGAGCCTGGTGGAAGCTGTGTGACTCCATCTTGGAGAAAGCACCATTAGACACGCAATGCCGATTTCTCTCTGCCTGGGGGTGAGGAGGGGAAAAGAGAAAACCTCCTTATCTTCTCTATGCTTTATGGGAGGCGTTTTTGGTCCAAAGCCCCAGGAAGGAGTATTCTGCAGAGCAGAGAGCTGTGCTGGAATATTTCTGGTGTTTTTTTGCTCTGGAGATAGGGACCAGCCCAGGTCACTTCCTTAAGTTGAGTCTCCAATATACACCTCAGTCTTACCCCCCACATCTGCTCAGATATATTTCCACCTTCTTCCTGCTTTCCCAAGCATTTCATAGCCTTTAGGCAGAAAAGAACATCTTTAGGTGACTCTTACTTGCATGAAGATCCCATCAGAACTCTCTAACACTGCTCTCCAGTTTCCTATGTCTCCCTTGCCCTTCTTAGGAAACCTGCCAGCATCTTTCCTCTTTCCTCCTTTCCTGCAGGCCATCAGTTTATCCAGAAACACCCACAAACTTAATATGATACCAGGAAAATAGAGGTAAAGGAAAGGAATATTAGGTACACAGCATTGCTTCTAGAACTTTCACTGAATGACTGGAAGATCCAAGACCTGACCCCAGATCTTCTTTTTTTTTTTTTAGTTTTTTAAATGTTTATTTATTATTGAAAGAGAAAGAGAGAGAGAGAGCATGAGCAGGGGAGGGGCAGAGAGAAAAAGGGAGACACAGAATCTGAAGCAGGCTCCAGGCTCTGAGCTGTCAGCACAGAGTCTGATGCGGGGCTCGAACTCAAACTGCGAGATCATGACCTGAGCTGAAGTCGGATGCTTAACCGACTGAGCCAGACAGGCACCCCTCTTTTTTTAAAGTTTATTTATTTATTTTGAGAGAGAGCGAGAGGGACAGATAAATAGGGAGAGAGAGAATGTGAGCAGGGGTGGGGCAGAGACAGAGGGATAAGGAGAATCCCAAGCAGTCTCCACACTGTCAGCACAGTACCAAATGTGGAGTTCAAACCCATGAACCCTGAGATCATGATCTGAGCTGAAACCAAGAGTTGGATGCTTAACCTACTGAGCCATCCAGGTATGCCCTCACCCCAGATCTTCTGATGAAAGGGCTAATACTCTTCCCATTCTGGAAACAAGAACAGACTCCCAAGAGAAGCTGGATGGAGCAGTAGTGCCATGAACAAGCACTAGGATGGGAGGCAGGAGAACAGGGTGCTGGGTCTGTCTCTTTCACTCTCTCTGTGATCTTGGGAAATTCACACCCCCTTTGAGCCTTGGCAGCCTCCCCTGTACTATAAAGTGTTGGCCTTGACAGCAAATTATCTTTATTTTCTCAGCACCAAGCAGAGTACTGACCATAGTACAGGTACGTGCTAAATGTCTCAGTAAGATCCTCCTGCTCTGAGGTTCTAGGAAGGTAGTGACCCCCTCCACAGTGCCTACCATGAAGCAGGTGGTCAACAAATAAGAATTTCTGCAACTTAAATGTCATGTGGTTATAGAAAACCAGTGGGATGTGTTTTGAAGTAGTGATGCATTTTACAAATTACAATCAGTTACTCTGGTTGTTATAGGGGGATGGATTCCAAGAACAGAAGAACAAAGATAGCCTTAGAGTAAGAGGATACCAAGGCCACCAGGGGAGGGACAAATGTACTATTTCTCCTTCTACTGACTCTCTGCCCTCCACTCTCCACCCTTGTGTAAATCTCTGTAATAGACACTGAGCAGAGGATACAGAGATTTTCACAACACGGCCCCAGACACCAGGTCTCTCATACTCTCATGTGAGATGGGGATTCCCTTTTATGGTACTAGCCATTGCTCTCTGAGCAACACTGCAGAGGGATTGCTGGGTGTCCTCCAGATGCCCCCTTCACTTGCCAGGATTATCCTCACATTCCCCAAGCACAAGATGGGCTGGATTGAGGAATCCGATCACAGCACAGCCAGATTCCTAGGGTAATTGAAAGAACATTCATAAAGGTCAGTCCAGGGAAGTTCAATAGTCTTTTGAGAAAGTGTTTGGGGGAGGCAGCACTGCTCTGAGGTAAAGAAAGTGGAAGGGGCAGGTGGGTCACATAGCCCAGGCTCAGGTTCAGACTCAGTGGGGGCAGATGGACCAACTGTCCTCCTCTCTCTCCATGAAGGCCAGAGAATTTCTCTGCCCTATAACTTCCAGGGGAATCATTAATCAAATTGCCATTCCTTTTCTTCCTCCCCAGATGATTGCCACATTTGTCTTGTTACCACATGTTTTCAAGATGCTTTTCCAATGTTTGTTGTCTTCTAATTTTCCCCAAAGCTTGTGGCCAGTATAGTCACCCTGTGGATCCTGCTATAATGCTATAACACTGGGGACTTGGGCAGTAGGGAGGGAAGAGCAGATCTCAGAATGGCAAGCTAGGGAGAGTGGACAGTAAAACACAGACGGTCAAAAATACAGCATTATTTTGGTCCTCACATAGGACATTTCAGTGTCCAGAGCTTCATTTAGGTTCAAATAACAACTATCCCTTAAAATTATATAGTATTTTATGTTTTCAGAGCACTTTGACCTACAGAATGATATTTGCCCTTGACAAAAACTTCTCTGTGCAATAGACAAGGGAGCTACTATTATCCTCATTTCAATAGACAAGGGAACTGAGAAAGACAGAGGTTGCATGATTAGTCCAAGGCTAGCTGGCTAGGCAGTGCAGAAGCAAAGGCTAGGCAAGAGGCTTGACTTTCAGCTTTGAAACTTTTCTTGATGTTTGCCATGTAACATTGCTCCCTATACAACTGTTTATTACACACACACACACACACACACACACACATACACACACACACACATTTAATTGATTCACTTTAGGAAACTGCTAGGCCAGGAATTGTCTTTGCAACTTTTTGATCTATTTGGATCATGTTTATCTCTACACATGACATAGGATAAAAATAATAATGGCCAGCCAGAATTTTTGAGTGCCTACAAACATTGTCACTAATACTCACAGTCTTCCATTGAGGCAGGTTCATGGAAACTTGTCTAATGTTAAAACAACCAGTCCAAGAGCACCTAGGTGGCTCAGTTGGTTAAGTGTCTGGCTCTTGGTTTCAGCTCAGGTCATAATCTTGTGGCTTTGTCGATTCAAGCCCTGCATCGGGCTCTGCACTGACAGTGTAGAGCCTGCTCGGGATTTTCTCTCTCTCCGTTTCTCTCTGCCCTTCCCTGACTTATGCTGTCTCTGTCTGTATATCTGTCTGTCTCTCTCAAAAACAAAGAAAACCACTTAAAAAAATAACCAATCCAAGATTATATAGTAGGTATGTGGAAGAGAAAGAGTGCATGACCAGCTTTTATTCACTTCAAATGCCACACGGCACAGCCTCTGGAACTTGACTGGTGCAGTACTCCCATAGCGTGTGTCATTATTTGGGGGTTCTCAAAGCCTCAACACCATTATTTGGGGGTTCTCAAAGCCTCAACACCATGAAGCTACAGAATCCTCACCATCTTTTCTCTTCCTTTGTTTTGGGTTCCAAATTGGATTATGGACCTAGAGCCTTCCTTCACTTTGAATCCATCTTACCTCTCTTGAGGACCAGGTGGCTCTGGTAAATGTGTTTAGAGAGCATAAAATTGCACCAGCTCAGCTCTCTGCCTTAGCAGACAGAGTACTACAACAGAAGGTTGGGGCCAGGCCAGCATGTGGCCATCACCTATCCAAGGGCCACCTCTGTCAGCCCAAGAAACTCTAAGTAGACAGTCTTATGAGATGCCATCTGGCAATCAAGGAGTGTGAGAAAAGTGTCATTACTGGAATGCCATGATGACCTGGCCTTAGGCAGCCATATCTTCTGGGCTCCAGGACAAGCTGGAAGTCTTGAAGGCCTTAGAACATGATAAATGCCCTTTCCCAGGGCAAGTGGGAGAGCAAAGCACAGGTTCCTTCAGCAGCCATTAGGTAAAATGCCTAATTCCCCTTTAGAAGTATTGTGCTAAGTAGGAAGTAGGTTTACTTGATTAAGGAAAAACAGAAAGCTAACCCAATAAGTTATTTTCTTTGAGAAGGCTGCAGCACCCATGAAAAAATGCTACTAAAGACTACAATCTTTTCCTGGCTTCCTCCTCACTGAGTCCTTCCTGTTCCCACTAAAACAGGAGGAAGACCATCTTGCCCACATGAGCTAGAAAAGTGACACAGGTGGTCACTGTGGGAATTCAGAACATGATCGGTCAGGAAGGGCTTGAACTTAAATCTACCATGTGGATCATACTTCCAAACCTTGAACAATGAGAACAGACTTGAATTCAGGGTTAAAAAATTTCAGTCTTGGAGAGAGTGCCTCCCATGTCCCCTTATTTGTTTTAAGGATTTTAATACATTAATTTTATCTCCATGGCTTGTTAGTAAATTCCTTAATTGTCAGAAAATTTCTCAAATTTCTTTTGTGTCTCCCAACTCCCTAGCAAAATGCAGGCCAGGTACATAGAGGTAGCTCACATGGAGGTTTCTGAGGGTTGAAGATGGAATAATGGCAAAGACAAGAATGGCCTTGGGGAAGTCCCCTCAGTGCCTTCTCTGAGTCTTTGCTTTCTCACTGTAAGATGGAAATCTCTCTTGAAGTTCCCTCTGGCTCTAGGCAGTTTGCTTCCTTGGAGAAAAGAGAGTGTGCCATCAAAAAAAAAAAAAAAAAAAAAAAAAAAAAAAAAAAAAAAGCACTAGGCTTGGAGTCAGATGAGCCATCTGAACTCCTGCAGTGTCACTCAGTAGTAAGTCTCTCTGCATCTCAGGTTCTTTACTGGTAAGAGGGGAACAATACAGGCCTTCCTTACTTTCTAGGGTTGTTGTGAAACATAATTCAGGCATCAACTATGAAAAATCTCTAAATCATATATCTAAACTCACAGGGAAGTAGCCACTTATAGTGGAATGGAGTCCATGTGAAGAGGACCCCACAAAGTTAAAGAACTGCACTGAACAAACAAAAAAAAAAAGGTGGCAAGTTCAGATGGTATGGCGTGGGAATGGGCAAGAGAAGAGCAAGAAACATCTTCCATGTAAACAATGCAAGCTTCAGACTTCTTGGCTGTTAGTTACACGAAGAGACCAAGAGACTTGTAAACCCATCTGCTGCACCGTGGATGATTCCATATGGTTGAAATCTGATTCTAGATCTTGGAGAGTGGGTTAAGTAGATGCAGTCATGCAGGAGCACTGTGAATAAAACAATGGGAAGGCTCATTTGTATCCTTCTATACCATTTTCAAAGCACTTGTACATACATTACCACATTTAATCCTTATACCCATGTGAAGTAGGCATTAGGTTCTTATTTTTCAAATGAAGAAACCGAGACTCAGGGAGGTTAAGTCATTTGCTCAGAGTCATACATTTAATAAACAAAGCACCTTAACTAAGGTTTCCTGACCCCAAATTCTTTGCTTCTTCCAAGTTTAAGGAAAATCTGCTGTTATACACCTAACTGGATTGACTGGAGCCAAAAATCAAGCTCTTTTAGATTATTGGTAAAGAAGGACTTTTGTCCTTCTATCATACTAGTCCACTTTATTGCCTACACACAAAACCTTCGAATATTTTCAATATAAACTCAAGTAGATTGCAACACAAATTGTAAAGATGCTTAGAATTAACTCATGAATTTAAAGTCATAGAAGAATTATTGCCTCTGATCCTAGGCATGCACCAATAGGACCAGCCAGACAAGGGATATGCATATAGTTTGACCAGAATCACGGAGCTTTAGAGGAATTCTAAGCCTATGTGCAAATGCAGTATCTATTCCTCAGTATGGACAGTGTCCCAAGGCAGACCCCCATCCATTGTTTAAGGTGTTTTACCAAGACATTGCCTGCTGGCATAACATGTCTCTCTACCTTGGATGTGTTTGAAGATAGGCATTGCCTATGCTAGAGTAAGGCCTTCTGTGTTCTGGAAAACATATGGGGAAGTTAATTGGTGCTTGGCTGAATGTCAAATATAAGTCATGAGGACAGTCCCAATATCAGGCCTGCTCTCTCACGTGCCTCAGCACACACCCATACCCTTCATGGGCTAATTCTGGGAAGAGTTGGTTGTGGTTTGCTCCTTTGAGTGAGAAGAATGGCCTTAAATAGTGTTATGAGATTCTGCTATACCTGTTTCTCCTTAGATGTAGGGAACCCAGTTGGCATCAAGATGAATTTAGGCTCTCCCTTCTAGAAACCCCACCATATATTTCACTTAGCTGTGTTCAGTGGATTTACCTAACACATAGCAGATCCCTGACCTGTGCCTGTGAAGTTTTCTTTCCCAGCTGAGGGGCTCTATCCCTGGTTTATTTGGTGATGCCTGGAAAATCACTCAAGATCTTTGGTCTTGATCCCAAACTCTCTCCAAAATATCTAGAGAATGACCATCATCCCTACTTCTTCACTCAGCTTCTGTGAGGACTAATAAAATACTGGGCAATTATTTTGAATTGGATGTTCCAATTAATGGAAAAAAATCAATGAGGTATATAATCCAAGAAAATATCTCATCCAGAAACAAAGAAACAACAAATCAGCAAGGTATATGTGCTTATAATGTTTTCAGTTCAGTGCTAAATATAGTGTGGGACACAAATACATCTAAGACATAGTTTTTGTACCAAGGGATTTATAATCAAGTTGTAGAGATAATGACTCAAGTGATATCTAAAAAGTAATAGGACATATTGTATTTTATTTTTTTACCCAAAACTTGTACATCTAAACGAGATGCCATCTTGAAATAATTGTCTTCTAAAATTATTTACTCATTCCATTGGTGCTTCTGTAGCTCCAAACATTTCTGGCATCCTCTTTAGTTTGCTGGTGAACATGTTTGAAAGGGAGAGTTGGCACCCACCTCCCAGGAGAAAGAATCTCCGCTGTCAGTTTTCCACTACAAAGAACATGGACTGGGGATTAGATTAGTGGGTCCAGGTTATCAGCTTCTGGCTTCTGAAAGAAACACCTGGTTGCTTGGAGGTATCAGGTGATCTAGGAGGGAAAATACAAAATGGAAAGGATTTGTTTCAGGAGACAATAGGAGCCCAGGATCAAAGGGTCTGGGAGGCACCAGCAGGCCTGAGAGCAGGTGAAACTCAGCAACACACACCCGGTGTCATTTTCTAGCAGAGATTCCCGATTAGCGGAAGGAGTTGGAAAACAATTGGTAAATGGAGAGAGTGTTCTCTTTCTTCTGTGCAAACCTCCCGACCCATAAGCCTTGCAATTTGTGGTTCCAGTGGGTGTGGTGCCAGACTCTTTTGCAGAAGGACAAATTCCTGACTGAGATCTAAAAATGAGATGACTACCACTTATTTTTCTGTTGACTTGAATCCCTCCTTCCTCCCCTTTATTTTCCCAAGAAAGGCTGCTCTTTAAAGATTTATCTGATCAAATTTCAAGAAAGTTCAGTCCATTCTTTATTCCCACTTTGGATAATAGCCTGGTTAAATTTTAACGTTAGGCTGGCTAACTCGTGCCCTGTATTCAATTCAATGGCATATACATTTATTGAGCAACTACCCTACAAAGGCACAGATGTGCATGTATCATGAAAGACATCACCACGAATAAGTCAGCATCCACATTTGCAAAGATCTCACTCTCTAATCATGGAGAAAAAAACAACTCTGCAATAACTGTAATACACAGCTGAGCATGTTAAATATAAATGAGAAGTTCAAAGAGCTATGGCATTTTAAACTGGGAGAGACCTTATATGCACGGGGACAACATGGAGCAAGAAGTCTACGAGGTGGGGTGACAGTTTGAAGGATGTACAGAATTTTTCTATCAGAGAGACCCATGGTGGCCTTTCAGGAGGTGGTTGGGATGTATGGGATATGGCTGATGTGGGAAGTTTCAAAGTATGGGAGGAGGAGTAGAGAAAGATGGGTTTGGAAGGGTAGAATGGGTGCAGATTTTTGAGGCTTTGAATGCCAGTCAAGGTTTTCCATAAGGCAGTGGGAAATCTTGGAAAGCTTCTAAGCAAAGGAGTGATATGACCTGAGTGCTGGGTTTGAAGAATGTACTCAGGTAGCAGTAAATAGGATGGACTGGAGGGGAAGATGTAGAAGAAGGCCATTGCAATAACCTGAGGATAGGGGGTCTGTTTGGGGTGGCTGCATACTTTGGAAGAAGATGGTGGGGATGAGGAGGGTATGGCAGCAACTTCCTCTGTGTATATCTTAGTGCAGTCCCTGGGCTTTAACGACTTCTGATACGATGGTTTGTGGAACCAAATAGAATGGAGTTGAGAGCTGTGCTCTGTTTTTGATTTTCTGCCTCAGTGACTGAGTTAATAACAAACACTGAAAGCCTGACTCCAGGAAGGCCTTACGTACTGGGGTCTTCTCAAATCAAATTCATCTGCTTTCTTAAAGTGGGTATCTTGAAACCATAGGGGTCTTTTTTTTTTTTAAATATCGACTGAGCCCTTTTCTTAAGAGCAAAGGACCAGATGACAAGAAAAATATTAGAAATTTGAATTGAGAGACTAGACTATAGACTATAGCCTGGAAGGAAGGGAGGGAGAGTTTTGGAAAAGCAGAAAAGGATTTCTAGAAGAAGAAAAAATGTCATCGGTTAAAAAGGTCATCATCGGGGCGCCTGGGTGGCGCAGTCGGTTAAGCGTCCGACTTCAACCAGGTCACGATCTCACGGTCCGTGAGTTCGAGCCCCGCGTCGGGCTCTGGGCTGATGGCTCAGAGCCTGGAGCCTGTTTCCGATTCTGTGTCTCCCTCTCTCTCTGCCCCTCGCCCGTTCATGCTCTGTCTCTCTCTGTCCCAAAAATAAATAAACGTTGAAAAAAAAAAAATTAAAAAAAAAAAAAGGTCATCATCTACATCCTTCAAAACCTAGGTCGTGGACCATTCAGAAGTATGGGAACTGAAGACCTATAACAGCAACAATAACTGGAGGCGACAATTTTCTCTGTTAGATAATTTCCCAGGGATAGACACATATTGCAAGATAATTCCACATGGGAAAAAGGGTGGGTGTGTGTGTGTGCATGCTCACACAAATGGCACAAACATGTGGGCTTTATATTGTTTCCCAAGTTTGTTGCTACTTAATTCACCACTTTTGATAGCACAGTGTTCTAGGGAGCTTTTTGGAGTCTGTCCCAGGAAAGACTCCCTTTCTCCACTACTCCTGGTGATATTACACTGTTTCAGTTCTGAGACAGTGAGTGACAGAAGGGCCTGCCCATCTCCCAGGACTAATTTACCAAAACCTTTCTTCTGACCTGCATGTTAAGGGTTGTCTTGAAACATGAAATCATTAGAACAAGAAAAAGAGAGATTTATTTCATGCAGTAGAGTTTTTTTTCCTTGTTCTGAACAAAGTTCCCTATTCCTAGTGCTGGGGCTATAAGGGGCTTACAATGTTTAGGAAGAACAATGCTAACTGCCACATCAGATAGCTCCTGACATAACGTTACTGAAAACATTTATTCCTTGCTTAGGTAATAGTCTGATAATTGTGGGTCAAGAAGCTTCTCCATTTTCTAACTGATACATGTGACATACCTGATAAATGTGGCATATGAGGCATCTAAGGATGCCATGGAAGAAAGAGCTGGAGGATGTTTCGAAGGGCAGGCCTCAGGTGGCTTGTATCTCTGTTCATATTTCATTAGCCAGAAGCCAGTCAGCTGAGGTAGGTGTCAACCAGCAAGGCTGGGAAACATGGAGGAGCACACAGATCTTGGTGCTACTGAGCTTTTGCTCAAGGGCTTTGTCATGGTCGGGTGACACCCAGGTGATCTGCAGGGCACATTCACCATGCTGGCTTTGCATTCACCCAGCATTCATTTCCTGTTGTGCTCAGTTAGGAGAATAAATGTGAATGTTTTGTTAAAACCCTGATGGTGGATCTTTGCTGGTCCTGGATGTGGAATGAAGCTTAGAATTCTCACTGTGGGGTCTGTGCTCTTGGTGGTGGGGGGAAGGGAGATGGAGAGAGAGAGACAGAAACAATGGGAGGTGAGGAATGCAGGGGCAGCTGAAACATTGCCTCATGGTGTCCCCAGATTCCAGTACGGCATCACTGGCTTCCAGAACACCCGTGTGACCTCACTGGATTCCAGTCTCTATATTTGTTCACCACCAGTGCCTATTACTGTAAATAATTGAAAGGAATATAATAGGGTGAGAATTATTGTTGCCTCCCCCTTTGCCTTTCATAAAATCTTTTTATATCAGAGGGGTCTGGCCCCAGCCACTCCTAGCTCTATAATTAGTTCTGGGAGCTGTGAGGACTGACATTCAGTTAATGACATTTCATGGTTCAATCTTGGGGTCCCTCAGGCCTTTTAGTCTTAGTTGGAGGAAAGGACTGGGGTTATAGGTGGCCCTGGGTAATTTGCAGTAATCAGACGTGGGTCTGTCAGTGGGATCCTAAATGTGACTAATGAGAAAGTAAGGCCCCAAACCTGGTATGCTGATCAGAGGGCCTTTCCCAGCCTCCTCACTCCCCAAGCAGATGAGAATGATTTGGGTTTCATTAGTCACAACTGGTGTGTTTTCACTGTTTTCATTCATTTTGGCCTTGGTCATCACTCTGCCATCCAGATTTCTTGAAGCTAAATCATCTCTGCTTGGGACATCACCACAATTCTTGAAGCAGTCTAGACTGCAGGGAATCTTCAAGGCCCCTGTGGTGGCTCTGAAGTACGTGAGTGTGGGGCATGGGCACATAGCTAGGCCCATGGTGGGCAACATCACCTAGTGAAAGAAGAGCAGGAGAAGATCATGAGACCATGATCTTCAGAACTAAGGCCCAAAGACATTAAGTGACTCGCAAGTCTGCTCTTTCCCATCCATCTTCTTCACACCCCACCATATTATCCCCTCCCTCTCTGAGATTTGGATGCTTTATCTGAGCTGCCAGACTAGTGCACTGGCACTAGCCTGACTTTTCACTTGTTCTTCCCTTTGCCCTTCCCCACTTTGTCCTGCTAAATATCTATCCATCCCTGATAGCCAGTGCAATGATTTCTTCTCTTCAAAGTCTCCTTGACCTGTCTTTTCTAGACTGAGTCAACTACTCCTTTCTTTGTGCTATTACAGCCTCTTATGCTTAGCTTTGGTACAGAGATAATCACACTATGATACAACCATGTATTAAGTGTCTTTCTCCACTAAGCTGTGAGCTTGAGCAAATGAACTCTGTCCTTCTCATTTAGTATCATCAGAGCCTGGGATGATTTAGGTACATGGTAGCTTCTCAATACATGTTTCCTAAGTGAATAAATGCATTAAAAATGTTTACCCTTTCCTTAGGCACAAAGATAACCCTAAGATTGAGAAAGACAACAAATGCAGAATGCTTGGGATGCTTTAGAAAAAAAGGGGGAGTCACTAATCAAATATTATTTTAAGACTTCAAGCCTCCATTTGTCCTTATCTCCCAGGAAAGCTGTGGAGGACAGACAATTGCAGTCCCACGCAAGGCCCCTTCTCTTGTTTTCTACTATCTATGCTGCATCAGAAGAGAGGGCAAGAGTCTTCTCACTGGGGTTGCTGTAAAATAATACAGTCTCCAAGGCTGAGAAGTCCTGTGACCAGGGTAAACCACACTCCACCTCGTCATTAAGCTATTGTGCTTGGATATTAATAGCCTTGGGCAGTGTTGTCTGTGTGGGCAAGTGCTGCTTTTTCTGAGCTGTGTAAGCCCCCATCTCCCAGAGACAAAGTGCTCCACAAATAACCACAGCATGTTCTGAATTCCTTGGGAAGGGAGCCCTGGGGATAATTAACAGGGCAAGGAGGAGCAAGGGCTCCGGACCCGACACCCACCCCCAACATCTCCTGGCAGCCCAGAGCCCAGATTAGGGGGCTAGCTGGGGGCTAGATGAGAAAGAGTCTGGGTAGGTGGAGAAGGTCAGCAGTCCTGAATTGACATCCTGGCTCTAAAAGTCATTGGCTGGAGATCTCAAACAAATCACGGAAATTTTCTGAAATTGGGGCTTTTCTTTATCTGGTTAAATGTTCTGTGTATTTAGTAGCATGTCATGATGAGCAAATGATACTGTGATACTGTGAAAGGCATTTATCAATTGCAAAATAATGCATCAATGCCTGGGACCTTGATGATGATAAGGATGGTGATGTTGATGATGACAAGATGACAAGGCTTTGGGAGAGGCGTACATCCCAGAATAAAGCAGGTCATCTTCCTGGTGACCATCTCTGGAAATCAGCCTCAAACTCAGGCCTTTATTTCATGCTCTGACCAGGCCAATGTCTTAGACTTCCCTGGGCACAGTGAGCCCACCCACACTTGCCAGAAGCATTACCTTCTGGAGAGATCCTTTCTCTTACCTCCCACACATAGACTTTTTTGACTAGCAAACTCCTTTTTCTTCAACAACTAGTTCAAATGAAATTTTTTAGAAAATATTTTGATTAAATGGATCACTCTGTGCTCCATGCCATCCTCTATGTCCCTGCTGGGGAGCCTGGTACTTGCCCCACTTTTTAGTTGTGTGATCTTGGGGAAGTGACTTCATCCCTTTGTGCTCTGTTTCTTCATTTGTGAGCTATCTAGATAATCATAGTATCTCTATGGCAGTGAGAAGAGTCTCTGGCATTTGGAAAGAGCTTGATTAATGTTGGCTCGCAGTGCATAGATTCCTACCTGATTTGATAGCTTCACATTGCCTCTTAAGAGATCTAGTGTTCCTTTTTGCAGTGGAGTAACTGAGTGACACAAACCTTCTTACTACTCCAAGGAACCATAGAAATGGGAAAGAAACAGGCCGCCAGCCAACCTCTGATGACAAGTCTCCAGTGTGACCAACATAAAGCATGAGAGACTCAGCTGCCTTTCGCTTATCCCTGGTACAGCCCATGTGGACAGGACTGGACTCCAGGGGGCAAGTCTCCAATACAACTCACACATGCCAGTGAGGAAAATGCACAGGACACATGTGCCTCAGGAGCTTTTGGCATTGTATTTGTTTCCTGAGGCTGCCATAACAAAGTACCACACACCACACAGCTCAAACAACAGAAATTCATTGTGTCACGGTTCTAGAGGCTGGAAGTCCAAGATTTAGGTATTGGCAGGGTCATGTTTTCTCTGAAGGTGCCAGGGAAGGATCTGCTCTAGGGGTCTCTCCTGGATTCTGGGAGCTCCTTGGCTTTTGGTGCCATAACTCCAATGTTTACATGCATTCTCCCTGTGTGCATGCCTGCCTGTGTCAAAATTTCCCCCCTTTTATAAGGACACGAGCCATATTGGATTAGGACCTACCCAAAAAGTGACTTCATTTTGACATGATTATTTTGATAAAGACCCTACCTCCACGTGACATCACATTCTTAGGAACTGAAAGTTAAGACTCTAGTATATCATTTTTGGACGACACACTTCAGCCTATACCAGGCATATTGTCACTGGGACCCTCTTTGCAGCATGAAAGAACCTAACAAGAAGGGTGTACTGTCTTCCATTTTTTTAGGCAAAAAAACTGAGTACCAAGTAAGGAATAAAAGGAAAAGCAGCATGAGGTCTCAGGTCTCCTGACTAGAATTTCCATACAAAGAGACCCTACTTCAGTAGTGATCCTCAGCCTGTGCTCCAAGGAACAACCACACCTGATCACCTGAGGAGTTGGTTAAAATTTGGATTTCTCCTGTTCATAGGACATAGTCCTAGTGAATCAGAAACTCTGGAATTTAAATGCATGTTAAGCAGACTCACTAGGTAACTTCTTGTTCACTACAGTGTGAGAACTTTCCCCAGGGAGTAGAGCCAGTGGATCAGGGTGTATCTGTGGCACAGATTTGAAATCAAAGTGGAACTGGGTAGATTAGAGGCAGCTGTGGCTCCCAGAGCAGCCTGATGGATTCCAGCATCTGGTTGCATGAGAAGCTGAGTTCAGGCCTGTAGCAAAGCCCTGGATTTTTTCCACTGCCACATTTTCCTGGTAGCTTAAGAATGACAACTGTGTGTGCTGACTGTGACTACAGACTTGAACTGAAGTTGTAAGAGTGTGGGATTTTTAGGACTGGACCCTTGGGTATAATCTGTCAGCCATAGCTTTGGGGGTGCCCCAAGAGCTCCAAGGATTATCAGAGCACTAGGGTATACCACAGGAGCTTATTGTTTCAATACTGGGGTTTTACTCTGAAAATTACTCTTTATATTACCACCTGTAAAATGGGCATAAACTTTTTTACTGCATCTGCAGAAGAACCATTTCAAATTAATCATTCTCGAAAATATAGATAAGGATATTCACTCGTGCTCACCTTTCTGCGTTGATAAAAATGAACAGTGAGGATGGCTATTTGAGTGCAAACAAACCAAGACATGGCTAGCTTATTTTCCAGTATCTATGACTCTAAAGCAACAAAGCAACTCTGGGGGGACTCCTCTGTCTGGTGCCTCTTATGGTGAGGCATGCTTATTTTGGGATCAAAGTAGGAGTACAGTACAGGAGAGAATGGGCTGATGCATTTAACAGTGCTATCATTCTCTTCTGTCATAGTAGAAGCTCCTAATTCCCTACAGGGAGTTCAGGTCCATTCCCCTGAGAAATAGCTTGTACAGGGCAAATAGCAGGATGTTCTCTCCACTGATAGAATCAGATGGAACTCTACTGATATATTCAGAACTTCAGTTTCAACAAGTTATTTCTCAGTGTGGATAATCCAAGACAAAGGATAAACCAAAGAGAAATTGCATCAGCTTTGGGAAGCTGTATCCTTTTGCTTTTCTGTGTGCCTGCTTTTTTGTTTTGTTTTGTTTTCTTTTGGGGGGGAGTAGACAATTAAAAATTTTTAACTTTAATAATGATATATGGTTTTTCAATGCAGATTCAGTATAAAGAAATGAGGGTGAGGTTCCAAGCTTCTTTGCGGGAGCAACAGATGGATAATCCACGCGTGAATGGTGAGAATGAACTGACCACAACTGTGTGAGGCTAGGCTGTGATAGGTACAGAGCAATGCCAGCCTCTCCAGAGAAACTGCTTCCCCATATCATGTCTGGATTTGACTATTTCATAATACCAGACACTTGCCATGTTTTCTGTTGTTGGGGAGGGGGGTGGTGAAGGGTGACGTATTAATAGCAATGGCTGCACAAGATTGTTTTTAAGTTTGAAAGGGCCATTGGTTTCCTGACATGTACAGTCATAAGTGATTTCTTTAGAAATACACAAAGAGGGGCGCCTGGGTGGCGCAGTCGGTTAAGCGTCCGACTTCAGCCAGGTCACGATCTCGCGGTCCGTGAGTTCGAGCCCCGCGTCGGGCTCTGGGCTGATGGCTCAGAGCCTGGAGCCTGTTTCCGATTCTGTGTCTCCCTCTCTCTCTGCCCCTCGCCCGTTCAGGCTCTGTCTCTCTCTGTCCCAAAAATAAATAAACGTTGAAAAAAAAAAAAAAAAAAGAAAGAAATACACAAAGAAAGTCCAGAATAATCTCTGATTTATATATACAGAGCAGTTTTCTCAAAGACTCACTATGGGTTTCCCATACAATATCCACTTTAACAAAACAAAAGAGAAGGAGATAATAACGAGTATTATCTCTATTTTATAGGTGGGAAAATCAAGGTCCCATTTTCTGCTGTTTAGGTCCACAGAAATGGAAATAGAACTCTATTCTCTAGCATCTGCATCCATCCTTGCAGGCCCTAGGCTCTGGTTATGGGATAAACCATAACGAGAAGGAGGTATGCTGGTCACCTGGAAGCAATTCCCAAATATGAGCACTTTGGGACCCCCACTGAAGGAAGGTGAATTTTGTTGTTTCTCTCTCAAGTATGAACATCAGAAGAGAGGATATTCGTGTCTTTAGGTTAGGTAAGGTAGGGTGCAAAGGTGGGTGGTAGGCAAGGGTAGGATTGGATGTCTTCAGCAATCCCTGGGTCTCTGTTACTCCATCATTCAGAATACAGAATCATCCAAAACTTAGTGACCACAGCCTCTGGAGCACTGAGCATTCATGTGATTAATCTGCACTAATGCCCATTGTCTTGTTTAGAACAGGGCCAAGAAGAGTGATGGATTGTGATCATTATCAGTACTATTTGCAATTAGTAGTAATTGCATGCTCATCTTCAGAGATCTTTTGGAGGTAATTTAATCACACCACTTAAGAATTCTGTCCCTTCTGTTCTCCTACCTCTTTCTTTTTTTCCTCTATCCTCACCCCATGCCTGGAAAGGATGGAGAAGGCAATTAATATTAATCAGGTAATTATGTTTCATTGAGATTTATGAAATGAGTTGTTCAACTCCATGGTCACATGTTACTTCTTTTGCATCTTCAACATTCACTGGCCAGCACATGCTTAACTCTTAGAGTTCCAGAGCATTAACTTCCTATTTCTAGGAACACACCAGATGTTTAAATCGTGAACCATTAACTGGAAGGACTTACAGACCTCTTATCCCAGAAGGGTGAAATAGAACTCCTCTAGGGTCATATGGTGTACATGCGAATGAACCAGATCTCAAATCCTGAATTCTGGGTGCCAGTGCTCTTCCTGGAACACCTTGTTGTTCCCGTTGTTGTTGTTGTTGTTGTTGTTGTTGTTGTTGTTGTTTTCAAATAATTTTTGAAGTCATCCATAGCACATCAACAAAATCCTTCAAACTTTCCTTCTGTCACCAATATCCTAAATATTATATATATACATATATTAAATCACCTGTGTTAATAATACAACTATCTTTCCCATCGTCTACTTTCAGGAATGATTTCTGCCTTACTAAATTACCCATTATCAAGTGTTTATTAAACATCTTTTTGTTTCAGTCTTAAAACATGTTTGGCATGTTTATGAAGCATTATGCTAGAGCTGGGCTATGGAGTTAATATGACATGGTCTCTGCTCATGTCAGAATCCAAGAAGGAGGCCAAGACAAACACATAAGGATGGACAAAGTCAAGTACTATATGTGTGCATGGATGTGTCTAAAGATGAGTTACTTTTAGTAGGGTGACATTGGAAATAACTGAATGTCCAAGAGCAGACAGTTGATTCATTCACATCAGAAACATTCATGAGTGCCACCTATGTCACAGGCACAATGCCAATTACTGATATGACAACAAAGATAGTCTCTGTTCTTGACTTCAAATATGTTAGTTTCTAGCAAAGGAGATCAAGTGGGAGAGTGATGTAAGATTCATTCGTATGTCCAACTATAT